>NW_025726555.1:0-600000 GCF_021461395.2 Schistocerca americana | reverse complement strand
CAAACTCTGTCTTTCATCGTCAATAAGAGGGTCCAAGGGATACAGTAAACCTGAAGTGAAGCATCGGAAACTAAAACTGGACCTACAGCAGAGGTTGAAATCATAGAAGGTTAGAGTGTCAGTTCTGTTGTACTTAAGTCGGCATTGTGCCATTTGAATTTAATTCCGATGCAATTTCTGTGTTTCATCGCCAATAAGAAGGTCCAAGGGATACAGTAAACCTGAAGTGAAGCATCGGAATCTAAAACTGGACTCACAGGAGAGGTTCAAATCATAGAAAGTGAGAGTGTCTGTCCTCTTTTACTTAAGTAGGCATTGTGCCTTTTGAATTAATTCCGATGCAAATTCTGTGTTTCATCGTCAATAAGAAGGTGCAAGGTATACAGTTACCCTGAAGTGAAGCATCGGAATCTAAAACTGGACTTACAGGAGAGGTTCAAATCATAGAAAGTGAGAGTGTCAGTCCTCTTGTACTTAAGTCATCATTGTGCCTTTTGTGTGAAATTCCGATGCAATTTCTGTGTTTCATCGTCAATCAGGAGGTGCAAGTTATACAGAAAACCCGAAGTGAAGCATCGGAATCTAAAACTGGACTCACAGGAGGGATTCAAATCATAGAAAGTGAGAGTGTCAGTCCTCTTGTACTTAAGTAGGCATTGTGCCATTTGTATTAAATTCGGATGCAATTTCTGTGTTTCATCGTCAATAAGAAGGTCCAAGATATACAGTAAACCTGAAGTGAAGCATCGGAATCTAAAACTGGACTCACAGGAGAGGTTCAAATCATAGAGAGTTAGTGTGTCACTCCTCTTGTACTTAAGTCGGTATTGTGCCATTTGTATTAAACTCGGATGCAATTTCTATGTTTCATCGTCAATAAGAAAATCCAAGGGATACAGTAAACCAGAAGTGAAGCATCGGAATCTAAAACTGGACTCTCTGGAGAGGTTCAAATCATAGATAGTTAGAATGTCAGTCCTCTTGTACTTAAGTCGGCATTGTGCCTTTTGCTTTAAATTCGGGTACAATTTCTGTGTTTCATCGTCAATAAGAAGGTGTAAGGTATACAGGAAACCTGAAGTGAAGCATCGGAATCTAGAAGTGCAATCACAGGAGAGGTACAAATCATAGAAAGTGAGAGTGTCAGTCCTCTTCTACTTAAGTCGACATTGTGCCATTTGTATTAAATTCGGATGCAATTTCTATGTTTCATCGTTAATAAGAAGGTCCAAGGGATACAGTATACCTGAAGTGAAGCATCGGAATCTAAAACTGGACTCACAGGAGAGGTTAAAATCATGGAAAGTGAGAGTGTCAGTCCTCTTGTACTTAAGTCGGCATTGTGCCATTTGTATTAAATTCGGATGCAATTTCTGTGTTTCATCGTCAATAAGAAGGTCCAAGGGATACAGTAAACCCTAAGTGAAGCATCGCAATCTAAAACTGGACTCAAAGGAGAGGATCAAATCATAGAAAGTGAGAGTGTCAGTCCTCTTGTACTTAAGTCGGCATTGTGCCATTTGTATTAAATTCGGATGCAATTTCTGTGTCTCATCGTCAATAAGATGGTCCAAGGGATACAGTAAACCTGAAGTGAAGCATCAGAATCTAATACTGGACTCACAGGAGAGGTTCAAATCATGGAGAGTTAGAGTGTCACTCCTCTTGTACTTAAGTCGGTATTGTGCCTTTTGTATTAAATTCGGATGCAATTTCTGTGTTTCCTCGTCAATAAGAAGGTCCAAGGGATACAGTAAACCTGAAGTGAAGCATCAGAATCTAAAACTGGACTCACAGGAGAGGTTCAAATCATAGAAAGTTAGAGTGTCAGTCCTATTGTACTTAAGTCGGCATTGTGCCTTTTGAATTTAATTCCGATGCAATTCCTGTGTTTCATCGTCAATAAGAAGGTGCAAGGTATACAGTAAACCTGAAGTGAAGCATCGGAATCTGAAACTGGACTCACAGGAGAGGTTCAAATCATAGAAAGAGAGAGTGTCGGTCCTCTTGTACTTTAGTCGGAATTGGGCCTTTTGTATTAAATTCGGATGCAATTTCTATGTTTTATCGTCAATAAGAAGGTCCAAGCGATGCAGTAAACCTGAAGTGAAGCATCGGAATCTAAAACTGACCTCACAGGAGAGGTTCGAATCTCAGAAAGTCAGAGTGTCCGTCCTCTTGTACTTAAGTTGGCATTGTGCCATTTGTATTAAATTTGGATGCAATTTCTGTGTTTCATCGTCAATAAGAAGGTCCAATGGATACAGTAAACCTGAAGTGAAGCATCTGAATCTAAAACTGGACTCACAGGAGAGGTTCAAATTATAGAAAGTAAGAGTGTCCGTCCTCTTGTACATAAGTCGGCATTGTGCCATTTGTATTAAATTCGGATGCAACTTCTGTGTTTCATCGTCAATAAGAAGGTCCAAGGGATACAGTAAACCTGTAGTGAAGCATCGGAATCTAAAACTGGACTCACAGGAGAGGTTCAAATCATAGAAAGTGAGAGTGTCTGTCCTCTTTTACTTAAGTAGGCATTGTGCCTTTTGAATTTAATTCCTATGCAATTTCTGTGTTTCATCGTCAATAAGAAGGTGCAATGTATACAGGAACCCTGACGTGAAGCATCGGAATCTAAAACTGGACTTACAGGAGAAGTTCAAATCATACAAAGTTAGAATGTCAGTCCTCTTGTACTTAAGTCGGCATTGTGCCTTTTGTATTAAATTCGGATACAATTTCTGTGTTTCATCGTCAATAAGAAGGTGCAAGGTGTACAGGAAACCTGAAGTGAAGCATCGGTATCTAAAACTTGACTCACAGGAGAGGTACAAATCATAGAAAGTCAGAGTGTCAGTCCTCTTGTACTTAAGTCGACATTGTGCCATTTTTATTAAATTCGGATGCAATTTCTGTGTTTCATCGTTAATAAGAAGGTCCAAGGGATACAGTATTCCTGAAGTGAAGCATCGGAATCTAAAACTGGACTCACAGGAGAGGTTCAAATCATAGAAAGTTAGAGTGTCAGGCCTCTTTTACTTACGTCGGCATTGTGGCCTTTGTGTTATATTCGGATGCTATTTCTGTGTTTCATCGTCAATAAGAAGGTCCAAGGGATACAGTAAACCTAAAGTGAAGCATCGGAATCTAAAACTGGACTCACAGGAGAGGTTCAAATCATAGAGAGTTAGATTGTCACTCCTCTTGTACTTAAGTCGGTATTGTGCCTTTAGAATTAAATTCGGATGCAATTTCTGTGTTTCTTCGTCAATAAGAAGGTCCAAGGGATACAGTAAACCTGAAGTGATGCATCGGAATCTATAACTGGACTCACAGAAGACGTTCAAATCATAGAAAGTTAGAGTAACTGTCCTCTTGTACTTACGTCGGCATTGTGCCTTTTGTATTAAATTCGGATGCAAACTCTGTCTTTCATCGTCAATAAGAGGGTCCAAGGGATACAGTAAACCTGAAGTGAAGCATCGGAAACTAAAACTGGACCTACAGCAGAGGTTGAAATCATAGAAGGTTAGAGTGTCAGTTCTGTTGTACTTAAGTCGGCATTGTGCCATTTGAATTTAATTCCGATGCAATTTCTGTGTTTCATCGCCAATAAGAAGGTCCAAGGGATACAGTAAACCTGAAGTGAAGCATCGGAATCTAAAACTGGACTCACAGGAGAGGTTCAAATCATAGAAAGTGAGAGTGTCTGTCCTCTTTTACTTAAGTAGGCATTGTGCCTTTTGAATTAATTCCGATGCAAATTCTGTGTTTCATCGTCAATAAGAAGGTGCAAGGTATACAGTTACCCTGAAGTGAAGCATCGGAATCTAAAACTGGACTTACAGGAGAGGTTCAAATCATAGAAAGTGAGAGTGTCAGTCCTCTTGTACTTAAGTCATCATTGTGCCTTTTGTATGAAATTCCGATGCAATTTCTGTGTTTCATCGTCAATCAGGAGGTGCAAGTTATACAGAAAACCCGAAGTGAAGCATCGGAATCTAAAACTGGACTCACAGGAGGGATTCAAATCATAGAAAGTGAGAGTGTCAGTCCTCTTGTACTTAAGTAGGCATTGTGCCATTTGTATTAAATTCGAATGCAATTTCTGTGTTTCATCGTCAATAAGAAGGTCCAAGATATACAGTAAACCTGAAGTGAAGCATCGGAATCTAAAACTGGACTCACAGGAGAGGTTCAAATCATAGAGAGTTAGTGTGTCACTCCTCTTGTACTTAAGTCGGTATTGTGCCATTTGTATTAAACTCGGATGCAATTTCTATGTTTCATCGTCAATAAGAAAATCCAAGGGATACAGTAAACCAGAAGTGAAGCATCGGAATCTAAAACTGGACTCTCTGGAGAGGTTCAAATCATAGATAGTTAGAATGTCAGTCCTCTTGTACTTAAGTCGGCATTGTGCCTTTTGCTTTAAATTCGGATACAATTTCTGTGTTTCATCGTCAATAAGAAGGTGTAAGGTATACAGGAAACCTGAAGTGAAGCATCGGAATCTAGAAGTGCAATCACAGGAGAGGTACAAATCATAGAAAGTGAGAGTGTCAGTCCTCTTCTACTTAAGTCGACATTGTGCCATTTGTATTAAATTCGGATGCAATTTCTATGTTTCATCGTTAATAAGAAGGTCCAAGGGATACAGTACACCTGAAGTGAAGCATCGGAATCTAAAACTGGACTCACAGGAGAGGTTAAAATCATGGAAAGTGAGAGCGTCAGTCCTCTTGTACTTAAGTCGGCATTGTGCCATTTGTATTAAATTCGGATGCAATTTCTGTGTTTCATCGTCAATAAGAAGGTCCAAGGGATACAGTAAACCCTAAGTGAAGCATCGGAATCTAAAACTGGACTCAAAGGAGAGGTTCAAATCATAGAAAGTGAGAGTGTCAGTCCTCTTGTACTTAAGTCGGCATTGTGCCATTTTTATTAAATTCGGATGCAATTTCTGTGTCTCATCGTCAATAAGAAGGTCCAAGGGATACAGTAAACCTGAAGTGAAGCATCAGAATCTAATACTGGACTCACAGGAGAGGTTCAAATCATGGAGAGTTAGAGTGTCACTCCTCTTGTACTTAAGTCGGTATTGTGCCTTTTGTATTAAATTCGGATGCAATTTCTGTGTTTCCTCGTCAATAAGAAGGTCCAAGGGATACAGTAAACCTGAAGAGAAGCATCGGAATCTAAAACTGGACTCACAGGAGAGGTTCAAATCATAGAAAGTGAGAGTGCTCACACGAGAGGTTCAAATCATAGAAAGTTAGAGGGTTCTATTCTTTTACTTAAGTCGGCATTGTGCCTTTTGTATTAAATTCCGATGCAATTTCTGTGTTTCATCGTCAATCAGGAGGTGCAAATTATACAGAAAACCCGAAGTGAAGCATCGGAATCTAAAACTGGACTCACAGGAGGGATTCAAATCATAGAAAGTTAGAATGTCAGTCCTCTCGTACTGAAGTCGGCATTGTGCTTTTGTATTAAATTCGGATACAATATCTGTGTTTCATCGTCAATAAGAAGGTGCAAGGTATACAGGAAACCTGAAGTGAAGCATCGGAATCTAAAACTGGACTCACAGGAGAGGTACAAATCATAGAAAGTCAGAGTGTCAGTCCCCTTGTAGTTAAGTCGACATTGTGCCATTTGTATTAAATTCGGATGCAATTTCTGTGTTTCATCGTTAATAAGAAGGTCCAAGGGATACAGTATACCTGAAGTGAAGCATCGGAATCTAAAACTGGACTCACAGGAGAGGTTCAAATCATAGAAAGTTAGAGTGTCAGGCCTCTTTTACTTACGTCGGCATTGTGGCTTTTGTATTAAATTCCGATGCGATTTCTATGTTTCATCGTTAATAACAAGGTGCAAGGTATACAGTAAACCTGAAGTGAAGCATCGGAATCTAAAACTGGACTCACAGGAGAGGTTCAAATCATAGAATGTGAGAGTGTCAGTCCTCTTGTACTTAAGTCGGCATTGTGCCATTTGTATTATATTCGGATGCAATATTTGTGTTTCATCGTCAATAAGAAGGTCCAAGGGATACAGTAAACCTAAAGTGAAGCATCGGAATCTAAAACTGGACTCACAGGAGAGGTTCAAATCATAGAAAGCGAGAGTGTCAGTCCTCTTCTACTTAAGTCGGCATTGTGCGATTTGTATTAAATTCGAAAGCAATTTCTGTGTTTCATCCTCAATAAGAGTGTCCAAGGGGTTAAGTAAACCTGAAGTGAAGCATCGGAATCTAAAACTGGACTCACAGGAGAGGTTCAAATCAAAGAAAGTGAGAGTATTAGTCCTCTTGTACTTAAGTCGGCATTGTGCCATTTGTATTATATTCGGATGCAATTTCTGTGTTTCATCGTCAATAAGAAGGTCCAAGGGATACAGTAAAGCTGAAGTGAAGCATCGGAATCTAAAACTGGACTCACAGGAGAGGTTCAAATCATAGAAAGTTAGAGTGTCTGTCCTCTTGTACTTACGTCGGCATTGTGCCTTTTGTATTAAATTCGGATGCCAACTCTGTGTTTCATCGTCAATAAGAAGGTCCAAGGGATACAGTAAACCTGTAGTGAAGCATCGGAATCTGAAACTGGACTCACAGGTGAGGTTCCAATCATAGAAAGTGAGAGTGTCAGTCCTCTTGTACTTAAGTCGGCATTGTGCCTTTTGTGTTAAATTCGGATGCAATTTCTGTGTTTCATCGTCAATAAGAAGGTCCAAGGGATACAGTAAACCTGAAGTGAAGCATCGGAATCTAAAACTGGACTCACAGGTGAGGTTCAAATCATAGAAACTGAGAGTGTCGGTCCTCTTGTACTTAAGTCGGCATTGTGCCTTTTGAATTTAATTCCGATGCAATTCCTGTGTTTCATCGTCAATAAGAAGGTGCAAGGTATACAGTAAACCTGAAGTGAAGCATCGGAATCTGAAACTACACTCACAGGAGTGGTTCAAATCATAGAAAGAGAGAGTGTCAGTCCTCTTGTACTTAACTCGGTATTGTGCCTTTTATATTAAATTCGGATGCAATTTCTATGTTTTATCGTCAATAAGAAGGTCCAAGGGATGCAGTAAACCTGAAGTGAAGCATCGGAATCTAAAACTGAACTCACAGGAGAGGTTCGAATATCAGAAAGTCAGAGTGTCCGTCCTCTTGTACTTAAGTCGGCATTGTGCCATTTGTATTAAATTCGGATGCAATTTCTGTGTCTCATCGTCAATAAGATGGTCCAAGGGATACAGTTACCCTGAAGTGCAGCATCGGAATCTAAAACTGGACTTACAGGAGAGGTTCAAATCATAGAAAGTGAGAGTGTCAGTCCTCTTGTACTTAAGTCATCATTGTGCCTTTTGTATTATATTCCGATGCAATTTCTGTGTTTCATCGTCAATCAGGAGGTGCAAGTTATACAGAAAACCCGAAGTGAAGCATCGGAATCTAAAACTGGACTCACAGGAGGGATTCAAATCATAGAAAGTGAGAGTGTCAGTCCTCTTGTACTTAAGTAGGCATTGTGCCATTTGTATTAAATTCGGATGCAATTTCTGTGTTTCATCGTCAATAAGAAGGTCCAAGATATACAGTAAACCTGAAGTGAAGCATCGGAATCTAAAACTGGACTCACAGGAGAGGTTCAAATCATAGAGAGTTAGTGTGTCACTCCTCTTGTACTTAAGTCGGTATTGTGCCATTTGTATTAAACTCGGATGCAATTTCTATGTTCATCGTCAATAAGAAAGTCCAAGGGATACAGTAAACCAGAAGTGAAGCACGGAATCTAAAACTGGACTCTCTGGAGAGGTTCAAATCATAGATAGTTAGAATGTCAGGCCTCTTGTACCTAAGTCGGCATTGTGCCTTTTGCTTTAAATTCGGATACAATTTCTGTGTTTCATCGTCAATAAGAAGGTGTAAGGTATACAGGAAACCTGAAGTGAAGCATCGGAATCTAGAAGTGCACTCACAGGAGAGGTACAAATCATAGAAAGTGAGAGTGTCAGTCCTCTTCTACTTAAGTCGACATTGTGCCATTTGTATTAAATTCGGATGCAATTTCTATGTTTCATCGTTAATAAGAAGGTCCAAGGGATACAGTATACCTGAAGTGAAGCATCGGAATCTAAAACTGGACTCACAGGAGAGGTTAAAATCATGGAAAGTGAGAGTGTCAGTCCTCTTGTACTTAAGTCGGCATTGTGCCATTTGTATTAAATTCGGATGCAATTTCTGTGTTTCATCGTCAATAAGAAGGTCCAAGGGATACAGTAAACCCTAAGTGAAGCATCGGAATCTAAAACTGGACTCAAAGGAGAGGTTCAAATCATAGAAAGTGAGAGTGTCAGTCCTCTTGTACTTAAGTCGGCATTGTGCCATTAGTATTAAATTCGGATGCAATTTCTGTGTCTCATCGTCAATAAGATGGTCCAAGGGATACAGTAAACCTGAAGTGAAGCATCAGAATCTAATACTGGACTCACAGGAGAGGTTCAAATCATGGAGAGTTAGAGTGTCACTCCTCTTGTACTTAAGTCGGTATTGTGCCTTTTGTATTAAATTCGGATGCAATTTCTGTGTTTCCTCGTCAATAAGAAGGTCCAAGGGATACATTAAACCTGAAGTGAAGCATCGGAATCTAAAACTGGACTCACAGGAGAGGTTCAAATCATAGAAAGTTAGAGTGTCAGTCCTATTGTACTTAAGTCGGCATTGTGCCTTTTGAATTTAATTCCGATGCAATTCCTGTGTTTCATCGTCAATAAGATGGTGCAAGGTATACAGTAAACCTGAAGTGAAGCATCGGAATCTGAAACTGGACTCACAGGAGAGGTTCAAATCATAGAAAGAGAGAGTGTCGGTCCTCTTGTACTTTAGTCAGAATTGGGCCTTTTGTATTAAATTCGGATGCAATTTCTATGTTTTATCGTCAATAAGAAGGTCCAAGGGATGCAGTAAACCTGAAGTGAAGCATCAGAATCTAAAACTGACCTCACAGGAGAGGTTCGAATCTCAGAAAGTCAGAGTGTCCGTCCTCTTGTACTTAAGTCGGCATTGTGCCATTTGTATTAAATTTGGATGCAATTTCTGTGTTTCATCGTCAATAAGAAGGTCCAATGGATACAGTAAACCTGAAGTGAAGCATCTGAATCTAAAACTGGACTCACAGGAGAGGTTCAAATTATAGAAAGTAAGAGTGTCCGTCCTCTTGTACATAAGTCGGCATTGTGCCATTTGTATTAAATTCGGATGCAACTTCTGTGATTCATCGTCAATAAGAAGGTCCAAGGGATACTGTAAACCTGTAGTGAAGCATCGGAATCTAAAACTGGACTCACAGGTGAGGTTCCAATCATAGAAAGTGAGAGTGTCAGTCCTCTTGTACTTAAGTCGACATTGGCCCTTTTGTGTTAAATTCGGATGCAATTTCTGTGTTTCATCGTCAATAAGAAGGTCCAAGGTATGCAGTAAACCTGAAGTGAAGCATCGGAATCTAAAACTGGACTCACAGATGAGGTTCAAATCATAGAAAGTGAGAGTGTCAGTCCTCTTGCACTTATGTCGGCATTGTGCCTTTTGTGTTAAATTCGGATGCAATTTCTGTGATTCATCGCCAATAAGAAGGTCCAATGGATACAGTAAACCTGAAGTGAAGCATCGGAATCTAAAACTGGACTCACAGGAAAGGTTCAAATCATAGAAAGTGAGAGTGTCAGTCCTCTTGTACTTAAGTGGGCATTGTGGCATTTGTATTAAATTCGGATGCTTTTTCTGTGTTTCATCGTCAATGAGAAGGTCCAAGGGATACAGTAAATCTGAAGTGAAGCATTGAAATCTAAAACTGGACTTACAGGAGAGGTTCAAATCATAGAAAGTGAAAGTGTCAGTCCTCTTGTACTTAAGTCGGCATTGTGGCATTTGTATTACATTCGGATGCAATTTCTGTGTTTCATCGTCAATAAGAAGGTCCAAGGGATACAGTAAACCTGAAGTGAAGCATCGGAATCTAAAACTGGACTCACAGGAGAGGTTCAAATCATAGAAAGTGAGACTGTCAGTCCTCTTTTACTTAAGTCGGCATTGTGCCTTTTGTATTACATTCCGATGCAATTTCTGTGTTTCATCGTCAATAAGAAGGTGCAAGGTATACAGTAAACCTGAAGTGAAGCATCGGAATCTAAAACTGGACTCACAGGAGAGGTTCAAATCATAGAAAGTGAGAGTGTCAGTCCTCTTGTACTTAAGTCGGCATTGTGCCATTTGTATTAAATTCGGATGCAATTTCTGTGTTTCATCGTCAATATGAAGGTCCAAGGGATACAGTAAACCTGAAGTGACGCATCGGAATCTAAAACTAGACTCACAGGAAAGGTTCAAATCAAAGAAAGTTAGAGTGTCACTCCTCTTATACTTAAGTCGGCATTGTGCCATTTGTATTAAATTCGAATGCAATTTCTGTGTTTCATCGTCAATAAGAAGGTGCAATGTATACAGTAACCCTGAAGTGAAGCATCGGAATCTAAAACTGCACTTACAGGAGAGGTTCAAATCATAGATAGTTAGAATGTCAGTCCTCTTGTACTTAAGTCGGCATTGTGCTTTTGTATTAAATTCGGATACAATTTCTGTGTTTCATCGTCAATAAGAAGGTGCAAGGTATACAGGAAACCTGAAGTGAAGCATCGGAATCTAAAACTGGACTCACAGGAGAGGTACAAATCATAGAAAGTCAGAGTGTCAGTCCTCTTGTACTTAAGTCGACATTGTGCCATTTGTATTAAATTCGGATGCAATTTCTGTGTTTCATCGTTAATAAGAAGGTCCAAGGGATACAGTATACCTGAAGTGAAGCATCGGAATCTAAAACTGGACTCACAGGAGAGGTTCAAATCATAGAAAGTTAGAGTGTCAGGCCTCTTTTACTTACGTCGGCATTGTGGCTTTTGTATTAAATTCCGATGCAATTTCTATGTTTCATCGTTAATAACAAGGTGCAAGGTATACAGTAAACCTGAAGTGAAGCATCGGAATCTAAAACTGGACTCACAGGAGAGGTTCAAATCATAGTAAGTGAGAGTGTCAGTCCTCTTGTACTTAAGTCGGCATTGTGCCATTTGTATTATATTCGGATGCAATATTTGTGTTTCATCGTCAATAAGAAGGTCCAAGGGATACAGTAAACCTAAATTGAAGCATCGGAATCTAAAACTGGACTCACAGGAGAGGTACAAATCATAGAAAGTGAGAGTGTCAGTCCTCTTGTACATAAGTCGGCATTGTGCCATTTGTATTAAATTCAGATGCAATTTCTGTGTTTCATCGTCAATAAGAAGGTCAAGGGATACAGTAAACCTGTAGTGAAGCATCGGAATCTAAAACTGGACTCACAGGTGAGGTTCCAATCATAGAAAGTGAGAGTGTCAGTCCTCTTGTACTTAAGTCGGCATTGTGCCTTTTGTGTTAAATTCGGATGCAATTTCTGTGTTTCATCGTCAATAAGAAGGTCCAAGGGATACAGTAAACCTGAAGTGAAGCATCGGAATCTAAAACTGGACTTACAGGTGAGGTTCAAATCATAGAAGACGTGAGAGTGTCAGTCCTCTTGAACTTAAGTCGGCATTGTGCCTTTTGTGTTAAATTCGGATGCAATTTCTGTGTTTCATCGCCAATAAGAAGGTCCAAGGGAGACAGTAGACCTGAAGTGAAGCATCGGAATCTAAAACTGGACTCATAAGAAAGGTTCAAATCATAGAAAGTGAGAGTGTCAGTCCTCTTGTACTTAAGTCGGCATTGTGGCATTTGTATTAAATTCGGATGCTTTTTCTGTGTTTCATCGTCAATGAGAAGGTCCAAGGGATACAGTAAATCTGAAGTGAAGCATTGAAATCTAAAACTGGACTTACAGGAGAGGTTCAAATCATAGAAAGTGAGAGTGTCAGTCCTCTTGTACTTAAGTCGGCATTGTGGCATTTGTATTACATTCGGATGCAATTTCTGTGTTTCATCGTCAATAAGAAGGTCCAAGGGATACAGCAAACCTGAAGTGAAGCATCGGAATCTAAAAGTGGACTTACAGGAGAGGTTCAAATCATAGAAAGTGAGACTGTCAGTCCTCTTTTACATAAGTCGGCATTGTGCCTTTTTTATTAAATTCGGATGCAATTTCTGTGTTTCATTGTCAGTAAGAAAGTACAAGGGATACAGTAAACCTGAAGTGAAGCATCAAAACCTAAAACTGGACTCACAGGAGAGTTTCAAATCATAGAAAGTTAGAGTGTCAGTCCTCTTTTACTTAAGTCGGCATTGTGCCTTTTGTATTACATTCCGATGCAATTTCTGTGTTTCATCGTCAATAAGAAGGTGCAAGGTATACAGTAAACCTGAAGTGAAGCATCGGAATCTAAAACTGGACTCACAGGAGAGGTTCAAATCATAGAAAGTGAGAGTGTCAGTCCTCTTGTACTTAAGTCGGCATTGTGCCATTTGTATTAAATTCGGATGCAATTTCTGTGTTTCATCGTCAATATGAAGGTCCAAGGGATACAGTAAACCTGAAGTGACGCATCGGAATCTAAAACTAGACTCACAGGAGAGGTTCAAATCAAAGAAAGTTAGAGTGTCACTCCTCTTGTACTTAAGTCGGCATTGTGCCATTTGTATTAAATTCGGATGCAATTTCTGTATTTCATCGTCAATATGAAGGTCCAAGGGATACAGTAAACCTGAAGTGACGCATCGGAATCTAAAACTAGACTCACAGGAGAGGTTCAAATCAAAGAAAGTGAGAGTGTCAGTCCTCTTGTACTTAAGTCAGCATTGTGCCATTTGTATTAAATTCGGATGCAATTTCTGTGTTTCATCGTCAATAAGAAGGTCCAAGGGATACCGTAAACCTTAAGTGAAGCATCAGAATCTAAAACTGGACTCACAGGAGAGGTTCAAATCATAGAGAGTTAGATTGTCACTCCTCTTGTACTTAAGTCGGTATTGTGCCTTTAGAATTAAATTCGGATGCAATTTCTGTGTTTCATCATCAATAAGAAGGTCCAAGGGATACAGTAAACCTGAAGTGAAGCATCGGAATCTATAACTGGACTCACAGAAGACGTTCAAATCATAGAAAGTTAGAGTGTCTGTCCTCTTGTACTTACGTCGGCATTGTGCCTTTTGTATTAAATTCGGATGCAAACTCTGTCTTTCATCGTCAATAAGAGGGTCCAAGGGATACAGTAAACCTGAAGTGAAGCATCGGAAACTAAAACTGGACCTACAGCAGAGGTTGAAATCATAGAAGGTTAGAGTGTCAGTCCTGTTGTACTTAAGTTGGCATTGTGCCATTTGAATTTAATTCCGATGCAATTTCTGTGTTTCATCGCCAATAAGAAGGTCCAAGGGATACAGTAAACCTGAAGTGAAGCATCGGAATCTAAAACTGGACTCACAGGAGAGGTTCAAATCATAGAAAGTGATAGTGTCTGTCCTCTTTTACTTAAGTAGGCATTGTGCCTTTTGAATTAATTCCGATGCAAATTCTGTGTTTCATCGTCAATAAGAAGGTGCAAGGTATACAGTTACCCTGAAGTGAAGCATCGGAATCTAAAACTGGACTTACAGGAGAGGTTCAAATCATAGAAAGAGAGAGTGTCAGTCCTCTTGTACTTAAGTCATCATTGTGCCTTTTGTATTAAATTCCGATGCAATTTCTGTGTTTCATCGTGAATCAGGAGGTGCAAGTTATACAGAAAACCCGAAGTGAAGCATCGGAATCTAAAACTGGACTTACAGGAGGGATTCAAATCATAGAAAGTGAGAGTGTCAGTCCTCTTGTACTTAAGTAGGCATTGTGCCATTTGTATTAAATTCAGATGCAATTTCTGTGTTTCATCGTCAATAAGAAGGTCCAAGATATACAGTAAACCTGAAGTGAAGCATCGGAATCTAAAACTGGACTCACAGGAGAGGTTCAAATAATAGAGAGTTAGTGTGTCACTCCTCTTGTACTTAAGTCGGTATTGTGCCATTTGTATTAAACTCGGATGCAATTTCTATGTTTCATCGTCAATAAGAAAGTCCAAGGGATACAGTAAACCAGAAGTGAAGCATCGGAATCTAAAACTGGACTCTCTGGAGAGGTTCAAATCATAGATAGTTAGAATGTCAGTCCTCTTGTACTTAAGTCGGCATTGTGCCTTTTGCTTTAAATTCGGATATAATTTCTGTGTTTCATCGTCAATAAGAAGGTGTAAGGTATACAGGAAACCTGAAGTGAAGCATCGGAATCTAGAAGTGCACTCACAGGAGAGGTACAAATCATAGAAAGTGAGAGTGTCAGTCCTCTTCTACTTAAGTCGACATTGTGCCATTTGTATTAAATTCGGATGCAATTTCTATGTTTCATCGTTAATAAGAAGGTCCAAGGGATACAGTATACCTGAAGTGAAGCATCGGAATCTAAAACTGGACTCACAGGAGAGGTTAAAATCATGGAAAGTGAGAGTGTCAGTCCTCTTGTACTTAAGTCGGCATTGTGCCATTTGTATTAAATTCGGATGCAATTTCTGTGTTTCATCGTCAATAAGAAGGTCCAAGGGATACAGTAAACCCTAAGTGAAGCATCGGAATCTAAAACTGGACTCAAAGGAGAGGTTCAAATCATAGAAAGTGAGAGTGTCAGTCCTCTTGTACTTAAGTCGGCATTGTGCCATTTGTATTAAATTCGGATGCAATTTCTGTGTCTTATCGTCAATAAGATGGTCCAAGGGATACAGTAAACCTGAAGTGAAGCATCAGAATCTAATACTGGACTCACAGGAGAGGTTCAAATCATGGAGAGTTAGAGTGTCACTCCTCTTGTACTTTAGTCGGTATTGTGCCTTTTGTATTAAATTCGGATGCAATTTCTGTGTTTCCTCGTCAATAAGAAGGTCCAAGGGATACAGTAAACCTAAAGTGAAGCATCGGAATCTAAAACTGGACTCACAGGAGAGGTTCAAATCATAGAAAGTTAGAGTGTCAGTCCTATTGTACTTAAGTCGGCATTGTGCCTTTTGAATTTAATTCCGATGCAATTCCGTTGTTTCATCGTCAATAAGAAGGTGCAAGGTATACAGTAAACCTGAAGTGAAGCATCGGAATCTGAAACTGGACTCACAGGAGAGGTTCAAATCATAGAAAGAGAGAGTGTCGGTCCTCTTGTACTTTAGTCGGAATTGGGCCTTTTGTATTAAATTCGGATGCAATTTCTATGTTTTATCGTCAATAAGAAGGTCCAAGGGATGCAGTAAACCTGAAGTGAAGCATCGGAATCTAAAACTGACCTCACAGGAGAGGTTCGAATCTCAGAAAGTCAGAGTGTCCGTCCTCTTGTACTTAAGTCGGCATTGTGCCATTTGTATTAAATTTGGATGCAATTTCTGTGTTTCATCGTCAATAAGAAGATCCAATGGATACAGTAAACCTGAAGTGAAGCATCTGAATCTAAAACTGGACTCACAGGAGAGGTTCAAATTATAGAAAGTAAGAGTGTCCGTCCTCTTGTACATAAGTCGGCATTGTGCCATTTGTATTAAATTCGGATGCAACTTCTGTGTTTCATCGTCAATAAGAAGGTCCAACGGATACAGTAAACCTGTAGTGAAGCATCGGAATCTAAAACTGGACTCACAGGTGAGGTTCCAATCATAGAAAGTGAGAGTGTCAGTCCTCTTGTACTTAAGTCGACATTGGCCCTTTTGTGTTAAATTCGGATGCAATTTCTGTGTTTCATCGTCAATAAGAAGGTCCAAGGTATGCAGTAAACCTGAAGTGAAGCATCGGAATCTAAAACTGGACTCACAGATGAGGTTCAAATCATAGAAAGTGAGAGTGTCAGTCCTCTTGCACTTATGTCGGCATTGTGCCTTTTGTGTTAAATTCGGATGCAATTTCTGTGTTTCATCGCCAATAAGAAGGTCCAAGGGATACAGTAATCCTGAAGTGAAGCATCGGAATCTAAAACTGGACTCACAGGAAAGGTTCAAATCATAGAAAGTGAGAGTGTCAGTCCTCTTGTACTTAAGTGGGCATTGTGGCATTTGTATTAAATTCGGATGCTTTTTCTGTGTTTCATCGTCAATGAGAAGGTCCAAGGGATACAGTAAACCTGAAGTGAAGCATCGGAATCTAAAACTGGACTCACAGGAGAGGTTCAAATCATAGAAAGTGAGATTGTCAGTCCTCTTTTACTTAAGTCGGCATTGTGACTTTTGTATTACATTCCGATGCAATTTCTGTGTTTCATCGTCAATAAGAAGGTGCAAGGTATACAGTAAACCTGAAGTGAAGCATCGGAATCTAAAACTGGACTGTCAGGAGAGGTTCAAATCATAGAAAGTGAGAGTGTCAGTCCACTTGTACTTAAGTCGGCATTGTGCCACTTGTATTAAATTCGGATGCAATTTCTGTGTTTCATCGTCAATATGAAGGTCCAAGGGATACACTAAACCTGAAGTGACGCATCGGAACCTAAAACTAGACTCACAGGAAAGGTTCAAATCAAAGAAAGTTAGAGTGTCACTCCTCTTATACTTAAGTCGGCATTGTGCCATTTGTATTAAATTCGAATGCAATTTCTGTGTTTCATCGTCAATAAGAAGGTGCAATGTATACAGTAACCCTGAAGTGAAGCATCGGAATCTAAAACTGCACTTACAGGAGAGGTTCAAATCATAGATAGTTAGAATGTCAGTCCTCTTGTACTTAAGTCGGCATTGTGCCTTTTGTATTAAATTCGGATTCAATTTCTGTGTTTCATCGTCAATAAGAAGGTGCAAGGTATACAGGAAACCCGAAGTGAAGCATCGGAATCTAAAACTGGACTCACAAGAGAGGTACAAATCATAGAAATTCAGATTGTCAGTCCTCTTGTACTTAAGTCGACATTGTGCCATTTGTATTAAATTCGGATGCAATTTCTGTGTTTCATCGTTAATAAGAAGGTCCAAGGGATACAGTATAAATGAAGTGAAGCATCGGAATCTAAAACTGGACTCACAGGAGAGGTTCAAATCATAGAAAGTGAGAGTGCTCACACGAGAGGTTCAAATCATAGAGAGTTAGAGGGTTCTATTCTTTTACTTAAGTCGGCATTGTGCCTTTTGTATTAAATTCCGATGCAATTTCTGTGTTTCACCGTCAATCAGGAGGTGCAAGTTATACAGAAAACCCGAAGTGAAGCATCGGAATCTGAAACTGGACTCACAGGAGGGATTCAAATCATAGAAAGTGAGAGTGTCAGTCCTCTTGTACTTAAGTAGGCATTGTGCCATTTGTATTAAATTCGGATGCAATTTCTGTGTTTCATCGTCAATAAGAAGGTCCAAGATATACAGTAAACCTGAAGTGAAGCATCGGAATCTAAAACTGGACCTACAGGATAGGTTGAAATTATAGAAGGTTAGAGTGTCAGTCCTGTTGTACTTAAGTCGGCATTGTGCCTTTTGAATTTAATTCCGATACAATTTCTGTGTTTCATCGTCAATAAGAAGGTCCAAGGGATACAGTAAACCTGAAGTGAAGCATCGGAATCTAAAACTGGACTCACAGGAGAGGTTCAAATCATAGAAAGTTAGAATGTCAGTCCTCTCGTACTGAAGTCGGCATTGTGCTTTTGTATTAAATTCGGATACAATTTCTGTGTTTCATCGTCAATAAGAAGGTGCAAGGTATACAGGAAACCTGAAGTGAAGCATCGGAATCTAAAACTGGACTCACAGGAGAGGTACAAATCATAGAAAGTCAGAGTGTCAGTCCTCTTGTACTTAAGTCGACATTTTGCCATTTGTATTAAATTCGGATGCAATTTCTGTGTTTCATCGTTAATAAGAAGGTCCAAGGGATACAGTATACCTGAAGTGAAGCATCGGAATCTAAAACTGGACTCACAGGAGAGGTTCAAATCATAGAAAGTTAGAGTGTCAGGCCTCTTTTACTTACGTCGGCATTGTGGCTTTTGTATTAAATTCCGATGCAATTTCTATGTTTCATCGTTAATAACAAGGTGCAAGGTATACAGTAAACCTGAAGTGAAGCATCGGAATCTAAAACTGGACTCACAGGAGAGGTTCAAATCATAGAAAGTGAGAGTGTCAGTCCTCTTGTACTTAAGTCGGCATTGTGCCATTTGTATTATATTCGGATGCAATATTTGTGTTTCATCGTCAATAAGAAGGTCCAAGGGATACAGTAAACCTAAAGTGGAGCATCGGAATCTAAAACTGGACTCACAGGAGAGGTTCAAATCATAGAAAGCGAGAGTGTCAGTCCTCTTGTACTTCAGTCGGCATTGTGCGATTTGTATTAAATTCGAAAGCAATTTCTGTGTTTCATCCTCAATAAGAGTGTACAAGGGGTTAAGTAAACCTGAAGTGAAGCATCGGAATCTAAAACTGGACTCACAGGAGAGGTTCAAATCATAGAAAGTGAGAGTATTAGTCCTCTTGTACTTAAGTCGGCATTGTGCCATTTGTATTATATTCGGATGCAATTTCTGTGTTTCATCGTCAATAAGAAGGTCCAAGGGATACAGTAAACCTTAAGTGAAGCATCAGAATCTAAAACTGGACTCACAGGAGAGGTTCAAATCATAGAGAGTTAGAGTGTCACTCCTCTTGTACTTAATTCGGTATTGTGCCTTTAGTATTAAATTCGGATGCAATTTCTGTGTTTCATCGTCAATAAGAAGCTCCAAGGGATACAGTAAAGCTGAAGTGAAGCATCGGAATCTAAAACTGGACTCACAGGAGAGGTTCAAATCATAGAAAGTTAGAGTGTCTGTCCTCTTGTACTTACGTCGGCATTGTGCCTTTTGTATCAAATTCGGATGCCAACTCTGTGTTTCATCGTCAATAAGAAGGTCCAAGGGATACAGTAAACCTGTAGTGAAGCATCGGAATCTGAAACTGCACTCACAGGTGAGGTTCCAATCATAGAAAGTGAGAGTGTCAGTCCTCTTGTACTTAAGTCGGCATTGTGCCTTTTGTGTTAAATTCGGATGCAATTTCTGTGTTTCATCGTCAATAAGAAGGTCCAAGGGATACAGTAAACCTGAAGTGAAGCATCGGAATCTAAAACTGGACTCACAGGTGAGGTTCAAATCATAGAAACTGAGAGTGTCGGTCCTCTTGTACTTAAGTCGGAATTGTGCCTTTTGAATTTAATTCCGATGCAATTCCTGTGTTTCATCGTCAATAAGAAGGTGCAAGGTATACAGTAAACCTGAAGTGAAGCATCGGAATCTGAAACTGGACTCACAGGAGAGGTTCAAATCATAGAAAGAGAGAGTGTCAGTCCTCTTGTACTTAACTCGGTATTGTGCCTTTTATATTAAATTCGGATGCAATTTCTATGTTTTATCGTCAATAAGAAGGTCCAATGGATACAGTAAACCTGAAGTGAAGCATCGGAATCTAAAACTGACCTCACAGGAGAGGTTCGAATCTCAGAAAGTCAGAGTGTCCGTCCTCTTGTACTTAAGTCGGCATTGTGCCATTTGTATTAAATTGGGATGCAATTTCTGTGTTTCATCGTCAATAAGAAGGTCCAATGGATACAGTAAACCTGAAGTGAAGCATCTGAATCTAAAACTGGACTCACAGGAGAGGTTCAAATCTTAGAAAGTAAGAGTGTCCGTCCTCTTGTACATAAGTCGGCATTGTGCCATTTGTATTAAATTCAGATGCAATTTCTGTGTTTCATCGTCAATAAGAAGGTCCAAGGGATACAGTATACCTGTAGTGAAGCATCGTAATCTAAAACTGGACTCACAGGTGAGGTTCCAATCATAGAAAGTGAGAGTGTCAGTCCTCTTGTACTTAAGTCGGCATTGTGCCTTTTGTGTTAAATTCGGATGCAATTTCTGTGTTTCATCGTCAATAAGAAGGTCCAAGGGATACAGTAAACCTGAAGTGCAGCATCGGAATCTAAAACTGGACTCACAGGTGAGGTTCAAATCATAGAAAGTGAGAGTGTCAGTCCTCTTGTACTTAAGTCGGCATAGTGGCATTTGTATTAAATTCGGATGCTTTTTCTGTGTTTCATCGTCAATGAGAAGGTCCAAGGGATACAGTAAATCTGAAGTGAAGAATTGAAATCTAAAACTGGACTTACAGGAGAGGTTCAAATCATAGAAAGTGAGAGTGTCAGTCCTCTTGTACTTAAGTCGGCATTGTGGCATTTGTATTACATTCGGATGCAATTTCTGTGTTTCATCGTCAATAAGAAGGTCCATCGGATACAGTAAACCTGAAGTGAAGCATCGGAATCTAAAAGTGGACTTAAAGGAGAGGTTCAAATCATAGAAAGTGAGACTGTCAGTCCTCTTTTACTTAAGTCGGCATTGTGACTTTTTCATTAAATTCGGATGCAATTTCTGTGTTTCATTGTCAGTAAGAAAGTCCAAGGGATACAGTAAACCTGAAGTGAAGCATCAAAATCTAAAACTGGACTCACAGGAGAGTTTCAAATCATAGAAAGTTAGAGTGTCAGTCCTCTTTTACTTAAGTCGGCATTGTGCCTTTTGTATTACATTCCGATGCAATTTCTGTGTTTCATCGTCAATAAGAAGGTGCAAGGTATACAGTAAACCTGAAGTGAAGCATCGGAATCTAAAACTGGACTCACAGGAGAGGTTCAAATCATAGAAAGTGAGAGTGTCAGTCCTCTTGTACTTAAGTCGGCATTGTGCCATTTGTATTAAATTCGGATGCAATTTCTGTGTTTCATCGTCAATATGAAGGTCCAAGGGATACAGTAAACCTGAAGTGACGCATCGGAATCTAAAACTAGACTCACAGGAGAGGTTCAAATCAAAGAAAGTTAGAGTGTCACTCCTCTTGTACTTAAGTCGGCATTGTGCCATTTGTATTAAATTCGGATGCAATTTCTGTGTTTCATCGTCAATAAGAAGGTGCAATGTATACAGTAACCCTGAAGTGAAGCATCGGAATTTAAAACTGGACTTACAGGAGAGGTTCAAATCATAGATAGTTAGAATGTCAGTCCTCTTGTACTTAAGTCGGCATTGTGCCTTTTGTATTAAATTCGGATACAATTTTTGTGTTTCATCGTCAATAAGAAGGTGCACGTTATACAGGAAACCTGAAGTGAAGCATCGGAATCTAAAACTGGACTTACAAGAGTGGTACAAATCATAGAACGTCAGATTGTCAGTCCTCTTGATCTTAAGTCGACATTGTGCCATTTGTATTAAATTCGGATGCAATTTCTGTGTTTCATCGTTAATAAGAAGGTCGAAGGGATACAGTATAAATGAAGTGAAGCATCGGAATCTAAAACTGGACTCACAGGAGAGGTTCAAATCATAGAAAGTGAAAGTGTCAGTCCTCTTGTATTTAAATCGGCATTGTGAGATTTGTATTAAATTCGGAAGCAATTTCTGTGTTTCATCCTCAATAAGAGTGTCCAAGGAGTAAAGTAAACCTGAAGTGAAGCATCGGAATCTAAAACTGGACTCACAGGAGAGGTTCAAATCATAGAAAGTGAGAGTGTCAGTCCTCTTGTACTTAAGTCGGCATTGTGCCATTTGTATTATATTCAGATGCAATTTCTGTGTCTCATCGTCAATAAGAAGGTCCAAGGGATACAGTAAACCTAAAGTGAAGCATCGGAATCTAAAACTGGAGTCACAGGCGAGGATCAAATCATAGAAAGTGAGAGTGTCAGTCCTCTTGTACTTAAGTCGGCATTGTGCCATTTGTATTACATTCGGATGCAATTTCTGTGTTTCATCGTCAATAAGAAGGTCCAAGGGATACAATAAACCTTAAGTGAAGCATCAGAATCTAAAACTGGACTCAAGGGAGAGGTTCAAATCATAGAGAGTTAGAGTGTCACTTCTCTTGTACTTAAGTCGGTATTGTGCCTTTAGTATTAAATTCGGATGCAATTTCTGTGTTTCATCGTCAATAAGAAGGTCCAAGGGATACAGTAAACCTGAAGTGAAGCATCGGAATCTAAAACTGGACTCACAGGAGAGGTTCAAATCATAGAAAGTTAGAGTGTCTGTCCTCTTGTACTTACGTCGGCATTGTGCCTTTTGTATTAAATTCGGATGCAAACTCTGTGTTTCATCGTCAATAAGAAGGTCCAAGGGATACAGTAAACCTGAAGTGAAGCATCGGAAACTAAAACTGGACCTACAGGAGAGGTTGAAATCATAGAAGGTTAGAGTGTCAGTCCTGTTGTACTTAAGTCGGCATTGTGCCTTTTGAATCTAATTCCGATGCAATTTCTGTGTTTCATCGTCAATAAGAAGGTCCAAGGGATACAGAAAACCTGAAGTGAAGCATCGGAATCTAAAACTGGACTCACAGGAGAGATTCAAATCATAGAAAGTGAGAGTGTCTGTCCTCTTTTACTTAAGTAGGCATTGTGCCTTTTGAATTAATTCCGATGCAATTTCTGTGTTTCATCGTCAATAAGAAGGTGCAAGGTATACAGTAACCCTGAAGTGAAGCATCGGAATCTAAAACTATACTTACAGGAGAGGTTCAAATCATAGAAAGTGAGAGTGCTCACAGGAGAGGTTCAAATCATAGAAAGTTAGAGGGTCTGTCCTCTTTTACTTAAGTCGGCATTGTGCCTTTTGTATTAAATTCCGATGCAATTTCTGTGTTTCATCGTCAATCAGGAGGTGCAAGTTATACAGAAAACCCGAAGTGAAGCATCGGAATCTAAAACTGGACTCACAGGAGGGATTCAAATCATAGAAAGTGAGAGTGTCAGTCCTCTTGTACTGAAGTCGGCATTGTGCCTTTTGTATTAAATTCGGATACAATTTCTGTGTTTCATCGTCAATAAGAAGGTGCAAGGTATACAGGAAACCTGAAGTGAAGCATCGGAATCTAAAACTGACTCACAGAAGGGGTACAAATCATAGAAAGTCAGAGTGTCAGTCCTCTTGTACTTAAGTCGACATTGTGCCATTTGTATTAAATTCGGATGCAATTTCTGTGTTTCATCGTTAAAGAGAAGGTCCAAGGGATACAGTATACCTGAAGTGAAGCATCGGAATCTAAAACTGGACTCACAGGAGAGGTTCAAATCATAGAAAGTTAGAGTGTCAGGCCTCTTTTACTTACGTCGGCATTGTGGCTTTTGTATTAAATTACGATGCAATTTCTATGTTTCATCGTTAATAAGAAGGTGCAAGGTATACAGTAAACCTGAAGTGAAGCATCGGAATCTAAAACTGGACTCACAGGAGAGGTTCAAATCATAGAAAGTGAGATTGTCAGTCCTCTTGTACTTAAGTCGGCATTGTGCCATTTGTATTATATTCGGATGCAATATATGTGTTTCATCGTCAATAAGAAGGTCCAAGGGATACAGTAAACCTTAAGTGAAGCATCAGAATCTAAAACTGGACTCACAGGAGAGGTTCAAATCATAGAGAGTTAGAGTGTCACTCCTCTTGTACTTAAGTCGGTATTGTGCCTTTAGTATTAAATTCGGATGCAATTTCTGTGTTTCATCGTCAATAAGAAGGTCCAAGGGATACAGTAAACCTGAAGTGAAGCATCGGAATCTAAAACTGGACTCACAGGAGAGGTTCAAATCATAGAAAGTTAGAGTGTCTGTCCTCCTGTACTTACGTCGGCATTGTGCCTTTTGTATTAAATTCGGATGCCAACTCTGTGTTTCATCGTCAATAAGAAAGTCCAAGGGATACAGTAAACCAGAAGTGAAGCATCGGAAACTAAAACTGGACCTACAGGAGAGGTTGAAGTCATAGAAGGTTAGAGTGTCAGTCCTGTTGTACTTAAGTCGGCATTGTGCCTTTTGAATTTAACTCCGATGCAATTTCTGTGTTTCATCGTCAATAAGAAGGTCCAAGGGATACAGTAAATCTGAAGTGAAGCATCGGAATCTAAAACTGGACTCACATTAGAGGTTCAAATTATAGAAAGTGAGAGTGTCTGTCCTCTATTACTTAAGTAGGCATTGTGCCTTTTGAATTAATTCCGATACAATTTCTGTGTTTCATCGTCAATAAGAAGGTGCAAGGGATACAGTAACCCTGAAGTGAAGCATCGGAATGTAAAACTGGACTTACAGGAGAGGTTCAAATCATAGAAAGTGAGAGTGTCAGTCCTCTTGTACTTAAGTAGGCATTGTGCCATTTGTATTAAATTCGGATGCAATTTCTGTGTTTCATCGTCAATAAGAAGGTCCAAGGGATACAGTAAACCTGAAGTGAAGCATCGGAATCTAAAACTGGACTCACAGGAGAGTTTCAAATCATAGAAAGTTGGTGTGTCACTCCTCTTGTACTTAAGTCGGTATTGTGCCATTTGTATTAAACTCGGATGCAATTTCTGTGTTTCATCGTCAATAAGAAAGTCCAAGGGATACAGTAAACCAGAAGTGAAGCATCGGAATCTAAAACTGGACTCTCTGGAGAGGTTCAAATCATAGATAGTTAGAATGTCAGTCCTCTTGTACTTAAGTCGGCATTGTGCCTTTTGCATTAAATTCGGATACAATTTCTGTGTTTCATCGTCAATAAGAAGGTGTAAGGTATACAGGAAACCTGAAGTGAAGCATCGGAATCTAAAACTGGAGTCACAGGAGAGGTACAAATAATAGAAAGTGAGAGTGTCAGTCTTCTTGGTCTTAAGTCGACATTGTGCCATTTGTATTAAATTCGGAAGCAATTTCTGTGTCTCATCGTTAATAAGAAGGTCCAAGGGATACAGTATACTTGAAGTGAAGCATCGGAATCTAAATCTGGACTCACAGGTGAGGTTCAAATCATAGAAAGTTAGAGTGTCAGGCCTCTTTTACTTACGTCGGCATTGTGCCTTTTGTACTTAATTCCGATGCAATTTCTATGTTTCAACGTCAATAAGAAGGTGCAAGGTATACAGTAAACCTGAAGTGGAGCATCGGAATTTAAAACTGGACTCACAGGAAAGGTTCAAATCATAGAAAGTGAGAGTGTCAATCCTCTTGTACATAAGTCGGCATTGTGCCATTTGTATTAAATTAGGATGCAATACCTGTGTTTCATAGTCAATAAGAAGGTCCGAGGGATACACTAAACCTCAAGTGAAACATCGGAATCTAAAACTGGACTCACAGGAGAGGTTCAAATCATAGAAAGTTAGAGTGTCACTCCGCTTGTAATTTTGTCGGTATTGTGCCTTTTGTATTAAATTCGGATGCAATTTCTGTGCTTTATCGTCAATAAGATGGTCCAAGGGATACAGTAAACCTGAAGTGAAGCATCGGAATCTAAAACTGACCTCACAGGAGAGGTTCGAATCATAGAAAGTGAGAGTGTAAGTCCTCTTGCACTTAAGTCGGCATTGTGCGATTTGTATTAAATTCGTATGCAATTTCTGTGTTTCATCCTCAATAAGAGTGTCCAAGGGATAAAGTAAATCTGAAGTGAAGCATCGGATTCTAAAACTGGACTCACAGGAGAGGTTCAAATCATAGAGAGTGGGAGTGTCAGTTGTCTTGTACTTAAGTCGGCATTGTGCCATTTGTATTAAATTCGGATGCAATTTCTGTGTTTCATCGTCAATAAGAAGGTCCAAGGGATACAGTAAACCTAAAGTGAAGCATCGGAATCCAAAACTGGACTCACAGGAGTGGTTCAAGTCATAGAAAGTGAGACTGTCAGTCCTCTTGTTTTTAAGTCGGCATTGTGCCATTTGTATTAAATTCGGATGCAATTTCTGTGTCTCATCGTCATTAAGATGGTCCAAGGGATAAAGTAAATCTGAAGTGAAGCATCGGAATCTAAAAGTGGACTCACAGGAGAGGTTAAAATCATGGAAAGTGAGAGTGTCAGTCCTCTTGTACTTAAGTAGGCATTGTGCCATTTGTATTAAATTCGGATGCAATTTCTGTGTTTCATCGTCAATAAGAAGGTCCATGGGATACAGTAAACCCTAAGTGAAGCATCGGAATCTAAAACTGGACTCACAGGAGAGGTTCAAATCATAGAAAGTGAGAGTGTCAGTCCTCTTGTACTTAAGTCGGCATTGTGCCATTTGTATTAAATTCGGATGCAATTTCTGTGTCTCATCGTCAATAAGAAGTTCCAAGGGATACAGTAAACCTGAAGTGAAGCATCGGAATCTAAAACTGGACTCACAGGACAGGTTCAAATCATAGAAAGTTAGAGTGTCAGTCCTCTTGTACTTAAGTAGGCATTGTGCCATTTGTATTAAATTCGGATGCAATTTCTGTGTTTCATCGTCAATAAGAAGGTCCAAGGGATACAGTAAACCTGAAGTGAAGCATCGGAATCTAAAACTGGACTCACAGGAGAGGTACAAGTCATTGAAAGTGAGAGTGTCAGTCCTCTTGTACTTAAGTCGACATTGTGCCGTTTGTATTAAATTCGGATGCAATTTCTGTGTTTCATCGTTAATAAGAAGGTCCAAGGGATACAGTATACCTGAAGTGAAGCATCGGAATCTAAAACTGGACTCACAGGTGAGGTTCAAATCATAGAAAGTTAGAGTGTCAGGCCTCTTTTACTTACGTCGGCATTGTGCCTTTTGTACTAAATTCCGATGCAATTTCTATGTTTCATCGTCAATAAGAAGGTGCAAGGTATACAGTAAACCTGAAGTGAAGCATCGGAATTTAAAACTGGACTCACAGGAGAGGTTCAAATCATAGAAAGTTAGAGTGTCACTCCTCTTGTAATTAAGTCGGTATTGTGCCTTTTGTATTAAATTCGGATGCAATTTCTGTGCTTTATCGTCAATAAGAAGGTCCAAGGTATACAGTAAACCTGAAGTGAAGCATCGGAATCTAAAACTGACCTCACAGGAGAGGTTCGAATCATAGAAAGTGAGAGTGTCAGTCCTCTTGTACTTAAGTCGGCATTGTCCGATTTGTATTAAATTCGTATGCAATTTCTGTGTTTCATCCTCAATAAGAGTGTCCAAGGGATAAAGTAAATCTGAAGTGAAGCATCGGAATCTAAAACTGGACTCACAGGAGAGGTTCAAATCATAGAAAGTGGGAGTGTCAGTCCTCTTGTACTTAAGTCGGCATTGTGCCATTTGTATTAAATTCGGATGCAATTTCTGTGTTTCATCGTCAATAAGAAGGTCCAAGGGATACAGTAAATCTAAAGTGAAGCATCGGAAACCAAAACTGGACTCACAGGAGAGGTTCAAATCATGGAGAGTTAGAGTGTCACTCCTCTTGTACTTAAGTCGGTATTGTGCCTTTTGTATTAAATTCGGATGCAATTTCTGTGTTTCATCGTCAATAAGAAGGTCCAAGGGATACAGTAAACCTGAAGTGAAGCATCGGAATCTAAAACTGGACTCACAGGAGAGGTTCAAATCATAGAAAGTTAGAGTGTCAGTCCTCTTGTACTTAAGTCGGCATTGTGCCTTTTGAATTTAATTCCGATGCAATTCCTGTGTTTCATCGTCAATAAGAAGGTGCAAGGTATACAGTAAACCTGAAGTGAAGCATCGGAATCTGAAACTGGTTTCACAGGAGAGGTTCAAATCATAGAAAGAGAGAGTGTCAGTCCTCTTGATCTTAAGTCGCCATTGTGCCTTTTGTATTAAATTTGGATGCAATTTCTGTGTTTCATCGTCAATAAGAAGGTCCAAGGGATACAGTAAACCTGAAGTGAAGCATCGGAATCTAAAACTGGACTCACAGCAGCGGTTCAAATCATTGAAAGTTAGAGTGTCCGTCCTCTTGTACTTATGTCGGCATTGTGCCATTTGAATAAATTTCGGATGCAATTTCTGTGTTTCATCGTCAATAAGAAGGTCAAAGGGATACAGTAAACCTGTAGTGAAGCATCGGAATCTAAAACTGGACTCACATGTGCGGTTCCAATCATAGAAGTGAGAGTGTCAGTCCTCTTGTACTTAAGTCGGCATTGTGCCTTTTGTGTTAAATTCGGATGCAATTTCTGTGTTTCATCGTCAATAAGAAGGTCCAAGGGATACAGTAAATCTGAAGTGAAGCATCGGAATCTAAAACTGGACTCACAGGTGAGGTTGAAATCATAGAAAGTAAGGGTGTCAATCCTCTAGTACTTAAGTCGGCATTGTGCTTTCCTGTTCAATTCGGATGCAATTTCTGTGTTTCATCGTCAATAAGAAGGTCCAAGGGATACAGTAAACCTGAAGTGAAGCATCGGAATCTAAAACTGGACTCACAGGAAAGGTTCAAATCATAGAAAGAGAGAGTGTCAGTCCTCTTGTACTTAAGTCGGCATTGTGGCATTTGTATTAAATTCGGATGCTTTTTCTGTGTTTTATCGTCAATGAGAAAGTCCAAGGGATACAGTAAATCTGAAGTGAAACATCGGAATCTAAAACTGGACTCACAGGAGAGATTCAAATCATAGAAAGTTAGAGTGTCACTCCTCTTGTACTTGAGTCGTTATTGTGCCTGTTGTATTAAATTCAGATGCAATTTCTGTGTTTCATCGTCAATAAGAAGGTCCAAGGGATTCAGTAAACCTGAAGTGAACCATCGGAATCTAAAACTGGACTCACAGGAGAGGTTGAAATCATAGAAACTTAGAATGTCAGTCCTCTTGTACTTCAGTCTTCATTGTGCCTTTTGTATTAAATTCGGATGCAATTTCTGTGTTTCATCGTTAATAAGAAGGTGCAAGGTATACAGTAACCCTGAAGTGAAGCACCGAAATCTAAAACTGGACTTACAGGAGAGGTTCAAATCATAGAAAGTGAGAGTGTCAGTCCTCTTGTACTTAAGTCGGCATTGTGGCATTTGTATTACATTCGGATGCAATTTCTGTGTTTCATCGTCAATTACAAGGTCCAAGGGATACAGTAAACCTGAAGTGAAGCATCGGAAACTAAAACTGGACTCACAGGAGAGGTTCAAATCACACAAAGTGAGAGTGTCAGTCCTCTTTTACTTAAGTCGGCATTGTGCCTTTTGTATTAAATTCGGATGCTATTTCTGTGTTTCATTGTCAATAAGAAAGTCCAAGGGATACAGTAAACCTGAAGTGAAGCATCAGAATCTAAAACTGGACTCACAGGAGACGTTCAAATCATAGCAAGTTAGAGTGTCAGTCCTCTTTTACTTAAGACGGCATTGCGCCTTTTGTATTACATTCTGATGCAATTTCTGTGTTTCATCGTCAATAAGAAGGTGCAAGGTATACAGTAAACAAGAAGTGAAGCATCGGAATCTAAAACTGTACTCACAGGAGAGGTTCAAATCATAGAAAGTTAGAATATCAGTCCTCTTGTACTTATGTCGGCATTGTGCCTTTTGTATTAAATTCGGATGCAATTTCTGTGTTTCATCGTCAATAAGAAGGTGCAAGGTATACAGTAAACCTGAAGTGATGCATCGTAATCTAAAACTGGACTCACAGTTGTGGTTCAAATCATAGAAAGTGAGAGTGTCAGTCCTCTTGTACTTAAGACGACGTTGTGCCATTTGTATTAAATTCGGATGCAATTTCTGTGTTTCATCGTCAATAAGAAGGTCCAAGGGGTAGAGTAAATCTGAAGTGAAGCATCGCAATCTAAAACTGGACTCACAGGAGTGGTTCAAATCATAGAAAGTTAGAGTTTGACTCCTCCTGTACTTAAGTCGGTATTGTGCCCTTTGTATTAAATTCGGATGCAATCTCTGTGATTCATAGTCAATAAGAAGGTCCAAATGATACAGTAAGCCTGAAGTGATGCATCGGAATTTAAAACTGGACTCACAGGGGAGGTTCGAATCATTGAAAGTTAGTGTGTCAGTCCTCTTGCACTTAAGTCGGCATTGTGCCTTTCGAATTTGATTCCGATGCAATTTCTGTGTTTCATCGTCAATAAGAAGGTGCAAGGTATACAGTAAACCTGAAGTGAAGCATCGGAATCTAAAACTGGACTCACAGGAGAGGTTCAAATCATAGAAAGTGAGAGTGTCAGTCCTCTTGTACTTAAGTCGGCATTATGGCATTTGTATTAAATTCGGATGCAATTTCTGTGTTTCATCGTCAATAAGAAGGTGCAAGGTATACAGTAAACCTGAAGTGATGCATCGGAATCTAAAACTGGACTCACAGGAGTTGTTCAAATCATAGAAAGTGAGAGTGTAAGTCCTCTTGTACTTAAGTGGTATTGTGCCTTTTGTATTAAATTCGGATGCAATTTCTGTGTTTCATCGTCAATAAGAAGGTCCAAGGGATACAGTAAATCTAAAGTGAAGCATCGGAAACCAAAACTGGACTCACAGGAGAGGTTCAAATCATGGAGAGTTAGAGTGTCACTCCTCTTGTACTTAAGTCGGTATTGTGCCTTTTGTATTAAATTCGGATGCAATTTCTGTGTTTCATCGTCAATAAGAAGGTCCAAGGGATACAGTAAACCTGAAGTGAAGCATCGGAATCTAAAACTGGACTCACAGGAGAGGTTCAAATCATAGAAAGTTAGAGTGTCAGTCCTCTTGTACTTAAGTCGGCATTGTGCCTTTTGAATTTAATTCCGATGCAATTCCTGTGTTTCATCGTCAATAAGAAGGTGCAAGGTATACAGTTAACCTGAAGTGAAGCATCGGAATCTGAAACTGGTTTCACAAGAGAGGTTCAAATCATAGAAAGAGAGAGTGTCAGTCCTCTTGATCTTAAGTCGCCATTGTGCCTTTTGTATTAAATTTGGATGCAATTTCTGTGTTTCATCGTCAATAAGAAGGTCCAAGGGATACAGTAAACCTGAAGTGAAGCATCGGAATCTAAAACTGGACTCACAGCAGCGGTTCAAATCATTGAAAGTTAGAGTGTCCGTCCTCTTGTACTTATGTCGGCATTGTGCCATTTGAATAAATTTCGGATGCAATTTCTGTGTTTCATCGTCAATAAGAAGGTCCAAGGGATACAGTAAACCTGTAGTGAAGCATCGGAATCTAAAACTGGACTCACATGTGCGGTTCCAATCATAGAAGTGAGAGTGTCAGTCCTCTTGTACTTAAGTCGGCATTGTGCCTTTTGTGTTAAATTCGGATGCAATTTCTGTGTTTCATCGTCAATAAGAAGGTCCAAGGGATACAGTAAATCTGAAGTGAAGCATCGGAATCTAAAACTGGACTCACAGGTGAGGTTGAAATCATAGAAAGTAAGGGTGTCAATCCTCTAGTACTTAAGTCGGCATTGTGCCTTTCGTGTTCAATTCGGATGCAATTTCTGTGTTTCATCGTCAATAAGAAGGTCCAAGGGATACAGTAAACCTGAAGTGAAGCATCGGAATCTAAAACTGGACTCACAGGAAAGGTTCAAATCATAGAAAGAGAGAGTGTCAGTCCTCTTGTACTTAAGTCGGCATTGTGGCATTTGTATTCAATTCGGATGCTTTTTCTGTGTTTTATCGTCAATGAGAAAGTCCAAGGGATACAGTAAATCTGAAGTGAAACATCGGAATCTAAAACTGGACTCACAGGAGAGATTCAAATCATAGAAAGTTAGAGTGTCACTCCTCTTGTACTTGAGTCGTTATTGTGCCTGTTGTATTAAATTCAGATGCAATTTCTGTGTTTCATCGTCAATAAGAAGGTCCAAGGGATTCAGTAAACCTGAAGTGAACCATCGGAATCTAAAACTGGACTCACAGGAGAGGTTCAAATCATAGAAACTTAGAATGTCAGTCCTCTTGTACTTCAGTCGGCATTGTGCCTTTTGTATTAAATTCGGATGCAATTTCTGTGTTTCATCGTTAATAAGAAGGTGCAAGGTATACAGTAACCCTGAAGTGAAGCATCGAAATCTAAAACTGGACTTACAGGAGAGGTTCAAATCATAGAAAGTGAGAGTGTCAGTCCTCTTGTACTTAAGTCGGCATTGTGGCATTTGTATTACATTCGGATGCAATTTCTGTGTTTCATCGTCAATTAGAAGGTCCAAGGGATACAGTAAACCTGAAGTGAAGCATCGGAATCTAAAACTGGACTCACAGGAGAGGTTCAAATCACACAAAGTGAGAGTGTCAGTCCTCTTTTACTTAAGTCGGCATTGTGCCTTTTGTATTAAATTCGGATGCTATTTCTGTGTTTCATTGTCAATAAGAAAGTCCAAGGGATACAGTAAACCTGAAGTGAAGCATCAGAATCTAAAACTGGACTCACAGGAGACGTTCAAATCATAGCAAGTTAGAGTGTCAGTCCTCTTTTACTTAAGAAGGCATTGCCCCTTTTGTATTACATTCTGATGCAATTTCTGTGTTTCATCGTCAATAAGAAGGTGCAAGGTATACAGTAAACAAGAAGTGAAGCATCGGAATCTAAAACTGTACTCACAGGAGAGGTTCAAATCATAGAAAGTTAGAATGTCAGTCCTCTTGTACTTATGTCGGCATTGTGCCTTTTGTATTAAATTCGGATGCAATTACTGTGTTTCATCGTCAATAAGAAGGTGCAAGGTATACAGTAAACCTGAAGTGATGCATCGTAATCTAAAACTGGACTCACAGTTGTGGTTCAAATCATAGAAAGTGAGAGTGTCAGTCCTCTTGTACTTAAGACGACGTTGTGCCATTTGTATTAAATTCGGATGCAATTTCTGTGTTTCATCGTCAATAAGAAGGTCCAAGGGGTACAGTAAATCTGAAGTGAAGCATCGGAATCTAAAACTGGACTCACAGGAGTGGTTCAAATCATAGAAAGTTAGAGTTTCACTCCTCCTGTACTTAAGTCGGTATTGTGCCCTTTGTATTAAATTCGGATGCAATCTCTGTGATTCATAGTCAATAAGAAGGTCCAAATGATACAGTAAGCCTGAAGTGATGCATCGGAATTTAAAACTGGACTCACATGAGAGGTTCGAATCATTGAAAGTTAGTGTGTCAGTCCTCTTGCACTTAAGTCGGCATTGTGCCTTTTGAATTTGATTCCGATGCAATTTCTGTGTTTCATCGTCAATAAGAAGGTGCAAGGTATACAGTAAACCTGAAGTGAAGCATCGGAATCTAAAACTGGACTCACAGGAGAGGTTCAAATCATAGAAAGTGAGAGTGTCAGTCCTCTTGTACTTAAGTCGGCATTATGGCATTTGTATTAAATTCGGATGCAATTTCTGTGTTTCATCGTCAATAAGAAGGTGCAAGGTATACAGTAAACCTGAAGTGATGCATCGGAATCTAAAACTGGACTCACAGGAGTTGTTCAAATCATAGAAAGTGAGAGTGTAAGTCCTCTTGTACTTAAATCGGTATTGTGCCTTTTGTATTGAATTCGGATGCAATTTCTGTGTTTCATCGTCAATAAGAAGGTCCAAGGGATACAGTAAACCTGAAGTGAAGCATCGGAATCTAAAACTGGACTCACAGGAAAGGTTCAAATCATAGAAAGAGAGAGTGTCAGTCCTCTTGTACTTAAGTCGGCTTTGTGGCATTTGTATTCAATTCGGATGCTTTTTCTGTGTTTTATCGTCAATGAGAAAGTCCAAGGGATACAGTAAATCTGAAGTGAAACATCGGAATCTAAAACTGGACTCACAGGAGAGATTCAAATCATAGAAAGTTAGAGTGTCACTCCTCTTGTACTTGAGTCGTTATTGTGCCTGTTGTATTAAATTCAGATGCAATTTCTGTGTTTCATCGTCAATAAGAAGGTCCAAGGGATTCAGTAAACCTGAAGTGAACCATCGGAATCTAAAACTGGACTCACAGGAGAGGTTCAAATCATAGAAACTTAGAATGTCAGTCCTCTTGTACTTCAGTCGGCATTGTGCCTTTTGTATTAAATTCGGATGCAATTTCTGTGTTTCATCGTTAATAAGAAGGTGCAAGGTATACAGTAACCCTGAAGTGAAGCATCGAAATCTAAAACTGGACTTACAGGAGAGGTTCAAATCATAGAAAGTGAGAGTGTCAGTCCTCTTGTACTTAAGTCGGCATTGTGGCATTTGTATTACATTCGGATGCAATTTCTGTGTTTCATCGTCAATTAGAAGGTCCAAGGGATACAGTAAACCTGAAGTGAAGCATCGGAATCTAAAACTGGACTCACAGGAGAGGTTCAAATCACACAAAGTGAGAGTGTCAGTCCTCTTTTACTTAAGTCGGCATTGTGCCTTTTGTATTAAATTCGGATGCTATTTCTGTGTTTCATTGTCAATAAGAAAGTCCAAGGGATACAGTAAACCTGAAGTGAAGCATCAGAATCTAAAACTGGACTCACAGGAGACGTTCAAATCATAGCAAGTTAGAGTGTCAGTCCTCTTTTACTTAAGAAGGCATTGCGCCTTTTGTATTACATTCTGATGCAATTTCTGTAATTCATCGTCAATAAGAAGGTGCAAGGTATACAGTAAACAAGAAGTGAAGCATCGGAATCTAAAACTGTACTCACAGGAGAGGTTCAAATCATAGAAAGTTAGAATGTCAGTCCTCTTGTACTTATGTCGGCATTGTGCCTTTTGTAGTAAATTCGGATGCAATTTCTGTGTTTCATCGTCAATAAGAAGGTGCAAGGTATACAGTAAACCTGAAGTGATGCATCGTAATCTAAAACTGGACTCACAGTTGTGGTTCAAATCATAGAAAGTGAGAGTGTCAGTCCTCTTGTACTTAAGACGACGTTGTGCCATTTGTATTAAATTCGGATGCAATTTCTGTGTTTCATCGTCAATAAGAAGGTCCAAGGGGTACAGTAAATCTGAAGTGAAGCATCGGAATCTAAAACTGGACTCACAGGAGAGGTTCAAATCATAGAAAGTTAGAGTGTCACTCCTCTTGTACTTAAGTCGGCATTATGGCATTTGTATTAAATTCGGATGCCATTTCTGTGTTTCATCGTCAATAAGAAGGTGCAAGGTATACAGTAAACCTGAATTGATGCATCGGAATCTAAAACTGGACTCACAGGAGTTGTTCAAATCATAGAAAGTGAGAGTGTAAGTCCTCTTGTACTTAAGTCGGTATTGTGCCTTTTGTATTAAATTCGGATGCAATTTCTGTGATTCATCGTCAATAAGAAGGTGCATGGTATACAGTAAACCTGAACTGAAGCATCGGAATCTGAAACTGGACTCACAGGAGAGGTTCAAATCATAGAAAGAGAGAGTGTCAGTCCTCTTGTACTTAAGTCGCCATTCTGCCTTTTGTATTAAATTCGGATGCAATTTCTGTGTTTCATCGTCAATAAGAAGGTCCAAGGGATACAGTAAACCTGAAGTGAATCATCGGAATTTAAACTGGACTCACAGGAGCGGTTCAAATCATTGAAAGTTAGAGTGTCAGTCCTCTTGTACTTAAGTCGGCATCATGCCTTCTGTATTAAATTCGGATGCAAACTCTGTGTATCATCGTCAATAAGAAGGTCCAAGGGATACAGTAAACATGAAGTGAAGCATCGGAATCAAAAACTGGACTCACAGGAGAGGTTCAAATCATAGAAAGTTAGAGTGTCACTCCTCTTGCACTTAAGTCGGTATTGTGCCTTTTGTTTTAAATTCAGATGTAATTTCTGTGTTTCATCGTCAATAAGAAAGTACAAGGGATACAGTAAATGTGAAGTGAAGCATCGGAATCTAAAACTGGACTCACAGGAGAGGTTCAAATCATAGAAAGTTAGAATGTCAGTCCTCTTGTACTTCAGTCGGCATTGTGCCTTTTGTATTAAATTCGGATGCAATTTCTGTGTTTCATCGTCAATAAGAAGGTGCAAGGTATACAGTAAACCTGAAGTGAAGCATCGGAATCGAAAACTGGACTCACAGGAGAGGTTCAAATCATAGAAAGTGAGAGAGTCAGTCCTCTTGTACTTAAGTCGGCATTGTGCCCTTTGTATTAAATTTGGATGCAATTTCTGTGTTTCATCGTCAATAAGAAAGTCCAAGGGATACAGTAAACCTGAAGTGAAGCATCGGAATCTAAAACTGGACTTACAGGAGAGGTTCATATCATTGAAAGTTAGAGTGTCAGTCCTCTTTTACTTAAGTCGGCATTGTGCCTTTTGTATTAAATTCGGATGCTATTTCTGTGTTTCATCGTCAATAAGAAGGTGCAAGGTATACAGTAAACTTGAAGTGAGGCATCGGAATCTAAAACTGGCATCACAGGAGAGGTTCAAATCATAGAAAGTGAGAGTGTCAGTCCTCTTGTACTTAAGTCGGCATTGTGCCATTTGTATTAAATTCGGATGCAATTTCTGTGTTTCATCGTCAATAAGAAAGTACAAGGGATACAGTAAACCTGAAGTGAAGCATCGGAATCTAAAACTGGACTCACAGGGGAGGTTCAAATCATAGAAAGTTAGAATATCAGTCCTCTTGTACTTCAGTCGGCATTGTGCCTTTTGTATTAAATTCGGATGCAATTTCTGTGTTTCATCGTCTATAAGAAGGTCCAAGGGATACAGTAAACCTTAAGTGAAGCAACGGAATCTAAAACTCTACTCGCAGGAGAGGTTCAAATCATAGAAAGTTAGTGTGTCAGTCCTATTTTACTTAAGTCGGCATTGTGCCCTTTGTATTAAATTTGGATGCAATTTCTGTGTTTCATCGTCAATAAGAAAGTACAAGGGATACAGTAAACCTGAAGTGAAGCATCGGAATCTAAAACTGGACTTACAGGAGAGGTTCATATCATTGAAAGTTAGAGTGTCAGTCATCTTTTACTTAAGTCGGCATTGTGCCTTTTGTATTAAATTTGGATGCAATTTCTGTGTTTCGTCGTCAATAAGAAGGTGCAAGGTATACAGTAACAATGAAGTGAAGCATCGGAACCTAAAACTGGACTTACAGGAGAGGATGAAATCATTGAAAGTGAGAGTGTCAGTCCTCTTGTACTTAAGTAGGCATTGTGGCATTTGTATTAAATTCGGATGCAATTTCTGTGTTTCATCGTCAATAAGAAAATCCAAGGGATACAGTAAACCTGAAGTGAAGCATCGGAATCTAAAACTGGACTCACAGGAGAGGTTCAAATCATAGAAAGTGAGAGTGTCAGACCTTTTTTACTTAAGTCGGCATTGTGCCTTTTGTAATAAATTCGGATGCTATTTCTGGGTTTCATCGTCAATAAGAAGGTCCAAGGGATACAGTAAACCAGAAGTGAAGCATCAGAATCTAAAACTGGACTCACAGGAGAGGTTCAAATCATAGAAAGTTAGAGTGTCAGTCCTCTTTTACTTAAGTCGGCATTGTGCCTTTTGTATTACATTCCGATGCAATTTCTGTGTTTCATCGTCAATAAGAAGGTGCAAGGTATACAGTAAACTTGAAGTGAGGCATCGGAATCTAAAACTGGACTCACAGGAGAGGTTCAAATCATAGAAAGTGAGAGTGTCAGTCCTCTTGTACTTAAGTCGGCATTGTGCCATTTGTATTAAATTCGGATGCAATTTCTGTGTTTCATCCTCAATATGAAGGTCCAAGGGATACTGTTAACCTGAAGTGAAGCATCGGAATATAAAACAAGACTCTCAGGAGAGGTTCAAATCATAGAAAGTTAGAGTGTCACTCCTCTTGTACTTAAGTCAGCATTGTGCCATTTGTATTAAATTCGGATGCAATTTCTGTGTTTCATCGTCAATAAGAAAGTCAAAGTGATACAGTAAACCTGAAGTGAAGCATCGGAATCTAAAACTGTACTCACAGGAGAGGTTCAAATCATAGAAAGTTAGAATGTCAGTCCTCTTGTACTTATGTCGGCATTGTGCCTTTTGTGTTAAATTCGGATGCAATTTCTGTGTTTCATCGTCAATATGAAGGTGCAAGGTATACAGTAAACCTGAAGTGATGCATCAGAATCTAAAACTGGACTCACAGGAGTGGTTCAAATCATAGAAAGTGAGAGTGTCAGTCCTCTTGTAGTTAAGTCGACGTTGTGCCATTTGTATTAAATTCGGATGCAATTTCTGTGTTTCATCGTCAATAAGAAGGTCCAAGGGATACAGTAAATCTGAAGTGAAGCATCGGAATCTAAAACTGGACTCACAGGAGTGGTTCAAATCATAGGAAGTTAGAGTGTCACTCCTCCTGTACTTAAGTCGGTATTGTGCCCTTTGTATCAAAATCGGATGCAATTTCTGTGTTGAGTAGTCAATAAGAAGGTCCAAATGATACAGTAAACCTGAAGTGAAGCATCGGAATTTAAAACTGGGCTCACAGGAGAGGTTCGAATCATAGAAAGTTAGTGTGTCAGTCCTCTTGCACTTAAGTCGGCATTGTGCCTTTTGAATTTAATTCCGATGCAATTTCTTTGTTTCATCGTCAATAAGAAGGTGCAAGGTATACAGTAAACCTGAAGTGAAGTATCGGAATCTAAAACTGGACTCACAGGTGAGGTTAAAATCATAGAAAGTGAGAGTGTCAGTCCTCTTGTACTTAAGTCGGCATTGTGCCATTTGTATTAAAATTCGGATGCAATATCTGTGTTTCATCGTCAATAAGAAGGTCCAAGGGATACAGTAAACCTGAAGTGAAGCATCGGAATCTAAAACTGGTCACACAGGAGAGGTTCAAATCATAGAATGTTAGAGTGTCACTCCTCTTGCACTTAAGTCGGTATTGTGCCTTTTGTATTAAATTCAGATGCAATTTCTGTGTTTGATCGTCAATAAGAAAGTACAAGGGATACAGTAAACCTGAAGTGAAGCATCGGAATCTAAAACTGGACTCACAGGGGAGGTTCAAATCATAGAAAGTTAGAATGTCAGTCCTCTTGTACTTCAGTCGGCATTGTGCCTTTTGTATTAAATTCGGATGCAATTTCTGTGTTTCATCGTCAATAAGAAAGTCCAAGGGATACAGTAAACCTTAAGTGAAGCAACGGAATCTAAAACTCTACTCGCAGGAGAGGTTCAAATCATAGAAAGTTAGAGTGTCAATCCTATTTTACTTAAGTCGGCATTGTGCCTTTTGTATTAAATTCGTATCCAATTTCTGTGCTCCATCGTCAATACGAAGGTCGAAGGGATACAGTAAACCTGAAGTGAAGCATCGGAATCAAAAACTTGACTCACAGGAGATGTTCAAATCATAGAAAGTGAGAGTGTCAGTCCTCTTGTACTTAGGTCGGCATTGTGCCATTTGTATTAAAATTCGGATGCAATTTCTGTGTTTCATCGTCAATAAGAAGGTCCAAGGGATACAGTAAACCTAAAGTGAAGCATCGGAATCTAAAACTGGTCTCACAGGAGAGGTTCAAATCATAGAAAGTTAGAGTGTCACTCCTCTTGCACTTAAGTCGGTATTGTGCCTTTTGTATTAAATTCAGATGCAATTTCTTTGTTTCATCGCCAATAAGAAAGTACAAGGCATACAGTAAACCTGAAATGAAGCATCGGAATCTAAAACTGGACTCACAGGAGAGGTTCAAATCAAAGAAAGTTAGAATGTGAGTCATCTTGTACTTCAGTCGGCATTGTGCCTTTTGTATTAAATTCGGATGCAATTTCTGTGTTTCATCGTCAATAAGAAAGTCAAAGTGATGCAGTAAACCTGAAGTGAAGCATCGGAATCTAAAACTGGACTCACAGGAGAGGTTCAAATCATAGAAAGTTAGATTGTCAGCCCTCTTGTACTTATGTCGGCATTGTGCCTTTGGAATTAAATTGGGATGCAATTTCTGTGTTTCATCGTCAATAAGAAGGTGCAAGGTATACTGTAAACCTGAAGTGATGCATGGGAATCTAAAACTGGACTCACAGGAGTGGTTCAAATCATAGAAAGTGAAAGTGTCAGTCCTCTTGTACTTAAGTCGACATTGTGCTATTTGTATTAAATTCGGATGCAAATTCTGTGTTTCATCGTCAATAAGAAGTTCCAAGGAATACAGTAAATCTGAAGTGAAGCATCGGAATCTAAAACTGGACTCACAGCAGGGTTTCAAATCATAGAAAGTTAGAGTTTCACTCCCCCTGTACTTAAGTCGGTATTGTGCCCTTTGTATTAAATTCGGATGCAATTTCTGTGTTACATCGTCAATAAGAAGGTCCAAATGATACAGTAAACCTGAAGTGAAGCATCGGAATTTAAAACTGGACTCACAGGAGAGGTTCGAATCATAGAAAGTTAGAGTGTCAGTCCTCTTGCACTTAAGTCGACATTGTGCCATTTGTATTAAATTCGGATGCAATTTCTGTGTTTCATCGTCAATAAGAAGGTCCAAGGGATACAGTAAATCTGAAGTGAAGCATCGGAATATAAAACTGGACACACAGGAGAGGTTCAAATCATAGCAAGTTAGAGTTTCACTCCCCCTGTACTAAAGTCGGTATTGTGCCCTTTGTATTAAATTCGGATGCAAATTCTGTGTTTCTTCGTCAATACGAAAGTCCAAATGATACAGTAAACCTGAAGTGAAGCATCGGAATTTAAAACTGGACTCACAGAGAGGTTCGAATCATAGAAAGTTAGAATAACAGTCCTCTTGCACTTAAGTCGGCATTGTGCCTTTTGAATTTCATTCCGATGCAATTTCTGTGTTTCATCGTCAATAAGAAGGTGCATGGTATACAGTAAACCTGAAGTGAAGAATCGGAATCTAAAACTGGACTCACAGAAGAGGTTCAAATCATAGAATGTGAGAGTGTCAGTCCTCTTGTACTTAAGTCGGCATTGTGCCTTTTGTATTAAATACGGATGTTATTTCTGTGTTTTTTCGTCAATAAGAAGGTGCAAGGTATACAGTAAACCTGAAGTGAAGCATCGGAATGTAAAACTGGACTCACAGGAGAGGTTCAAATCATAGAAAGTGAGAGTGTCAGTCCTCTTGTACTTATGTCGGCATTGTGCCATTTATATTAAATTCGGATGCAATTTCTGTGTTTCATCGTCAATAAGAAGGTCCAAGGGATACAGTAAACCTGAAGTGAAGCATCGGAATCAAAAACTTGACTCACAGGAGATGTTCAAATCATAGAAAGTGATGGTGTCAGTCCTCTTGTACTTAGGTCGGCATTGTGCCATTTGTATTAAAATTCGGATGCAATTTCTGTGTTACATCGTCAATAAGAAGGTCCAAGGGATACAGTAAACCTGAAGTGAAGCATCGGAATCTAAAACTGGTCTCACAGGAGAGGTTCAAATCATAGAAAGTTAGAGTGTCACTCCTCTTGCACTTAAGTCGGTCTTGTGCCTTTTGTATTAAATTCAGATGCAATTTCTTTGTTTCATCGTCAATAAGAAAGTACAAGGCATACAGTAAACCTGAAGTGAAGCATCGGAATCTAAAACTGGACTCATAGGAGAGGTTCAAATCAAAGAAAGTTAGAATGTCAGTCCGCTTGTACTTCAGTCGGCATTGTGCCTTTTGTATTAAATTCGGATGCAATTTCTGTGTTTCATCGTCAATAAGAAAGTACAAGGCATACAGTAAACCTGAAATGAAGCATCGGAATCTAAAACTGGACTCACAGGAGAGGTTCAAATCATAGAAAGTTAGATTGTCAGCCCTCTTGTACTTATGTCGGCATTGTGCCTTTGGAATTAAATTGGGATGCAATTTCTGTGTTTCATCGTCAATAAGAAGGTGCAAGGTATACTGTAAACCTGAAGTGATGCATGGGAATCTAAAACTGGACTCACAGGAGTGGTTCAAATCATAGAAAGTGAGAGTGTCAGTCCTCTTGTACTTAAGTCGACATTGTGCTATTTGTATTAAATTCGGATGCAAATTCTGTGTTTCATCGTCAATAAGAAGGTCCAAGGAATACAGTAAATCTGAAGTGAAGCATCGGAATCTAAAACTGGACTCACAGCAGGGTTTCAAATCATAGAAAGTTAGAGTTTCACTCCCCCTGTACTTAAGTCGGTATTGTGCCCTTTGTATTAAATTCGGATGCAATTTCTGTGTTACATCGTCAATAAGAAGGTCCAAATGATACAGTAAACCTGAAGTGAAGCATCGGAATTTAAAACTGGACTCACAGGACAGGTTCGAATCATAGCAAGTTAGAGTTTCACTCCCCCTGTACTAAAGTCGGTATTGTGCCCTTTGTATTAAATTCGGATGCAAATTCTGTGTTTCATCGTCAATACGAAAGTCCAAATGATACAGTAAACCTGAAGTGAAGCATCGGAATTTAAAACTGGACTCACAGAGAGGTTCGAATCATAGAAAGTTAGAATAACAGTCCTCTTGCACTTAAGTCGGCATTGTGCCTTTTGAATTTCATTCCGATGCAATTTCTGTGTTTCATCGTCAATAAGAAGGTGCATGGTATACAGTAAACCTGAAGTGAAGAATCGGAATCTAAAACTGGACTCACAGGAGAGGTTCAAATCATAGAATGTGAGAGTGTCAGTCCTCTTGTACTTAAGTCGGCATTGTGCCTTTTGTATTAAATACGGATGTTATTTCTGTGTTTTTTCGTCAATAAGAAGGTGCAAGGTATACAGTAAACCTGAAGTGAAGCATTGGAATGTAAAACTGGACTCACAGGAGAGGTTCAAATCATAGAAAGTGAGAGTGTCAGTCCTCTTGTACTTAAGTCGGCATTGTGCCATTTATATTAAATTCGGATGCAATTTCTGTGTTTCATCGTCAATAAAAAGGTCCAAGGGATACAGTAAACCAGAAGTGAAGCATCGGAATCAAAAACTTGACTCACAGGAGAGGTTCAAATCATAGAAAGTTAGATTGTCAGCCCTCTTGTACTTATGTCGGCATTGTGCCTTTGGAATTAAATTGGGATGCAATTTCTGTGTTTCATCGTCAATAAGAAGGTGCAAGGTATACTGTAAACCTGAAGTGATGCATGGGAATCTAAAACTGGACTCACAGGAGTGGTTCAAATCATAGAAAGTGAGAGTGTCAGTCCTCTTGTACTTAAGTCGACATTGTGCTATTTGTATTAAATTCGGATGCAAATTCTGTGTTTCATCGTCAATAAGAAGTTCCGAGGGATACAGTAAATCTGAAGTGAAGCATCGGAATCTAAAACTGGACTCACAGCAGAGGTTCAAATCATAGAAAGTTACACTCCCCCTGTACTTAAGTCGGTATTGTGCCCTTTGTATTAAATTCGGATGCAATTTCTGTGTTACATCGTCAATAAGAAGGTCCAAATGATACAGTAAACCTGAAGTGAAGCATCGGAATTTAAAACTGGACTCACAGGAGAGGTTCGAATCATAGAAAGTTAGAGTGTCAGTCCTCTTGCACTTAAGTCGTCATTGTGCCATTTGTATTAAATTCGGATGCAATTTCTGTGTTTCATCGTCAATAAGAAGGTCCAAGGGATACAGTAAATCTGAAGTGAAGCATCGGAATTTAAAACTGGACTCACAGGAGAGGTTCAAATCATAGAATGTGAGAGTGTCAGTCCTCTTGTACTTAAGTCGGCATTGTGCCTTTTGTATTAAATACGGATGTTATTTCTGTGTTTCATCGTCAATAAGAAGGTGCAAGGTATACAGTAAACCTGAGTGAAGCATCGGAATGTAAAACTGGACTCACAGGAGAGGTTCAAATCATAGAAAGTGAGAGTGTCAGTCCTCTTGTACTTAAGTCGGCATTGTGCCATTTATATTAAATTCGAATGCAATTTCTGTGTTTCATCGTCAATAAAAAGGTCCAAGGGATACAGTAAACCTGAAGTGAAGCATCGGAATGTAAAACTGGACTCACAGGAGAGATTCAAATCATAGAAAGTTAGAGTGTCACTCCTCTTGTACTTAAGTCGGTATTGTGCCTTTTGTATTAAATTCGGATGCAATTTCTGTGTTTCATCGTCAATAAGAAGGTCCAAGGGATACAGTAAACCTGAAGTGGAGCATCGGAATCTAAAACTGGACTCGCAGGAGAGGTTCAAATCATGGAATGTTAGAGTGTCAGTCCACTTTTACTTAAGTCGGCATTGTGTCATTTTTATTATATTCGAATGCAATTTCTGTTTTTCATCGTCAATAAGATAGTCCAAGGGTACAGTGAACCTGAAGTGAAGCATCGGAATCGAAAACTGGACTCAAAGGAGAGGTTCAAATCATAGAAAGTGAGAGTGTAAATCCTTTTTCACTTCAGTCGGCATTGTGGCTTTTGTATTAAATTCCGATGCAATTTCTGTGTTTCATCGTCAATAAGAAGGTCCAAGGGATACAGTAAACCTTAAGTGAAGCATCGGAATCTAAAACTGGACTCACAGGAGAGGTTCGAATCATAGAAAGTTAGAGTGTCAGTCCTCTTGCACTTAAGTCGGCATTGTGCCTTTTGAATTTAATTCCGATGCAATTTCTGTGTTTCATCGTCAATAAGAAGGTGCAAGGTATACAGTAAACCTGAAGTGAAGCATCGGAATCTAAAACTGGACTCACAGGAGAGGTTCAAATCATAGAAAGTGAGAGTGTCTGTCCTCTTGTACGTAAGTCTGCATTGTGCCATTTGTATTAAAATCGGATGCAATTTCTGTGTTTCATCGTCAATAAGAAGGTCCAAGGGATACAGTAAACCTGAAGTGAAGCATCGGAATCTAAAACTTAACTCACAGGAGAGGTTCAAATCATAGAAAGTTAGAGTTTCACTCCTCCTGTACTTAAGTCGCTATTGTGCCCTTTGTATTAAATTCGGATGCTATTTCTGTGTTTCATCGTCAATAAGAAGGTCCAAGGGATACAGTAAACCTGAAGTTAAGCATCGGAATCTAAAACTGGTCTCACAGGAGAAATTCAAATCATAGAAAGTTAGAGTGTCACTCCTACTGTACTTAAGTCGGTATTGTGGTCTTTGTATTAAATTCGGATGCAAATTCTGTGTTTTATCCTCAATATGAAGGTCCAAGGGATACAGTAAACCTGAAGTGAAGCATCGGAATCTAAAACTAGACTCACAGGAGAGGTTCGAATCATAGAAAGATAGAGTTTCACTCCTCTTGTACTTCAGTTTGCATCGTGCCATTTGTATTAAATTCGGATGCAATTTCTGTGTTTCATCGTCAATAAGAAAGTCAAAGTGATACAGTAAACCTGAAGTGAAGCATCGGAATCTAAAACTGGACTCACAGGAGAGGTTCAAATCATAGAAAGTTAGAATGTCAGTCCTCTTGTACTTATGTCGGCATTGTGCCTTTTGTATTAAATTCGGATGCAATTTCTGTGTTTCATCGTCAATAAGAAGGTGCAAGGTATAGAGTAAACCTGAAGTGATGCATCAGAATCTAAAACTGGACTCACAGGAGTGGTTCAAATCATAGAAAGTGAGAGTGTCAGTCCTCTTGTACTTAAGTCGACATTGTGCCATTTGTATTAAATTCTGATGCCATTTCTGTGTTTCATCGTCAATAAGAAGGTCCAAGGGATACAGTAAATCTGAAGTGAAGCATCGGAATCTAAAACTGGACTCACAGGAGAGGTTCAAATCATAGAAAGTTAGAGTTTCACTCCTCCTGTACTTAAGTCGGTATTGTGCCCTTTGTACTAAATTCGGATGCAATTTCTGTGTTTCATAGTCAATAAGAAGGTCCAAATGATACAGTAAACCTGAAGTGAAGTATCGGAATTTAAAACTGGGCTCACAGGAGAGGTTCAAATCATAGAAAGTGAGAGTGTCAGTATTCTTGTACTTAAGTCGGCATTGTGCCTTTTGTATTACATACGGATGCTCTTTCTGTGTTTCATCGTCAATAAGAAGGTCCAAGGTATACAGTAAACCTGAAGTGAAGCATCGGAATGTAAAACTGGACTCACAGGAGAGGTTCAAATCATAGAAAGTGAGAGTGTCAGTCCTCTTGTACTTAAGTCGGCATTGTGGCATTTATATTAAATTCGGATGCAATTTCTGTGTTTCATCGTCAATAAAAAGGTCCAAGGGATACAGTAAACCTGAAGTGAAGCATTGGAATCTAAAACTGGACTCACAGGAGAGGTTCGAATCATAGAAAGTTAGAGTGTCTGTCCTCTTGCACTTAAGTCGGCATTGTGCCTTTTGTATTAAATTCGGATGCAATTTCTGTGTTTCATCGTCAATAAGAAGGTCCAAGGGATACAGTAAACCTGAAGTGGAGCATCGGAATCTAAAACTGGACTCGCAGGAGTGGTTCAAATCATGGAATGTTAGAGTGTCAGTCCACTTTTACTTAAGTCGGCATTGTGTCATTTTTATTATATTCGAATGCAATTTCTGTTTTTCATCGTCAATAAGATAGTCCAAGGGTACAGTGAACCTGAAGTGAAGCATCGGAATCGAAAACTGGACTCAAAGGAGAGGTTCAAATCATAGAAAGTGAGAGTGTAAATCCTTTTTTACTTCAGTCGGCATTGTGGCTTTTGTATTAAATTCCGATGCAATTTCTGTGTTTCATCGTCAATAAGAAGGTCCAAGGGATACAGTAAACCTTAAGTGAAGCATCGGAATCTAAAACTGGACTCACAGGAGAGGTTCGAATCATAGAAAGTTAGAGTGTCAGTCCTCTTGCACTTAAGTCGGCATTGTGCCTTTTGAATTTAATTCCGATGCAATTTCTGTGTTTCATCGTCAATAAGAAGGTGCAAGGTATACAGTAAACCTGAAGTGAAGCATCGGAATCTAAAACTGGACTCACAGGAGAGGTTCAAATCATAGAAAGTGAGAGTGTCTGTCCTCTTGTACGTAAGTCTGCATTGTGCCATTTGTATTAAAATCGGATGCAATTTCTGTGTTTCATCGTCAATAAGAAGGTCCAAGGGATACAGTAAACCTGAAGTGAAGCATCGGAATCTAAAACTTAACTCACAGGAGAGGTTCAAATCATAGAAAGTTAGAGTTTCACTCCTCCTGTACTTAAGTCGCTATTGTGCCCTTTGTATTAAATTCGGATGCTATTTCTGTGTTTCATCGTCAATAAGAAGGTCCAAGGGATACAGTAAACCTGAAGTTATGCATCGGAATCTAAAACTGGTCTCACAGGAGAAATTCAAATCATAGAAAGTTAGAGTGTCACTCCTACTGTACTTAAGTCGGTATTGTGGTCTTTGTATTAAATTCGGATGCAAATTCTGTGTTTTATCCTCAATATGAAGGTCCAAGGGATACAGTAAACCTGAAGTGAAGCATCGGAATCTAAAACTAGACTCACAGGAGAGGTTCGAATCATAGAAAGATAGAGTTTCACTCCTCTTGTACTTCAGTTTGCATCGTGCCATTTGTATTAAATTCGGATGCAATTTCTGTGTTTCATCGTCAATAAGAAAGTCAAAGTGATACAGTAAACCTGAAGTGAAGCATCGGAATCTAAAACTGGACTCACAGGAGAGGTTCAAATCATAGAAAGTTAGAATGTCAGTCCTCTTGTACTTATGTCGGCATTGTGCCTTTTGTGTTAAATTCGGATGCAATTTCTGTGTTTCATCGTCAATAAGAAGGTGCAAGGTATAGAGTAAACCTGAAGTGATGCATCAGAATCTAAAACTGGACTCACAGGAGTGGTTCAAATCATAGAAAGTGAGAGTGTCAGTCCTCTTGTACTTAAGTCGACATTGTGCCATTTGTAATAAATTCTGATGCCATTTCTGTGTTTCATCGTCAATAAGAAGGTCCAAGGGATACAGTAAATCTGAAGTGAAGCATCGGAATCTAAAACTGGACTCACAGGAGAGGTTCAAATCATAGAAAGTTAGAGTTTCACTCCTCCTGTACTTAAGTCGGTATTGTGCCCTTTGTATTAAATTCGGATGCAATTTCTGTGTTTCATAGTCAATAAGAAGGTCCAAATGATACAGTAAACCTGAAGTGAAGTATCGGAATTTAAAACTGGGCTCACAGGAGAGGTTCAAATCATAGAAAGTGAGAGTGTCAGTATTCTTGTACTTAAGTCGGCATTGTGCCTTTTGTATTACATACGGATGCTCTTTCTGTGTTTCATCGTCAATAAGAAGGTGCAAGGTATACAGTAAACCTGAAGTGAAGCATCGGAATGTAAAACTGGACTCACAGGAGAGGTTCAAATCATAGAAAGTGAGAGTGTCAGTCCTCTTGTACTTAAGTCGGCATTGTGGCATTTATATTAAATTCGGATGCAATTTCTGTGTTTCATCGTCAATAAAAAGGTCCAAGGGATACAGTAAACCTGAAGTGAAGCATTGGAATCTAAAACTGGACTCACAGGAGAGGTTCGAATCATAGAAAGTTAGAGTGTCTGCCCTCTTGCACTTAGGTCGGCATTGTGCCTTTTCAATTTAATTCCGATGCAATTTCTGTGTTTCATCGTCAATAAGAAGGTGCAAGGTATACAGTAAACCTGAAGTGAAGCATCGGAATCTAAAACTGGACTTACAGGAGAGGTTCAAATCATAGAAAGTGAGAGTGTCTGTCCTCTTGTACTTAAGTCGGCATTGTGCCATTTGTATTAAATTCGGATGCAATTTCTGTGTTTCACCGTCAATAAGAAGGTGCAAGGTATACGGTAAACCTGAAGTGAAGCATCGGAATGTAAAACTGGACTCACAGGAGAGGTTCAAATCATAGAAAGTGAGAGTGTGTGTCCTCTTGTACTTAAGTCGGCATTGTGCCATTTATATTAATTTCGGATGCAATTTCTGTGTTTCATCGTCAATAAGAAGTTCCAAAGGATACAGTAAACCTGAAGTGAAGCATCGGAATCTAAAACTGGACTCGCAGGAGAGGTTCAAATCATAGAATGTTAGAGTGTCACTCCTCTTGTGCTTAAGTCGGTATTGTGCCTTTTGTATTAAATTTGGATGCAATTTCTGTGTTTCATCGTCAATAAGACGGTCCAAGGGATACAGTAAACCTTCAGTGAAGCATCGGAATCTAAAACTGGTCTCACAGGAGAGGTTCGAATCATAGAAAGTTAGAGTATCAGTCCTCTTGCACTTAAGTCGGCATTGTGCCTTTTGAATTTAATTCCGATGCAATTTCTGTGTTTCATCGTCAATAAGAAGGTGCAAGGTATACAGTAAACCTGAAGTGGAGGATCGGAATCTAAAACTGGACTCACAGGAGAGGTTCAAATCATAGAAAGTGAGAGTGTCAGTCCTCTTGTTCTTAAATCGGCATTGTGCCATTTGTATTAAAATCGGATGCAATTTCTGTGTTTCATCGTCAATAAGAAGGTCCAAGGGATACAGTAAACCTGAGGTGAAGCAATGGAATCTAAAACTGGACTCATAGGAGAGGTTCAAATCATAGAAAGTTAGTGTGTCACTCCTCTTGCACTTAAGTCGGTATTGTGGCTTTTGTATTAAATTCAGATGCAATTTCTGTGTTTCATCGTCAATAAGAAGGTCCAAGGGATACAGTAAACCTTAAGTGAAGCATCGGAATCTGAAACTGGACTCTCAGGAGAGGTTCAAATCATAGAATGTTAGAGTGTCAGTCCTCTTTTACTTAAGTCGGCATTGTGCCTTTTTTATTAAATTCGAATGCAATTTCTGTGTTTCGTCGTCATTACGAAGGTGCAAGGTACACAGTAAACCTGAAGTGAAGCATCGGAATGTAAAACTGGACTCACAGGAGAGGTTCAAATCATAGAGAGTGTCAGTCCTCTTGTACTTAAGTCTGCATTGTGCCATTTGTATTAAAATCGGATGCAATTTCTGTGTTTCATCGTCAATAAGAAGGTGCAAGGTATACAGTAAACCTTCAGTGAAGCATCGGAATCTAAAACTGGTCTCACAGGAGAGGTTCGAATCATAGAAAGTTAGAGTATCAGTCCTCTTGCACTTAAGTCGGCATTGTGCCTTTTGAATTTAATTCCGATGCAATTTCTGTGTTTCATCGTCAATAAGAAAGTCCAAGGGATACAGTAAACCTGAAGTGAAGCATCGGAATCTAAAACTGGACTCATAGGAGAGGTTCAAATCACAGAAAGTGAGAGTGTCAGTCCTCTTGTACTTAAGTCGGCATTCTGCCATTTATATTAAATTCGGATGCAATTTCTGTGTTTCATCATCAATTAGAAGGTCCAAGGGATACAGTAAACCTGAAGTGAAGCATCGGAATCTAAAACTGGACTCGCAGGAGAGGTTCAAATCATAGAAAGTTAGAATGTCAGTCCTCGTGTACTTAAGTCGGCATTGCGCCATTTATATTAAATTCGGATGCAATTTCTGTGTTTCATCGTCAATAAGAAGGTCCAAGGGATACAGTTAACCTGAAGTGAAGCATCGGAATCTAAAACTGGACTCACACTAGAGGTTCAAATCATAGAATGTTAGAGTGTCACTCCTTTTGTACTTAAGTCGATATTGTGCCTTTTGTATTAAATTCGGATGCAATTTCTGTGTTTCATCGTCAATAAGAAGGTCCAAGGGATACAGTAAACCTTAAGTGAAGCATCGGAATCTGAAACTGGACTCTCAGGAGAGGTTCAAATCATAGAATGTTAGAGTGTCAGTCCTCTTTTACTTAAGTCGGCATTGTGCCTTTTTTATTAAATTCGAATGCAATTTCTGTGTTTCGTCGTCATTACGAAGGTGCAAGGTACACAGTAAACCTGAAGTGAAGCATCGGAATGTAAAACTGGACTCACAGGAGAGGTTCAAATCATAGAGAGTGTCAGTCCTCTTGTACTTAAGTCTGCATTGTGCCATTTGTATTAAAATCGGATGCAATTTCTGTGTTTCATCGTCAATAAGAAGGTCCAAGGGATACAGTAAACCTGAAGTGAAGCATTGGAATCTAAAACTAAACTCACAGGAGAGGTTCAAATCATAGAAAGTTACAGTTTCACTCCTCCTGTACTTAAGTCGGTATTGTGCCCTTTGTATTAAATTCTGGTGGTATTTCTGTGTTTCATCGTCAATAAGAAGGTCCAAGAGATACAGTAAACCTGAAGTTAAGCATCGGAATCTAAAACTGGTCTCACAGGAGAGATTCAAATCATAGAAAGTCAGAGTTTCACTCCTCCTGTACTTAAGTCGGTATATTGCCCTTTGTATTAAATTCGGATGCAAATTCTGTGTTTCATCGTAAATAAGAAGGTACAGGGGATACAGTAAACCTGAAGTGAAGCATCGGAATCTAAAACTGGACTCACAGTAGAGGTCCAAGTCATAGAATGTTAGAGTGTCACTCCTCTTGTGCTTAAGTCGGTATTGTGGTTTTTGTATTAAATTCGGATGCAATTTCTGTGTTTCATCGTCAATAAGAAAGTCCAAGGGATACTGTAAACCTGAAGTGAAGCATCGGAATCTAAAACTGGACTCACAGGAGAGGTTCAAATCATAGAAAGTTAGAATGTCAGTCCTTTTGTACTTCAGTCGGCATTGTGCCTTTTGTATTAAATTCGGATGCAATTTCTGTGTTTCAACGTCAATAAGAAGGTGCAAGGTATACTGTAAACCTGAAGTGAAGCATCGGAATCTAAAACTGGACTCACAGGAGAGGTAAAAATCATAGAAAGTTAGAGTGTCACTCCTTTTGTACTAAAGTCGGTATTGTGCCTGTTGTATTAAATTCGGATGCAATTTCTGTCGTCAATAAGAAGGTCCAAGGGATACAGTAAACCTGAAGTGAAGCATAGGAATCTAAAACTGGACTCACAGGAGAGGTCCAAATCATAGAAAGTTAGAGTGTCAGTCCTCGTGTACTTAAGTCGGCATTGCGCCATTTATATTAAATTCGGATGCAATTTCTGTGTTTCATCGTCAATAAGAAGGTCCAAGGGATACAGTTAACCTGAAGTGAAGCATCGGAATCTAAAACTGGACTCACACTAGAGGTTCAAATCATAGAATGTTAGAGTGTCACTCCTTTTGTACTTAAGTCGATATTGTGCCTTTTGTATTAAATTCGGATGCAATTTCTGTGTTTCATCGTCAATAAGAAGGTCCAAGGGATACAGTAAACCTTAAGTGAAGCATCGGAATCTGAAACTGGACTCTCAGGAGAGGTTCAAATCATAGAATGTTAGAGTGTCAGTCCTCTTTTACTTAAGTCGGCATTGTGCCTTTTTTATTAAATTCGAATGCAATTTCTGTGTTTCATCGTCATTACGAAGGTGCAAGGTACACAGTAAACCTGAAGTGAAGCATCGGAATGTAAAACTGGACTCACAGGAGAGGTTCAAATCATAGAGAGTGTCAGTCCTCTTGTACTTAAGTCTGCATTGTGCCATTTGTATTAAAATCGGATGCAATTTCTGTGTTTCATCGTCAATAAGAAGGTCCAAGGGATACAGTAAACCTGAAGTGAAGCATTGGAATCTAAAACTAAACTCACAGGAGAGGTTCAAATCATAGAAAGTTAGAGTTTCACTCCTCCTGTACTTAAGTCGGTATTGTGCCCTTTGTATTAAATTCTGGTGGTATTTCTGTGTTTCATCGTCAATAAGAAGGTCCAAGAGATACAGTAAACCTCAAGTTAAGCATCGGAATCTAAAACTGGTCTCACAGGAGAGATTCAAATCATAGAAAGTCAGAGTTTCACTCCTCCTGTACTTAAGTCGGTATATTGCCCTTTGAATTAAATTCGGATGCAAATTCTGTGTTTCATCGTAAATAAGAAGGTACAGGGGATACAGTAAACCTGAAGTGAAGCATCGGAATCTAAAACTGGACTCACAGTAGAGGTCCAAGTCATAGAATGTTAGAGTGTCACTCCTCTTGTGCTTAAGTCGGTATTGTGGTTTTTGTATTAAATTCGGATGCAATTTCTGTGTTTCATCGTCAATAAGAAGGTCCAAGGGATACAGTTAACCATAAGTGAAGCATCAGAATCTAAAACTGGGCTCGCAGGAGAGTTTCAAATCATAGATTGTTCGAGTGTCAGTCCTCTTTTACTTAAGTCGGCATTGTGGCTTTTATATTATATTATAATGCAATTTCTGTGTTTCATCGTCAATAAGAAAGTCCAAGGGATACAGTGAACCTGAAGTGAAGCATCGGAATCGAAAACTGGACTCACAGGAGAGGTTCAAATCATAGGAAGTTAGAGTGTCAGTCCTCTTGCACTTAAGTCGGCATTGGGCCTTTTGAATTTAATTCCGATGCAATTTCTGTGTTTCATCGTCAATAAGAAGGTGCAAGGTATACAGTAAACCTGAAGTGAAGCATCGGAATGTAAAACTGGACTCACAGGAGAGGTTCAAATCATAGAAAGTTAGAGTGTCAGTCCTCTTGTACTTAAGTCGGTATTGTGCCATTTACATTAAATTCGGATGCAATTTCTGTGTTTCATCGTCTATAAGAAGGTCCAAGGGATACAGTAAACCTGAAGTGAAGCATCGGAATCTAAAACTGGACTAACAGGAGAGGTACAAATCATAGAGAGTTAGAGTGTCACTCCTCTTGTACTAAAGTCGGTATAGTGCCTGTTGTATTAAATTCGGATGCAATTTCTGTCGTCAATAAGAAGGTCCAAGGGATACAGTAAACCTGAAGTGAAGCATAGGAATCTAAAACTGGACTCACAAGAGAGGTTCAAATCATAGAAAGTTAGAGTGTCAGTCCTCGTGTACTTAAGTCGGCATTGCGCCATTTATATTAAATTCGGATGCAATTTCTGTGTTTCATCGTCAATAAGAAGGTCCAAGGGATACAGTTAACCTGAAGTGAAGCATCGGAATCTAAAACTGGACTCACACTAGAGGTTCAAATCATAGAATGTTAGAGTGTCACTCCTTTTGTACTTAAGTCAATATTGTGCCTTTTGTATTAAATTCGGATGCAATTTCTGTGTTTCATCGTCAATAAGAAGGTCCAAGGGATACAGTAAACCTGAAGTGAAGCATAGGAATCTAAAACTGGACTCACAGGAGAGGTTCAAATCATAGAAAGTTAGGGTGTCAGTCCTCTTTTACTTAAGTCGGCATTGTGCCTTTTTTATTAAATTCGAATGCAATTTCTGTGTTTCATCGTCATTACGAAGGTGCAAGGTATACAGTAAACCTGAAGTGAAGCATCGGAATGTAAAACTGGACTCACAGGAGAGGTTCAAGTCATAGAAAGTGAGACTGTCAGTCCTCTTGTACTTAATTCGACAGTGTGCCATTTGTATTAAATTCGGATGCAATTTCTGTGTTTCATCGTCAATAAGAAGGTGCAAGGTATACAGTAAACCTGAAGTGAAGCATCGGAATGTAAAACTGGACTCACAGGAGAGGTTCAAATCATAGAAAGTGAGAGTGTCAGTCCTCTTGTGCTTAAGTCGGCATTGTGCATTTATATTAAATTCGGATGCAATTTCTGTGTTTCATCGTCAATAAGAAGGTCCAAGGGATACAGTAAACCTGATGTGAAGCATCGGAATCTAAAACTGGACTCGCAGGAGAGGTTCAAATCATAGAATGTTAGAGTGTCACTCCTCTTGTGCTTAAGTCGGTATTGTGCCTTTTGTATTAAATTCGGATGCAATTTCTGTGTTGAGTAGTCAATAAGAAGGTCCAAGGGATACAGTAAACCTGAAGTGAAGCATCGGAATCTAAAACTGGACTCACAGGGGAGTTTCAAATCATAGAATGTTAGTGTGTCACTCCTCTTGCACTTAAGTCGGTATTGTGGCTTTTGTATTAAATTCAGATGCAATTTCTGTGTTTCATCGTCAATAAGAAAGTCCAAGGGATACAGTAAACCTGAAGTGAAGCATCGGAATCTAAAAGTGGACTCACAGGACAGCTTCAAATCATAGAAAATTAGAATGTCAGTCCTTTTGTACTTCAGTCGGCATTGTGCCTTTTGTATTAAATTCGGATGCAATTTCTGTGTTTCATCGTCAATAAGAAGGTGCAAGGTATACTGTAAACCTGAAGTGAAGCATCGGAATGTAAAACTGGACTCACAGGAGAGGTTCAAATCATAGAAAGTTAGAGTGTCTGTCCTCTTGTACTTAAGTCGGCATTGTGCCATTTATATTAAATTCGGATGCAATTTCTGTGTTTCATCGTCAATAAGAAGGTCACAGGGATACAGTAAACCTGAAGTGAAGCTTCGGAATCTAAAACTGGACTCACAGGAGAGGTACAAATCATAGAAAGTTAGAGTGTCACTCCTCTTGTACTTAAGTCGGTATTGTGCCTTTTGTATTAAATTCGGATGCAATTTCTGTGTTTCGTCGTCAATAAGAAGGTCCATGGGATACAGTAAACCTGAAGTGAAGCATAGGAATCTAAAACTGGACTCACAGGAGAGGTTCAAATCATAGAAAGTGAGAGTGTCAGTCCTCGTGTACTTAAGTTGGCATTGCGCCATTTATATTAAATTCGGATGCAATTTCTGTGTTTCATCGTTAATAAGAAGGTCCAAGGGATACAGTAAACCTGAAGTGAAGCATCGGAATCTAAAACTGGACACACGGGAGAGGTTCAAATCATAGAAAGTTAGAGTTTCACTCCTCCTGTACTTAAGTCGGTATTGTGCCCTTTGTATTAAATTCGTATGCTATTTCTATGTTTCATCGTCAACAAGAAGGTCCAAGGGATACAGTAAACCTGAAGTTAAGCATCGGAATCTAAAACTGGTCTCACAGGAGAGATTCAAATCATAGAAAGTTAGAGGTTCACTCCTCCTGTACTTAAGTCGGTATTGTGCCCTTTGTATTAAATTCGGATGCAAATTCTGTGTTTCATCGTCAATAAGAAGGTCCAAGGGATACAGTAAACTCGAAGTGAAGCATCAAAATCTAAAACTGGACTCACAGGAGAGGTTCAAATCATAGAATGTTAGAGTGTCACTCCCCTTGTGCTTAAATCGGTATTGTGCCTTTTGTATTAAATTCGGATGCAATTTCTGTGTTTCATCGTCAATAAGAAGGTCCAAGGGATACAGTAAACCTTAAGTGAAGCATCGGAATCTAAAACTGGACTCGCAGGAGAGGTTCAACTGATAGGATGTTAGAGTGTCAGTCCTCTTTTACTTAAGTCGGCATTGTGGCTTTTGTATTAAATTCGGATGCTATTTCTGTGTTTCATCGTCAATAAGAAGGTCCAAGGGATACAGTAAACCTGAAGTTAAGCATCGGAATCTAAAACTGGTCTCACAGGAGAGATTCAAATCATAGAAAGTTAGAGTTTCACTCCTCCTGTACTTAAGTCGGTATTGTGCCCTTTGTATTAAATTCGGATGCAAATTCTGTGTATCATCGTCAATATGAAGGTCCAAGGGATACAGTAAACCTGAAGTGAAGCATCGGAATCTAAAACTGGACTCACAGGAGAGGTTCAAATCATAGAATGTTAGAGTGTCACTATTCTTGAGCTTAAGTCGGTATTGTGCCCTTTGTATTAAATTCGGATGCAATTTCTGTGTTTCATCGTCAATAAGAAGGTCCAAGGGATACAGTAAACCTTAAGTGAAGCATCGGAATCTAAAACTGGACTCGCAGGAGAGGTTCAAATCATAGAATGTTAGGGTGTCAGTCCTCTCTTACTTAAGTCGGCATTGTGGCTTTTGTATTATATTCGAATGCAATTTCTGTGTTTCATCGTCAATAAGAAAGTCCAAGGGATACAGTGAACCTTAAGTGAAGCATCGGAATCGAAAACTGGACTCACAGGAGAGGTTCAAATCATAGAAAGTGAGAGTGTGAATCCTTTTTTACTTCAGTCGGCATTGTGCCTTCTGTATTAAATTCGGATGCAATTTCTGTGTTTCATCGTCAATAAGAAGGTGCAAGGTATACAGTAAACCTGAAGTCAAGCATCGGAATGTAAAACTGGACTCACAGGAGAGGTTCAAATCATAGAAAGTGAGAGTGTCAGTCCTCTTGTACTTAAGTCGGCATTGTGCCATTTGTATAAAAATCGGATGCAATTTCTGTGCTTCATCGTCAATAAGAAGGTCCAAGGGATACAGTTAACCAGAAGTGAAGCATAGGAATCTAAAACTGGACTCACAGGAGAGTTTCAAATCATAGAAAGTTTATGTGTCACTCCTCTTGCACTTAAGTCGGTATTGTGGCTTTTGTATTAAATTCAGATGCAATTTCTGTGTTTCATCGTCAATAAGAAAGTCCAAGGGATACAGTAAACCTGAAGTGAAGCATCGGAATCTAAAACTGGACTCACAGGAGAGGTTCAAATCATAGAAAGTTAGAATGTCAGTCCTTTTGTGTTTCAGTCGGCATTGTGCCTTTTGTATTAAATTCGGATGCAATTTCTGTGTTTCATCGTCAATAAGAAGTTGCAAGGTATACTGTAAACCTGAAGTGAAGCATCGGAATGTAAAACTGGACTCACAGGAGAGGTTCAAATCATAGAAAGTTAGAGTGTCAGTCTTCTTGTACTTAAGTCGGCATTGTGCCATTTATATTAAATTCGGATGCAATTTCTGTGTTTCATCGTCAATAAGAAGGTCCAAGGGATACAGTAAACCTGAAGTGAAGCATAGGAATCTAAAACTGGACTCACAGGAGAGGTACAAATCATAGAAAGTTTGAGTGTCACTCCTCTTGTACTTAAGTCGGTATTGTGCCTTTTGTATTAAATTCGGATGCAATTTCAGTGTTTCATCGTCAATAAGAAGGTCCAAAGGATACAGTAAATCTTAAGTGAAGCATCGGAATCTAAAACTGGACTCGCAGGAGAGGTTCAACTCATAGAATGTTAGAGCGTCAGTCCTCTTTTACTTAAGTCGGCATTGTGGCTTGTGTATTATATTCGAATGCAATTTCTGTGTTTCATCGTCAATAAGAAGGTCCAAGGGATACAGTCAACCTGACGTTAAGCATCGGAATCTGTAACTGGACTCACAGGAGAGGTTCAAATCATAGAAAGTTAGAGGGTTACTCCTCATGTACTTAAGTCGGCATTGTGCCATTTATATATATTTTCGGATGCAATTTCTGTGTTTCATCGTCAATAAGAAGGTGCAAGGTATACAGTAAACCTGAAGTGAAGCATCGGAATGTAAAACTGGACTCACAGGAGAGGTTCAAATCATAGAAAGTGAGAGTGTCAGTCCTCTTGTGCTTAAGTCGGCATTGTGCCATTTATATTAAATTCGGATGCAATTTCTGTGTTTCATCGTCAATAAGAAGGTCCAAGGGATACAGTAAACCTGATGTGAAGCATCGGAATCTAAAACTGGACTCGCAGGAGAGGTTCAAATCATAGAATGTTAGAGTGTCACTCCTCTTGTGCTTAAGTCGGTATTGTGCCTTTTGTATTAAATTCGGATGCAATTTCTGTGTTTCATCGTCAATAAGAAGGTCCAAAGGATACAGTAAACCTGAAGTGAAGCATCGGAATCTAAAACTGGACTCACAGGGGAGTTTCAAATCATAGAATGTTAGTGTGTCACTCCTCTTGCACTTAAGTCGGTATTGTGGCTTTTGTATTAAATTCAGATGCAATTTCTGTGTTTCATCGTCAATAAGAAAGTCCAAGGGATACAGTAAACCTGAAGTGAAGCATCGGAATCTAAAAGTGGACTCACTGGACAGCTTCAAATCATAGAAAATTAGAATGTCAGTCCTTTTGTACTTCAGTCGGCATTGTGCCTTTTGTATTAAATTCGGAAGCAATTTCTGTGTTTCATCGTCAATAAGAAGGTGCAAGGTATACTGTAAACCTGAAGTGAAGCATCGGAATGTGAAACTGGACTCACAGGAGAGGTTCAAATCATAGAAAGTGAGAGTGTCAGTCCTCTTGTGCTTAAGTCGGCATTGTGCCATTTATATTAAATTCGGATGCAATTTCTGTGTTTCATCGTCAATAAGAAGGTCCAAGGGATACAGTAAACCTGATGTGAAGCATCGGAATCTAAAACTATACTCGCAGGAGAGGTTCAAATCATAGAATGTTAGAGTGTCACTCCTCTTGTGCTTAAGTCGGTATTGTGCCTTTTGTATTAAATTCGGATGCAATTTCTGTGTTTCATCGTCAATAAGAAGGTCCAAGGGATACAGTAAACCTGAAGTGAAGCATCGGAATCTAAAACTGGACTCACAGGGGAGTTTCAAATCATAGAATGTTAGTGTGTCACTCCTCTTGCACTTAAGTCGGAATTGTGGCTTTTGTATTAAATTCAGATGCAATTTCTGTGTTTCATCGTCAATAAGAAAGTCCAAGGGATACAGTAAACCTGAAGTGAAGCATCGGAATCTAAAAGTGGACTCACAGGCAGCTTCAAATCATAGAAAATTAGAATGTCAGTCCTTTTGAACTTCAGTCGGCATTGTGCCTTTTGTATTAAATTCGGATGCAATTTCTGTGTTTCGTCGTCAATAAGAAGGTGCAAGGTATACTGTAAACCTGAAGTGAAGCATCGGAATGTAAAACTGGACTCACAGGAGAGGTTCAAATCATAGAAAGTTAGAGTGTCAGTCCTCTTGTACTTAAGTCGGCATTGTGCCATTTATATTAAATTCGGATGCAATTTCTGTGTTTCATCGTCAATAAGAAGGTCCAAGGGATACAGTAAACATGAAGTGAAGCTTCGGAATCTAAAACTGGACTCACAGGAGAGGTACAAATCATAGAAAGTTAGAGTGTCACTCCTCTTGTACTGAAGTCGGTATTGTGCCTTTTGTATTAAATTCGGATGCAATTTCTGTGTTTCGTCGTCAATAAGAAGGTCCATGGGATACAGTAAACCTGAAGTGAAGCATAGGAATCTAAAACTGGACTCACAGGAGAGGTTCAAATCATAGAAAGTGTGACTGTCAGTCCTCGTGTACTTAAGTCGGCATTGCGCCATTTATATTAAATTCGGATGCAATTTCTGTGTTTCATCGTTAATAAGAAGGTCCAAGGGTTACAGTAAACCTGAAGTGAAGCATCGGAATCTAAAACTGGACACACAGGAGAGGTTCAAATCATAGAAAGTTAGAGTTTCACTCCTCCTGTACTTAAGTCGGTATTGTGCCCTTTGTATTAAATTCGGATGCTATTTCTATGTTTCATCGTCAACAAGAAGGTCCAAGGGATACAGTAAACCTGAAGTTAAGCATCGGAATCTAAAACTGGTCTCACAGGAGAGATTCAAATCATAGAAAGTTAGAGTTTCACACCTCCTGTACTTAAGTCGGTATTGTGCCCTTTGTATTAAATTCGGATGCAAATTCTGTGTTTCATCGTCAATAAGAAGGTCCAAGGGATACAGTAAACTCGAAGTGAAGCATCAAAATCTAAAACTGGACTCACAGGAGAGGTTCAAATCATAGAATGTTAGAGTGTCACTCCCCTTGTGCTTAAATCGGTATTGTGCCTTTTGTATTAAATTCGGATGCAATTTCTGTGTTTCATCGTCAATAAGAAGGTCCAAGGGATACAGTAAACCTTAAGTGAAGCATCGGAATCTAAAACTGGACTCGCAGGAGAGGTTCAACTGATAGGATGTTAGAGGGTCAGTCCTCTTTTACTTAAGTCGGCATTGTGGCTTTTGTATTAAATTCGGATGCTATTTCTGTGTTTCATCGTCAATAAGTAGGTCCAAGGGATACAGTAAACCTGAAGTTAAGCATCGGAATCTAAAACTGGTCTCACAGGAGAGATTCAAATCATAGAAAGTTTGAGTTTCACTCCTCCTGTACTTAAGTCGGTATTGTGCCCTTTGTATTAAATTCGGATGCAAATTCTGTGTATCATCGTCAATATGAAGGTCCAAGGGATACAGTAAACCTGAAGTGAAGCATCGGAATCTAAAACTGGACTCACAGGAGAGGTTCAAATCATAGAATGTTAGAGTGTCACTATTCTTGAGCTTAAGTCGGTATTGTGCCCTTTGTATTAAATTCGGATGCAATTTCTGTGTTTCATCGTCAATAAGAAGGTCCAAGGGATACAGTAAACCTTAAGTGAAGCATCGGAATCTAAAACTGGACTCGCAGGAGAGGTTCAAATCATAGAATGTTAGAGTGTCAGTCCTCTCTTACTTATGTCGGCATTGTGGCTTTTGTATTATATTCGAATGCAATTTCTGTGTTTCATCGTCAATAAGAAAGTCCAAGGGATACAGTGAACCTTAAGTGAAGCATCGGAATCGAAAACTGGACTCACAGGAGAGGTTCAAATCATAGAAAGTGAGAGTGTGAATCCTTTTTTACTTCAGTCGGCATTGTGCCTTCTGTATTAAATTCGGATGCAATTTCTGTGTTTCATCGTCAATAAGAAGGTGCAAGGTATACAGTAAACCTGAAGTCAAGCATCGGAATGTAAAACTGGACTCACAGGAGAGGTTCAAATCATAGAAAGTGAGAGTGTCAGTCCTCTTGTACTTAAGTCGGCATTGTGCCATTTGTATTAAAATCGGATGCAATTTCTGTGTTTCATCGTCAATAAGAAGGTCCAAGGGATACAGTTAACCAGAAGAAGCATAAGAATCTAAAACTGGACTCACAGGAGAGTTTCAAATCATAGAAAGTTTATGTGTCACTCCTCTTGCACTTAAGTCGGTATTGTGGCTTTTGTATTAAATTCAGATGCAATTTCTGTGTTTCATCGTCAATAAGAAAGTCCAAGGGATACAGTAAACCTGAAGTGAAGCATCGGAATCTAAAACTGGACTCACAGGAGAGGTTCAAATCATAGAAAGTTAGAATGTCAGTCCTTTTGTACTTCAGTCGGCATTGTGCCTTTTGTATTAAATTCGGATGCAATTTCTGTGTTTCATCGCCAATAAGAAGTTGCAAGGTATACTGCAAACCTGAAGTGAAGCATCGGAATGTAAAACTGGACTCACAGGAGAGGTTCAAATCATAGAAAGTTAGAGTGTCAGTCTTCTTGTACTTAAGTCGGCATTGTGCCATTTATATTAAATTCGGATGCAATTTCTGTGTTTCATCGTCAATAAGAAGGTCCAAGGGATACAGTAAACCTGAAGTGAAGCTTCGGAATCTAAAACTGGACTCACAGGAGAGGTACAAATCATAGAAAGTTTGAGTGTCACTCCTCTTGTACTTAAGTCGGTATTGTGCCTTTTGTATTAAATTCGGATGCAATTTCAGTGTTTCATCGTCAATAAGAAGGTCCATGGGATACAGTAAACCTTTAGTGCAGCATCGGAATCTGAAACTGGACTCTCAGGAGAGGTTAAAATCATAGAATGTTAGAGTGTCAGTCCTCTTTTACTTAAGTCGGCATTGTGCCTTTTTTATTAAATTCGAATGCAATTTCTGTGTTTCATCGTCATTACGAAGGTGCAAGGTATACAGTAAACCTGAAGTGAAGCATCGGAATGTAAAAGTTGACTCACAGGAGAGGTTCAAGTCATAGAAAGTGAGAGTGTCAGTCCACTTGTACTTAATTCGACATTGTGCCATTTGTATTAAATTCGGATGCAATTTCTGTGTTTCATAGTCAATAAGATGGTCCAAGGGATACAGTAAACCTGAAGTTAAGCATCGTAATCTAAAACTGGAATCAAAGGAGAGGTTCAAATCATAGAAAGTTAGAGTTTCACTCCTCCTGTACTTAAGTCGGTATTGTGCCCTTTGTATTAAATTCGGATGCTATTTCCGTGTTTCATCGTCAATAAGAAGGTCCAAGGGATACAGTAAACTTGAAGTGAAGCATGGAAATCTAAGACTGGACTCACAGGAGAGGTTCAACTCATAGAATGTTAGAGTGTCAGTCCTCTTGTACTTAAGTCGGCATTGCGCCATTTATATTACATTCGGACGCAATTTCTGTGTTTCATCGTCAATAAGAAGGTCCCAGGGATACAGTAAACCTGAAGTGAAGCATCGGAATCTACAACTGGACTCACAGGAGAGGTTCAAATCATAGAAAGTGTGAGTGTCAATCCTTTTTTACTTCAGTCGGCATTGTGACTTTTGTATTAAATTCGGATGCAATTTTTGTGTTTCATCGTCAATAAGAAGGTCCAAGCGATACAGTAAATCTGAAGTGAAGCATCGGAATCTAAAACTGGACTCACAGGAGAGGTTCAAAACATACAAAGTGAGAGTGTCAGTCCTCTTGTACTTAAGTCGGCATTGTGATTTTTGTTTTAAATTCGGATGCAATTTCTGTGTTTCATCGTCAAGAAGAAGGTCCAAGGGATACAGTAAACCTGAAATGAAGCATCGGAATCTCAAACTGGACTCACAGGAGAGGTTCAAATCATAGAAAGTTTGAGTGTCAGTCCTCTTGTACTTAAGTCGGCATTGTGCATTTTGAATTTAATTCCGATGCAATTTCTGTGTTTCATCGTCAATAAGACGGTGCAAGGACTGCAGTAGACCTGAAGTGAAGCATCGGAATCTAAAACTGGACTCACAGAAGAGGTTCTAATCACAGAAAGTGAGAGTGTCAGTCCTCTTTTACTTAAGCCGGCGTTTTGCCTTTTGAATTTAATTCCGATTCAATTTCTGTCTTTCATCGTCAAGAAGAATGTCCAAGGGATACAGTAAACCTGAAGTGAAGCATCGGAATCTAAAACTGGACTCACAGGAGAGGTTCAAATCATAGAAAGTGAGAGTGTCAGTCCTCTTGTACTTAAGTCGGCATCATGACATTTGTATTAAATTCGGAAGCAATATCTGTGTTTCATCGTCAATAAGAAGGTCCAAGGGATGCAGTAAACCTAAAGTGAAGCATCGGAATCCAAAACTGGACTCACAGGAGAGATTCAAATCATAGAAGGTTAGAGTGTCACTCCTCTTGTACTTAATTCGGTATTGTGCTTTTTGTATTAAATTCGGATGCAATTTCTGTGTTTCATCGTCAATAAGAAGGTGCATGGGATACAGAAAACCTGAAGTGAAGCATTGGAATGTAAAACTAGACTCACCGGAGAGGTTCAAATCATAGAAAGTGAGAGTGTCAGTCCTCTTGTACTTAAGTCGGCATTGTGCCATTTATATTAATTTCGGATGCAATTTCTGTGTTTCATCGTCAATAAGAAGGTCCAAGGGATACAGTAAACCTGAAGTGAAGCATCGGAATCTAAAACTGGTCTCACAGGAGAGATTCAAATCATAGAAAGTTAGAGTTTCACTCCTCCTGTACTTAAGTCGGTATTGTGCCCTTTGTATGAAATTCCGATGCAATTTCTGTGTTTCATCGTCAATAAGAAAGTCCAAGGGATACAGTGAACCTGAAGTTAAGCATCGTAATCTAAAACTGGAATCAAAGGAGAGGTTCAAATCATAGAAAGTTAGAGTTTCACTCCTCCTGTACTTAAGTCGGTATTGTGCCCTTTGTATTAAATTCGGATGCTATTTCCGTGTTTCATCGTCAATAAGAAGGTCCAAGGGATACAGTAAACTTGAAGTGAAGCATGGAAATCTAAGACTGGACTCACAGGAGAGGTTCAACTCATAGAATGTTAGAGTGTCAGTCCTCTTGTACTTAAGTCGGCATTGCGCCATTTATATTAAATTCGGACGCAATTTCTGTGTTTCATCGTCAATAAGAAGGTCCCAGGGATACAGTAAACCTGAAGTGAAGCATCGGAATCTACAACTGGACTCACAGGAGAGGTTCAAATCATAGAAAGTGTGAGTGTCAATCCTTTTTTACTTCAGTCGGCATTGTGACTTTTGTATTAAATTCGGATGCAATTTTTGTGTTTCATCGTCAATAAGAAGGTCCAAGCGATACAGTAAATCTGAAGTGAAGCATCGGAATCTAAAACTGGACTCACAGGAGAGGTTCAAAACATACAAAGTGAGAGTGTCAGTCCTCTTGTACTTAAGTCGGCATTGTGATTTTTGTTTTAAATTCGGATGCAATTTCTGTGTTTCATCGTCAAGAAGAAGGTCCAAGGGATACAGTAAACCTGAAATGAAGCATCGGAATCTCAAACTGGACTCACAGGAGAGGTTCAAATCATAGAAAGTTTGAGTGTCAGTCCTCTTGTACTTAAGTCGGCATTGTGCATTTTGAATTTAATTCCGATGCAATTTCTGTGTTTCATCGTCAATAAGACGGTGCAAGGTCTGCAGTAGACCTGAAGTGAAGCATCGGAATCTAAAACTGGACTCACAGAAGAGGTTCTAATCACAGAAAGTGAGAGTGTCAGTCCTCTTTTACTTAAGCCGGCGTTTTGCCTTTTGAATTTAATTCCGATTCAATTTCTGTCTTTCATCGTCAAGAAGAATGTCCAAGGGATACAGTAAACCTGAAGTGAAGCATCGGAATCTAAAACTGGACTCACAGGAGAGGTTCAAATCATAGAAAGTGAGAGTGTCAGTCCTCTTGTACTTAAGTCGGCATCATGACATTTGTATTAAATTCGGAAGCAATATCTGTGTTTCATCGTCAATAAGAAGGTCCAAGGGATGCAGTAAACCTAAAGTGAAGCATCGGAATCCAAAACTGGACTCACAGGAGAGATTCAAATCATAGAAGGTTAGAGTGTCACTCCTCTTGTACTTAAGTCGGTATTGTGCTTTTTGTATTAAATTCGGATGCAATTTCTGTGTTTCATCGTCAATAAGAAGGTGCAAGGGATACAGAAAACCTGAAGTGAAGCATCGGAATGTAAAACTAGACTCACCGGAGAGGTTCAAATCATAGAAAGTGAGAGTGTCAGTCCTCTTGTACTTAAGTCGGCATTGTGCCATTTATATTAATTTCGGATGCAATTTCTGTGTTTCATCGTCAATAAGAAGGTCCAAGGGATACAGTAAACCTGAAGTGAAGCATCGGAATCTAAAACTGGTCTCACAGGAGAGATTCAAATCATAGAAAGTTAGAGTTTCACTCCTCCTGTACTTAAGTCGGTATTGTGCCCTTTGTATGAAATTCCGATGCAATTTCTGTGTTTCATCGTCAATAAGAAAGTCCAAGGGATACAGTGAACCTGAAGTGAAGCATCGGAATCTAAAACTGGACTCACAGGAGAGGTTCAAATCGTAGAAAGTGAGAGTGTGATTCCTTTTTCACTTCAGTCGGCATTGTGCCTTCTGTATTAAATTCGGATGCAATTTCTGTGTTTCATCGTCAATAAGAAGGTTCAAGGTATACAGTAAACCTGAAGTGAAGCATCGGAATGGAAACTGGACTCACAGGAGAGGTTCAAATCATAGAAAGTGAGAGTGTCAGTCCTCTTGTACTTAAGTCGGCATTGTGCCATTTATATTAAATTCGGATGCAATTTCTGAGTTTGATCGTCAATAAGAAGGTCCAAGGGATACAGTAAACCTGAAGTGAAGCATCGGAATCTAAAACTGGACTCGCAGGGGAGGTTCAAATCATAGAATGTTAGAGTGTCACACCTCTTGTGCTTAAGTCGGTATTGTGCTTTTTGTATTAAATTCGGATGCAATTTCTGTGTTTCATCGTCAATAAGAAGGTCCAAGGGATACAGTAAACCTTCAGTGAAGCATCGGAATCTAAAACTGGACTCACAGGATTTGTTCGAATCATAGAATGTTAGTGTGTCACTCCTCTTGCACTTAAGTCGGTATTGTGGCTTTTGTATTAAATTCAGATGCAATTTCTGTGTTTCATCGTCAATAAGAAAGTACAAGGGATACAGTAAACCTGAAGTGAAGCATCGGAATCTAAAACTGGACTCACAGGAGAGGTTCAAATCATAGATAGTTAGAATGTCAGTCCTTTTGTACTTCAGTCGGCATTGTGCCTTTTGTATTAAATTCGGATGCAATTTCTGTGTTTCATCGTCAATAAGAAGGTGCAAAGTATACTGTAAACCTGAAGTGAAGCATCGGAATGTAAAACTGGACTCACAGGAGAGGTTCAAATCATAGAAAGTTAGAGTGTCAGTCCTCTTGTACTTAAGTCGGAATTGTGCCATTTATATTAAATTCGGATGCAATTTCTGTGTTTCATCGTCAATAAGAAGGTCCAAGGGATACAGTAAACCTGATGTGAAGCATCGGAATCTAAAACTGGACTCAAAGGAGAGATTCAAATCATAGAAAGTTAGAGTGTCACTCCTCTTGTACTTAAGTCGGTATTGTGCCTTTTGTATTAAATTCGGATGCAATTTCTGTGTTTCGTCGTCAATAAAAAGGTCCAAGGGATACAGTAAACCTGAAGTGAAGCATAGGAATCTAAAACTGGACTCACAGGAGAGGTTCAAATCATAGAATGTGAGAGTGTTAGTCCTCGTGTACTTAAGTCGGCATTGCGTCATTTATATTAAATTCGGATGCAATTTCTGTGTTTCATCGTCAATAAGAAGGTCCAAGGGATACAGTAAACCTTAAGTGAAGCATCGGAATCTGTAACTGGACTCTCAGGAGAGGTTCAAATCATAGAATGTTAGAGTGTCAGTCCTCTGTTACTTAAGTCGGCATTGTGCCTTTTTTATTAAATTCGAATGCAATTTCTGTGTTTCGTCGTCATTACGAAGGTGCAAGGTATACAGTAAACCTAAAGTGAAGCATCGGAATGTAAAACTGGACTCACAGGAGAGGTTCAAGTCATAGAAAGTGAGAGTGTCAGTCCTCTTGTACTTAATTCGACATTGTGCCATTTGTATTAAATTCGGATGCAATTTCTGTGTTTCATCGTCAATAAGATGGTCCAAAGGATACAGTAAACCTGAAGTTATGCATCGGAATCTAAAACTGGAATCACAGGAGAGGTTCAAATCATAGAAAGTTAGAGTTTCACCCCTCCTGTACTTAAGTCGGTATTGTGCCCTTTGTATTAAATTCGGATGCTATTTCTGTGTTTCATCGTCAATAAGAAGGTCCAAGGGATACAGTAAACCTGAAGTTAAGCATCGGAATCTAAAACTGGTCTCACAAGAGAGATTCAAATCATAGAAAGTTAGAGTTTCACCTCTCCTGTACTTAAGTCGGTATTGTGCCCTTTGTATTAAATTCGGATGCAAATTCTGTGTTTCATCGTCAATAAGAAGGTCCAAGGGATACAGTAAACTTGAAGTGAAGCATCGGAATCTAAAACTGGACTCACAGGAGAGGTTCAAATCATAGAATGTTAGAGTGTCACTCCCCTTGTGCTTAAGTCGGTATTGTGCCTTTTGTATTAATTTCGATTGTAATTTCTGTGTTTCATCGTCATTAAGAAGGTCCAAGTTATACAGTAACCCTAAGTGAAGCAACGGAATCTAAAACTGGACTCGCAGGAGAGGTTCAAATCATAGAATGTTAGAGTGTCAGTCCTCTTTTTCTTAAGTTGGTATTGTGCATTTTGTATTAATTTCGGATCCAATTTCTGCGTTTCATCGTCAATAAGAAGGTCCAAGGGATACAGTAAACCTGAAGAGAAGCATCGGAGTCAAAAACTGGACACACAGGAGGGGTTCAAATCATAGAATGTTAGAGTTTCACTCCTCCTGTACTTATGTCGGTATTGTGCCCTTTGTATTAAATTCGGATGCAAATTCTGTGTTTCATCGTCAATAAGAAGGTCCAAGGGATACAGTAAACCCGAAGTGAAGCATCGGAGTCTAAAACTGGAATCACAGGAGAGGTTCAAATCATAGAAAGTGAGAGTGTCAGTCCTCTTGTACTTAAGTCGGCATTGCGCCATTTATATTAAATTCGGACGCAATTTCTGTGTTTCATCGGCAATAAGAAGGTCCCAGGTATACAGTAAACCTGAAGTGAAGCATCGGAATCTAAAACTGGACTCACAGGAGAGGTTCAAATCATAGAATGTTAGAGTGTCAACCCCTCTTGTACTTAAGTCGGTATTGTGCCTTTTGTCTTGAATGCGGATGCAATTTCTGTGTTTTATCGTCAATAAGAAGGTCCAAGAGATACAGTAACCTTAAGTGAAGCAACGGAATCTAAAACTGGACTCGCAGGAGAGGTTCAAACCATAGGATGTTAGAGTGTCAGTCCTCTTTTACTTGAGTCGGTACTGTGCATTTTGTATTAAATTCGGATCCAATTTCTGCGTTTCATCGTCAATAAGAAGGTCCAAGGGATACAGTAAACCTGAAGTTAAGCATCGGAATCAAAAACTGGACTCACAGGAGTGGTTCAAATCATAGAATGTTAGAGTTTCACTCCTCCTGTACTTAAGTCGGTATTGTGCACTTTGTATTAAATTTGGATGCAAATTCTGTGTTTCATCGTCAATAAGAAGGTCCAAGGGATACAGTAAACCTGAAGTGAAGCATCGGAATCTAAAACTGGACTCACAGGAGAGGTTCAAATCATAGAAAGTGAGAGTGTCAGTCCTCTTGTACTTAAGTCGGTATTGTGCCTTTTGTCTTGAATTCGGATGCAATTTCTGTGTTTCATCGTCAATAAGAAGGTCCACAGGATACAGTAAACCTTAAGTGAAGCATCGGAATCTAAAACTGGACTCTCAGGAGAGGTTCAAATCATAGAATGTTAGAGTGTCAGTCCTCTTTTACTTAAGTCGGCATTGTGCCTTTTTTATTAAATTCGAATGCAATTTCTGTGCGTCATCGTCATTACGAAGAAGCAAGGTATACAGTAAACCTGAAGTGAATGATCGGAATCGGAACTGGACTCAGAGGAGAGGTTCAAGTCATAGCGAGTGAGAGTGTAGGTCCTCTTGTATTTAAGTCGACATTGTGCCATTTGTAACAAATTCGGATGCAATTTCTGTGTTTCATCGTCAATAAGAACGTCCCAGGGATACAGTGAACCTGAAGTGAAGCATCAGAATCTAAAACTGGACTCACAGGAGAGGTTCAAATCATAGAAAGTGAGAGTCCCAGTCCTCTTTTACTTAAGCCGACATTTTGCCTTTTGAATTTAATTCCGATTCAATTTCTGTCTTTCATCGTCAAAAAGAATGTCCATGGGATACAGTAAACCTGAAGTGAAGCATCGGAATCTAAAACTGGACTCACAGGAGAGGTTCAAATCATAGAAAGTGAGAGTGTCAGTCCTCTTGTACTTAAGTCGGCATTATGCCATTTGTATTAAATTCGGAAGCAATATCTGTGTTTCATCGTCAATAAGAAGGTCCAAGTTATGCAGTAAACCTAAAGTGAAGCATCGGAATCTAAAACTGGACTCACAGGAGAGATTCAAATCATAGAAGGTTAGAGTGTCACTCCTCTTGCACTTAAGTCGGTAGTGTGCCTTTTGTATTAAATTCGGATGCAATTTTTTTTGTTTCATCGTCAATTAGAAGTTCCAAGGGATACAGTAAACCTGAAGTGAAGCATCGGAATCTAAAACTGGACTTACAGGAGAGGTTCGAATCATAGAAAGTTTGAGTGTCAGTCCTCTTGCACTTATGTCGGCATTGTGCCTTTTGAATTTAATTCCGATGCAATTTCTGTGTTTCATCGTCAATATGAAGGTGCAAGGTATACAGTATACCTGAAGTGAAGCATCGGAATCTAAAACTGGACTCACAGGAGAGGTTCAAATCATAGAAAGTGAGAGTGTCAGTCCTTTTTTACTTCAGTCGGCATTGTGCCTTCTGTATTACATTCGAATGCAATTTCTGTTTTTCATCGTCAATAAGAAGGTCCAAGGTATTCAGTAAATCTGAAGTGAAGCGACAGAATCTAAAACTGGACTCACAGGAGAGGTTCAAATCATAGAAAGTGAGAGTGTCAGTCCTCTTGTACTTAAGTCGGCCTTGTGCCTTTTGTATTAAATTCGGATGCAATTTCTGTGTTTCATCGTCAATAAGAAGGTCCCAGGGATACAGTGAACCTGAAGTGAAGCATCGGAATCGAAAACTGGAATCACAGGAGAGGTTCAAATCATAGAAAATGAGAGTGTCAATCCATTTTTACTTCAGTCGGCATTGTGCCTTTTTTAATGAATTCGAATGCAATTTCTGTGTTTCATCGTCATTACGAAGGTGCAAGGTATACAGTAAACCTGAAGTGGAGCATCGGAATGTAAAACTAGACTCACAGGAGAGGTTCAAGTCATTGAAAGTGAGAGTGTCAGACCTCTTGTACTTAATTCGACACTGTGCCATTTGTATTAAATTCGAATGCAATTTCTGTGTTTCTTCGTCAATAAGATGGTCCAAGGGATACAGTAAACCTGAAGTTAAGCATCAGAATCTAAAACTGGAATCACAGGAGAGGTTCAAATCATAGAAAGTTAGAGTTTCACTCCTCCCGTACTTAAGTCGGTATTGTGGCCTTTGTATTAAATTCGGATGCTATTTCTGTGTTTCATCGTCAATAAGAAGGTTCAAGGTATACAGTAAACCTGAAGTGAAGCATCGGAAATTAAAACTGGACTTACAGGAGAGGTTCAAATCATAGAAAGTGAGAGTGTCAGTCCTCTTGTACTTAAGTCGGCATTGCGCCATTTATATTAAATTCGGACGCAAATTCTGCTTTCATCGTCAATAAGAAGGTCCCAGGGATACAGTAAACCTGAAGTGAAGCATCGGAATCTAAAACTGGACTCACAGGAGAGGTTCAAATCATAGAATGTTAGAGTGTCAACCCCTCTTGTAATTAAGTCGGTATTGTGCATTTTGTCTTGAATTCGGATGCAATTTCTGTGTTTCATCGTCAATAAGAAGGTCCACAGGATAAAGTAAACCTTAAGTGAAGCATCGGAATCTAAAACTGGACTCTCAGGAGAGGTTCAAATCATAGAATGTTAGAGTGTCAGTCCTCTTTTACTTAAGTCGGCATTGTGCCTTTTTTATTAAATTCGAATGCAATTTCTGTGTGTCATCGTCATCACGAAGAAGCAAGGTATACAGTAAACCTGAAGTGCAGCATCGGAATCGAAAACTGGACTCAGAGGAGAGGTTCAAGTCATAGATAGTGAGAGTGTAGGTCCTCTTGTATTTATGTCGACATTGTGCCATTTGTACTAAATTCGGATGCAATTTCTGTGTTTCATCGTCAATAAGAAGGTCCCAGGGATACAGTGAACCTGAAGTGAAGCATCGGAATCGAAAACTGGACTCACAGGAGAGGTTCAAATCATAGAAAATGAGAGTGTCAGACCTTTTTTACTTCAGTCGGCATTGTGACTTCTGTATTAAATACGGATGCAATTTTTGTGTTTCATCGTCAATAAGAAGGTCCAAGGGCTACAGTAAATCTGAAGTGAAGCATCGGAATCTAAAACTGGACTCACAGGAGAGGTTTAAATCATAGAAAGTGAGAGTGTCAGTCGTCTTGTACTTAAATCGGCATTGTGCCTTTTGTGTTAAATTCGGATGCAATTTCTGTGTTTCATCGTCAAGAAGAAGGTCCAAGGGATACAGTAAACCTGAAATGAAGCATCGGAATCTCAAACTGGACTCACACGAGAGGTTCAAATCATAGAAAGTTTGAGTGTCAGTCCTCTTGTACTTAAGTCGGCATTGTGCCCTTTGAATTTAATTCCGATGCAATTTCTGTGTTTCATCGTCAATAAGAAGGTGCAAGGTCCGCAGTAAACCTGAAGTGAAGCATCGGAATCTAAAACTGGACTCACAGGAGAGGTTCAAATCATAGAAAGTGAGAGTGTCAGTCCTCTTTTACTTAAGCCGGCATTTTGCCTTTTGAATTTAATTCCGATTCCATTTATGTCTTTCATCGTCAAAAAGAATGTCCATGGGATACAGTAAACCTGAAGTGAAGCATCGGAATCTAAAACTGGACTCACAGGAGAGGTTCAAATCAAAGAAAGTGAGAGTGTCAGTCCTCTTGTACTTAAGTCGGCATTATGCCATTTGTATTATATTCGGAAGCAATATCTGTGTTTCATCGTCAATAAGAAAGTTCAAGGGATACAGTAAACCTGCAGTGAAGCATCGGAATCTAAATCTGGACTCACAGGAGAGGTTCAATTCATAGAAAGTTAGAGTGTCACTCCTCTTGCACTTAAGTCGGTAGTGTGCCTTTTGCATTAAATTCGGATGCAATTTTTTGTGTTTCATCGTCAATTAGAAGTTCCAAGGAATACAGTAAACCTGAAGTGAAGCATCGGAATCTAAAACTGGACTTACTGGAGAGGTTCGAATCGTAGAAAGTTTGAGTGTCAGTCCTCTTGCACTTAAGTCGGCATTGTGCCTTTTGAATTTAATTCCGATGCAATTTCTGTGTTTCATCGTCAATATAAAGGTGCAAGGTATACAATATACCTGAAGTGAAGCATCGCAATCTAAAACTGGACTCACAGGAGAGGTTCAAATCATAGAAAGTGAGAGTGTCAGTCGTTTTTTACTTCATTCGGCATTGTGCCTTCTGTATTACATTCGGATGCAATTTCTGTGTTTCATCGTCAATAAGAAGGTCCAAGGGATTCAGTAAATCTGAAGTGAATCATCGGAATCTAAAACTGGACTCACAGGAGAGGTTCAAATCATAGAAAGTGAGAGTGTCAGTCCTCTTGTACCTAAGTCGGCATTGTGCCTTTTGTATTAAATTCGGATGCAATTTCTGTGTTTCATCGTCAATAAGAAGGTCCAAGGGATACAGTTAACCAGAAGTGAAGCATAGGAATCTAAAACTGGACTCACAGGAGAGGTCCAAACCATACAAAGTTAGAGTGTCACTTCTCCTGCACTTAAATCGGTATTGTGCCCTTTGTATTAAATTCGGATGCAATTTCTGTGTTTCATCGTCTATAAGAAGGTCCAAGGGATACAGCAAACCTGAAGTGAAGCATTGGAATCTAAAACAGGACTCACTGGGAGGTTCGAATCATAGAAAGTTAGAGTGTCATTCCTCTTGCACTTAAGACGGCATTGTGCCTTATGAATTTAATTCCAATGCAATTACTGTGTTTCATTGTCAATAAGGAGATGCAAGGTATGGAGTAACCCTGAAGTAAAGAATCGGAATCTGAAACCGGACTCACAGGAGAGGTTCAAATCATAGAAAGTGGGAGTGTAAGTCCTCTTGTACTTAAGTCGGCATTGTGCCTTTTGTATTAAATTCGGATGCAATATCTGTGTTTCATCGTCAATAAGAAGGTCCAAGGGATACAGTAAACCAGAAGTGAAGCATCAGAATGTAAAACTGGACTCACAGGAGATGTTCAAATCATAGAAAGTGAGAGTGTCAGTCCTCTTTTACTTAAGTCGGCATTTTGCCTTTTGAATTTAATTCCGATGCAATTTCTGTGTTTCTTCGTCAATAAGAAGGTCCAAGGGGTACAGTAAACCTGAAATGAAGCATCGAAATCTAAAACTTGCCTCACAGGAGAGGTTCAAATCATAGAAAGTAAGAGTGTCAGTCCTCTCGTACGTAAGTCGACATTGTGCCATTTGTATTAAATTCGGATGCAATTTCTGTGTTTCATCGTCAATAGGACGGTCCAAGGGATACAGTAATCCTGAAGTGAAGCATCGGAATCTAAAACTGCTCTCACAGGAGAGGTTCAAATCCTAGAAAGTTAGTGTGTCACTCCTCCTGCACTTAAATCGGTATTGTGCCCTTTGTATTAAATTTGGATGCAATTTCTGTGTTTCATCGTCAATAAGACGGTCCAAGGGATAAAGCAAACCTGAAGTGAAGCATCGGAATCTAAAACTGGACTCACTGGGAGGTTCGAATCATAGAAAGATAGAGTGTCAGTCCTCTTACACTTATGTCGGCATTGTGCCTTTTGAATTTAATTCCGATGCAATTTCTGTGTTTCATCGTCAATAAGAAGGTGCAAGGTATGCAGTAATACTGAAGTGAAGCATCGGAATCTAAAACTGGATTCACAGGAGAGGTTCAAGTCATAGAAAGTGAGTATGTAAGTCCTCTTGTACTTAAGTCGACATTGTGCCATTTGTATTAAATTCGGATGCAATTTCTGTGTTTCATCGTCAATAAGAAGGTCCAAGTGATACAGTAAACCTTAAGCGAAGCATCGGAAACTAAAACTGGACTCACAGGAGAGGTTCAAATCATAGAAAGTTAGAGTTTCACTCCTCCTGTACTTAAGTCGGTTTTGTGCCCTTTGTATTAAATTCGGATGCTATATCTGTGTTTCATCGTCAATAAGAAGGTCCAAGGGATACATTAAACCTGAAGTTAAGCATCGGAATCTAAAACTGGTCTCACCGCAGAGATTCAAATCATAGAAAGTTGGAGTTTCACTCCTCCTGTACTCAAGTCCGTATTGTGCCCTTTGTATTAAATTCGGATGCAAATTCTGTGTTTCATCGTCAATAAGAAGGTCCAAGGAATACAGTAAACCAGAAGCGAAGCATCGGAATCTAAAACTGGACTCATAGGAGAGGTTCAAATCATAGAATGTTAGAGTGTCAGTCCTCTTGTACTTAAGTCGGCATTGTGCCTTTTGCATTTAATTCGGATGCAATTTCTGTGTTTCATCGTCAATAAGAAGGTCCAAGGGATACAGTAAACCTTAAGTGAAGCATCTGAATCTAATACTGGACTCGCAGGAGAGGTTCAAATCATAGAATGTTAGAGTGTCAGTCCTCTTTTACTTAAGTCGGCATTGAGCCTTTTGTATTAAATTCGGATGCAATTTCTGTGTTTCATCGTCAATAATAAGGTGCAAGGTATACAGTAAACCTGAAGTGAAGCATCGGAATCTAAAACTGGACTCACAGGAGAGGTTCAAATCATAAAAAGTAAGAGTGTCTGTCTTCTTGTAATTAAGTCGGCATTGTGATATTTGTATTAAATTTGGATGCAATTTCTGTCTTTCATCCTCAATAAGAAGGTCCAAGGGATACAGTAAACCTGAAGTGACGCATCGGAATCAAAATCTGGACTAACAGGAGAGGTTCAATTCATAGAAAGTTAGAGTGTCACTCCTCTCGCACTTAAGTCGGTAGTGTGCCTCTTGTATTAAATTCGGATGCAATTTTTTGTGTTTCATCGTCAATTAGAAGTTCCAAGGGATACAGTAAACCTGTAGTGAAGCATCGGAATCTAAAACTGGACTCACAGGAGTGGTTCGAATCATAGAAAGTTAGAGTGTCAGTCCTCTCGAACTTAAGTCGGCATTGTGCCTTTTGAATTTAATTCCGATGCAATTTCTGTGTTTCATCGTCAATAAGAAGGTGCAAGGTATACAGTAAACCTGGAGTGAAGCATCGGAATCTAAAACTGGACTCACAGGAGATGTTCAAATCATAGAAAGTGAGAGTGTCTGTCCTTTTTTACTTTAGTCGGCATTGTGCCTTCTGTATTACATTCGGATGCAATTTCTGTGTTTCATCGTCAATAAGAAGGTCCAAGGGATTCAGTAAATCTGAAGTGAAGCATCGGAATCTAAAACTGGACTCACAGGAGAGGTTCAAATCATAGAAAGTGAGACTGTCAGTCCTCTTGTACTTAAGTCGGCATTGTGCCATTTGTATTAAATTCAGATGCTATTTCTGTGTTTTATCGTCAATAAGAAGGTCCAAGGGATACAGTTAAGAAGAAGTGAAGCATCGGAATCTAAAACTGGACTCACAGGAGAGGTTCAAATCATAGAAAGTTAGAGTGTCACACCTCCTGCACTTGAATCGGTATTGTGCCCTTTGTATTAAATTCGGATACAATTTCTGTGTTTCATCGTCAATAAGAAGGTGCAAGGTATACAGTGAACCTGAAGTGAAGCATCGGAATGTAAAACTGGACTCGCAGGAGAGGTTCAAATCATAGAATGTTAGAGTGCCTGTCCTCTTTTACTTAAGTCGGCATTGTGCCTTTTGTATTAGATTCGAATGCCATTTCTGTGTTTCATCGTCAATAAGAAGGTCCGAGGGATACAGTGAACCAGAAGTAAAGCATCGGAATCGAAAACTGGACTCACAGGAGAGGCTCAAATCATAGAAAGTGAGAGTGTCAATCCTTTTATACTTCAGTCGGCATTGTGCCTTTTGTATTAAATTTGGATGCAATTTCTGTGTTTCATTGTCAAGAAGAAGGTCCAAGGGATACAGTAAACCTGAAATGAAGCATCGGAATCTAAAACTGGGCTCACAGGAGAGGTTCAAATCGTAGAAAGTTAGAGTGTCAGTCCTCTTGTACGTAAGTCGACATTGTGCCATTTGTATTAAATTCGGATGCAATTTCTGTGTTTCATCGTCAATAGGAAGGTCCAAGGGATACAGTAAACCTGAAGTGAAGCATCGGAATCTAAAACTGGACTCACAGGACAGGTTCAAACCATAGAACGTTAGAGTGTACTCCTCCTGTACTTAAGTCGGTATTGTGAACTTTGTATTAAATGCGGATGCAATTTCTGTGTTTCATCGTCAATAAGAAGGTGCAAGGGATACAGTAGGCCTGAAGTAGAGCATCGGAATCTAAAACTGGACTCACAGGAGGGGCTCAACTCATAGAAAGTGAGAGAGTCAATCCTCTTGTACTTAAGACGGGATTGTGCCATTTCTATTAATTTCGGATGCAATTTCTGTGTTTCATCGTCAATAAGAAGGTCCAAGGGGTACAGTAAACCAGAAGTGAAGCATCGGAATCTAAAACTGGACTCACAGGAGAGGTTCAAATCATAGAAAGATAGAGTGTCAGGTCTCTTGTACTTAAAACGGCATTTTGCCTTTTTGAATTTAATTCCGATGCAATTTCTTTATTTCTTCGTCAATAAGAAGGGCCAAGGGGTACAGTAAACCTGAATTGAAGCATCGAAATCTAAAACTGGACTCACAGGAGAAGTTCAAATCATAGAAATTGAGAGTGTCAGTTCTCTTGTACTTAGGTCGTCATTGTGCCTTTTGAATTTAATTCCGATTCAATTTCTGTGTTTCATCGTCAATAAGAAGGTGCAAGGTATGCAGTAACCCTGAAGTGAAGCATCGGAATCTGAAACGGGACTCACAGGAGAGGTTCAAATCATAGAAAGTGAGAGTGTAAGTCCTCTTGTACTTAAGTCGGCATTGTGCCTTTTGTATTAAATTCGGATGCAATATCTGTGTTTCACCGTCAATAAGAAGGTCCAAGGGATACAGTAAACCAGAAGTGAAGCATCGGAATCTAAAACTGGACTCACAGGAGAGGTTCAAATCATAGAAAGTTAGAGTGTCACTCTTCCTGCACTTAAATCGGTATTGTGCCCTTTGTATTAAATTCGGATGCAATTTCTCTGTTTCATCGTCAATAAGAAGGTCCAAGGGATACAGCAAACCTGAAGTGAAGCATCGGAATCTAAAACTGGACTCACTGGACAGGTTCAAACCATAGAAAGTTAGAATGTACTCCTCCTGTACTTAAGTCGGTATTGTGAACTTTGTATTGAATGCGGATGCAATTTCTATGTTTCATCGTCAATAAGAAGGTGCAAGGTATGCAGTAACACTGAAGTGAAGCATCGTAATCTAAAACTGGACTCACAGGAGAGGTTCAAGTCATAGAAAGTGAGAGTGTTAGTCCTCTTGTACTTAAGTCGACATTGTGCCATTTGTATTACATTCGGATGCAATTTCTGTGTTTTATCGTCAATAAGAAGGTCCAAGGGATACAGTGAACCTGAAGTGAAGCATCGGAATCTAAAACTGGACTCACAGGACAAGTTCGAATCATAGAAAGTTAGAGTGTCTGTCCTCTTGCTCTTAAGTCGGCATTGTGCCTTTTGAATTTAATTCTGATGCAATTTCTGTGTTTCATCGTCAATAAGAAGGTGCAAGGTATACAGTAAACCTGAAGTGAAGCATCGGAATCTAAAACTGGACTCACAGGAGAGGTTCAAATCATAGAATGTGAGAGTGTTAGTCCTTTTTTACTTCAGTCGGCATTGTGCCTTCTGTATTACATTCGGATGCAATTTCTGTGTTTCATCGTCAATAAGAAGGTCCAAGGGGTACAGTAAACCAGAAGTGAAGCATCGGAATCTAAAACTGGACTCACAGGAGAGGTTCAAATCATAGAAAGTTAGAGTGTCATTTCTCTTGTACTTAAGTCGGCATTTTGCCTTTTGAATTTAATTCCGATGCAATTTCTTTATTTCTTCGTCAATAAGAAGGTCCAAGGGGTACAGTAAACCTGAATTGATGCATCGAAATCTAAAACTGGACTCACAGGAGAGGTTCAAATCATAGAAAGTGAGAGTGTCAGTTCTCTTGTACTTAAGTCGTCATTGTGCCTTTTGAATTTAATTCCGATGCAATTTCTGTGTTTCATCGTCAATAAGAAAGTGCAAGGTATGCAGTAACCCTGAAGTGAAGCATCGGAATCTGAAACTGGACTCACAGGAGAGGTTCAAATCATAGAAAGTGAGAGTGTAAGTCCTCTTGTACTTAAGTCGGTATTGTGTCTTTTGTATTAAATTCGGATGCAATATCTGTGTTTCATCGTCAATAAGAAGGTCCAAGGGATACAGTAAACCTGAAGTGAAGCATCGGAATTTAATACTGGACTTACAGGAGAGGTTCAAACAAGAGAAAGTTAGAGTGTCAATCCTCCTGTATTTAAGTCGGTATTGTGAACTTTGTATTAAATGCGGATGCAATTTCTGTGTTTCATCGTCAATAAGAAGGTCCAAGGGATACAGTAGACCTGAAGTAGAACATCGGAATCTAGAACTGGACTCACAGGAGAGGCTCAAATCATAGAAAGTGAGAGTGTCAATCCTCTTGTACTTAAGTCGGCATTGTGCCATTTGTATTAAATTCGGATGCAATTTCTGTGTTTAATCGTCTATAAGAAGATCCAAGGGATACAGTAAACCTGAAGTGAAGCATCGGAATGTAAAACTGGACTCACAGGAGAGGTTCAAATCCTAGAAAGTTAGAGTGTCACTCCTCCTGCACTTAAGTCAGCATTGTGCATTTTGAATTTAATTCCGATGCAATTTCTGTGTTTCATCGTCAATAAGAAGGTGCAAGGTATGCAGTAACACTGAAGTGAAGCATCGTAATCTAAAACTGGACTCACAGGAGAGGTTCAAGTCATAGAAAGTGAGAGTGTTAGTCCTCTTGTACTTAAGTCGACATTGTGCCATTTGTATTACATTCGGATGCAATTTCTGTGTTTCATCGTCAATGAGAAGGTCCAAGGGATACAGTAAACCTGAAGTTAAGCATCGGAATTTGAAACTGGACTCACAGGAGAGGTTTAAATCATAGAAAGTTAGAGTTTCACTCCTCCTGCACTTAAGTCGGTATTGTGCACTTTGTTTCAAATTCGGATGCAAAATATGTGTTTTATCGTCAATAAGAAGGTCCAAGGGATACAGTGAACCTGAAGTGAAGCATCGGAATCTAAAACTGGACTCACAGGAGAGGTTCAAATTATAGAAAGTGAGAGTGTCAGTTCTCTTGTACTTAAGTCGTCATTGTGCCTTTTGAATTTAATTCCGATGCAATTTCTGTGTTTCATCGTCAATAAGAAGGTGCAAGGTATGCAGTAACCCTGTAGTGAAGCATCCGAATCTGAAACTGGACTCACAGGAGAGGTTCAAATCATAGAAAGTTAGAGTGTCACTCCTCCTGCACTTAAATCGGTATTGTGCCCTTTGTATTAAATTCGGATGCAATTTCTGTGTTTAATCGTCTATAAGAAGATCCAAGGGATACAGTAAACCTGAAGTGAAGCATCGGAATGTAAAACTGGACTCACAGGAGAGGTTCAAATCCTAGAAAGTTAGAGTGTCACTCCTCCTGCACTTAAGTCAGCATTGTGCATTTTGAATTTAATTCCGATGCAATTTCTGTGTTTCACCGTAAAGAAGAAGGTCCAAGGGGTACAGTAAACCTGAATTGAAGCATCGAAATCTAAAACTGGACTCACAGGAGAGGTTCAAATCATAGAAAGTGAGAGTGTTAGTCCTCTTGTACGTAAGTCGACATTGTGCCATTTGTATTAAATTCGGATGCAATTTCTGTGTTTCATCGTCAATACGAAGGTCCAAGGGATACAGCAAACCTGAAGTGAAGCATCGGAATCTAAAACTGGAATCACAGGAGAGGTTCAAACCATAGAACGTTGGAGTGTGTCTCCTCCTGTACTTAAGTCGGTATTGTGAACTTTGTACTAAATGCGGATGCAATTTCTGTGTTTCATCGTCAATAAGAAGGCCCAAGGGATACAGTACACCTGAAGTAGAGCATCGGAATCTAAAACTGGACTCACTGGAGAGGCTCAAATCATAGAAAGTGAGAGTGTCAATCCTCTTGTACTTAAGTCGGCATTGTGCCATTTGTATTAAATTCGGATGCAATTTCTGTGTTTAATCGTCTATAAGAAGATCCAAGGGATACAGTAAACCTGAAGTGAAACATCGGAATATAAAACTGGACTCACAGGAGAAGTTCAAATCCTAGACAGTTAGAGTGTCACTCCTCCTGCACTTAAATCGGTATTGTGCCCTTTGTATTAAATTCGGATGCAATTTCTGTGTTTCATCGTCAATAAGAAGGTCCAAGGGATACAGCAAACCTGAAGTGAAGCATCGGATTATAAAACTGGACTCACTGGGAGATTCATATCATAGGAAGTTAGAGTGTCAGTCCTCTTGCACTTAAGTCGGAATTGTGCCTTTTGAATTTAATTCCGATGCAATTTCTGAGTTTCATCGTCAATAAGAAGGTGCAAGGTATGCAGTAACACTGAAGTGAAGCATCGGAATCTAAAACTGGACTCACAGGAGAGGTTCAAGTCATAGAGAGTGAGAGTGTTAGTCCTCTTGTACTTAAGTCGACATTGTGCCATTTGTATTAAATTCGGATGCAATTTCTGTGTTTCATCGTCAATAAGAAGGTCCAAGGGATACAGTAAACCTGAAGTGAAGCATCGGAATGTAAAACTGGACTCACAGGAGAGGTTCAAATCCTAGAAAGTTAGAGTGTCACTCCTCCGGCACTTAAATCGGTATTGTGCCCTTTGTATTAAATTAGGATGCAATTTCAGTGTTTCATCGTCAATAAGAAGGTCCAAGGGATACAGCAAACCTGAAGTGAAGCATCGGAATTTAAAACTGGACTCACTGGGAGGTTCGAATCATAGAAAGTTAGAGTGTCAGTCCTCTTGCACTTAAGTCGTCATTGTGCCTTTTGTATTAAATTCGAATGCAATTTCTGTGTTTCATCGTCAATAAGAAGGTCCGAGGGATACAGTGAACCTGAATTGAAGCATCGGAATCGAAAACTGGACTCACAGGAGAGGTTCAAATCATAGAAAGTGAGAGTGCCAATCCTTTTATACCTCAGTCGGCATTGTGCCTTCTGTATTAAATTCGGATACATTTTCTGTGTTTCATCGTCAATAAGAAGGTCCAAGGGATACAGTAAATCTGAAGTGAAGCATCGGAATGTAAAACTGGACTCACAGGAGAGGTTCAAATCATAGAAAGTGAGAGCGTCAGTCCTCTTGTACTCAAGTCGGCAATGTGCCTTTTGTATTAAATTCGGATGCAATTTCTGTGTTTCATCGTCAAGAAGAAGGTCCAAGGGATACAGTAAACCTGAAATGAAGCATCGGAACCTAAAACTGGACTCTCAGGAGAGGTTCAAATCATAGAAAGTTAGAGTGTCAGTCCTCTTGTACGTAAGTCGACCTTGTGTCATTGGTATTAAATTCGGATGCAATTTCTGTGTTTCATCGTCAATAGGAAGGTCCAAGGGATACAGTAAACCGGAAGTGAAGCATCGGAATCTAAAACTGGACTCACAGGAAAGGTTCAAACCATAGAAAGTTAGAGTGCCACTCCTCGTGTACTTAAGTCGGTATTGTGAAATTTGAATTAAATGCGGATGCGATTTCTGTGTTTCATCGTCAATAAGAAGGTCCAAGGGATACCGTAGACCTGAAGTAGGGCATCGGAATCTAAAACTGGACTCACTGGAGAGGCTCAACTCATAGAAAGTGAGAGTGTCAATCCTCTTGTACTTAAGTCGGCATTGTGCCATTTGTATTAAATTCGGATGCAATTCCTGTGTTTAATCGTCTATAAGAAGATCCAAGGGATACAGTAAACCTGAAGTGAAGCATCGGAATGTAAAACTGGACTCACAGGTGAGGTTCAAATCCTAGAAATTTAGAGTGTCACTCCTCCGGTACTTAAATCGGTATTGTGCCCTTTGTATTAAATTAGGATGCAATTTCAGTGTTTCATCGTCAATAAGAAGGTCCAAGGGATACAGCAAACCTGAAGTGAAGCATCGGAAACTAAAACTGGACTCACTGGGAGGTTCGAATCATAGAAAGTTAGAGTGTCAGTCCTCTTGCACTTAAGTCGGCATTGTGCCTTTTGAATTCAATTCCGATGCAATTTCTGTGTTTCATCGTCAATAAGAAGGTGCAAGGTATGCAGTAACACTGAAGTGAAGCATGGGAATCTAAAACTGGACACACAGGAGAGGTTCAAGTCATAGAAAGTGAGAGTGTTAGTCCTCTTGTACTTAAGTCGACATTGTGCCATTTGTATTAAATTCGGATGCAATTTCTGTGTTTCATCGTCAAGAAGAAGGTCCAAGGGATACAGTAAACCTGAAATGAAGCATCGGAATCTAAAACTGGAATCACAGGAGAGGTTCAAATCATTGAAAGTTAGAGTGTCAGTCCTCTTGTACTTAAGTCGGCATTGTGCCTTTTGTATTAGATTCGGATGCAATTTCTGTGTTTCATCGTCAAGAAGAAGGTCCAAGGGACACAGTAAACCTGAAATGAAGCATCGGAATCTAAAACTGGACTCACAGGAGAGGTTCAAATCATAGAAAGTTAGAGTGTCAATACTCATGTAGTTAAGTCGGCATTGTGCCTCTTGAATTTAATTCCGATGCAATTTCTGTGTTTTATCGTCAAGAAGATGGTCCAAGGGATACAGTAAACCTGAAATGAAGCATCGGAATCTAAAACTGGACTCACAGGAGAGGTTCAAATCATAGAAAGTTAGAGTGCCAGTCCTCTTGTACTTAAGTCGGCATTGTGCCTTTTGAATTTAATTCCGATGCAATTTCTGTGTTTCACCGTCAATAAAAAGGTGCAAGGTATGCAGTAAACCTGAAGTGAAGCATCGGAATCTAAATCTGGACTCACAGGAGAGGTTCAAATCATAGAAAGTGAGAGTGTCAGTCCTCTTTTACATAAGTCGGCATTTTGCCTTTTGAATTTAATTCCGATTCAATTTCTGTGTTTCATCGTCAAAAAGAATGTCCAAGGGATACAGTATACCTGAAGTGAAAAATCGGAATCTAAAACTGGACTCACAGGAGAGGTTCAAATCATAGAAAGTGAGAGTATGAGTCCTCTTGTACCTAAGTCGGCATTATGCCATTTGTATTTAATTCGGATGCAATATCTGTGACTCATCGTCAATAAGAAGGTCCAAGGAATGCAGTAAACCTGAAGTGAAGCATCGGAATCTAAAACTGGACTTACAGGAGATATTCAAATCATAGAAGGTTAGAGTGTCACTCCTCTTGTACTTAAGTCGGTATTGTGCCTTTTGTATTAAATTCGGATGCAATTTCTGTGTTTCATCGTCAATACGAAGGTCCAAGGGATACCGTAAACCTTAAGTGAAGCATCTGAATCTAAAACTGGACTCGCAGGAGAGGTTCAAGTCATAGAATGTTAGAGTGTCAGTCCTCTTTTACTTATGTCGGCATTGAGCCTTTTGTATTAAATTCGGATGCAATTTCTGTGTTTCATCGTCATTAATAAGGTGCAAGATATACAGTAAACCTGAAGTGAAGCATCGGAATGTAAAACTGGACTCACAGGAGAGGTTCAAATCATAGAAAGTGAGAGTGTCAGTCTTCTTGTACATAAGTCGGCATTGTGATATTTGTATTAAACTCGGATGCAATTTCTGTGTTTCATCGTCATTAAGAAAGTCCAAGGGATACAGTAAACCTGAAGTGAAGCATCGGAATCTAAATCTGGACTCACAGGAGAGGTTCAATTCATAGAAAGTTAGACTGTCACTCCTCTTGCACTTAAGTCTTTATTGTGCCCTTTGTATTAAATTTGGATGCAATTTCTGTGTTTCATCGTCAATAAGAAAGTCCAAGGGATTCAGTAAACCTGAAGTGGAGCATCGGAATCTAAAACTGGACTCAAAGGAGAGGTTCAAATCATAGAAAGTTAGAGTCTCACTTCTCCTGTACATAAGTCGGTATTGTGCCCTTTGTATTAAATTCGGATGCAATTTTGTGTTTCATCGTCAATAAGAAGGTCCAAGGGATACAGTAAACCTGAAGTGAAGCATCGGAATCTAAAACTTGACTCACAGGAGAAATTCGAATCATAGAAAGTTAGAGTGTCTGTCCTCTTGCACTTAAGTCGGCATTGTGCCTTTTGAATTTAATTGCGATGCAATTTCTGTGTTTCATCGTCAATAAGAAGGTGCAAGTTATACAGTAAACCTGAAGTGAAGCGTCGGAATCTAAAACTGGACTCACAGGAGAGGTTCAAATCATAGAAAGTGAGAGTGTCAGTCCTTTTTTCCTTCAGTCGGCATTGTGCCTTCTGTATTACATTCGGATGCAATTTCTGTGTTTCATCGTCAATAAGAAGGTCCATGGGATAGAGTAAATATGAAGTGAAGCATCGGAATCTAAAACTGGACTCACAGGAGAGGTTCAAATCATAGAAAGTGAGAGTGTCAGTCCTCTTGTACTTAAGTCGGCATTGTGCCTTTTGTATTAAATTCGGATGCAATTTCTGTGTTTCATCGTCAATAAGAAGGTCCAAGGGATACAGTAAACCAGAAGTGAAGCATCGGAATCTAAAACTGGACTCACAGGAGAGGTTCAAATCATAGAAAGTTAGAGTGTCAGTTCTCTTGTACTTAAATCGGCATTGTGCCTTTTGAATTTAATTCCTGTAGTGACGTAACAAGACTGTTACGCCACTTGAGGTAGCCGCAAGAAATAAAGGCACGCGTACACACACGCCGACGGGCGTGAATTCTGGAACAGGATAACTATTGAATGGTAGCAAGAAAAGTACGTAGCTGCTTTATACTTAACTTTTATTATTTGATGAATACAGCGTTCTTCTTGAGACATTTATACTATAACTCTCAAAGTAGGTAAGGCTAATGGCGTCTTGCTAGGTCGTAGCCATGGACTTAGCAGAAGGCTATTCTAACTGTGTCTCGGCAAATGTGAGGACGGCTTCGTACATCTAGTCGCTAGCTAGGTCGTCCGTACAACTGGGGCGAGTGCTTGTTCGTATCACGAGACCTGCCTTGTGGTGGCGCTAGGTCTGCGATCACACAGTGGCGACACGTGGGTCCGACATGTACTAAATGGACCGCGGCCGATTTAATCTACCACCTAGCAAGTGTGGTGTCTGGCGGTGGCACCACATTCCTCCCCCGCAAATCGGCGAACGGTCGTGAGATAAGGCTTCCGCCTGCCGTGGGGAGGACCCCATGTTGACGTATGCGATGAGGTGGGGAGCCTAACAACAGGCGAGGCTGTGCCACCCGCACCCGGCCATTCGGTCCGAGGGGAGCTAGGAAACGCCTGAAAACCTAGTTCAGGGTGCACGGCAACATGCGGTGTATGCGCCCGTAAAGAAACAGGAGGGGCCGAAGGGTCGACCTCCATTGCGTCGGGGTAGCCGACGCGCGATGACGTCATGTGGTCCGGAGGAGGCGGGAGTTCCATGGCGGAGGACAGCTGGTCACGGGAAGCGATCGGCGGCGCGTGACCCTGGGAGGCGCATGGCGGCTGCAGCGAAGCGTCGAATGCGGGCGGCGCCGGCGGGAGTACCGGCGGCTGCGGCGGCGGCGGCGGCGGCGGCAGCTGCTGCGGCGGCGCGCCGCCATGGGGCAAAATGGAAGGCATCGTCGGTAACACCTGGGGATGAGGCGAGCCAGTAGATGGGTCCCCAGGGCGCTGGCCGGACGGCACCGTCGCTGAAAGCAGACGGGGAGCGGCAGAATTTGTGCGACGACGGAGGCGCAGCTCATTGAGATGCCGACGCACCTCACCAGAGGCCCCCAAAACCAAATACATCGCGCGGCCGAGGCAGCGAAGAATGCGCCCTGCGAACCAACTCCGTGAACCTCGATAGTTGCGATAAAATACAACGTCGCCTGGAGCAAAAGCAGGAGTCTTCCGCTGCACAGGAACCTGATGCGGCGGATGCAGCAAAGACATCAAGGTGCGATGAGGACGACCGTGGAGCAACTCAGCCGGCGAGCGACCATCTCGGGGCTGAGAGCGATACGAAGACAAAAAGAGCAACAATGCGTCCTCCCGAGAATGCGACTGTTTCAATTTCAACATCTGTGACTTGAAAGTCCGGACCAATCGTTCAGCGGCACTGTTTGACTGAGGCGAAAACGGCGCGGATGTCAGATGTTGAATACCATTGGCCCGGCAGAATGACTGAAATTCTGCGGACATGAATTGTGGGCCATTGTCGGAAACAATAGTCTGCGGAAGACCTTCAATGCGAAAGATAGCAGACAACGCTTGGATGGTGGCGGAGGACGTCGTGGAAGACATCTGGACAACAAAAGGAAAATTACTGAAGGCATCGACCAGAACCAACCATCGAGCATTCCAGAAGGGACCAGCAAAATCAATGTGCAAGCGTTGCCAAGGGGAAGTGGCTTTTGGCCATGCAAAGACTTTCCGCGGCGGTGCGGATTGTTGTTCGGCACACGCTGGGCAAGAAGAACACATATTCGTAATCGCAGCATCTATTCCGAACCAAGTACAGTGCTGACGAGCAAGTTGTTTCGTTCGCACTGTACCCCAATGTCCTTGGTGAAGAAGCCAAAAAACAGAGGACTGTAACGAACGTGGGACCACGACTCGGGACTGATCATTATCAAAACGCAACAACAAAACACCACGTCGAACAAAAAGTCTCTCCCTCTGAGCAGAAAATCGGCGAACCAACGGATCCTCGATCCGTGACTTTGACAAAGGCCATTGCGTAGCAACAAAACGCAAAACAGTAGCAATGACACGGTGAGCAGCTGTGGCTGTAGCTACACGACGAAAATCAATCGGAAACGATTCGACCACTTCATCGGTTTCCGAATCAATGAACATGCAAGCAAGTTCGGAAGAATCGAATGCTTTATCCTCAGCAACAGGCAAACGGGACAACGCAACGGCGTTTCCGTGCTTAGCAGTGGACCGATACAAGATAACGTAGCGGTACTGCGAGAGGAAAATAGACCAGCGAATGAATTTCTGCGCTGTACGTGGAGGTACAGGCTTGGTCGGATGAAAAAGCGATGTCAAAGGTTTGTGGTCTGTGATGATGGTAAAGTGACGACCATACAAGAAATCATGGAACTTAGTAACACCAAACACGAGAGCCAAAGCTTCTTTCTCTATCTGGGAATAATTTCTTTGCGCAGACGAGAGCAATTTGGACGCAAAGGCAATAGGGCGATCATGGGAGCCAACTTTGTGCGCAAAGACAGCACCGATCCCGAAATCCGATGCATCTACCATCAACAAAAGGGGTGTCTGGGGATCGAAAGGCGTGAGGCAAGTATGAGAAAGCAACGCCGATTTCAACTGGCGAAAGGCGCGTTCGCATTCCGTCGTCCAGAGAAACGGAACACCTGTACGGCGTAAGCGATGATGCGGAGCTGAAATGGAAGAGGCATTGCGCACATTCACTCACACCTTGTGATTCTACATTGTTCAATGTTCTTGCGACCTCCTGACGCAATGCGTGGGGAACATTGGGAGCTCGGAAAAATTTCGGTTGCGCGTTTACTTTCAGTTCCAAATGTGCTGCATAGTTTTTAGCGCAACCTAAGCCCGGTGCAAAAATGTCTGCAAATTCGTCACATAAGCGAGAAACACTGTCTGAAGGCACATGTTGATTCACTGATAGGACCTGATGTACAATAGACATGTTAAACAACTGAAATAAATCTAAGCCAAACAAGTTCACTGCAGTAGAAGAACGAAGAACATAAAATGACACAAGTTTTGTTTGTCCTTTATATGTTGCAAAAAGAGTGCACTGTCCTAACACAGGAATTTTCTGTCCTGAATATGTGGTTAGCTTAACATTTGCGGCACGCAACGGAGGTGCGCCCAGTTGTTTGTACGTGTCGTGATTGAGCAATGAAACTGCAGCTCCGGTATCGAGCTGGAATGGTATGAATTTGCCTTCAAAGTCTAAGTCCACAAAAAGTTTATTGTTCTGTTGACGACAAGAGCGACTGTTTTGTGCAATTTGAACAGACACTGGTACAGAATCACTTGCTAATGGACGTGATTTCCGGCGACGTCGACGCACAGTTTTTGTGGGATGAACAAAGTCACTGTTAGAGAAAGTGGCACTGGACGAAACGGAATTAACGACATGAATGTCCATGGGCGAAAGTTCACGATCCTGAGTGTCCTTGGTTCGATTCCGGCGCGAAGCAAAGCGCCTGGAACGATTGTGATTGTCTGATCGGAGCTTTTTCTGGCAAACACTTTGAACATGTCCTTTCCTATTACAGAAAAAGCAAATAGCTTGGCGTGACGGGCAATGTTCACGCGAATGTCTAGTAGCACACCGCGGGCATGATTTCACTGCATTTGTGTGCTGGCGCGGCACACCTGGCTTAGCGCGCGGCGGCAGGTGTGCGGACGTACGCGAGGGCAGTTGACCGGGCCGCGTAGCGCGAGCGCGTCCGGCGGGCCGGTTAATGTTACACACAGCTGGCGAAGTTTCAAAAGATTCCTGAGCACAGTCAAGTGTGTCCTATCTATCCAATATGTCTATCACTTGTTGAAGGGAGGGATTAACTAGTTTCAAAATTTGCTCCCGTATGCCAACATCAGAAACGTTCTGTGCAATGGCGTCACGTACCATTGTATCTGAATAAGAAAGACCACAGTCACATTCAAAGGCACAGTCCCTAGTAAGTCCTTGCAACGTTGCTACCCACTCCCTATTAGTTTGACCGGCCGTACGTTTTGTACGAAAAAACGTATACCGTTTGGCTACTACATTAACTGTTTCTTTGCCGGCCGAAGTGGCCGTGCGGTTAAAGGCGCTGCAGCCTGGAACCGCAAGACCGCTACGGTCGCAGGTTCGAATCCCGCCTCGGGCATGGATGTTTGTGATGTCCTTAGGTTAGTTAGGTTTAACTAGTTCTAAGTTCTAGGGGACTAATGACCTCAGCAGTTGAGTCCCATAGTGCTCAGAGCCATTTGAACCATTAACTGTTTCTTTGAAATAGGCATCTGAAGCAGACAAAATTTCCTCGTAGGACAGAGTTGCTACGTCGCGCTGGGGAAACAACTTCACTATCACACGGTAGGTGGACACACCGACACAAGAAAGCAAAAACGGCTGCCGCTCATTACCTTGAATTCTGTAGGCGGCGAGGTGGAAGGCGAATTGACGGGACCACTCTTGCCAGGACTCGTGGGTTGCATCAAAGGGTCGGAATTGAGGTGCAACAGCATGTTGTGGCTGCGGTAGTGATGAAGCGGCGGCGGCCGCATCGGTGTGCAGTGCACGTTGACCCTGGACGAGCTGTCCAAGAGCAACCAATAACGCTTGCGTCAGCTGATTCTGCAAGCGATAAAATTCGGACAGTACATCTGGAGATTGTGGCGAAGCCATGACACAAATAAATGTAACCAAAGTAAAACACAAGATCCTTTGTAGACTCGTCGCCAATCTGTAGTGACGTAACAAGACTGTGACGCCACTTGAGGTAGCCGCAAGAAAGAAAGGCACGCGTACACACACGCCGACGGGCATGAATTCTGGAACAGAATAACTATTGAATGGTAGCAAGAAAAGTACGTAGCTGCTTTATACTTAACTTTTATTATGTGATGAATACAGCGTTCTTCTTGAGACATTTATACTATAACTCTCAAAGTAGGTAAGGCTAATGGCGTCTTGCTAGGTCGTAGCCATGGACTTAGCAGAAGGCTATTCTAACTGTCTCTCGGCAAATGAGAGGACGGCTTCGTACATCTAGTCGCTAGCTAGGTCGTCCGTACAACTGGGGCGAGTGCTTGTTCGTATCACGAGACCTGCCTTGTGGTGGCGCTAGGTCTGCGATCACACAGTGGCGACACGTGGGTCCGACATGTACTAAATGGACCGCGGCCGATTTAATCTACCACCTAGCAAGTGTGGTGTCTGGCGGTGACACCACAATTCCGATGCAATTTCTGTAATTCATCGTCAATAAGGAGGTGCAAGGTATACAGTAATCCTGAAGTGAAGCATCGGAATCTAAAACTGGACTCACAGGAGAGGTCCAAATCATAGAAAGTGAGAGTGTCAGTCCTCTTTTACTTAAGTCGGCATTTTGAATTTTGAATTTATTTCCGATGCAATTTCTGTGTTTCTTCGTCAATAAGAAGGTCCAAGGGGTACAGTAAACCTGAATTGAAGCAACGAAATCTAAAACTGGACTCACAGGAGAGGTTCAAATCATAGAAAGTGTGACTGTCAGTCCTCTTGTACGTAAGTCGACATTGTGCCATTTGTATTAAATTCGGATGCAATTTCTGTGTTTCATCATCAATAGGAAGGTCCAAGGGATACAGTAAACCTGAAGTGAAGCATCGGAATCTAAAACTGGACTCACAGGAGAGGTTCAAAATATAGTAAGTTAGAGTGTCACTCCTCCTGTACATAAGTCGGTATTGTGCCCTTTGTATTAAATGCGGATGCAATTTCTGTGTCTCATCGTCAGTAAGAAGGTCCAAGGGATACAGTAGACCTGAAGTGAAGCATCGGAATCTAAAACTGGACTCACAGGAGAGGCTCAAATCATAGAACGTGAGAGTGTCAATCCTCTTGTACTTAAGTCGGCATTGTGACATTTGTATTAAATTCGGATGCAATTTCTGTGTTTAATCGTCAATAAGAAGATCCAAGGGATACAGTAAACCTGAAGTGAAGCATCGGAATGTAAAACTGCACTCACAGGAGAGGTTCAAATCATAGAAAATTAGAGTGTCACTCCTCCTGCACTTAAATCGGTATTGTGCCCTTTGTATTAAATTCGGATGCAATTTCTGTGTTTCATCGTCAATAAGAAGGTCCAAGGGATGCAGCAAACCTGGGGTGAAGCATCGGAATCGTCAATATGAAGGTCCAAGGTATACAGTATACTTGAAGTGAAGCATCAGAAACTAAAACTGGTCTCACAGTAAAGGTTCAAATCATAGAATGTAAGAAGAGTCAGTCCTCCTCTACTTATGTCGGCATTGTGCCTTTTGTTTTTAATTCAGTTGCAATTTCTGTGTTTCATCGTCAATAAGAGGGTCCAAGGGATACAGTAAACCTGAAGTGAGGCATCGGAATCTATAACTGGTCACACTGGGAGGTTCGAATCATAGAAAGTTAGAGTGTCAGTCCTCTTGCACTTAAGCCGGCATTGTGCCTTTTGAATTTCATTCCGATACAATTTCTGTGTTTCATCGTCAATAAGAAGGTGCAAGGTATGCAGTAACCATGAAGTGAAGCATCGGAATCTGAAACTGGACTCACAGGAGAGGTTCAAATCATAGAAAGTGAGAGTGTCAGTCCTCTTTTACTTAAGTCGGCATTTTGCATTTTGAATTTAATTCCGATGCAATTTCTTTGTTTCATCGTCAAAAAGAGTGTCCAAGGGATACAGTAAACCTGAAGTGAAGCATCGGAATCTCAAACTGGTCTCACAGGAAAGGCTCAAATCATAGGATTTAAAAAGACTCAGTCTTCTTGTACTTAAGTCGGCATTGTGCCTTTTGAATTTAATTCTGATGCAATTTCTGTGTTTCGTCGTCAATAAGAAGGTGCAAGGGATACAGTATACCTGAGGAGAAGCAACGGAATATAAAACTAATCTCACAGGAAAGGTTCAAAACATAGACAGTAAGAAGAGCCAGCCTTCTTGTTCTTAAGTCGGCATTGTTCCTTTTTGTATTTATTTTCGACTCAATTTCTGTGTTTCATCGTCAATAAGAAGGTCCAAGGGATACAGTAAACCTGAAGTGAAGCATCGGAATCTGAAACTGGTCTCCCAGGAAAGGTTCAAAACATAGACTGTAAGAAGAGTAATTCTTCTTGTGCCTAAGTCGGCATTTTGCCCTTTGTATTGTTTTTCGATGCAATTTCTGTGTTTAATCGGCAACAAGAAGGACCAAGGGATACAGAGAACCTGAAGTGAAGCATCGGAATCTAAAACTGGTCTCACAGGAAAGGTTCAAATCATTGAATGTAAGAAGAGTCAGCCTCCTTGTACTTAAGTCGGCATTGTGCTTTTTGTATTTAATTCCGATGCTATTTCTGTGTTTCATCGTCAATAACAAGCTCCAAGGGATACAGTAAACCTGAAGTGAAGCATACGAGTCTTTAACTGGTCTCACAGGAAAGGTTCAAAACATAGTCAGTAAGAACAGTCATTCTTCTTGTACTGAAGTCGGCATTGTGCCTTTTGTATTTAATTCCGATGCGATTTCTGTGTTTCATCGTCAATAAGAAGGTCCAGGCGATACAGTAACCCGGAAGTGAAGCATCGGAATCTATAACTGGTCTCACAGGAAAGGTTCAAAGCATAGACAGTAGGAAGAGTCGGTCTTCTTGTACTTAAATCGGCACTGTTCCTTTGTTTTTAATTCCGATGCAATTCCATCGACAATAAGAAGGTCCAATGGATACAGTAAACCTGAAGTGAAGCATCGGAATGTAAAAATTGTCTCTCAGGAAAGGCTCAAATCATACGATGTAAAAAGAGTCAGTCTTCTTGTACTTAAGTTGGCATTGTGCCTTTTGTATTTAATTCCGATGCAATTTCTGTGTTTCATTGTCAACAACAAGGTCCAAGGGATACAGTAAACCTGAAGTTAAGCATCGGAATTTAAACTGGTCTCACAGAAAAAGTTCAAAACGTAGACAGTAAGAAGAGTCAGTCTTCTTGTACTTAAGGCGGTATTGTGCATTTTGTAATTAATTTCGTTTCAATTTCTGTTTTTCGTCGTCAATAAGAAGGTCCAAGGAATACAGCAAACCTAAAATGAACATTGGATTCTAAAACTGGTCTCACAGGAAAGGTTCAAAGCATAGACAGTAAGAAGAGTCAGTCTTCTTGTACTTAAGTCGGCATTGTTCCTCTTGTATTTAATTCCGATGCAATTTGTGTGTTTCATCGTCAATAAGAAGGTCCTACGGATACAGTAACTACGAATTGAAGCATCGGAATCTAAAACTGGTCTCACAGGATCGGTTCAAATCATAGAATGTCAAAAGAGTCAGTCCTCTTGTACTTAATTCGGCATTGTGCCTTTTATGTTTAATTCCGATGCAATTTCTGTGTTTCATCGTCAATATGAAGTTCCAAGGTATACAGTATACCTGAAGTGAAGCATCAGAAACTAAAACTGGTCTCACAGTAAAGGTTCAAATCATAGAATGTAAGAAGAGTCAGTCCTGCTCTACTTATGTCGGCATTGTGCCTTTTGTTTTTAATTCGGTTGCAATTTCTGTGTTTCATCGTCAATAAGAGGGTCTAAGGGATACAGTAAACCTGAAGTGAGGCATCGGAATCTATAACTGGTCTCACAGGGAAGGTTCAAGACATAGACAGTAAGAAGAGTCGGTCTTCTTGTACTTAAGTCGGCACTGTTCCTTTTGTATTTAATTCCGATGCAATTTCTGTGTTTCATCGACAGTAAGAAGCTCCAAGGGATACAGTAAACCTGAAGTGAAGCATAGGTGTCTAAAACTGGTCTGTCAGGATAGGTTCAAAACATAGACAGTAAGAAGAGTCAGTCTTCTTGAATTTGAGTCGGCATTGTGCATTTTGAATTTAATTTGGAAGCAATTTCTGTGCTTCATCGTCAATATGAAGGTCTAAGGTTTACAGTAAACCTGAAGTGTAGCATCGGAATCTAAAACTGGTCTCACTGGAAAGGTTCAAAATTTAGACAGTAAAAAGAGTAAGTCTTCTTGTACCTAAGTCCGCATTTCGCCCTTTGTATTGAATTTCGATGCAATTTCTGTGTTTAATCGGCAACAGGAATGACCAAGGGATACAGAGAAACTGAAGTGAAGCATCGGAATCTAAAACTGGTCTCACAGGAAAGGTTAATATCATAGAATGTAAGAAGAGTCAGCCTTCATGTACTTAAGTCGGCATTGTGCTTTTTGTATTTAATTCCGATGCTATTTCTGTGTTTCATCGTCAGTAAGATGCTCCAAGGGATACAGTAAACCTGAAGTGAAGCATAGGAGTCTAAAACTGGTCTGTCAGGATAGGTTCAAAACATAGACAGTAAGAAGAGTCAGTCCTCTTGAATTTAAGTCGGCATTGTGTTTTTGAATTTAATTTGGAAGCATTCTCTGTGTCTCATCGGCAATAATAAGGTCCAAGGGATACAGAAAAACTGAAGTGAAGCATCGGAATATAAAACTGGTCTCACAGGAAAGGTTCAAATCATAGACAGTAAGAACAGTCAGTCTTCTTGTACTGAAATCGGCATTGTGCCTTTTGTATTTAATTCCGATGCAATATCTGTGTTTCCTCGTCAATAAGAAGGTCCATGCGATACAGTAACCCGGAAGTGAAGCATCGGAATCTATAACTGGTCTCACAGGAAAGATTGAAAACATAGACAGTAGGAAGAGTCGGTCTTCTTGTACTCCAGTCGGCACTGTTCCTTTGTATTTAATTCCGATGCAATTTCTGTGTTCCATCGACAATAAGAAGGTCCAAGGGATACAGTAGACCTGAAGTAAAGCATCGGAATGTAAAAATTGTCTCACAGGAATGGCTCAAATCATAGGATGTAAAAAGAGTCAGTCGTCTTGTACTTAAGTTGGCATTGTGCCTTTTGTATTTAATTCCGATGCAATTTCTGTGTTTCATCGTCAATAAGAAGGTCCAAGGTATACAGTAAACCTGAAGTGAAGCATTGGAATGTAAAACTGGTCTCACAGGAAAGGCTCAAAACATAGACTGTAAGAAGAGTCAGTCTCCTTGTACTTATGTCGGCATTGTGCCTTTTGTATTTAATTCTGATGCAATTTCTGTGTTTCATCGTCTACAAGAAGGCCCAAGGGATACAGTAAACCTGAAGTGAGGCATCGGAATGTAAAAATGGTCTCACAGGAATGGTTCAAATCATAGACAGTAAGAATAGTCAGTGTTCTTGTACTTAAGTCGACATTGTACCTTTTGTATTTAATTCAGACGCAATTTCTGTGTTTCATCGTCAGTAAGAAGGTCCAAGGGTTGCTGTAAACCTGAAGTGAAGCATCGGAATCTAAAACTGGTCTGACAGGAAAGGCTCAAATCATAGAATGTAAGAAGAGTCAGTCTTCTTGTACTTAAGTCGGCATTGTGCCTTTTGTATTTAATTCCAATGCAATTTCTGTGTTTCATCATCAAGAAGAATGTCCAAGGGATACAGTAAACCTGAAGTGAAGCATCGGAATCTAAAACTAGTCTCACAGGAAAGCTTCAAAACACAAACAATAAGAAGATTCAGTCTTCTTGTACTTAAGTAGGCATTCTGCCTTTTGTATGTAATTCCGATGCAATTTCTGTGTTTCATCATCAATAAGGAAGTCAAAGGTATACTGTAAACCTGAAGTGAAGCATCGGAATTTATAACTGGTCTCACAGGAGAGGTTCAAATCATAGAATGTTAGCAGAGTCAGTCCTCCAGTACTTAATTCGGCATTATCCCTTTTGTATTTAATTCCGACGCAATTTCTGTGTTTCATCGTCAATTAGAAGGTCCAAGGGATACAGTAAACCCGAAGTGAAACATTGGAATCTATAACGGGTCTTACAGGAAAGTTTCAAAACATGGACAGTAAGAAGAGTCTGTCTTCTTGTACGTAAGTCGGCATTGTGCCTTTTGTATTTAACTCCGATGCAATTTCTGTGTTTCATTGTCAATAAAAAGGTCTAAATGATACCGTTAACCTGAAGTGAAGCATCGAAATCTAAAACTGGTCACACAGGAAAGGCTCAAATCATTGAATGTAAGAAGAGTCAGTCATCTTGTACTTAAGTCGGCATTGTGCCTTTTGTATTTCATTCAGATGCAATTTCTCTCTTTCATCGTCAATAAGGAGGTCCAAGGGACACAGTAAACCAGACGTGAAGCATCGAAATCTAAAACTGGTCTCACTGGAACGCTTCAAATCATAGACAGTAAGAAGAGTTAGTCTTCTTGTACTTAAGTCGGCATTGTTCCTGTTGTATTTAATTCCGAAGCAATTTCTGTGTTTCATCGTCAATAAGAAGGTCCAAGGGATACAGTAAACCTGAAGTGAAACATCGGAATCTAAAACCGGTCTCACAGGAAAGGTTCGAATCATAGACAGTAAGAAGTGTCAGTCTTCTTGTACTTAAGTCTGCATTGTTCCTCTTGTATTTAATTCCGATGAAATTTCTGTGTTTCATCGTCAATTTGAAAGTTCATGGGATACAGTAAACCTAAAGTGAAGCATCGGAATCTAAAACTGGACTCACAGGAAAGGTTCAAATCATAGAATGTACGAAATGTCAGTCCTCTTCTACTTATGTCGGCATTGTGCCCTTTGTATTTAATTCTGATGCAATTTCTGTGTTTTATCGTCAATAAGAAGGTCCAACGGATACAGTAAACCTGAAGAGAAATTTTGGCATCTATGACTGGTCTCGCGGGAGAGGTTCAAATCATACACAGTAAGAAGAGTTAGTCTTCTTGTACTTAAGTCGGAATTGTGCCTTTTGTATTTAATTCCGATGCAACTTCTGTGTTTCATCGTCAATAAGAAGGTCTAAGGGATGCAGTGAACCTGAAGTGAAGCATCGGAATCTAAAATTGGTCTCACAGGAACGGTCCAAAACATAGACTGTAAGAAGAGTCAGTGTACTTGTACTTAAGCCGGCATTGTGCCTTTTGTATTTGATTCAGATGCAATTTCTGTGTTTCATCATCAGTAAGAAGGTCCAAGGGAAACTGCAAACCTGAAATGAAGCATCGGAATCTAAAACTGGTCTCACAGGAAAGTTTCAAATCATAGACAGTAGCAAGAGTCAGTATTCTTGTACTTAAGTCGGCATTGTGCTTTTGTATTTAATTCCGATGCAATTTCTGTGTTTCATATTCATTAAGTAGGTCTGAGGGATACAGTAAACCTGAAGTGAAACATTGGAGTCTATAACGGGTCATACAGGAAAGGTTCAAAACATGGACTGTAGGAAGAGTCAGTCTTCTTGTACTTAAGTCGGCATTCTGCCTTTTGTATGGAATTCCGATGCAATTTCTGTGTGTCATCGTCAATAAGAAGGTCCAAGATATACAGTAAACCTGAAGTGAAGCATCGGAATCTGAAACTGGTCTCACAGGAAAGCTTCAAAACACAAACAATAAGAAGATTCAGTCTTCTTGTACTTAAGTAGGCATTCTGCCTTTTGTATGTAATTCCGATGCAATTTCTGTGTTTCATCATCAATAAGGAAGTCAAAGGGATAGTGTAAACCTGAAGTGAAGCATCGGAATTTAAAACTGGTCTCATAGGAGAGGTTCAAATCATAGAATGTTAGAAGAGTCAGTCCTCCTGTACTTCTTTCGGCATTGTGCCTTTTGTATTTAATTCCGATGCAATTTCGGTGTTTCATCGTCAATAAGAAGGTCCAAGGGATACAGTAGACCCGAAGTGAAACATTAAAATCTATAACGGGTCTTACAGGAAAGTTTCAAAACATGGACAGTAAGAAGAGTCAGTCTTCTTGTACTTAAGTCGGCATTGTGCCTTTTGTATTTTATTCCGAATGAATTTCTGTGTTTCTTCGTCAATAAGGAAGTCAAAGGGATACTTTAAACCTGAAGTGAAGCATCGGAATCTCAAACTGGTCTCACAGGAAAGGCTCAAATCATAGGATGTAAAAAGAGTCAGTCTTCTTGGACTTAAGTCGGCATTGTGCCTTTTGTATTTAATTCCGAAGCAATTTCTGTGTTCCATCGTAAATAAGAAGGTCCAAGGGATACAGTAAACCTGAAGTGAAGCATCGGAATCCAAAATTGGTCTCACAGGAAAGGTTCAAAACATAGACAACAAGAAGAGCCGGTCTTCTTGTACTTAAGTCGGCACTGATACTTTTGTGTTTAACTCCGATGCAATTTCTGTGTTTCATCGTCAATAAGAAGGTCCAAGGGATACAGTAACTCCGAAATGAAGCAGCGGAATCTAAAACTGGTCTCACAGGAAAAGTTCAAATCATAGAATGTCGGAAGAGTCAGTCCTCTCGCACTTACGTCGGCATTGTGCCTTTTGTATTTAATTGCGATGCAATTTCTGTGTTTCATCGTCAATATGAAGGTCCAAGGTATACAGTAGACCTGAAGTGATGCATCGGAAACTAAATCTGGTCTCACAGGAAAGGTTGAAATCATAGAATGTAAGAAGAGTCAGTCCTCCTCTACTTATGTCGGCATTGAGCCTTTTGTTTTTAATTCGGTTGCAATTTCTGTGTTTGATCGTCAATAAGAGGGTCCAAGGGATACAGTAAACCTGAAGTGAAGTATCGGAATCTATAACTGGTCTCACAGGAAAGGTTCAAAACATAGACAGCAAGAAGAGTCGGTCTTCTTGTACTTAAGTCGGCTCTGATCCTTTTGTGTTTAACTCCGAAGCAATTTCTGTGTTTCATCGACAATAAGAAGGTCCTAGGGATACAGTAAACCTGAAGTGAAGAATCGGAGTGTAAAAATGGTCTCACAGGAAAGGTTCAAAACATAGACAGTAAGAATAGTTAGTGTTCTTTTACTTAAGTCGGCATTGTGCCTTTTGTATTTAATTCCAATGCAATTTCTGTGTTTCAGCGTCAATAAGAAGGTCCAAGGGATACAGTAAACCTGAAGTGAAGCATCGGAATCTAAAACTGGTCTCACAGGAAAGCTTCAAAACACAGACAGTAAGAAGATTAAGTCTTCTTGTACTTTAGTAGGCATTCTGCCTTTTGTATGTAATTCCGATGCAATTTTTGTGTTTCATCGTCAATACGAAGGTCCAAGGGATACAGTAAACTTATTTTGAAGCATCGAAATCTACAACTGGTCTCACAGGAAAGGTTCAAAACATAGACAATAAGAAGAGTGAGTTCTCTTGTACTTAATCGGCATTTTGCGTTTTGTATTTAATTCCGACGCAATTTTTGTGTTTCTTCGTCAATAAGAAGGTTTAAGGGATACAGTAAACCTGCAGTGAAGCATCGGAATTTAAAACTGGTCTCACAGGAGAGGTTCAAATCATAGAATGTAAATAGAGTCAGTCCTCTTGTACTTAGTTCGGCATTGTGCCTTTTGTATTCAATTCCGATGCAATTTCTGTGTTTCATCGTCAATAAGAAGGTTAAAGGGATACAGTAAACCTGAAGTGAAGCATCGGAATCTAAAACTAGTCCCACAGGAAAGGTTCAAAGCATAGATAGTAAGAAGAGTCAGTCTACATGCTTTAAGTCGACATTCTCCCTTTTGTATTTAAGTCCGATGCAATTTCTGTGTTTCATCGTCAATTTGAAAGTTCATGGGATACAGTAAACCTAAAGTGAAGCATCGGAATCTAAAACAGGTCTCACAGGAAAGGTTCAAATCATAGAATGTAAGAAATGTCAGTCCTCTACTACTTAAGCCGGCATTGTGCCTTTTGTATTCGATTCAGATGCAATTTCTGTGTTTCATCATCAGTAAGAAGGTCCAAGGGAAACTGCAAACCTGAAATGAAGCATCGGAATCTAAAACTGGTCTCACAGGAAAGTTTCAAATCATAGACAGTAGGAAGAGTCAGTATTCTTGTACTTAAGTCGGCATTGTGCTTTTGTATTTAATTCCGATGCAATTTCTGTGTTTCATATTCAATAAGTAGGTCTGAGGGGTACAGTAAACCTGAAGTGAAACATTGGAGTCTGTAACGGGTCATACAGGAAAGGTTCAAAACATGGACTGTTGGAAGAGTCAGTCTTCTTGTACTTAAGTCGGTATTCTGCCTTTTGTATGGAATTCCTATGCAATTTCTGTGTGTCATCGTCAATAAGAAGGTCCAAGGGATACAGTACACCTGAAGTGAAGCATCGAAATCTATAACTGGTCTCACAGAAAAACTTCAAAACACAGACTGTAAGAAGACTCAGTCTTCTTGTACTTAAGTCGGCATTCTGCCTTTTGTATGGAATTCCGAGGCAATTTCTGTGTGTCATCGTCAATAAGAAGGTCCAAGGGATACAGTAAAATTTAAGTGAAGCATCGGAATCTAAAACTGGTCTCACAGGAAAGGTTCAAAACATAGACAGTGGGAAGATTCAGTCTTCGAGTACTTAAGTTGTCACTTTGACCTTTGTATTGAATTTCGATGCAATTTCTGTGTTTAATCGGCAACAAGGATTACCAAGGGATACAGTGAACCTGAAGTGAAGCATCGGAATCTAAAACTGGTCTCACAGGAAAGGTTCAAATCATATAATGTAAGAAGAGTCAGCCTTCTTATACTAAAGTCGGCATTGTGCTCTTTGTATTTACTTCCGATGCTATTTCTGTGTTTCATCGTCAATATGAAGGTCCATGGGATACAGTAAACCTGAAGTGAGGCATCGGATTCAAAAACTGGTCTCACTGGAAAGGTTCAAATCATAGAACGTAAGAAGAGTCAGTCTACTTGTACTTAAGTCGGCATTGTGACTTTTGTATTTAATTCCGATGCAATTTCTGTGTTTCATATTCAATAAGTAGGTCTGAGGGATACAGTAAACCTGAAGTGAAACATTGGAGTCTATAACGGGTCTTACAGGAAAAGTTCAAAACATGGACTGTAGGAAGAGTCAGTCTTCTTGTACTGAAGTCGGCATTTTGACTTATGTATTTTATTCCGATGGAATTTCTGTGTTTCATCGTCAATATGGAAGTCAAAGGGATACTTGAAACCTGAAGTGAAGCATCGGAATCTCAAACTGGTCTCACAGGAAGGGCTCAAATCATAGGATGTAAAAAGAGTCAGGTTTCTTGTACTTAAGTCTGCATTGTGCCTTTTGTATTTAATTCCGAAGCAATTTCTGTGTTCCATCGTCAATAAGAAGGTCCAAGGGATACAGTAAACCTGAAGTGAAGCATTGGAATCCAAAATTGGTCTCACAGGAAAGGTTCAAACATAGGCAGTAAGAAGAGTCAGTCTTCTTGTACTTAAGTCGGCATTGTGCCTTTTATATTTAATTCCGATGCAATATCTGTGTTTCATCGTCAACTGGAAGGTCCAAGGGATACAGTACACCTGAAGTGAACCATCGAAATCTATAACTAGTCTCACAGGAAAGGTTCAAATCATAGACCGTTAGAAGTGTCAGTGTTCTTGTACTTAAGTCGGCATTGTTCCACTTGTATTTAATTCCGATGCAATTTCTGTCTTTCATCGTCAATAAGAAGGTCCAAGGGATACAGTAACTCCGAAGTGAAGCATCGGAATCTAAAACTGGTCTCACAGGGAAGGTTCAAATCATAGAATGTCGGAAGAGTCAGTCCTCTTGTACTTAAGTCGGCATTGTGCCTTTTGTATTTAATTCCGATGCAATTTCTGTGTTTCATCGTCAATATGAAGGTCCAAGGTATACAGTAGAGCTGAAGTGAAGCATCGGAAACTAAATCTGGTCTCACAGGAAAGGTTAAAATCATAGAATGTAAGAAGAGTTAGTCCTCGTCTAATTATGTCGGCATTGTGCCTTTTGTTTTTAATTCGGTTGCAATTTCTGTGTTTCATCGTCAAAAAGAGGGTCCAAGGGATACAGTAAACCTGAAGTGAAGCATCGGAATCTAAAACTGGTCTCACAGGAAAGGTTCAAAACATAGACAGTAAGAAGAGACAGACTTCTTGTACTTAAGTCGGAATTGTGCCTTTTACATTTAATTACGATGCATTTTCTGTGTTTCGTCGTCAATTAGAAAGTCCATGGAATACAGCAAACCTAAAATGAACATCGGAATCTAAAACTGGTCTCACAGGAAACTTCAAAGCATAGACAGTAAGAAGAGTCAGTCATCTTGTACTTATGTCGGCATTGTGCCTTTTGTATTTAATTCCGATGCAATTGCTGTGTTTCATCGTCAATAAGAAAGTCCAAGGGATACGGTAAACCTGAAGTGAAGCATCGGAATCTATAACTGGTCCTTCAGGAAAGGTTCAAATCATAGACAGTAGGAAGAGTCAGTCTTCTTGTACTTAAGTCGGCTTTGATCCTCTTGAATTTAATTCCGATGCAATTTCTGTGTTTCATCGTCAATAAGAGGGTCCAAGGGGCGCAGTAACTCCGAAGTGAAGCATCGGAATCTAAAACAGGTCTCACAGGAAAGGTGCAAATCATAGAATGTCGGAAGAGTCAGTCCTCTTGTACTTAATTCGGCATTGCGCCTTTTGTATTTAATTCCGATGTAATTTCTGTGTTTCATCGTCAATATGAAGGTCCAAGAGATACAGTAAACTTGAAGCGAAGCATCGGAATCTAATGCTGGTCTCACAGGAAAGGTTCAAAACATAGACAGTAAGAAGAGTCAGTCTACATGTTTTTAAGTCGACATTGTGCCTTTTGTATTTAATTGCGATCCAATTTCTGTGTCTCATAGTCTATAAGATGACCAAGGGATACAGTAAACCGGAAGTGAAGCATCGGAATCTAACTCTGGTCTCACAGGAAACGTTCAAAACATAGACATTAAGAAGAGGCAGTGTTCTTGTACATAAGTCGGCATTGTGCCTTTTGTATCTAATTCTGATGCAATTTCTGTGTTTGATCGTCAATAAGAAGGTGCAAGGGATACAGTATACCAGAAGTGAAGAATCGGAATCTATAACTGGTCTCACAAGAAAGGATGAAAACATAGACAGTAAGAGGAGGCAGTCTTCTTGTACTTATATCGGCATTGTGCCTTATGTATTTTATTCCGATGCAATTTCTGTGCTTCATCGTCAATAAGAACGACCAAGGGACACAGTAAACCGTAAGTGAAGCATCGGAATCTAGAACTGGTCTCACAGGTGAGGTTCAAATCACAGAATGTAAGAAGAGTCAGCCTTCTTGTACTTAATCGGCATTGTGCTTTTGGATTTAATTCCGATGCTATATCTGTCTTACATCGTCAATAAGAAGGTCCAAGGGATACCGTAAACCTGATGTGAAGCAATCTCACAGGAATGGCTCAAAGCATAGACATTGAGAAGGGTCAATCTTCTTGTACTTACGTCGGCATGGCGCCTTTTGAATTTAATTCAGATGCAATTTCTGTGTATCTTCGTTAGCAAGAAGGTCCAGGCGAAACTGTAAACCTGAAGTGAAGCATCGGAATCTAAAACAGGTCTCACAGGAAAGATTCAAATCATAGACAGTAAGAAGAGTTAGTATTCTTGTATTTAAGTCGGCATTGTGCCTTTTGTATTTAATTCCGATGCAATTTCTGAGTTTCATCGTCAATAAGAAGGTCCAAGCGATGCAGTAAACCAGAAATAAAGCATCGGAATCTAAAACTGGTCTCACAGGAAAGGCTCAAATCATAGAATGTAAGAAGAGTCAGACATCTTGCACTTAAGTCGGCATTGTGCCTTTTCTTTTTATTTCCAACGCAATTTCTGTGTTTCATCGTAAATTAGAAGGTGCAAGGGATACAGTATACATGAAGTGAAGCATCGGAATCTATAACTGGTCTCACAAAATTGGTTGAAAACATAGACAACAAGAAGAGGCAGTCTTCTTGTACTTATCGTCGGCATTGTGCCTTTTTTTTTTTATTCCGATGCAATTTATGTGCTTCATCGTCAATAAGAAAGACCAAGGGATACAGTAAACCTGTAATGAAGCATCGGAATCTAAAACTAATCTCACAGGAAAGGTTCAAATCATAGACAGTAAGAAGAGCCAGTCTTCTTGTGGTTAAGTCGGCATTGTGCCTTTTTGTATTTATTTCCGATGCAATTTCTGTGCTTAATCGGCAACAAGGTGGACCAAGGGATACAGAGAACCTGAAGTGAAGCATCGTAATTTAAAACTGGTCTCACAGGAAAGGTTCAAATCATTGAATGAAAGAAGAGTCAGCCCTCTTGTACTTAAGTCGGCATTGTGCCTTTTGTATTTTATACCGATGCTATTTCTGTGTTTCATCGTCAATACGAAGCTCCAAGGGATACAGTATACCTGAAGTGAAGCATAGGAGTCTAAAACTGGTCTCTCAGGATAGGTTCAAAACATAGATAGTAAGTAGAGTCAGTCTTCTTGTACTCATATCGGCATTGTGAATTTGTATTTAATTCCGATGCAATTGCTGTGTTTCATCGTCAATAAGAAAGTCCAGGGGATACAGTAAACCTGAAGTGAAGCATCGGAAACTATAACTGGTCCTTCAGGAAAGGTTCAAATCATAGACAGTAGGAAGAGTCAGTCTTCTTGTACTTCAGTCGGCTTTGATCCTCTTGTATTTAATTCCGATGCAATTTCTGTGTTTCATCGTCAATAAGAGGGTCCAAGGGGCGCAGTAACTCCGAAGTGAAGCATCGGAATCTAAAACAGGTCTCACAGGAAAGGTTCAAATCATAGAATGTCGGAAGAGTCAGTCCTCTTGTACTTAAGTCGGCATTGTGCCTTTTGTATTTAATTCCGATGTAATTTCTGTGTTTCATCGTCAATATGAAGGTCCAAGAGATACAGTAAACTTGAAGCGAAGCATCGGAATCTAAAACTGGTCTCACAGGAAAGATTCAAAACATAGACAGTAAGAAGAGTCAGTCTACATGTTTTTAAGTCGATATTGTGCCTTTTGTATTTAATTGCGATCCAATTTCTGTGTCTCATCGTTTATAAGATGGACCAAGGGATACAGTAAACCGGAAGTGAAGCATCGGAATCTAACTCTGGTCTCACAGGAAACGTTCAAAACGTAGACATTAAGAAGAGGCAGTCTTCTTGTACATAAGTCGGCATTGTGCCTTTTGTATTTAATTCCGATGCAATTTCTATGTTTCATCGTCAATAAGAAGGTGCAAGGGATACAGTATACCAGAAGTGAAGATTCGGAATCTATAACTGGTCTCACAAAAAAGGATGAAAACATAGTCAGTAAGAGGAGGCAGTCTTCTTCTACTTATGTCGGCATTGTGCCTTTTGTATTTTATTCCGATGCAATTTCTGTGCTTCATCGTCAATAAGAACGACCAAGGGACACAGTAAACCGTAAGTGAAGCATCGGAATCTAAAACTGGTCTCACAGGAGAGGTTAAAATCATAGAATGTAAGAAGAGTCAGCCTTCTTGTACTTAAGTCGGCATTGTGCTTTTGGATTTAATTCCGATGCTATTTCAGTCTTACATCGTCAATAAGAAAGTCCAAGTGATACAGTAAACCTGAAGTGCGGCATCGGAATCTAAAACTGGTCTCCCAGGAAAGGTTCAAAACATAGACAGTAAGAAGAGTCAGTCTTCTTGTACTTAGGTCGGCATTGTGCCTTTTGTATTTAATTCCAAAGCAATTTCTTTGTTTCATCGTCAATAATAAGGTCCAAGGGATACAGAAAACTTGAAGTGAAAAATCGGAACCTAAAACTGGTCTCACAGGAAAGGTTCAAATCATTGAACGTAAGAAGAATCAGTCCTCTTGTACTTAAGTCGGCATTGTGCTTTTGTATTTTATTCCGATGGAATTTCTGTGCTTCATCGTCAATAAGAAGGACCAAGGGATTCAGTAACCCGGAAGTGAAGCATCGGAATCTATAACTGGTCTCACAGAAAACGTTCAACACATAGACAGTAAGAAGAGTCCGTCTTCTTGTACTTAAGTCGGCACTGTTAATTTTGTATATAATTCCGATGCAATTTATGTGTTCCATCGACAATAAGAAGGTCCAAGGGATACCGTAAACCTGAAGTGAAGCATCGGAATGTAAAAATGGTCTCACAGGAAAGGTTCAAAACATAGACAGTAAGAAGAGTCAGTCTTCTTGTACTAAAGTCGCCATTGTGCCTTTTGTATTGAATTCCGATGCAATTACTGTGTTTCATCGTCAATAAGAAGGTCCAAGGGATACAGTAAACCTGAAGTGAAGCATCGGAATCTAAAACTGGTCTCACAGGAAAGGTTCAAATCATAGAATGTAAGAAGAATCAGTCCGCTTGTACGTAAGTCGGCATTGTGCCTTTTGTATTCTATTCTGATGCAATATCTGTGTTTCATCGTCAATACGAAGGTCCAGGGCATACAGTAAACCTGAAGTGAAGCATCGGAATCTAATACTGTTCTCACAGGAAAGGTTCAAATCATAGAATGTAAGAAGAGTCAGTCCTCTTCTACTTATGTTGGCATAGTACCTTTCGTACTAAATTCCGATGCAATTTCTGTGTTTCATCGTCAATAAGAGGGTCCAAGGTATACAGTAAACCTGAAGTCAAACATCGGAATCTGTAACTGGTCTCACAGGTAAGGTTCAAAACATAGACAGTAAGAATAGTCAGTCTTTTTGTACTTAAATCGGGATTGTGCCTTTTGTATTTAATTCCGATGCTAATTCTGTGTTGCATCGTCAATAAGAAGGTCCTAGGGACACAGTAAACCTGAAGGGAGGCATCGGAATCAAAAACTGCTCTCACAGGGAAGGCTCAAATCATAGATTGTAAGTAGAGTCAGCCATCTTGTACTTAAGTCTGCATTGTGCCTTCTGAATTTAATTCCGATGCAATTTCTGTGTTCCATCGTCTATAAGAAGGTCCAAGGGATACAGTAAACCTTAAGTGAAGCATCGGAATCCAAAACCGGTCTCACAGGATAGGTTCAAAACATAGACAATAAGAAGAGTCATTCATCTAGTACTTAAGTCGGCATTGTGCCTTTTTTATTAAACTCCGATGCAATTTCGCTGTTTCATCGTCAACTAGAGGGTCCAAGGGATACAGTAAACCTGAAGTGAGGCATCGGAATGTATAACTGGTCTCACAGGAATGGTTCAAAGCATAGACAGTAAGAAGAGTCGGTCTTCTTGTACTTATGTCGGCACTGTTCTTTTCTATTTAATTCCGATGCAATTTCTGTGTTCCATCGACAATAAGAAGGTCCAAGGAATACAGTAAACCTGAAGTGAACCATCGGGATGTAAAAATTGTCTCACAGGAAAGGTTCAAAATATAGACAGTAAGTAGAGTCAGTCTTCTTGTACTTAAGTCGGCATTGTGCCTTTTGTATTGAATTGCGATGCAATTTCTGTGTTTCATCGTCAATACGAAGGTCCAAGGGATACCGTAAACCTGATGTGAAGCATCGGAATCTACATCTGGTCTCACAGGAATGGCTCAAAACATAGACAGTGTGAAGCATCAATCTTCTTGTACTTACGTCGGCATGGTGCCTTTTGTATTTAATTCAGATGCAATTTCTGTGTATCTTCGTTAGCAAGAAGGTCCAGGCGATACTGTAAACCTGAAGTGAAGCATCGGAATCTAAAACAGGTCTCACAGGAAAGATTCAAATCTTATACAGTAAGAAGAGTTAGTATTCTTGTACTTAAGTCGGCATTGTGCCTTTTGTATTTAATTCCGATGCAATTTCTGAGTTTCATCGTCATAAGAAGGTCCAAGGGATGCAGTAAACGAAAAATAAAGCATCGGAATCTAAAACTAATCTCACAGGAAAGGTTCAAAAGCATAGACAGTAAGAAGAGCCAATCTTCTTGTGGTTAAGTCGGCATTGTGCCTTTTTGTATTTATTTCCGATGCAATTTCTGTGCTTCATCGTCAATAAGAACGACCAAGGGATACAGTAAACCTGTAATGAAGCATCGGAATCTAAAACTAATCTCACAGGAAAGGTTCAAAACATAGACAGTAAGAAGAGCCAATCTTCTTCTGGTTAAGTCGGCATTGTGCCTTTTTGTATTTATTTCCGATGCAATTTCTGTGTTTCATCGTCAATAAGAAGGTCCAAGGGATACAGTAAACCTGAAGTGAAGCATCGGAATCTAAAACTTGTCTCACAGGAACGGTTCAAATCATAGACAGTAAGAAGGGTCAGTCTTCTTGTACCTAAGTCGGCATTTTGCCCTTTGTATTGAATTTCGCTGCAATTTCTGTGCTTAATCGGCAACAAAGTGGACCAAGGGATACAGAGAACCTGAAGTGAAGCATCGTAATTTAAAACTGGTCTCACAGGAAAGGTTCAAATCATTGAATGAAAGAAGAATCTGCCCTCTTGTACTTAAGTCGGCATGTGCCTTTTGTATTTAATACCGATGCTATTTCTGTGTTTCTTCGTCAATACGAAGCTCCAAGGGATACAGTAAACCTGAAGTGAAGCATAGGAGTCTAAAACTGGTCTCTCAGGATAGGTTCAAAACATAGACAGTAAGAAGAGTCAGTCTTCTTGAACTTAAGTCGGCATTGTGCCTTTTGTATTTAATTCAGAATCAATTTCTGTGTTTCATCGACAATAAAAAAAGTTTAAGGGATACAGTATACCTGAAGTGGGCCATCAGAATCTAAAACCGGTCTCACAGGAAAGGTTAAAACATAGACAGTAAGAAGAGTCAGTCTTCTTGTACTTAAGTCAGCATTGTGCCTTTTGAATTTAATTTGGAAGCAATTTTTGTGTTTCATCGTCAATAATAAGGTCCAAGGGATACAGAAAACCTGAAGTTAAGCATCGGAATCTAAAACTGGTCTCACAAAAAAGGCTCAAATGACAGACAGTAAGAAGAGTCAGTCTTCTTGTACTTAAGTTGCATTGTACCTTTTGTATTTAATTCCGACGCAATTTCTGTGTTTCACCATCAATAAGAAGGTCCAAGGGATACAGTAAACCTGAAGTGAACATCGAAATCTAAAACTGGTCTCACAGGAAAGGTTCAAAACATAAACAGTAAGGAGAATCAGCCATCTTGTATTGAAGTCGGCATTGTGACTTTTGTATTTAATTCCGATGCAATTTCTGTGTTTCATCGTCAATTAGTAGGTCCAAGCGATACAGTAACCCGGAAGTGAAGCATCGGAATCTATATCTGGTCTCACAGGAATGGTTCAAAGCATAGACAGTAAGAAGAGTCGCTCTTCTTGTACTTAAGTCGGCACTGTTCTTTTGTATTTAATTCCGATGCAATTTCTGTGTTCCGTTGACAATAAGAGGGTCCAAGGGATACAGTAAACCTGAAGTGAAGCATCGGAATGTAAAAATTGTCTCACAGGAAAGGTTCAAAATATATACAGTAAGAAGAGTCAGTCTTCTTGTACTTAAGTCAGCATTGCGCCTTTTGTATTGAATTCCGATGCAATTTCTGTGTTTCATCGTCAATAAGAAGGTCCAAGGGATACCGTAAACCTGATGTGAAGCATCGGAATCTAAAACTGGTCTCACAGGAAAGGCTCAAATCATAAAATGTAAGAAGGGTTAGTCTTCTTTTACTTAAGTCTGCATTCCGAATTTTGTATGTAATTCCGATGAAATTTCTGTGTTTCATCGTCAATTTGAAAGTCCAAGGGATACAGTAAACCTGAAGTGAAGCTTTGGAATGTAAAACTGGACTCACAGGAAAGGTTCAAATCATAGTATGTAACAAGTGACAGTCCTCTTCTACTTATGTCGGCATTGTGCCTTTTGTATTTAATTCTGATGCAATTACTGTTTTTCATCGTCAATTAGAAGGTCCAATTGATACAGTAAACCTAAAGTGAAACATTGGAATCTATAACTGGTCTCACAGGAGAGATTCAAATCATAGACAGTAAGGAGAGTCAGCCTTCTTGTACTTAAGTCGGCATTGTGCCTTATGTATTTAATTCCGATGCAATTTCTGTGTTTCATCGTCAATAAGAAGGTGTTAGGGTTACAGTAAACCTGAAGTGAAGAATCGGAATCTAAAACTGGTCTCACAGGAAAGTTTCAAACTTAGACAGTAAGAAGAGTCAATCTTCTTGTACTTAAGTCTGCATTTTGCCTTTTGTATTTAATTCAGATGCAATTTCTGTGTATCATCGTCAGTAAGAAGGTCCAGGGGATACTGTAAACCCGAAGTGAAGAAACGGAAACTAAAACTGGTCTCACAGGAAAATTTCAAATCATAGACAGTAAGAAGAGTTAGTATTCTTGTACTTATGTCGGCATTGTGGCTTTTATATTTCATTCCGATGCAATTTCTGAGTTTCATCGTCAATAAGAAGGTCCAAGGGATGCAGTAAACCAGAAGTGAAGCATCGGATTCTAAAACTGGTTTCACAGGAAAGGCTCAAATCATAGAATGTAAGAAGAGTCAGACTTCTTGAACTTAAGTCGGCATTGTGCCTTTTGTATTTAATTCCATTGCAATTTCTGTGTTTCATCATAAATTAGAAGGTGCATGGGCTACAGTATACCTGATGTGAAGCATCGGAATCTATAACTGGTCTCACAAAATACGTTGAAAACATAGACAGTAAGAAGAGGCAGTCTTCTTGTACTTAAGTCGGCATTGTGCCTTTTGTATTTTATTCCGATGCAATTTCTGTGCTTCATCGTCAATAAGAACGACCAAGGGATACAGTATACCTGGAATGAATCATCGGAATCTAAAACTAATAATCACAGGAAAGGTTCAAACATAGACAGTAAGAAGAGCCAGTCTTCTTGTGATTAAGTCGGCATTGGGCCTTTTTGTATTTATTTCCGATGCAATTTCTGTGTTTCATCGTCAATAAGAAGGTCCAAGGGATACAGTAAACATGAAGTGAAGCATCGGAATCTAAAACTGGTCTGACAGGAAAGGCTCAAATCATAGAATGTAAGAAGAGTCAGACTTCTTGCACTTAAGTCGGCATTGTGCCTTTTCTATTTAATTGCAATGCAATTTCTGTGTGTCATCATAACTTAGAAGGGGCAAGGGATACAGTAAACATGAAGTGAAGCATCGGAATCTAAAACTGGTCTCACAGGAAAGGTTCGAATCATAGACAGTAAGAAGAGTCAATGTTCTTGTACCTAATTCGGCATTTAGCCCTTTGTATTGAATTCCGATGCAATGTCTGTGTTTAATCGGCAACAAGGAGGACCAAGGGATACAGAGAACCTGAAGTGAAGCATCGGAATTAAAAACTGGTCTCACAGGAATGGATCAAATCATAGAATGTAAGAAGAGTCAGCCTTCTAGTACTTAAGTCGGCATTGTGCCTTTTGTATTTCATTCCGATGCTATTTCTGTGTTTCATCGTCAATAAGAAGCTCCAAGGGATACAGTAAACATGAAAGAAGCATAGGAGTCTAAAACTGGTCTCTGAGGATAGGTTCAAAACATAGACAGTAAGAAGAGTCGGTCTTCTTGTACTTAAGTCGGCACTGTTCTTTTGTATTTAATTCCGATGCAATTTCTGTGTTCCATCGACAATAAGAAGGTCCAAGGGATACGGTAAAACTGAAGTGAGCATCGGAATGTAAAAATTGTCTCACAGCAAAGGTTCAAAACATAGACAGTGAGAAGAGTCAATCTTCTTGTACTTAAGTCAGCATGGTGCCTTGTGTATTTAATTCAGATGCAATATCTGTGTATCTTCATCAGTAAGAAGGTCCAGGGGATACTGTAAACCCAAAGTGAAGCAACGTAACCTAAAACTGGTCTCACAGGAAAGTTTCAAATCATAGACAGTAAGAAGAGTTAGTATTCTTGTACTTAAGTCGGCATTGTGCTTTTTGTATTTAATTTGGAAGCAATTTTTGTGTTTCATCGTAAATTAGAAGGTGCAAGGCATACAGTATACCTGATGTAAATCATCGGAATCTATAACTGGTCTCACAAAAAACGTTGAAAACATAGACAGTAAGAAGAGACAGTCTTCTTGTACTTAAGTCGGCTTTGTGCCTTTTGTATTTTATTCTGATGCAATTTCTGTGCTTCATCGTCATTAAGAAGGTCAAAGGGATACAGTATACCTGATGTGAAGCATCGGAATCTAAAACTAATCTCACAGTAAAGGTTCAAAGCATAGACAGTGAGAAGAGCTAGTCTTCTTGTGCTTAAGTCGGCATTGTGCCATTTGTATTTATTTCCGATGCAATTTCTGTGCTTCATCGTCAATAAGAAGGTCCAAGGGATACAGTAAACCTGAAGTGACGCATCGGAATCTAAAACTGGTCTCACAGGAAAGGTACAAATCATAGACAGTAATAAGAGTCAGTGTACTTGTACCTAAGTCGACATTTAGCCCATTGTATTGAATTTCGATGCAATTTCTGTGTTTAATCGGCAACAAAGAGGACCAAGGGATACAGAGCACCAGAAGTGAAGCATTGGAATTAAAAACTGGTCTCACAGGAATGGTTCAAATCATAGAATGTAAGAAGAGTCAGCCTTCTTGTACTTAAGTCGGCATTGTGCCTTTTGTATTTAATTCAGATGCAATTTCTGAGAGTCATCGTCAATAAGAAGGTCCAAGGGATACGGTATACCTTAAGTGGGGCATCGGAATCTAAAACTGGTCTCACAGGAAAGGTTCAAAGCATAGACAGCAAGAAGAGTCAGTCATCTTGTACTTAAGTCGGCATTGTGCTTTTTGTATTTAATTCCGATGCAATTTCTGTGTTTCATCGTCAACCAGAAGGTTCAAGGGATACATTACACCTCAAGTAAAGCGTCGGAATCTATAACTGGTCTCACAGGAAAGGTTCAAAACATAGACAGTAAGAAGAGTCAGTCTTCTTGTACTTAAGTCGGCATTGTTCCTCTTGTATTTAATACCGATGCAATTTCTGTGTTTCATCGTAAATAAGAAGGTCCAAGGGATACAGTAACTCCGAATTGAAGCATCGGAATCTAAAACTGGTCTCACAGGAAAGTTCAAATCATAGAACGTCGAAAGAGTCAGTGCTCTTGTACTTAAGTCGGCATTGTGCCTTTTGTATTTAATTCCGATGCAATTTCTGTGTTTCATAGTCAATATGAAGGTCCAAGGTATACAGTATACCCGAAAAAGAAGCATCAGAAACTAAAACAGGTCTCACAGGAAAGGTTCAAATCATAGATAGTAAGAAGAGTCAGTCCTCCTCTACTTATGTCGGCATTGTGCCTTTTGTTTATAATTCGGTTGAAATTTCTGTGTTTCATCGTCAATAAGAGGGTCCAAGGGATACAGTAAACCTGAACTGAAGCATCGGAATTTATAACTGGTCTCACAGGAAAGGTTCAAAACAGAGACAGTAAGAAGAGTCAGTCTTCTTGTACTTAAGTCGGCATTGTTCCTCTTGTATTTAATACCGATGCAATTTCTGTGTTTCATCGTCAATTAGAAGGTCCAAGGGATACAGTAACTCCGAATTGAAGCATCGGAATCTAAAACTGGTCTCACTGGAAAGTTCAAATCATAGAACGTCGAAAGAGTCAGTCCTCTTGTACTTAAGTCGGCATTGTGCCTTTTGTATTTAATTCCGGTGCAATTTCTGTGTTTCATCGTCAACATGAAGGTCCAAGGTATACAGTATACCTGAAGTGAAGCATCAGAAACTAAAACAGGTCTCACAGGAAAGGTTCAAATCATAGATTGTAAGAAGAGTCAGTCCTCCTCTACTTATGTCGGCATTGTGACTTTTGTTTATAATTCGGTTGCAATTTCTGTGTTTCATCATCAATAAGAGGGTCCAAGGGATTCAGTAAACCTGAAGTGAAACATTGGAATCTATAACCGTTCTCACAGGAAAGGTTCAAATCATAGAATGTAAGAAGAAGCAGTCCTCTTGTACTTAATTCGGCATTGTGTCCTTTGTATTTAATTCCGATGCAATTTCTGTGTTTCATCGTCAATAAGAAGGTCCAAGGGATACAGTAACTCCGAATTGAAGCACCGGAATCTAAAACTGGTCTCACATAAAAGTTTCAAAACATAGACAGTAAGAAGAGTAAGTCTTCTTGTACCTAAGTCGGCATTTTGCCCTTTGTATTGAATTTCGATGCAATTTCTGTGTTTAATCGGCAAGAAGAAGGACCAAGGCATACAGAGAACCTGAAGTGAAGCATCGGAATCTAAAACTGGTCTCACAGGAATGGTTCAAATCATAGAATGTAAGAAGAGTCAGCCTTCTTGTACTTAAGTCGGCATTGTGCCTTTTGTATTTAATTCAGATGCAATTTCTGAGAGTCATCGTCAATAAGAACGTCCAAGGGATACGGTATACCTTAAGTGGGGCATCGGAATCTAAAACTGGTCTCACAGGAAAGGTTCAAATCATAGACAGTAAAAAGAGTCAGTCTTCTTGTACTTAAGTCGGCATTATGCCTTTTGAATTTAATTTGGAAGCAATTTTTTGGTTTCATCGTCAATAATAAGGTCCAAGGGATACAGAAAACCTGAAGTGAAGCATCGGAATCTAAAAGTGGTCTCACAGGAAAGGCTCAAATCAATGACAGTAAGAAGAGTCAGTCTTCTTGTACTTAAGTTGCATTGTACCTTTTGTATTTAATTCCTACGCAATTTCTGTGTTTCATCATCAATAAGAAGGTCCAAGGGATACAGTAAACCTGAAATGAACATCGAAATCTTAAACTGTTCTCACAATAAAGGTTCAACACATAGACAGTAAGAAGAATCAGCCTTCTTGAACTGAAGTCGGCATTGTGGCTTTTGTATTTAATTCCGATACAATTTCTGTGTTTCATCGTCAATTAGAAGGTCCAAGCGATACAGTAAACCTGAAGTGAAGCATCGGAATCTATATCTGGTCTCACAGGAAAGGTTCAAATCGTAGAATGTAAGAAGAGTCAGTCCTCTTCTACTTATGTTGGCAATGTACCTTTTGTAATTAATTCCGATGCAACTTCTGTTTTTCATCGTCAATAAGAGGGTCCAATGGATACAGTAAACCTGAAGTAAAACATCGGAATCTATAACCGGTCTCATAGGAAAGGTTCAAATCATAGAATGTAAGAAGAATCAGTCCTCTTGTACTTAATTCGGCATTGTGCCTTTTGTATTATATTCCGATGCAATTTCTGTGTTTTATCGTCAATATGAAGGCCCAAGGGTTACAGTAAACCTGAAGTGAAGCATCGGCATCTAAAACTGGTCTCACAGGAAAGGCTCAATTCATAGAATGTAAGAAGAGTCAGTCCTCTTCATTGAATGTCGGCATTGTGAATATTGTATTTAATTCCGATGCAATTTCTGTGTTTCATCGTCAATAAGAAGGTCCATGGAATACAGTAAACCTGAAGTGAAGCAGTGGAATGTAAAACTGGTCTCACAGGAAAGGCTCAGGTCATAGACTGTAAGAAGAGTCAGTCTCCTTGTAATTATGTCGGCATTGTGCCTTTTGTATTTAATTCTGATGGAATTTCTGTGTTTCATCGTCAACAAGAAGGTACAAGGGATACAGTAAACCTGAAGTTAAGCATCGGAATTTAAACTGGTCTCACAGAAAAGGTTCAAACGTAGACAGTAAGAAGAGTCAGTCATCTTGTACTTAAGGCGGTATTGCGCCTTTTGTAATTAATTCCAATTCAATTTCTGTGTTTCGTCGTCAATAAGAAGGTCCAAGGAATCCAGAAAACCTAAAATGAACATTGGAATCTAAAACTGGTCTCACAGGAAAGGTTCAAAGCATAGACAGCAAGAAGAGTCAGTCATCTTGTACTTGAGTCGGCATTGTGCTTTTTGTATTTAATTCCGATGCAATTTCTGTGTTTCATCGTCAACCAGAAGGTTCAAGGGATACATTACACCTCAAGTAAAGCGTCGGAATCTATAACTGGTCTCACAGGAAAGGTTCAAAACATAGACAGTAAGAAGAGTCAGTCTTCTTGTACTTAAGTCGGCATTGTTCCTCTTGTATTTAATTCCGATGCAATTTCTGTGTTTCATCGTAAATAAGAAGGTTCAAGGGATACAGTAACTCCGAATTGAAGCATCGGAATCTAAAACTGGTCTCACAGGAAAGTTCAAATCATAGAACGTCGAAAGAGTCAGTCCTCTTGTACTTAAGTCGGCATTGTGCCATTTGTATTTAATTCCGATGCAATTTCTGTGTTTCATAGTCAATATGAAGGTCGAAGGTATACAGTATACCTGAAAAAGAAGCATCAGAAACTAAAACAGGTCTCACAGGAAAGGTTCAAATCATAGATAGTAAGAAGAGTCAGTCCTCCGCTACTTATGTCGGCATTGTGCCTTTTGTTTATAATTCGGTTGCAATTTCTGTGTTTCATCGTCAATAAGAGGGTCCAAGGGATACAGTAAACCTGAACTGCAGCATCGGAATCTATAACTGGTCTCACAGGAAAGGTTCAAAACAGAGACAGTAAGAAGAGTCAGTATTCTTGTACTTAAGTCGGCATTGTTCCTCTTGTATTTAATACCGATGCAATTTCTGTGTTTCATCGTCAATAAGAAGGTCCAAGGGATACAGTAACTCCGAATTGAAGCATCGGAATCTAAAACTGGTCTCACAGGAAAGTTCAAATCATAGAACGTCGAAAGAGTCAGTCCTCTTGTACTTAAGTCGGCATTGTGCCTTTTGTATTGAATTCCGATGCAATTTCTGTGTTTCATCGCCAATATGAAGGTCCAAGGTATACAGTATACCTGAAGTGAAGCATCAGAAACTAAAACAGGTCTCACAGGAAAGGTTCAAATCATAGATTGTAAGAAGAGTCAGTCCTCCTCTACTTATGTCGGCATTGTGACTTTTGTTTATAATTCGGTTGCAATTTCTGTGTTTCATCATCAATAAGAGGGTCCAAGGGATTCAGTAAACCTGAAGTGAAACATCGGAATTTATAACCGGTCTCACAGGAAAGGTTCAAATCATAGAATGTAAGAAGAAGCAGTCCTCTTGTACTTAATTCGGCATTGTGTCCTTTGTATTTAATTCCGATGCAATTTCTGTGCTTCATCGTCAATAAGAAGGTCCAAGGGATACAGTAACTCCGAATTGAAGCACCGGAATCTAAAACTGGTCTCACATAAAAGTTTCAAAACATAGACAGTAAGAAGAGTAAGTCTTCTTGTACCTAAGTCGGCATTTTGCCCTTTGTATTGAATTTCGATGCAATTTCTGTGTTTAATCGGCAAGAAGAAGGACCAAGGCTTACAGAGAACCTGAAGTGAAGCATCGGAATCTAAAACTGGTCTCACAGGAAAGGTTCAAATCGTAGAATGTATGAAGAGTCAGCCTTCTTGTACTTAAGTCTGTATTGTGCTTTTTGTATTTAATTCCGATCCTATTTCTGTGTTCATCGTCAATAAGAAGCTCCAAGGGATACAGTAAACCGTAAGTGAAGCATAGGAGTCTAAAACTGCTCTGTCAGGATAGGTTCAAAACATAGAAAGTAAGAAGAGTCAGTCTTCTTGAATTTAAGTCGGCATTGTGCCTTTTGAATTTAATTCGGAAGCAATTTCTGTGTTTCATCAGCAATAATAAGGCCCAAGGGATACAGTAAACCTGAAGTGAAGCATCGGAATCAAAAACTGATCTCACAGGAAAGGTTCAAAATATAGACAGTAAGAACAGTCAGTCTTCTTGTACTGAAGTCGGCTCTGTGCCTATTGTATTTAAATCCGATGCAATTTCTGTGCTTCATCGTCAATAAGAAGGTCCAAGCAAAACAGTAACCCGGAAGTGAAGCATCGGAATCTATAACTGGTCTCACAGGAAAGGTTCAAAGCATAGACAGTAGGAAGAGTCGGTCTTCTTGTACTTAAGTCGGCACTGTTCCTTTGTATTGAATTCCGATGCAATTTCTGTGTTTCATCGTCAATAAGAAGGTCCAAGGGATACAGTAAACCTGAAGTGAAGCATAGGAATGTAAAATTGGTCTCACAGGAAAGGCTCAAAACATAGACTGCAAGAAGAGTCAGTCTCCTTGTACTTATGTCGGCATTGAGCCTTTTGAATTTAATTCTGATGCAATTTCTGTGTTTCATCGTCAACAAGAAGATCGAAGGAATACGGTAAACCTGAAGTTAAACATCGGAATTTAAACTGGTCCCACAGAAAATGTTCAAAACGTAGACAGTAAGAAGAGTCAGTCTTCTTGTACTTAAGGCGGTATTGTGCCTTTGTAATTAATTCCGATTCTATTTCTGTGTTTCGTCGTCATTAAGAAGGTCCAAGGAATACAGCAAACCTAAAATGAACGTTGGAATCTAAAGCTGGTATCACAGGAAAGGTTCAAAACATAGATAGTAAGAAGAGTCAGTCTTCATGTACTTAAGTCGGCATTGTTCCTCTTGTATTTAATTCCGATGCGATTTCTGTGTCTCATCGTCAATAAGAAGGTCCAAGGTATACAGTAACTCCGAATTGAAGCATCGGAATCTAAAATTGGTCTCACATGAAAGGTTCAAATCATAGAATGACAAAAGAGTCAGTCCACTTGTACTTAAGTCGGCATTGTGCCTTTTGTATTGAATTTCGATGCAATATCTGTGTTTCATCGTCAATATGAAGGTCCAAGGTATACAGTAAAACTCAAGGGAACCCACGGAATCTAAAACTGGTCTCACAGGAAAGGTTGACGTCATAGAATGTAAGAATAGTCAGTCCTCTTCTGCTTATGTTGGCATTGTACCTTTTGTATTTAATTCCGATGCAATTTCTGTGTTTCATCGTCCACTTGAAGGTCCAAAAGATACAGTACACCTGACGTGAAGCATCGAAATCTATCACTGGTCTCACAGGAAAGGTTCAAATCATAGACCGTAAGAAGAGTCACTCTTCTTGTACTTATGTCGGCATTGTTCCTCTTGTATTTAATTCCGATGCAATTTCTGTGTTTCATCGTCAATAAGAAGGTCCAAGGGATACAGTAACTCCGAAGTGAAGCATCGGAAACTAAATCTGGTCTCACAGGAAAGGTTCAAATCATAGAATGTAAGAAGAGTCAGTCCTCCTCTACTTATGACTGCATTGTGCGTTTTGTGTTTAATGCGGTTGCTATTTCTGTGTTTCATCGTCAATAAGAGGGTCCAATGGATACAGTTAACCTGAAGTGAAGCTTCGGAATCTATAACTGGTCTCACAGGAAAGGTTCAAAACATAGACAGTAAGAAGAGTCGGTCTTCTTGTACTTAAGACGGCACTGATACTTTTGTGTTTAATTCCGATGCAATTTCAGTGTTTCATCTACAATAAGAAGGTCCTAGGGATACAGTACACCTGAAGTGAAGCATCGGAATCTAAAACTGGTCTCACAGGAAAGTTTCAAAACACAGACAGTAAGAAGATTCAGTCTTCTTGTACTTAAGTAGGCATTCTGCCTTTTGTATTTAATTCCGATGCAATTTCTGTGTTTCATCGTCAATATGAAGGTCCAAGGTATACAGTAGAGCCCTAGTGAAGCATCGGAAACTAAATCTGGTCTCACAGGAAAGGTTCAAATCATAGAATGTAAGAAGAGTCAGTCCTCCTCTACTTATGACGGCATTGTGCGTTTTGTTTTTAATGCGGTTGCAATTTCTGTGTTTCATCGTCAATAAGAGGGTCCAATGGATACAGTTAACCTGAAGTGAAGCTTCGGAATCTATAACTGGTCTCACAGGAAAGTTCAAAACATAGACAGTAAGAAGAGTCGGTCTTCTTGTACTTAAGACGGCACTGATACTTTTGTGTTTAATTCCGATGCAATTTCAGTGTTTCATCTACAATAAGAAGGTCCTAGGGATACAGTACACCTGAAGTGAAGCATCGCAATCTAAAACTGGTCTCACAGGAAAGCTTCAAAACACAGACAGTAAGAAGATTCAGTCTTCTTGTACTTAAGAAGGCATTCTGCCTTTTGTATGTAATTCCGATGCAATCTCTGTTTTTCATCGTCAATAAGAAGGTCCAAGGGATACAGTAAACTTGAAGTGAAGCATCGAAATCTACAACTGGTCTCACAGGAAAGGTTCAAAACATAGACAGTAAGGAGAGTCATTCCTCTTGTACTTAATCGGCATTGTGCGTTTTGTATTTAATTCCGACTCAATTTCTGTGTTTCTTCGTCAATAAGAAGTTTTAAGGGATACAGTAAACCTGCAGTGAAGCATCGAAATTTAAAAATGGTCTCACAGGAGAGGTTCAAATCATATAATGTAAGAGTAGTCAGTCCTCTTGTACTTAATTCGATATTGTGCTTTTTGTGTTTAATGCCGATGCAATTTCTGTGTTTCATCGTCAATAAGAAGGTCCAAGGGATACAGTACACCTGAAGTGAAACATTGGAATCTGTAACGGGTCTTACAGGAAAGGTTCAAATCGTGGACAGTAAACAGACTCAGTCTTCTTGTACTTAAGTCGGCATTGTGCCTTTTGAATTTTATTCCGCTGGAATTTCTGTGTTCCATCGTCAATAAGGAAGTCAAAGGGATACTTTAAACCTGAAGTGAAGCATTAGAATCTCAAACTGGTCTCACAGGAAAGGCTCAAATCATAGGATGTAAAAAGAGTCAGTCTTCTTGTACTTAAGTCGTCATTGTGCCTTTTGAATTTAATTCCGAATCAATTTCTGTGTTCCATAGTCAATAAGAAGGTCCAAGGGATACAGTAAACCTGACGTGATGCATCGGAATCAAAATTGGTCCCATAGGAAAGGTTCAAAACATAGACATTAAGAAGAGTCAGTCTTCTTGTACTTAAGTCGGCATTGTGCCTTTTGTATGTTATTCCGATGCAATTTCTGTGTTTCATCGTAAATTAGAAGGTGCAAGGGATACAGTATACCTGACGTGAAGCATCGGAATCTATAACTGGTCTCACAAAAAACGTTGAAAACATAGACAGTAAGAAGAGGCAGTCTTCTTGTACTTAAGTCGGCATTGTGCCTTTTGTATTTTATTCCGATGCAATTTCTGTGCTTCATCGTCAATAACAAGGTAAAAGGGATACAGTATACCTGAAATGAAGTATCGGAATCTAAAACAATCTCACAGGAAAGGTTCAAAACATAGACAGTTAGAAGAGCCAGTCTTCTTGTGCTTAAGTCGGCATTGTGCCTATTTGTATTTATTTCCGTTGCAATTTCTGTGTCTCATCGTCAATAAGAAGGTCCAAGCGATACAGTAAACCTGAAGTGAAGCATCGGAATCTAAAACTGGTCTCACAGGAAAGGTTCAAATCGTAGACAGTAAGAAGAGTCAGTGTACTTCTCCCTAAGTCGGCATTTAGCCCTTTGTATTTAATTTCGATGCAATTTCTGTGTTTAATCGGCAACAAGGAGGACCAAGGGATACAGAGAACCAGAAGTGAATCATTGGAATTAAAAACTGGTCTCACAGGAATGGATCAAATCATAGTATGTAAGAAGAGTCAGCCTTCTTGTACTTAAGTCGGCATTGTGCCTTTTGTATTTAATTCAGATGCAACTTCTGTGCTTCATCGTCAATAACAAGGTAAAACGGATACAGTATACCTGAAATGAAGCATCGGAATCTAAAACTAATCTCACAGGAAAGGTTCAAAACATAGACAGTAAGAAGAGCCAGTCTTCTTGTGCTTAAGTCGGCATTGTGCCTATTTGTATTTATTTCCGTTGCAATTTCTGTGTTTCATCGTCAATAAGAAGGTCCAAGGGATACAGTAAACCTGAAGTGAAGCATCGGAATCTAAAACTGGTCTCACAGGAAAGGTTCAAATCATAGACAGTAAGAAGAGTCAGTGTACTTCTCCCTAAGTTGGCATTTAGCCCTTTGTATTTAATTTCGATGCAATTTCTGTGTTTAATCGGCAACAAGGAGGACCAAGGGATACAGAGAACCAGAAGTGAAGCATTGGAATTAAAAACTGGTCTCACAGGAATGGATCAAATCATAGAATGTAAGAAGAGTCAGCCTTCTTGTACTTAAGTCGGCATTGTGCCTTTTGTATTTAATTCAGATGCAATTTCTGTGTATCATCGTCAATAAGAAGGTCCAAGGGATACAGTATACCTGAAGTGAAGCATCGGAATCTATAACTGGTCTCACAGGAAATGTTCAAATCGTTGAATGTAAGAAGAGTAAGTCCTCTTCTACTTATGTTGGCATTGTACCTTTTGTAATTAATTCCGATGCAATTTCTGTATTTCATCGTCAATAAGAGGGTCCAAGGGATACAGTAAACCTGAAGTAAAACATCGGAATCTGTCACCGGTCTCACTGGAAAGGTTCAAATCATAGAATGTAAGAAGAATCAGTCCTCTTGTACTTAATTCGGCATTGTGCCTTTTGTATTTAATTCCGATGCAATTTCTGTGTTTCATCGTCAATATGAAGGTCCAAGGGTTACAGTAAACCTGAAGAGAAGCATCGGCATCTAAAACTGGTCTCACAGGAAAGGTTCAAATCATTGAATGTAAGAAGAGTCAGTTCTCTTCATTGTATGTCGGCATTGTGAATATTGTATTTAATTCCGATGCAATTTCTGTGTTTCATCGTCAATGAGAAGATCCAAGGGATACAGGAAACCTGAAGTGAAACATTGGAATCTAGAACGGGTCTTACAGGAAATGTTCAAACATAGACAGTAAGAAGAGTCAGTCTTCTTGTACTAAAGTCGGTAATGTGCTTTTGTATTTAAATCCGGTGCAATTTCTGTGTTTCATCGTCAATAAGTAGGTCCAAGGGATACAGTGAACCTGAAGTGAAGCATCGGAGTCTAAAACTGGTCTCACAGGAAAGGTTCAAAACATAGACAGTAAGAAGAGTCAGTCAACTTGTACTTAAGTCGGCATTGTGCCTTTTGTATTTAATTCCGATGGAATTTCTGTGTTTCATCATCAATAAGTAAGTCAAAGGGATAGTGTAAATCTGAAGTGAAGCATCGGAATCTCAAACTGGTCTCACAGGAAAGGTTCATAACATAGACAGTAAGAAGAGTAAGTCTTCTTGTACCTAAGTCGGCATTTTGCCCTTTGTATTGAATTTCGATGCAATTGCAGTGTTTAATCGGCAACAAGAAGGACCAAGGGATACAGAGAACCTGAAGTGAACTATCGGAATATAAAACTGGTCTCACAGGAAAGGTTCAAATCATAGAATGTAAGAAGAGTCAGCCTTCTTGTCCTTAAGTCGGCATTGTGCTTTTTGTATTTAATTCCGATGCTATTTCTGTGTTTTATCGTCAATAAGAAGCTCCAAGGGATGCAGTAAACCTGCATTGAAGCATAGGAGTCTAATACTGGTCTGTCAGGATAGGTTCAAAACATAGACAGTAAGAAGAGTCAGTCTTCTTGAATTTAAGTCGGCATTGTGCCTTTTGAATTAAACTTGGAATCAATATCTGTGTTTCATCGGCAATAATAAGGTCCAAGGGATACAGTAAACCTGAAGTTAAGCATCGGAATTTAAACTGGTCTCACAGAAAAAGTTCGAAACATAGACAGTAAGAAGAGTCAGTCTTCTTGTACTTAAGGCGGTATTGTGCCTTTTGTAATTAATTCCGATTCAATTTCTGTGTTTCGTCGTCAATAAGAAGGTCCAAGGAATACAGCAAACCTAAAATCAACAGTGGAATCTAAAACTGGTCTCACAGGAAAGGTTCAAAGCATAGACAGTAAGAAGAGTCAGTCATCTTGTACTTAAGTCGGCATTGTGCCTTTTGTATTTAATTCCGATGCAATTTCTGTGTTTCATCGTCAACTAGAAGGTTCAAGGGATACAGTACACCTAAAGTGAAGCGTCGGAATCTATGACTGGTCTCACAGGAAAGGTTCAAAACATAGACAGTAAAAAGAGTCAGTCTTCTTGTACTTAAGTCGGCATTGTTATTCTTGTATTTAATTCCGATGCAATTTCTGTGTTTCATCGTCAATAAGAAGGTAAAAGGGATACAGTAACTCCGAATTGAAGCATCGGAATCTAGAACTAGTCTCACAAGAAAGTTCAAATCATAGAACGTCGAATGAGTCAGTCCTCTTGCACTTAAGTCGGCATTGTCCCTTTTGTATTTAATTCCGATGCAGTTCTGTGTTTCATCGTCAATATGAAGGTCCAAGGTATACAGTATACCTGAAGTGAAGCATCAGAAACTAAAACTGGTCTCACAGGAAAGGTTCAAATCATAGATTGTAAGAAGAGTCAGTCCTCCTCTACTTATGTCGACATTGTGCCTTTTGTTTATAATTCGGTTGCAATTTCTGTGTTTCATCGTCAATAAGAGGGTCCAAGGGATCCTGTAAACCTGAAATGAAGCATCGGAATCTATAACTGGTCTCACACGAAAGGTTCAAAACATAGACAGTAAGAAGAGTCGGTCTTCTTGTACTTAAGTCGGCACTGTTCCTATTTCGTTTAATTCCGATGCAATTTCTGTGTTTCATCGTCAATAAGAGGGTCCAAGGGATTCAGTAAACCTGAAGTGAAACATCGGAATCTATAACCGGTCTCACAGGAAAGGTTCAATTCATAGAATGTAAGAAGAAGCAGTCCTCTTGTACTTAATTCGGCATTGTGCCTTTTGTATTTAATTCCGATGCAATTTCTGTGTTTCATCGTCAATATGAGGGTCCAAGGGTTACAGTAAACCTTATGTGAAGCACCGACATCTAAAACTGGTCTCACAGGAAAGGTTCAAATCAAAGAATGTAAGAAGAGTCAGTCCTCTTCATTGTATGTCAGCATTGTGAATTTTGTATTTAATTCCGTTGCAATTTCTGTGTTTCATCGTCAATAAGAAGGGCCAAGGGATACAGGAAACCTGAAGTGAAACATTGGAGTCTAGAACGGGTCTTACAGGAAATGTTCAAACATAGACAGTAAGAAGAGTCAGTCTTCTTGTACTAAAGTCGGTATTGTGCCTTTTGTATTTAATTCCTGTGCAATTTCTGTGTTTCATCGTCAATAAGTAGGTCCAAGGGATACAGTGAACCTGATGTGAAGCATCGGAATCTCAAACTGGTCTCACAGGAAAGGCTCAAATCAAAGGATGTAAAAAGAATCAGTCTTCTTGTACTTCAGTCGGCATTGTGCATTTTGTATTGAATTCCGATGCAATTTCTGTGTTTCATCGTCAAAGAGAAGATCCAAGGGATACAGGAAACCTGAAGTGAATCATTGGAATCTAGAACGGGTCTTACAGGAAATATTCAAACATAGACTGTAAGAAGAGTCAGTCTTCTTGTACTAAAGTCGGTAATGAGCTTTTGTATTTAATTCCGGTCCAATTTCTGTGTTTCATCGTCAATAAGTTGGTCCAAGGGATACAGTGAACCTGAAGTGAAGCATCGGAGTCTAAAACTGGTCTCACAGGAAAGGTTCAAAACATAGACAGTAAGAAGAGTCAGTCTTCTTGTACTTAAGTCGGCATTGTGCCTTTTGTATTTAATTCCGATGGAATTTCTGTGTTTCATCATCAATAAGGAAGTCAAAGGGATACTGTAAATCTGAAGTGAAGCATCGGAATCTCAAACTGGTCTCACAGGAAAGGTTCAAAACATAGACAGCAAGAAGAGTAAGTCTTCTTGTACCTAAGTCGGCATTTTGCCCTTTGTATTGAATTTCGATGCAATTTCAGTGTTTAATCGGCAACAAGAAGGACCAAGGGATACAGTAAACCTGACGTTAAGCATCGGAATATAAAATGGTCTCACAGAAAAAGTTCAAAACATAGACAGTAAGAAGAGTCAGTCTTCTTGTACTTAAGGCGGTATTGTGCCTTTTGTAATTAATTCCGATTCAATTTCTGTGTTTCGTCGTCAATAAGAAGGTCCAAGGAATACAGCAAACCTGAAATGAACAGTGGAATCTAAAACTGGTCTCACAGGAAAGGTTCAAAGCATAGACAGTAAGAAGAGTCAGTCATCTTGTACTTAAGTCGGCATTGTGCCTTTTGTATTTAATTCCGATGCAATTTCTGTGTTTCATCGTCAACTAGAAGGTTCAAGGCATACAGTACACCTAAAGTGAAGCGTCGGAATCTATAACTGGTCTCACAGGAAAGGTTCAAAACATAGACAGTAAAAAGAGTTTGTCTTCTTGTACTTAAGTAGGCATTGTTATTCTTGTATTTAATACCGATGCAATTTCTGTGTTTCATCGTCAACACGAAGGTCCAAGGGATACAGTAACTCCGAATTGAAGCATCGGAATCTAAAACTAGTCTCACAGGAAAGTTCAAATCATAGAACGTCGAATGAGTCAGTCCTCTTGCACTTAAGTCGGCATTGTGCCTTTTGTATTTAATTCCTGTGCAATTTCTGTGTTTCATCGTCAATAAGTAGGTCCAAGGGATACAGTGAACCTGATGTGAAGCATCGGAATCTCAAACTGGTCTCACAGGAAAGGCTCAAATCAAAGGATGTAAAAAGAATCAGTCTTCTTGTACTTCAGTCGGCATTGTGCATTTTGTATTGAATTCCGATGCAATTTCTGTGTTTCATCGTCAAAGAGAAGATCCAAGGGATACAGGAAACCTGAAGTGAATCATTGGAATCTAGAACGGGTCTTACAGGAAATATTCAAACATAGACTGTAAGAAGAGTCAGTCTTCTTGTACTAAAGTCGGTAATGAGCTTTTGTATTTAATTCCGGTCCAATTTCTGTGTTTCATCGTCAATAAGTTGGTCCAAGGGATACAGTGAACCTGAAGTGAAGCATCGGAGTCTAAAACTGGTCTCACAGGAAAGGTTCAAAACATAGACAGTAAGAAGAGTCAGTCTTCTTGTACTTAAGTCGGCATTGTGCCTTTTGTATTTAATTCCGATGGAATTTCTGTGTTTCATCATCAATAAGGAAGTCAAAGGGATACTGTAAATCTGAAGTGAAGCATCGGAATCTCAAACTGGTCTCACAGGAAAGGTTCAAAACATAGACAGCAAGAAGAGTAAGTCTTCTTGTACCTAAGTCGGCATTTTGCCCTTTGTATTGAATTTCGATGCAATTTCAGTGTTTAATCGGCAACAAGAAGGACCAAGGGATACAGTAAACCTGACGTTAAGCATCGGAATATAAAATGGTCTCACAGAAAAAGTTCAAAACATAGACAGTAAGAAGAGTCAGTCTTCTTGTACTTAAGGCGGTATTGTGCCTTTTGTAATTAATTCCGATTCAATTTCTGTGTTTCGTCGTCAATAAGAAGGTCCAAGGAATACAGCAAACCTGAAATGAACAGTGGAATCTAAAACTGGTCTCACAGGAAAGGTTCAAAGCATAGACAGTAAGAAGAGTCAGTCATCTTGTACTTAAGTCGGCATTGTGCCTTTTGTATTTAATTCCGATGCAATTTCTGTGTTTCATCGTCAACTAGAAGGTTCAAGGCATACAGTACACCTAAAGTGAAGCGTCGGAATCTATAACTGGTCTCACAGGAAAGGTTCAAAACATAGACAGTAAAAAGAGTTTGTCTTCTTGTACTTAAGTAGGCATTGTTATTCTTGTATTTAATACCGATGCAATTTCTGTGTTTCATCGTCAACACGAAGGTCCAAGGGATACAGTAACTCCGAATTGAAGCATCGGAATCTAAAACTAGTCTCACAGGAAAGTTCAAATCATAGAACGTCGAATGAGTCAGTCCTCTTGCACTTAAGTCGGCATTGTGCCTTTTGTATTTAATTCCGATGTAATTTCTGTGTTTCATCGTCAATACGAAGGTCCAAGGTATACAGTATACCTGAAGTGAAGCATCGGAATCTAAAACTGGTCTCACAGGAAAGGTTCAAATCATCGAATGTAAGAAGAATCAGCCCTCTTGTACATAATTCGGCATTGTGACTTTTGTATTTTATTCCGATGCAATTTCTGTGTTTCATCGTCAATACGAAGGTCCAAGGGATACAGCAAACCTGACGTGAAGCACCGGAATCTAAAACTGGTCTCACATAACAGTTACAAAACATAGACAGTAAGAAGAGTCAGTCTTCTTGTACTTAAGGCGGAATTGTGACTTTTGTAATTAATTCGGATTCAATTTCTGTGTTTCGTCGTCAATAAGTAGGTCCAAGGGATACAGTGAAACTGAAGTGAAGCATCGGAGTCTAAAACTGGTCTCACAGGAAAGGTTCAAAACATATACAGTAAGAAGAGTAAGTCTTCTTGTACCTAAGTCGGCATTTTGCCCTTTGTATTGAATTTCGATGCAATTTCTGTGTTTAATCGGCAACAAGAAGGACCAAGGGATACAGCGAACCTGAAGTGAAGCATCGGAATGTAAAAATTGTCTCACAGGAAAGGCTCAAATCAGAGGATGTAAAAAGAGTCAGTCTTCTTGTACTTAAGTTGGCATTGAGCCTTTTTTATTTAATTCCGATGCAATTTCTGTGTTTCATCGTCAATAAGAAGGTCCAAGGGATACAGTAAACCTAAAGTGAAGCATTGGAATGTAAAATTGGTCTCACAGGAAAGGCTCAAAACATAGAATGTAAGAAGAGTCAGTCTCCTTGTACTTATGTCGGCATTGTGCCTTTTGAATTTAATTCTGATGCAATTTCTGTGTTTCATCGTCAGCAAGCAGATCCAAGGAATACAGTAAACCTGAAGTTAAGCATCGGAATTTAAACTGGTCTCACAGAAAAAGTTCAAAACGTAGACAGTAAGAAGAGTCAGTCTTCTTGTACTTAAGGCGGTATTGTGCCTTTTGTAATTAATTCCGATTCAATTTCTGTGTTTCGTCGTCAATAAGAAGGTCCAAGGAATACAGCAAACCTGAAATGAACAGTGGAATCTAAAACTGGTCTCACAGGAAAGGTTCAAAGCATAGACAGTAATAAGAGTCAGTCATCTTGTACCTAAGTCGGCATTGTGCCTTTTGTATTTGATTCCGATGCAATATCTGTGTTTCATCGTCAACTAGAAGGTCCAAGGGATACAGTACACCTAAAGTGAAGCATCGGAATCTATAACTGGTCTCACAGGAAGAGTTCAAAACATAGATAGTAAGAAGAGTCAGTCGTCTTGTACTTAAGTCGGCATTGTTCCTCTTGTAATTAATTCCGATGCAATTTCTTTGTTTCATCGTCAATAAGAAGGTCCAAGGGATACAGTAACTCCGAATTGAAGCATCGGAATCTAAAACTGGTCTCACAGGAAAGGTTCAAATCATAGAATGTCGAAAGAGTCAGTCCACTTGTACTTAAGTCGGCATTGTGCCTTTTGTATTGAATTTCGATGCAATTTCGGTGTTTCATCGTCAATAAGAAAGTCAAAGGGATACTTTAAACCTGAAGTGAAGCATCGGAATCCAACATTGGTCTCACAGGACAGGTTCAAAACATAGACCGTAAGAAGAGTCAGTCTTCTTGTACTTAAGTCGGCATTGTGCCTTTTGTATTTAATTCCGATGCAATTGCTGTGTTTCATCGTCCACTGGAAGGTCCAAAAGTACAGTACACCTGAAGTGAAAGAATCGAAATCTATCACTGGTCTCACAATAAAGGTTCAAATCATAGACCGTAAGAAGAGTCAGTCTTCTTGTACTTAAGTCGGCATTGTTCCTCTTGTATTTAATTCCGAATCAATTTCTGTGTTTCATCGTCAATAAGAAGGTCCAAGGGATACAGTAACTCCGAAGTGAAGCATCGGAATCTAAAACTGGTCTCACAGGAAAGGTTCAAATCATAGAATGTCGGAAGAGTCAGTCCTCTTGTACTTAAGTCGGGATTGTGCCTTTTGTATGTAATTCCGATGCAAGTTCTGTGTTTCATCGTCAATATGAAGGTCCAAGGTATACAGTAGAGCCGAAGTGAAGCATCGGAAACTAAATCTGGTCTCACAGGAAAGGTTCAAATCATAGAAAGTAAGAAGAGTCAGTCCTCCTCTACTTATGTCGGCATTGTGCCTTTTGTTTTTAATTCGGTTGCAATTTGTGTGTTTCATCGTCAATAAGAGGGTCCAAAGGATACAGTAAACCTGAAGTGAAGCTTCGGAATCTATAACTGGTCTCACAGGAAAGGTTCAAAACATAGACAGTAAAAAGAATCGGTCTTCTTGTACTTAAGTCGGCACTGACACTTTTGTGTTTAATTCTGATGCAATTTCTGTTTTTAATCTACAATAAGAAGGTCCTAGGGATACAGTACACCTGAAGTGAAGCATCGGAATCTATGACTGGTCTCACAGGAAAGCTTCGATACACAGACAGTAAGAAGATTCAGTCTTCTTGTACTTAAGTAGGCATTCTGCCATTTGTATGTAATTCCGATGCAATTTCTGTGTTTCATCGTCAATAAGAAGGTCCAAGGGATACAGTAAACTTGAAGTGAAGCATCGAAATCTACAACTGGTCTCACAGGAAAGGTTCAAAACATAGACAGTAAGGAGAGTCAGTCCTCTTGTACTTAATCGGCATTGTGCGTTTTGTATTTAATTCCGACGCAATTTCTGTGTTTCTTCGTCAATAAGAAGTTTGAAGGGATACAGTAAACCTGCAGTGAAGCATCGGAATTTACAACTGGTCTCACAGGAGAGGTTCAAATCATATAATGTAAGAATAGTAAGTCCTCTTGTACTTAATTCGACATTGTGCTTTTTGTATTTAATTCCGATGCAATTTCAGTGTTTCATCGTCAATAAGATGGTCCAAGGGATACAGTAAACCTGAAGTGAAGCATCGGAGTCTAAAACTGGTCTCACAGGAAAGGTTCAAAACATAGACAGTAAGAAGAGTAAGTCTTCTTGTACCTAAGTCGGCATTTTGCCCTTTGTATTGAATTTCGATGCAATTTCTGTGTTTAATCGGCAACAAGAAGGACCGAGGGATACAGCGAACCTGAAGTGAAGCATCGGAATGTAAAAATTGTCTCACAGGAAAGGCTCAAATCATAGGATGTAAAAAGAGTCAGTCATCTTGTACTTAAGTTGGCATTGAGCCTTTTTTATTTAATTCCGATGCAATTTCTGTGTTTCATCGTCAATAAGAAGGTCCATGGGATACAGTAAACCTAAAGTGAAGCATTGGAATGTAAAATTGGTCTCACAGGAAAGGCTCAAAACATAGAATGTAAGAAGAGTCAGTCTCCTTGTACTTATGTCGGCATTGTGCCTTTTGAATTTAATTCTGATGCAATTTCTGTGTTTCATCGTCAGCAAGCAGATCCAAGGAATACAGTAAACCTGAAGTTAAGCATCGGAATTTAAACTGGTCTCACAGAAAAAGTTCAAAACGTAGACAGTAAGAAGAGTCAGTCTTCTTGTACTTAAGGCGGTATTGTGCCTTTTGTAATTAATTCCGATTCAATTTCTGTGTTTCGTCGTCAATAAGAAGGTCCAAGGAATACAGCAAACCTGAAATGAACAGTGGAATCTAAAACTGGTCTTACAGGAAAGGTTCAAAGCATAGACAGTAATAAGAGTCAGTCATCTTGTACCTAAGTCGGCATTGTGCCTTTTGTATTTGATTCCGATGCAATATCTGTGTTTCATCGTCAACTAGAAGGTCCAAGGGATACAGTACACCTAAAGTGAAGCATCGGAATCTATAACTGGTCTCACAGGAAGAGTTCAAAACATAGATAGTAAGAAGAGTCAGTCGTCTTGTACTTAAGTCGGCATTGTTCCTCTTGTAATTAATTCCGATGCAATTTCTTTGTTTCATCGTCAATAAGAAGGTCCAAGGGATACAGTAACTCCGAATTGAAGCATCGGAATCTTAAACTGGTCTCACAGGAAAGGTTCAAATCATAGAATGTCGAAAGAGTCAGTCCACTTGTACTTAAGTCGGCATTGTGCCTTTTGTATTGAATTTCGATGCAATTTCGGTGTTTCATCGTCAATAAGGAAGTCAAAGGGATACTTTAAACCTGAAGTGAAGCATCGGAATCCAACATTGGTCTCACAGGACAGGTTCAAAACATAGACCGTAAGAAGAGTCAGTCTTCTTGTACTTAAGTCGGCATTGTGCCTTTTGTATTTAATTCCGATGCAATTGCTGTGTTTCATCGTCCACTGGAAGGTCCAAAAGATACAGTACACCTGAAGTGAAGCATCGAAATCTATCACTGGTCTCACAATAAAGGTTCAAATCATAGACCGTAAGAAGAGTCAGTCTTCTTGTACTTAAGTCGGCATTGTTCCTCTTGTATTTAATTCCGAATCAATTTCTGTGTTTCATCGTCAATAAGAAGGTCCAAGGGATACAGTAACTCCGAAGTGAAGCATCGGAATCTAAAACTGGTCTCACAGGAAAGGTTCAAATCATAGAATGTCGGAAGAGTCAGTCCACTTGTACTTAAGTCGGGATTGTGCCTTTTGTATGTAATTCCGATGCAAGTTCTGTGTTTCATCGTCAATATGAAGGTCCAAGGTATACAGTAGAGCCGAAGTGAAGCATCGGAAACTAAATCTGGTCTCACAGGAAAGGTTCAAATCATAGAATGTAAGAAGAGTCAGTCCTCCTCTACTTATGTCGGCATTGTGCCTTTTGTTTTTAATTCGGTTGCAATTTGTGTGTTTCATCGTCAATAAGAGGGTCCAAAGGATACAGTAAACCTGAAGTGAAGCTTCGGAATCTATAACTGGTCTCACAGGAAAGGTTCAAAACATAGACAGTAAAAAGAATCGGTCTTCTTGTACTTAAGTCGGCACTGACACTTTTGTGTTTAATTCCGATGCAATTTCTGTATTTAATCTACAATAAGAAGGTCCTAGGGATACAGTACACCTGAAGTGAAGCATCGGAATCCATGACTGGTCTCACAGGAAAGCTTCGATACACAGACAGTAAGAAGATTCAGTCTTCTTGTACTTAAGTAGGCATTCTGCCATTTGTATGTAATTCCGATGCAATTTCTGTGTTTCATCGTCAATAAGAAGGTCCAAGGGATACAGTAAACTTGAAGTGAAGCATCGAAATCTACAACTGGTCTCACAGGAAAGGTTCAAAACATAGACAGTAAGGAGAGTCAGTCCTCTTGTACTTAATCGGCATTGTGCGTTTTGTATTTAATTCCGACGCAATTTCTGTGTTTCTTCGTCAATAAGAAGTTTGAAGGGATACAGTAAACCTGCAGTGAGGCATCGGAATTTACAACTGGTCTCACAGGAGAGGTTCAAATCATATAATGTAAGAATAGTAAGTCCTCTTGTACTTAATTCGACATTGTGCTTTTTGTATTTAATTCCGATGCAATTTCAGTGTTTCATCGTCAATAAGATGGTCCAAGGGATACAGTAAACCTGAAGTGAAGCATCGGAATCTAAAACTAGTCCCACAGGAAAGGTTCAAAGCATAGGTAGTAAGAAGAGTCAGTCTACATGCTTTAAGTCGACATTCTGCCTTTTGTATTTAAGTCCGATGCAATTTCTGTGTTTCATCGTCAATAAGAAGGTGCAAGGGATACAGTAAACCTGAAGTGAGCATCGGATTCCAAAACTGGTCTCACAGGAAAGGCTCAAATCATAGAATGTAAGAAGAGTCAGTCTTCTTGTACTTAAGTCGGCATTGTGCCTTTTGTATTTAATTCCGATGCAGTTTCTGGTTTCATTGTCAATAAGAAGGTTCAAGGGATACCGATAACCTGAAGTGAAGCATCAAAATCTAAAACTGGTCTCACAGGAAAGGCTCAAATCATTGAATGTAAGAAGAGTCAGTCATCTTGTACTTAAGTCGGCATTGTGCCTTTTGTATTTAATTCCGATCCAATTTCTGTCTTTCATCGTCAATAAGAAGCTCCAAGGGACACAGTAAACTAGAAGTGAAGCATCGGAAACTAAAACTGGTCTCACAGGAACGGTTCAAGTCATAGACAGTAAGAACAGTTAGTCTTCTTGTACTTAAGACGGCATTGTTGTTTTTGTATTTATTTCCGATGAAATTTCTGTGCTTCATCGTCAATAAGAAGGTCCAAGGGATACAGTAAACCTGAAGTGAACCATCGGAATCTAAAACTGGTCTCACAGGAAAAGTTAAAATCATAGACAGTAAGAAGTGTCAGTCTTCTTGTACTTAAGTCTGCATTGTTCCTTTTGTATTTAATTCCGATGCAATTTCTGTGTTTCATCGTCAATTTGAAAGTCCAAGGGATACAGTAAACCTAAAGGGAAGCATCGGAATCTAAATCTGGACACACAGGAAAGGTTCAAATCATAGAATGTAAGAAATGTCAGTCCCCTTCTACTTATGTCGGCATTGTGCCTTTTGTATATAATTCTGGTGCAATTTCTGTGTTTCATCGTCAATAAGAAAGTCCAAGGGATACAGTAAACCTGAAGAGAAATTTTGGCATCTATAACTGGTCTCACAGGAGAGGTTCAAATCATAGACAGTAAGAAGAGTCAGTATTCTAGTACTTAAGTGGCATTATGCTTTAGTATTTAATTCCGATACAGTTTATGTGTTTCATTGTCAATAAGAAGGTCCAAGGGATACCGATAACCTGAAGTGAAGCATCAAAATCTAAAACTGGTCTCACAGGAAAGGCTCAAATCATTGAATGTAAGAAGAGTCAGTCATCTTGTACTTAAGTCGGTATTGTCCTTTTTGTATTTAATTCCGATGAAATTTCTGTGTTTCATCGTCAATAAGAAGGTCCAAGGGATAGAGTAAACCTGAAGTGAACCATCGGAATCTAAAACTGGTCTCACAGGAAAGGTTCAAATCATAGACAGTAAGAAGTGTCAGTCTTCTTGTACTTAAGTCTGCATTGTCCTTTTGTATTTAACTCCGATGCAATATCTGTGTTTTATCGTCAATATGAAAGTCCAAGGGATACAGTAAACCTAAAGGGAAGCATCGGAATCTAAAACTAGACACACAGTGTAGGTTCAAATCATAGAATGTAAGAAATGTCAGTCCCCTTCTACTTATGTCTCCATTGTGCCTTTTGTATATAATTCCGATGCAATCTCTGTGTTTCATCGTCAATAAGAAAGTCCAAGGGATACAGTAAACCTGAAGAGAAATTTTGGCATCTATAACTGGTCTCACAGGAGAGGTTCAAATCATAGACAGTAAGAAGAGTCAGTATTCTAGTACTTAAGTGGCATTGTGCTTTAGTATTTAATTCCGATACAGTTTCTGTGTTTCATTGTCAATAAGAAGGTCCATGGGATACAGTAAAATTGAAGTGAAGCATCGGAATCTAAAACTGGTGTCACAGGAAAGGTTCAAAACAGAGACAGTAAGAAGAGTCAGTCTTCGAGTACTTAAGTCGGCATTTTGCTCTTTGTATTGAATTTCGATGCAATATCTGTGTTTAATCGGCAACAAGGAGGACCAAGGGATACAGTGAACCCGAAGTGAAGCATCGTAATCTAAAACTGGTCTCACAGGAAAGGTTCAAATAATAGAATGTAAGAAGAGTCAGCCTTCTTGTACTTATGTCGGCATTGTGTTCTTTGTATTTAATTCCGATGCTATTTCTGTGTTTCATCGTCAATATGAAGGTCCAAGGGATACAGTAAACCTGAAGTGAGGCATCGGATTCAAAAACTGGTCTCACTGGAAAGGTTCAGATCATAGAACGTAAGAAGAGTCAGACTACTTGTACTTAAGTCGGCATTGTGACTTTTGTATTTAATTCCGATGCATTTTCTGTGTTTCATATTCAATAAGAAGGTCTGAGGGATACAGTAAACCTGAAGTGAAACATTGGAATCTATAACGGGTCTTATAGGGAAAGGTTGAAAACATGGACAGTAAGAAGAGTCAGTCTTCTTGTACTTAAGTCGGCATTGTGCCTTTTGTAATTTATCCCGATGGAATTTCTGTGTTTCATCGTCAATAAGGAATTCAAACGGATACTTTAAACCTGAAGTGAAGCATCGGTATCTCTAACTGGTCTCACAGGAAAGGCTCAAATCATAGGATGTAAAAAGAGTCAGTCTTCTTGTACTTAAGTCGGCATTGTGCCTTTTGTATTTAATTCCGAAGCAATTTCTGTGTTCCATCGTCAGTAAGAAGGTCCAAGGGATACAGTAAACCTGAAGTGAAGCATCAGAATCGAAAATTGGTCACACAGGAATTTGTCGAAACACAGACAATAAGAAGTGTCAGTGTTCTTGTACTTAAGTCGGCATTGTGCCTTTTGTATTTAATCCGATGCAATAGCTGTGTTGCATCGTCAACTGGAAGGTCCAAGGGATACAGTACATCTGGAGTGAAGCATCGAAATCTATAACTGGTCTCACAGGAAAGGTTCAAATCATAGACCGTAAGAAGAGTCAGTCTTCTTGTACTTATGTTGGAATTGTTCCTCTTGTATTTAATTCCGATGCAATTTCTGTGTCTCATCGTCAATAAGAAGGTCCAAGGGATACAGTAACTCCGAAGTAAAGCATCGGAATCTAAAACTGGTGTCACAGAGGAGGTTCAAATCATAGGATGTCGGAAGAGTCAGTCCTCTTGTACTTAAGACGGCATTGTGCCTTTTGTATTTAATTCCGGTGCAATTTCTGTGTTTCATCGTCAATATGAAGGTCCAAGGTATATAGTAGAGCTGAAGTGAAGCATCGGAAACTAAATCTGGTCTGACAGGAAAGGTTCAAATCATAGAATGTAAGAAGAGTCAGTCCTCCTCTACTTATGTCGGCATTGTGCATTTGGCTTTAATTCGGTTGCAATTTCTGTGTTTCATCGTTAATAATAGGGACCAAGGGATACAGTAAACCTGAAGTGAAGCATCGGAATCTAAAACTGGTCTCACAGGAAAGCTTCAAAACACAGACAGTAAGTAGAATCAGTCTTCTTGTAATTAAGTAGGCATTCCGCATTTTTGTATGTCATTCCGATGCAATTTCTGTGTTTCATCGTCAATAAGAAGGTCCAAGGGATACAGTAAACCTGAAGTGAAGCATCGGAATCTAAAACTAGTCCCACAGGAAAGGTTCAAAGCCTAGATAGTAAGAAGAGTCTGTCTACATGCTTTAAATCGACATTCTGCCTTTTGTATTTAAGTCCGATGCAATTTCTGTGTTTCATCGTCAATAAGAAGGTGCAAGGGATACAGTAAATCTAAAGTGAGGCATTGGATTCGAAAACTGGTCTCACAGGAAAGGCTGAAATCATAGACAGTAAGAAGAGTCAGTATTCTAGTACTTAAGTGGCATTGTGCTTTAGTATTATTTCCGATACAGTTTCTGTGTTTCATTGTCGATAAGAAGGTCCAAGGGATACCGATAACCTGAAGTGAAGAATCAAAATCTAAAACTGGTCCCACAGGAAAGGCTCAAATCATTGAATGTAAGAAGAGTCAGTAATCTTGTACTTAAGTCGGCATTGTGCCTTTTGTATTTAATTCCGATGCAGTTTCTGTGTTTCATTGTCAATAAGAAGGTCCAAGGGATACCGATAACCTGAAGTGAAGCATCAAAATCTAAAACTGGTCTCACAGGAAAGGCTCAAATCATTGAATGTAAGAAGAGTCAGTCATCTTGTACTTAAGTCCTCATTCTGCCTTTTGTATGTAATTTCGATGCAATTTCTGTGTGTCATCGTCAATAAGAAGGTCCAAGGGATGCAGTAAATTTGAAGTGAAGCATCGGAATCTAAAACTGGTCTCACAGGATAGGTTCAAAACAGAGACAGTAAGAGGAGTCAGTCTTCGAGTACTTAAGTCGGCATTTTGCTCTTTGTATTGAATTTCGATGCAATATCTGTGTTTAATCGGCAACAAGGAGGACCAAGGGATACAGTGAACCCGAAGTGAAGCATCGTAATCTAAAACTGGTCTCACAGGAAAGGTTCAAATCATAGAATGTAAGAAGAGTCAGCCTTCTTGTACTTATGTCGGCATTGTGTTCTTTGTATTTAATTCCGATGCTATTTCTGTGTTTCATCGTCAATATGTAGGTCCAATGGATACAGTAAACCTGAAGTGAGGCATCGGATTCAAAAACTGGTCTCACTGGAAAGGTTCAGATCATAGAACGTAAGAAGAGTCAGTCAACTTCTACTTAAGTCGGCATTGTGACTTTTGTATTTAATTCCGATGCATTTTCTGTGTTTCATATTCAATAAGAAGGTCTGAGGGATACAGTAAACCTGAAGTGAAACATTGGAATCTATAACGGGTCTTATAGGGAAAGGTTGAAAACATGGACAGTAAGAAGAGTCAGTCTTCTTGTACTTAAGTCGGCATTGTGCCTTTTGTAATTTATTCCGATGGAATTTCAGTGTTTCATCGTCAATAAGGAATTAAAACGGATACTTTAAACCTGAAGTGAAGCATCGGTATCTCTAACTGGTCTCACAGGAAAGGCTCAAATCATAGGATGTAAAAAGAGTCAGTCTTCTTGTACTTAAGTCGGCATTGTGCTTTTTGTATTTAATGCCGAAGCAATTTCTGTGTTCCATCGTCAGTAAGAAGGTCCAAGGGATTCAGTAAACCTGAAGTGAAGCATCAGAATCGAAAATTGGTCACACAGGAATTTCTCGAAACACAGACAATAAGAAGAGTCAGTGTTCTTGTTCTTAAGTCGGCATTGTGCCTTTTGTATTTAATCCGATGCAATAGCTGTGTTGCATCGTCAACTGGAAGGTCCAAGGGATACAGTACACCTGAAGTGAAGCATCGAAATCTATAACTGGTCTCACAGGAAAGGTTCAAATCATAGACCGTAAGAAGAGTCAGTCTTCTTGTACTTATGTTGGAATTGTTCCACTTGTATTTAATTCCGATGCAATTTCTGTGTCTCATCGTCAATAAGAAGGTCCAAGGGATACAGTAACTCCGAAGTAAAGCATCGGAATCTAAAACTGGTCTCACATAGGAGGTTCAAATCATAGGATGTCGGAAGAGTCAGTCCCCTTGTACTTAAGACGGCATTGTGCCTTTTGTATTTAATTCCGTTGCAATTTCTGTGTTTCATCGTCAATATGAAGGTCCAAGGTATATAGTAGAGCTGAAGTGAAGCATCGGAAACTAAATCTGGTCTGACAGGAAAGGTTCAAATCATAGAATGTAAGAAGAGTCAGTCCTCCTCTACATATGTCGGCATTGTGCATTTGGCTTTAATTCGGTTGCAATTTCTGTGTTTCATCGTTAATAATAGGGACCAAGGGATACAGTAAACCTGAAGTGAAGCATCGAAATCTACAACTGGTCTCACAGGAAAGGTTCAAAACATAGACAGTAAGAAGAGTCAGTCCTCTAGTACTTAATCGGGCATGTGCCTTTTGTTTTTAAATACAACGCAATTTCTGAGTTTCTTCGTCAATAAGAAGGTTTAAGGGATACAGTAAACCTGCAGTGAAGCTTCGGAATTTAAAACTGGTCTAACAGAAGAGGTTCAAATCATAGAATTTAAGAAGGGTCAGTCCTCTTGTACTTCATTCGGCATTGTGCTTTTTGTGTTTAATTCCGATGCAATTTCTGTGATTCATCGTCAATAAGAAGGTCCAAGGGATACAGTAAACCTGAAGTGAAGCATCGGAATCTAAAACTAGTCCCACAGGAAAGGTTCAAAGCCTAGATAGTAAGAAGAGTCTGTCTACATGCTTTAAATCGACATTCTGCCTTTTGTATTTAAGTCCGATGCAATTTCTGTGTTTCATCGTCAATAAGAAGGTGCAAGGGATACAGTAAACCTGAAGTGAAGCATCGGAATCTGAAACTGGTCTCACAGGAAAGGTTCAAATCAGAGACAGTTAGAAGAGTCAGTCTTCGAGTACTTAAGTCGGCATTTTGCTCTTTGTATTGAATTTCGATGCAATATCTGTGTTTCATCGGCAACAAGGAGGACCAAGGGATACAGTGAACCCGAAGTGAAGTATCGTAATCTAAAACTGGTCTCACAGGAAAAGTTCAAATCATAGAATGTAAGAAGAGTCAGTCTACTTGTACTTAAGTCGGCATTGTGACTTTTGTATTTAATTCCGAAGCATTTTCTGTGTTTCATATTCAATAAGAAGGTCTGAGGGATACAGTAACCCTGAAGTGAAACATTGGAATCTATAACGGGTCTTACAGGAAATGTTCAAAACATGGACAGTAAGAAGAGTCAGTCTTCTTGTACTTAAGTCGGCATTGTGCCTTTTGTAATTTATTCCGATGGAATTTCTGTGTTTCATCGTCAATAAGGAATTCAAAGGGATACTTTAAACCTGAAGTGAAGCATCGGAATCTCGAACTGGTCTCACAGGAAAGGCTCAAATCAATGGATGTAAAAAGAGTCAGTCTTCTTGTACTTAAGTCGGCATTGTGCCTTTTGTATTTAATTCCGAAGCATTTTCTGGGTTCCATCGTCAATAAGAAGGTCCAAGGGATACAGTAAACCTGAAGTGAAGCATCAGAATCGAAATTTGGTCACACAGGAATTTTTCGAAACATAGACAGTAAGAAGAGTCAGTGTTCTTGTACTTAAGTCGGCATTGTGCCTTTTGTGTTTAATTCCGATGCAATAGCCGTGATGCATCGTCAACTGGAAGGTCCAAGGGATACAGTACACCTGAAGTGAAGCATCGAAATCTATAACTTGTCTCACAGGAAAGGTTCAAATTATAGACCATAAGAAGAGTCAGTCTTCTTGTACTTCAGTCGGCATTGTTCCTCTTGTATTTAATTCCGATGCAATTTCTGTGTTTCATCGTGAATAAGAAGGTCCAAGGAATACAGTAACTCTGAAGTGAAGCATCGGAATCCAAAACTGGTCTCACAGGAAAGGTTCAAATCATAAAATGTAAGATGAGTCAGTGCTCCTCTACTTACGTCGGCATAGTGCCTTTTGTTTTTTATTCGGTTGCAATTTCTGTGTTTCATCGTCAATAAGAGTGTCCAAGGGATATAGTAAACCGGAAGTGAAGCATCGGAATCTATAACTGGTCTCACACGAAATGTTCAAAACATAGACAGTAAGAAGAGTCGGTCTCCTTGTACTTAAGTCGGCACTGATCCTTTTGTGTTTAATTCCGATGCAATTTCTGTGTTTCATAGACAATAATAAGGTCCTAGGGATACAGTAAACCTGAAGTGAAGCATCGGAATATAAAAATGGTCTCACAGGAAAGGTTCAAAACATAGACAGTAAGAATTGTCAGTGTTCTTTTACTTAAGTCTGCATTGTGCCTTTTGTATTTAATTCAGATGCAATTTCTGTGTTTCATCGTCAGTAAGAAGGTCCAAGGGATACTGTAAACCTGAAGTGAAGCATCGGAAACTAAAACTGGTCTCACAGGAAAGGCTCAAATCATACAATGGAAGAAGAGTCAGACTTCTTGTACTTGAGTCGGCATTGTGCCTTTTGTATTTAATTCCAATGCAGTTTCTGTGTTTCATCGTCAATAAGAAGGTCCAAGGGATACAGTAAACCTGAAGTGAAGCATCGGAATCGAAAACTAGTCTCACAGGAAAGCTTCAAAACATAGACAGTAAGGAGATTCAGTCTTCTTGTACTTAAGTAGGCATTCTGCCTTTGTGTATGTAATTCCGATGCAATTTCTGTGTTTCATCGTCAATAAGAAGGTCCAAGGGATACAGTAAACTTGAAGTGAAGCACCGAAATCTACAACTGGTCTCACAGGAAAGGTTCAAATCATAGACAGTAAGAAGAGTCAGTCCTCTTGTACTTAATAGGCATTGTGCGTTTTGTATTTAATTCCGACGCAATTTCTGTGTTTCTTCGTCAACAAGAAGTTTTAAGGGATACAGTAAACCTGCAGTGAAGCATCGGAATTTAAAACTGGTCACACAGGAGAGGTTCAAATCATAGAATGTAAGAAGACTCAGTCCTCTTGTACTTAATTCGGCATTGTGCCTTTTGTATTTAATTCCGATGCAATTTCTGTGTTTCATTGTCAATAAGAAGGTCCAAGGGATACCGTTAACCTGAAATGAAGCATCGGAATCTAAAACTGGTCTCACAGGAAAGGCTCAAATCATTAAATAACAGAAGAGTCAGTCAACTTGTACTTAAATCGGCATTGTGCCTATGGTGTTTAATTCCGATGCAATTTCTGTCTTTCATCGTCAATAAGAAGGTCCAAGGGACACAGTAGACTAGAAGTGAAGCATCGGAAACTAAAACTGGTCTCACAGGAATGGTTCAAATCATAGACAGCAAGAAGAGTTAGTCTCCTTGTACTTAAGTCGGCATTGTGCCTTTTGTATTACATTCCGATGCAATTTCTGTGTTTCATCGTCATTAAGATAGTCCGAGGGATACAGTACACCTGAAGTGAAGCATCGGAATCTAAAACTGGTCTCACAGGAAAGGTTCAATTCATAGACAGTAAGACGTGTCAGCCTTCTTGTACTTGAGCCTGCATTGGTCCTTTTTTATTTAATTCCGATGTAATTTCTGTGTTTCATCGTCAATTTGAAAGTCCAAGGGATACAGTAAACCTAAAGTGAAGCATCGGAAACTAAAACTGGACTCACAGGAAAGGTTCAAATCATAGAATGTAAGAAATGTCAGTCCTCTTCTACTTATGTCGGCATGGTGCTTTATGTATCTAATTCCGAAGCAATTTCTGTGTTTCATCGACAATATGAAGGTCCAAGGGATACCGTAAACCTGAAGTGATGCATCGGAATCTAAAACTGGTCTCACAGGAAAGCATCAAAGCATAGATTGTAAGAAGATTCAGTCTACTTGTATTTAAGTCCTCATTGTGCCTTTTGTATGTAAATCCGATGCAATTTCTGTGCTTCATCATCTATAAGATGGTCCAAGCAATACAGTAAACTAGAAGTGAAGCATCGGAATCTAAAACTCGTCTCACAGGAAAGGTTCAAAGCATAGTCACTAAGAAGAGCCAGTCTACTTGCTTTTAAGTCGACATTGTGCCTTTTATATTTAATAAAGATGCAATTTCTGTGTTTCATCGTAAATAAGATGGACCAAGGGATACTGTAAACCTGAAGTGAAGCATCGGAATCTAAAACTGGTGTCACAGGAAAGGTTCATTTCATAGACAGTAAGAAGTGTCAGTCTTCTTGTACTTGAGCCTGCATTGTTCCTTTTGTATTTAATTCCGATGTAATTTCTGTGTTTCATCGTCAATTTGAAAGTCCAAGGGATACAGTAAACCTAAAGTGAAGCATCGGAAACTAAAACTGGACTCACAGGAAAGGTTCAAATCATAGAATGTAAGAAATGTCAGTCCTCTTCTACTTATGTCGGCATTCTGCCTTTTGTATGCAATTCCGATGCAATTTCAGTGTGTCATCGTCAATAAGAAAGTCCAAGGGATACAGTGAAATTTAAGTGAAGCATCGGATTCTAAAACTGGTCTCACAGGAAAGGTTCAAAACATAGACAGTAAGAAGAGTCAGTCTTCGGGTACTTAAGTCGGTATTTTGCCCTTTGTATTTAATTTCGATGCAATTTCTGTGTTTAAACGGCAACAAGGAGGACCAAGGGATACAGTAAACCTGAAGTGAAGCTCCGGAATCTAAAACTGGTCTCCCAGGAAAGGCTAAACTCATAGAATGTAAGAAGAGTCAGTCTTCTTGTACTTATGTGGGCATTGTGCATTTTGTACTTAATTCCGATTCAATTTATGTGTTTCATCGTCAACAAGAAGGTGCAAGGGATACAGTAAACCAGAAGTGAAGCATCGGAAACTAAAACAGGTCTCACAGGAACGGTTCAAATCATAGACAGTAAGATGAGTTAGTGTTCTTGTACTTAGGTCGGCATTGTGCCTCTTGTATTTAATACCGATGCAATTTCTGTGTTTCATCGTCAACAAGAACGTCAAAGGGATAAGAAAACCTGAAGTGAAGCATCGGAATCTATAACTGGTCTCACAGGAAAGGGTCAAAACATAGACTGTAAGAAGAGTCAGTCTTCTTGTATTTAAGTCGGCATGGTGCCTTTTGTATTTAATTCCTATGCTATTTCTGTGTTTCATCGACAATATGAACGTCCAAGGGATACCGTAAACCTGAAGTGATGCATCGGAATCTAAAACTCGTATCACAAGAAAGGTTCAAAACATCGACGGTAAGAAGAGTCAGTCTTCTTGTACTTAAGTCGGCATTGTGCTTTTTGTATTTACTTACGATGCAATTTCTGTGTTTCATCGTCAGTAAGAAGGTCCAAGCGATACAGTAAACCTAAAGTGAACCATCGGAATCTTAAACTGGTCTCACAGGTTGGTTCAAATGGCTCTGAGCACTATGGGACTCAACTGCTGAGGTCATTAGTCCCCTAGAACTTAAAATTAATTAAACCTAACTAACCTAAGGACATCACAAACATCTATGCCCGAGGCAGGATTCGAACCTGCGACCATAGCGGTCTTGCGGTTCCAGACTGGTAACGCCTTTAACCGCACAGCCACTTCGGAAGGCAGTCTCACAGGAATGGTTCAAAACATAGACAGTAAGAAGAGTAAGTCTTCTTGTACTTAAGTCGGCATTGTGCCTTTTGTATTTTATTCCGATGCAATTTCTGTGCTTCATCGTGAATAAGAACGTCCAAGGGATACAGTAAACCGGAAGTGAAGCATCGGAATCTAAAACTAATCTCACACGAAAGGTTCAAAACATAGTCGGTAAGAAAAAACAGACTTCTTGTACTTAAGTTGGCATTGCGCCTTTTGTATTTAAAACCGTTGCAATTTCTGTGTTTCATCGTCAATAAGAATGTCCAAGGGATACTGTAAACCTGAAGTGAAGCATCGGAATCTACAACTGATCTCACTGGAAATGCTCGAATCATAGAATGTAAGAAGAGTCAGTCTTCTTGTACGTAATTCGGCGTTGTGCATTTTGTATTAAGTCCGATTCAATTTCTTTGTTTCATCGTCAACAAGAACGTCCAAGGGATACAGAAAACCTGAAGCAAAACATCGGAATCTATAACTGGTCTCACAGGATAGTGTCAAAAAGTAGACAGTATGAAGAGTCAGTCTTCTTGTATTTAAGTCGGAATGGTGCCTTTTGTATTTATTTCCGATGCAATTTCTGTGTTTCATCGACAATATGAAGGTCCAAGGGGTACCGTAAACCTGAAGTGATGCATCAATATCTAAAACTCGGCTCACAGGAAAGGTTCAAAACATAGACGATAAGAAGGGGCAGTCTACTTGTTTTTAAGTCGACATTGTTCCCTTTGTATTTAATAACGATGCAATTTCTGTGTTTAATCGTAAATAAGATGGACCAAGGGTTACTGTAAACCTGAAGTGAAGCATCGGAATCTAAAACTCGTTTCACAGGAAAGGTTCAAAACATAGCCAGTAAGAAGTGTCAGTCTTATTGTACTTAAGTCGGCATTGTGCCTTTTGTATTTTATTCCGATGCAATTTCTGTGTTTCATCGGCAACAAGAAGGTCCAAGGGATACAGAAAACATGAAGTGAAGCATCAGAATCTATAACTGGTCTAACAGGAAAGGGTCAGAACAAAGACAGTAAGAAGAGTAAGTCATCTTGTACTGAAGTCGGCATGGTGCTTTTTGTATTTAATTCCAATGCAATTTCTGTGTTTCATCGACAATAAGAAGGTCCAAGGGATACAGTAAACCTGAAGTGAAGCATCGGAATCTAAAACTGGTGTCACAGGAGAGGTTCAAATCATAGTATGTTAGAAGTGTCAGTCCTCTTGTACTTAAGTCGGCATTGTGCCTTTTGTATTTCATTCCGATGCAATATCTGTGTTTCATCGTCAATAAGAAGGTCCAAGGGATACATTAAACCTGAAGTGAAGCATTGGAATGTTAAACTGGTCTCACAGGAAAGGTTCAAAACATAGACAGTAAGAAGAGTTAGTCTTCTTGTACTTAAGTCGACATTGTGTCTTTTGTAGCTAATTCCGATGCAATTTCTGTGTTTCATCGTCAATAAGATGGTCCAAGGGATGCAGTAAACCTGAAGTGAAGCATCGGAATCTATAACTGGTCTCACAGGAAAGTTTCAAAGCATAGACAGTAAGAAAAGTCAGTCTTCTTGCACTTATGTCGGCATTTTGCCTTTTCTATTGAATTCCGATGCAACTTCTGTGTTTAATCGTCAATAAGAAAGTCAAAGGGATGCAGTAAACCTGAAGTGAAGCTTCGGAATCTATAACTGAACTCACACGAAAGGTTCAAATCTTAGAATGTAAGAAGAGTCAGTCCTCTTGTACTTAAGTCTGTATTCTGCATTTTGTATTTATTTCCGTCGCTATTTCTGTGTTTCATCGTCAATATGAAGGTCCAAGGGATACAGTAAACGTGAAGTGAAGCATCGGATTCAAAAACTGGTCACACAGGAATGGTTCAAAACAAAAAATGTAAGAAGATTCAGTCTTCTTGAACTTAAGTCAGCATTGTGCCTTTAGTATTTAATTCCGATGCAATTTATGTGTTTCATTGTCTATAAGAAGGTCCGAGGGATACAGTAAGCCTGAGGTTAAGCATCGGAATGTATAACTAGTCTCACAGGAAAGGTTCAATACATAGCCAGTAAGGAGAGTCAGTCTTCTTGTACTTAAGTCGGCATTGTGCCATTTGTATTTATTTCCGATGCAATTTCGGTGTTTCATCGTCTATAACAAGGTACAAGGGATACAGTAAACTTGAGGTGAAGCATCGGAATCTAAAACTAGTCCCACAGGAAAGGTTCAAAGCATAGAAAGTAAGAACAGTCAGTCTACATGCTTTAAGTCGACATTCTGCTTTTTGTATTTAAGTCCGATGCAATTTCTGTGTTTCATCGTCAATAAGAAGGTGCAAGGGATACAGTAAACCTGAAGTGAGGCATCGGATTCGAAAACTGATCTCACTGGAAGGGTTCAAATCATAGAACGTAAGAAGAGTCAGTCTTCTTGTACTTAAGTCGGCATTGTGCCTATTGTATTTAATTCCGATGCTATTTCTTTGTTTCATCTTCAATAAGATGATCTGAGGGATACAGTAAATCTGAAGTGAAGCATCGGAATCTAAACCTGAGCTCACAGGAAAGGCTCAAATCATTGAATGTAAGAAGAGTCAGTCTTCTTGTACTTATGTCGGCATTGTGCATTTTGTACTTAATTCCGATTTAATTTATGTGTTTCATCGTCAACAAAAAGGTGCAAGGGATACAGTAAACCAGAAGTGAAGCATCGGAAACTAAAACCGGTCTCACAGGAACGGTTCAAATCATAGACAGTAAGAAGAGTTAGTGTTCTTGTACTTAAGTCGGCATTGTGCCTCTTGTATTTAATACCGATGCAATTTCTGTGTTTCATCGTCAACAAGAACGTCCAAGGGATAAGAAAACCTGAAGTGAAGCATCGGAATCTATAACTGGTCTCACAGGAAAGGGTCAAAACATAGACAGTAAGAAGAGTCAGTCTTCTTGTATTTAAGTCGGCATGGTGCCTTTTGTATTTAATTCCTATGCTATTTCTGTGTTTCATCGACAATATGAACGTTCAAGGGATACCGTAAACCTGAAGTGATGCATCAGAATCTAAAACTCGTATCACAAGAAAGGTTCAAAACATAGACGGTAAGAAGGGGCAGTCTACTTGTTTTTAAGTCGACATTGTGCCATTTGTATTTAATAACGATGCAATTTCTGTGTCTCATCGTAAATAAGATGGACCAAGGGATACTGTAAACCTGAAGTGAAGCATCGGAATCTAAAACTCGTCTCACAGGAAAGGTTCAAAACATAGCCAGTAAGAAGAGTCAGTCTTCTTGTACTTAAGTCGGCATTGTGCTTTTTGTATTTACTTACGATGCAATTTCTGTGTTTCATCGTCAGTAAGAATGTCCAAGCGATACAGTAAACCTAAAGTGAAGCATCGGAATCTAAAACTGGTCTCACAGGTTGGTTTAAATGGCTCTGAGCACTATGGGACTCAACTGCTGAGGTCATTAGTCCCCTAAAACTTAGAACTAGTTAAACCTAACTAACCTAAGGACATCACAAACATCTATGCCCGAGGCAGGATTCGAACCTGCGACCGTAGCGGTCTTGCGGTTCCAGACTGGTAACGCCTTTAACCGCACGGCCACTTCGGCCGGCAGTCTCACAGGAATGGTTCAAAACATAGACAGTAAGAAGAGTAAGTCTTCTTGTACTTAAGTCGGCATTGTGCCTTTTGTATTTCATTCCTATGCAATTTCTGTGCTTCATCGTGAATAAGAACGTCCAAGGGATACAGTAAACCGGAAGTGAAGCATCGGAATCTAAAACTAATCTCACACGAAAGGTTCAAAACATAGTCGGTAAGAAAAGTCAGACTTCTTGTACTTAAGTCGGCATTGTGCCTTTTTGTATTTATTTCCGATGCAATTTCTGTGTTTCATCGTCAATACAAAGGTCCAAGCGATACAATAAACCTGAAGTGAAGCATCGGAATCTAAAACTGATCTCACAGGAATGGTTCAAAACATAGACAGTAAGATGATTCAGTCTTCTTGTACCTAAGTCGGCATTTTGCCCCTTGTATTGAATTTCGACGCAATTTCTGTGTTTAATCGGCAACAAAAAGGACCAAGGGATACAGTAAACCTGAAGTGAAGCAACGGAATCTAAAACTGGTCTCACAGGAAAGGTTCAAATCAAAGAGTGTGAGAAGAGCCAGCCCTCTTGTACTTAAGTCGGCATTGTGCCTTTTGTATTTAATTCCGATTCTATTTCTGTGTTTCATCGTCAATATGAAGGTCCAAGGGATGCAGTAAACCTGAAGTGAAGCATCGGAATCTAAAACTGGTCTCACAGGAAAGGCTCAAATCATAGAATGTAAGGAGAGTCAGTCTTCTTGTACTTAAGTCTGCATTGTGCATTTTGTACTTAATTCCGATTCAATTTCTGAGTTTCATCGTCAACAATAAGGTCCAAGGGATACAGATAACATGAAGTGAAGCATCAGAATCTATAACTGGTCTTACAGGAAAGGGTCAGAACAAAGACAGTAAGAAGAGTAAGTCATCTTGTACTTAAGTCGGCAGTGTGCCTTTTGTATTTTATTCCGATGCAATTTCTGTGCTTCATCGTCAATAAGAACGCCCAAGAGATACAGTAAACCTGAAGTGAAGCATCGGAATCTAAAACTAATCTCAAAGGAAATGTTAAAAACATAGACAGTAAGAAGAGTCAGTCTTCTTGTACTGAAGTCGGCATTGTGCCTTTTTGTATTTATTTCCGATGCAATTTCTGTAATTCATCGTCAATAAGAAGGTCCAAGGGATGCAGTAAACCAGAAGTGAAGCATGGGAATCTAAAACTGGTCTCACGGGAATGGCTCAAATCATGGGATGTAAGAAGAGTCAGACTTCTTGTACTTATGTCGGCATTGTGCTTTTTGTATTTAATTCCAATGCAATTTCTGTCTTTCACCGTAGATAAGAAGGTCCAAGGGATACAGTAAAACAGAAGCGAAGCATCGGAAACTAAAACTGGTCTCACAGGAACGGTTCAAATCATAGACAGAAAGAAGAGTTAGTCTTCTTGTACTTAGGTCGGCATTGTGCCTTTTGTATTTAATTCCGATGCAATTTCTGTGTTTCATCGTCAATAAGAAGGTCCAAGGGATACAGTAAACCTGAAGAGAAGCATCGGAATCTAAAACTGGTCTCACAGGAAAGGTTCAAATCATAGACAGTAAGAAGAGTCAGGCTTCTTGTACTTAAGTCGGCATTGTGCCTTTTGTATTTAATTCCGTTGCAATTTCTGTGTTTCATCGTCAATAAGAATGTCCAAGGGATACTGTAAACCTGAAGTGAAGCATAGGGAATCTAAAACTGATCTCATTGGAAATGCTCGAATCATAGAATATAAGAAGAGTCAGTCTTCTTGTACGTAATTCGGCGTTGTGCATTTTGTACTTAAGTCCGATTCAATTTCTTTATTTCATCGTCAACAAGAACGTCCAAGGGATACAGAAAACCTGAAGCAAAACATCGGAACCTATAACTGGTCTCACAGGATAGTGTCAAAAAATAGACAGTATGAAGAGTCAGTCTTCTTGTATTTAAGTCGGCATGGTGCCTTTTGTATTTATTTCCGATGCAATTTCTGTGTTTCATCGACAATATGAAGGTCCAAGGGATACCGTAAACCGGAAGTGAAGCCTCGGAATTTAAAACTGGTGTCACAGGAAAGGTTCAAAACATAGACAGTAAGAAGAGTCAGTCACCTTATACTTAAGTCGGCAGTGTAGCTTTTGTATTTTATTCAGATGCAATTTCTGTGCTTCATTGTCAATACGAACGCCCAAGAGATACAGTAAACCTGATGTGAAGCATCGGAATCTAAAACTAACCTCACAGGAAAGGTTAAAAACATAGACAGTAAGAAGAGTCAGTCTTTTTGTACTGAAGTCGGCATTGTGCCTTTTTGTATTTATTTCCGATGCAATTTCTGTGTTTCATCGTCGATAACAAGGTCCAAGGGATACCGTTGACCTGAAGTGAAGCATCGGAATTTAAAACTGGTCTCACAGGAAAGGCGCAAATCATTGAATGTAAGAAGAGTCAGTCCTCTTCTACGTATGTCGGCATTGTGCCTTTTGTATTTATTTAATATGCAATTTCTGTGTTTCATCGTCAATAAGAAGGTCCAAGGGATACAGTAAACCTGAAGTGAAGCATCGGAATCTAAAACTGGTGTCACAGGAGAGGTTCAAATCATAGTATGTTAGAAGTGTCAGTCCTCTTGTACTTAAGTCGGCATTGTGCCTTTTGTATTTCATTCCGATGCTATATCTGTGTTTCATCGTCAATAAGAAGGTCCAAGGGGTACATTAAAACTGAAGTGAAGCATTGGAATGTTAAACTGGTCTCACAGGAAAGGTTCAAAACATATACAGTAAGAAGAGTTAGTCTTCTTGTACTTAAGTCGACATTGTGTCTTTTGTAGCTAATTCCGATGCAATTTCTGTGTTTCATCGTCAATAAGATGGTCCAAGGGATACAGTAAACCTGAAGTGAAGCATCGGAATCTATAACTGGTCTCACAGGAAAGGTTCAAAGCATAGACAGTAAGAAAAGTCAGTCTTCTTGCACTTATGTCGGCATTTTGCCTTTTCTATTGAATTCCGATGCAACTTCTGTGTTTAATCGTCAATAAGAAAGTCAAAGGGATGCAGTAAACCTGAAGTGAAGCATCGGAATCTATAACTGAACTCACACGAAAGGTTCAAATCTTAGAATGTAAGAAGAGTCAGTCCTCTTGTACTTAAGTCTGCATTTTGCCTTTTGTATTTATTTCCGTCGCTATTTCTGTGTTTCATCGTCAATATGAAGGTCCAAGGGATACAGTAAACGTGAAGTGAAGCATCGGATTCAAAAACTGGTCACACAGGAATGGTTCAAAACAAAAAATGTAAGAAGATTCAGTCTTCTTGAACTTAAGTCAGCATTGTGCCTTTAGTATTTAATTCCGATGCAATTTCTGTGTTTCATTGTCAATGAGAAGGTCCAAGGGATACAGTAAGCGTGAAGTGAAGCATCGGAATCTTAAACTGGTTTCACAGGAAAGGTTCAAACATAGGCAGTAGGAAGAGTCAGTCTTCATGTACTCAAGTTGTCATTGTGCCTTTTTTACCTAATTGCGAGGCAATTTCTGTGCTTCATCGTCAATAAGAAGGTCCAATGGATACTGTAAACCTGAAGTGAAGCATCGGAATGTAAAACTAATCTCACAGCAAAGGTTCAACTCATAGACAGTAAGAAGAGTCAGTCTTTATGTACTTAGGTAGGCATTGTGCCTTTTGTAATTATTTCCGATGCAATTTATGTGTTTCATTGACTATAAGAAGGTCCGAGGGATACAGTAAGCCTGAGGTTAAGCATCGGAATGTATAACTAGTTTCACAGGAAAGGTTCAATACATACCCAGTAAGGAGAGTCAGTCTTCTTGTACTTAAGTCGGCATTGTGCCATTTGTATTTATTTCCGATGCAATTTCGGTGCTTCATCGTCTATAACAAGGTACAAGGGATACAGTAAACTTGAGGTGAAGCATCGGAATCTAAAACTAGTCACACAGGAAAGGTTCAAAGCATAGAAAGTAAGAACAGTCAGTCTACATGCTTTAAGTCGACATTCTGCCTTTTGTATTTAAGTCCGATGCAATTTCTGTGTTTCATCGTCAATAAGAAGGTGCAAGGGATACAGTAAACCTGAAGTGAGGCATCGGATTCGAAAACTGGTCTCACTGGAAGGGTTCAAATCATAGAACGTAAGAAGAGTCAGTCTTCTTGTACTTAAGTCGGCATTGTGCCTATTGTATTTAATTCCGATGCAATTTCTTTGTTTCATCTTCAATAAGAAGATCTGAGGGATACAGTAAACCTGAAGTGAAGCATCGGAATCTGAACCTGAGCTCACATGAAAGGCTCAAATCATAGAATGTAAGAAGAGTCAGTCTTCTTGTACTTAGGTAGGCATTGTGCCTTTTGTAATTACTTCCGATGCAATTTCTGTGTTTCATTGTCAATAATGAGGTCCAAGGGATACCGGTAACCTGATGTGAAGCATCGGAATCTAAAACTGGTCTCACAGGAAAGGCTGAAATCATTGAATGTAAGAAGAGTCAGTCATCTTGTACTTAAGTCGGCATTGTGCCTTTTATATTTAATTCCGCTGCAATTTCTGTCTTTCATCGTCAATAAGAAGGTCCAAGGGACACAGTAAACTAGAAGTGAAGCATCGGAAACTAAAACTGGTCTCACAGGTACGGTTCAAATCATAGACAGTAAGAAGAGTTAGTCTTCTTGTACTTAAGTCGACATTGTGCCTTTTGTATTTAATTCCGATGCAATTTCTGTGTTTCATCGTCAATTAGAAGGTCCAAGGGATGCCATAAACCTGAAGTTAAGCATCGGAATCTAAAACTGGACTCACAGGAAAGGTTCAAAACAGATAGTAAGAAGAGCCAGTGTACTTGTTTTTAAGTCGACATTGTGCCTTTTTTATTTAATTACGAGGCAATTTCTGTGTTTCATCGTCAGCAAGATGGACCAAGGGATACAGTAAACCTAAAGTGAAACATGGGAATCTATAACTGGTCTCACAGGAAAGGTAGATAACATTGACAGTAAGAAGTGTCAGTCTTCTTGAACTTAAGTCTGCATTGTTCCATTTGTATTTAATTCCGATGCAAATTCTGTGTTTTATCGTCAATTTGAAAGTCCAAGGGATACAGTGAACCTAAAGTGAAGCATCGGAATCTAAAAGTGGACTCACAGGAAAGGTTCAAATCATAGACAGTAAGAAGAGTCAGTATGCTTGTACTTAATTCGGCATTGTGCTTTTGTATTTAATTCCGATGCAATTTCTGTGTTTCATCGTCAGTAAGAAGGTCCAAGGAATGCAGTAAACCAGAAGTGAAGCATCGGAATATAAAACTGGTCTCACAGGAAATGCCAAATCATAGAATGTAAGAAGAGTCAGACTTCTTGTACTTAAGTCGGCATTGTGCCTTTTGTATTTTATTCCAATGCAATTTCTGTGTTTCATCGTCAATAAGAAGGTCCAAGAGATACAGTAAACCTGAAGTGAAGCATCGGAATCTAAAACAGGTCTCACAGGAAAGGCTCAAATCATAGACAGTAACAAGAGTCAGTCCACTTGATCTTAATCGGCACTGTGAATTTTGTATTTAATTCCGATGCAATTTCTGTGTTTCATCGTCAATAAGAAGGTCCAAGGGATACAGTAAACCTGAAGTGAAGCATCGGAATCTAAAACTCGTTTCACAGGAAAGGTTCAAAACATAGACACTAAGAAGAGGCTGTCTACTTGTTTTTAAGTCGACATTCTGCCTTTTGTATTTAATAACGATGCAATTTCTGTGTTTCATCATAAATAAGATGGACCAAGGGATACTGTAAACCTGAAGTGAAGCATCGGAATCTAAAACTGGTCATAAAGGAAAGGTTCAAAACAAAGACAGTAAGAAGATTCAGTCTTCTAGTACTTAAGTCGGCATTGTGCCTTTTGTATTTAATTCCGATGCAATTTCTGTGTTTCATCGTCAACAAGAAGGTGCAAGGGATACAGTATACCTGAAGTGGAGCATCGGAATCTATAACTGGTCTCACAAAAAAGGTTGAAATCATAGACAGTAAGAAGAGGCTGTCTTCTTGTACTTAAGTCGGCAGTGTGCCTTTTGTATTTTTATTCCGATGCAATTTCTGTGCTTCATCGTCAATAAGAACATCCAAGATATACAGTAAACCTGAAGTGAAGCATCGGAATCTAAAACTAATCTCACAGGAAAGGTTCAAAACATAGACAGTAAGAAGAGTCAGTCATCTTGTACTTATGTCGGCATTGTGCTTTTTTGTATTTATTTCTGATGCCATTTCTGTGTTTCATCGTCAATAAGGAGGTCCAAGAGATGCAGTAAACCGGAAGTGAAGCATGGGAATCTTGAACTGGTCTCACAGGAAAGGCTCAAATCATATAATGTAAGATGAGTCAGACTTCTTGTACTTATGTCTTCATTGTGCCTTTTGTATTTGATTCCAATGCAATTTCTGTCTTTCATCGTAGATAATAAGGTCCAAGGGATACAGTAAACCAGAAGTGATGCATCGGAAACTAAAACTGGTCTCACAGGGACGGTTCAAATCGTAGACAGTAAGAAGAGTTAGTCTTCTTGTACTTAAGTCGGCATTGTGCCTTTTGTATTTAATTCCGATGCAATTTCTGTGTTTCATCGTCAATAAGAAGGTCCAAGGGATACAGTAAACCTGACGGGAAGCATCGGAATCTAAAAGTGGTCTCACTGGAAAGGTTCAAATCATAGCCAGTAAGAAGAGTCAGTCTTCTTGTACTTAAGTCGGCATTGTGCCTTTTGTATTTAATTCCGTTGCAATTTCTGTGTTTCATCGTCAATAAGAATGTCCAAGGGATACTGTAAACCTGAAGTCAAGCATCGGAATCTAAAACTGGTCTCACAGGAAGGGCTCGAATCATAGAATGTAAGAAGAGTCAGTCTTCTTGTACTAAATTCGGCATTGTGCATTTTGTACATAATACCGATTCAATTTCTGTGTTTTATCGTCAACAAGAACGTCCAAGGGATGCAGAAAACTTGAAGTGAAGCATCGGAATCTATAAATGGTCTCACTGGAAAGGTCCAAATCATAGCCAGTAAGAAGATTCAGTCTTCTTGTACTTAAGACGGCATTGTGCCTTTTGTATGTAAATCCGATGCAATTTCTGTGTTTCATCGTCAATAAGATGGTCCAAGGGATACAGTAAACTTGAAGTGAAGCATCGGAATCTAAAACTGGTCTCACAGGAAAGGTTCAAAGCATAGACAGTATGAAAAGTCAGTCTTCTTTTAATTATGTCGGCATTTTGCCGTGTGAGTTGAATTCCGATACAACTTCTGTGTTTAATCGTCAATAAGAAAGTCCAAGCGATGCAGTAAACCTGAAGTGAAACATCGAAATCTAAAACTGAACTCACACGAAAGGTTCAAATCATAGAATGTAGGAAGAGTCAGTCCTCTTGTACTTAAGTCAGCATTGTGCCTTTGGTATTTAATTCCGATGCAATTTCTGTGTTTCTTTGTCAATGGGACGGTCCAAGGGATACAGTAAACCTGAAGTGAAGCATCGTATTCTAAAACTGGTCTCACAAGAAAGGTTCAAACATAGGCAGTAGGAAGAGTCTCTCTTCTTGGACTTAAGTCAGCATTGTGCCTTTTGTATGTAAATCCGATGCAATTTCTGTGTTTCATCGTCAATAAGAAGGGTCCAAGCAATGCAGTAAACTTGAAGTGAAGCATCGGAATCTTAAACTGGTCCCACAGGAAGGTCAAAACATAGACAGTAAGAAGAGTCAGTCTTCTTGTACTTATGTCGGCATTTTGCCCTTTGTATTGAATTTCGACGCAATATCTGTGTTTCATCGGCAACAAAAAGGACCAAGGGATACAGTAAACGTGAAGTGAAGCAACGGAATCTAAAACTGGTCTCACAGGAAAGGTTCGAATCATAGAATGTGAGAAGAGCCAGCCCTCTTGTACTTAAGTCGGCATTGTGTCTTTTGTACTTAATTCCGATTCTATTTCTGTGTTTCATCGTCAAAATGAAGGTCCAAGGGATGCAGTAAACCTGAAGTGAAGCATCGGAATCTATAACTGGTCTCGCAGGAAAGGCTCAAATCATAGAAAGTAAGAAGAGTCAGTCTACTTGTACTTAAGTCGGCATTGTGCCTTTTGTATTTAATTCCGATGCAATTTCTGTGTTTCATCGTCAATAAGAAGGTCCAAGGGATACCGTTAACCTGAAGTGAAGCATCGGAATCTAAAACTGGTCTCACAGGAAAGGCCCAAATCATTGAATGTAAGAAGAGTCCGTCCTCTTATCCGTATGACGGCATTGTGCATTTTGTATTTAATTAATATGCAATATCTGTGTTTCATCGTCAATAAGAAGGTTCAAGGGATACAGTAAACCTAAAGTGAAGCATCGGAATCTAAAACTGGTCTCACAGGAGATATTCAAATCATAGTATGTTAGAAGTGTCAGTCCTCTTGTACTTTAGTCGGCATTGTGCCTTTTGCATTTAATTCCGATCTAATTTCTGTGTTTCATCGTCAATAAGAAGGTCCAAGGGATACAGTAAACCTGAAGTAAAGCATCGGAATCTAAAACTGGTCTCACAGGCGCTGTTCAAATTATAGATTGTTAGAAGTGTCAGTCCTCTTGTACTTAAGTCGGCATTGTGCCTTTTGTATTTTATTCCGATGCAATATCTGTGTTTCGTCGTCATAAAGAAGGTCCAAGGGATACAGTAAACCTGAAATCAAGCATCGGAATGCTAAACTGGTCTCACAGGAAAGGTTCATAACATAGACAGTAAGAAGACTCAGTCTTCTTGTACTTAAGTCGACATTGTGTCTTTTGTATTTACTTCCCATGCAATTTCTGTGTTTCATCGTCAATAATATGGTCCAAGGGATACAGTAAACCTGAAGTGAAGCATTGGAATCTAAAACTGGTCTCACAGGAAGGGTTCAAAGCATAGATAGTAAGAAAAGTCAGTCTTCTTGTACTTATGTCGGCCTTTTGCCTTTTCTATTGAATGCCGATGCAACTTCTGTGTTTAATCGTGAATACGAAAGTCAAGGGATGCAGTAAACCTGAAGTGAAGCATCGGAATCTAAAACTGAACACACACGAAAGTTTCAAATCATAGTATGTAAGAAGAGTCAGTCGACTTGTACTTAAGTCTGCATTCTGCTTATTGTATTTAATTCCGATGCAATTTCTGTGGTTCATCGACAATATGAAAGTCCAAGGGATACCGTAAACCTGAAGTGAAGCATCGGAATCTAAAACTGGTCTCACAGGAAAGGTTCACATCATAGAATGTAATAAGAGTCAGTCTTCTTGTACTTAAGTCGGCATTGTGACTTTTGTACTTAATTCCGATGTCATTTCTGTGATTCATCGTCAATAGGAAGGTCCAAGGAATACAGTAAACCTGAAGTGAAGCATCGGAATCTAAAACTGGTCTCACAGGAAAGCTTCAAACACATAGACAGTAAGAAGATTCAGTCTTCTTGTACTTAAGTCGGCATTGTGCCTTTTGTATGTACTTCCGATACAATTTCTGTGTTTCATCGTCAATAAGAAGGTCCAAGCGATACAGTAAACTTGAAGTGAACCATCGGAATCTAAAACTGGTCTCAAAGGGAATTTTCAAATCATAGACAGTATCAAGAGTTAGTCCTCTTGTTCTTAATCGGCATTGTGCCTTTTGTATTTAATTACAATGCAATTTCTGTGTTTCATCGTCAAAAAGATGGACCAAGGGATACAGTAAACCTAAAGTGAAGCATCGGAATCTAAATCTGGTCTCACACTAAAGGTTCTTATCATAGACAGTAAGGAGAGTCAGTCTTCTTGTACTTAAGTCGGCATTGTGTCTTTTGTATTTAATTACGATGCAATTTCTGTGTCGCATCATCAATAAGAAGGTCCAAGGGATACAGTAAACCTGAAGTGAAGCTTAGGAATCTAAAACTGGTCTCACAGGAGAGGTTCAAATTATAGATTGTTAGAAGTGTCAGTCCTCTTGTACTTAAGTCGGCATTGTGCCTTTTGTATTTAATTCCGATGCAATATCTGTGTTTCATCGTCAATAAGAAGGTCCAAGGGATACGGTAAACCTGAAATCAAGCATCGGAATGTTTAACTGGTCTCACAGGAAAGGTTCATAACATAGACAGTAAGAAGACTCAGTCTTCTTGTACTTGTGCCTTTTGTATTTAATTCCGATGCAATATCTGTGATTCATCGTCAATAAGAAGGTCCAAGGGATACAGTAAACCTGAGGGGAAGCATCGAAATCTAAAACTAGTCTCACAGGAAAGGTTCAATCCATAGCCAGTAAGAAGTGTCAGTCTTCATGTACTTAAGTCGGCATTTTGCTTTTTGGATTGAATTCCGATGCAATTTCTGCGTTTCATCGTCAAAACGATGGTCCAAGGGATACAGTAAACCTGAAGTGAAGCATCGGAATCTAAAACTGGTCTCACAGGAAAGGCTCAAATCGTAGACAGTAAGAAGAGTCAGTCTACTTGTACTTAAGTCGGCATTGTGACTTTTGAATTTAATTCCGATGCAATTTCTGTGCTTCATCGTCAATAAGATGGTCCAAGGGATACAGTAAACCTGAAGTGAAGCATCGGAATCTAAAACTGGTCTCACAGGAGAGGTTCAAATCATAGAATGTTAGAGGTGTCAGTTCTCTTGTACTTAAGTTTGCATTGTGCCTTTTGTATTTAATTCCGATGCAATATCTGTGTTTCATCGTCAATAAGAAGGTCGAAGGGATACAGTAAATCTAAAATCAAGCATCGGAATGTTAAACTGGTCTCAGAGGAAAGGTTTAAAACATTGACAGTAAGAAGAGACTGTCTTCTTGTACTTATGTCAACATTGTGTCTTTTGTATTTAATTCCGTGACAATTTCTGTGTTTCATCGTCAATAATATGGTCCAAGGGATAAAGTAAACATAAAGTGAAGCATCGGAATCTAAATCTGGTCTCACACTAAAGGTTCTTATCATAGACAGTAAGAAGAGTCAGTCTTCTTGTACTTAAGTCGGCATTGTGCCTTTTGTATTTAATTCCGATGCAATATCTGTGTTTCATCGTCAATAAGAAGGTCCAAGGGATACAGTAAACCTGAAATCAAGCAGCGGAATGTTAAACTGGTCTCACAGGAAAGGTTCAAAACATATACAGTAAGAAGAGCCAGTCTATTTGTTTTTAAGTCGACATTGTGCTTTTTGTATTTAATTACGATGCAATATCTGTGTCGCATCATCAATAACAAGGTCTAAGTGATACAGTACACCTGAAGTGAAGCATTGGAATTTAAAACTGTTCTCACAGGAATGGTTCAAATCATAGACAGTAAGAAGAGTCAGTCCTCTTGTACTTAATCGGCATTGTGCCTTTTGTATTTAATTCCGATGTAATATCTGTGTTTCATCGTCAATAAGAAGGTCCAAGGGATACAGTAAACCTGAAGTGAAGCATAGGAATCTAAAACTGGTCTCACAGGAGAGGTTCAAATTATAGATTGTTAGAAGTGTCAGTCCTCTTGTACTTAGGTCCCCATTGTGCCTTTTGTATTTAATTCCGATGCAATATCTGTGTTTCATCGTCAATAAGAAGGTCCAAGGGATACGGTAAACCTGAAATCAAGCATCGGAATGTTTAACTGGTCTCACAGGAAAGGTTCATAACATAGACAGTAAGAAGACTCAGTCTTCTTGTACTTGTGCCTTTTGTATTTAATTCCGATGCAATATCTGTGATTCATCGTCAATAAGGAGGTCCAAGGGATACAGTAAACCTGAGGGGAAGCATCGCAATCTAAAACTAGTCTCACAGGAAAGGTTCAATACATAGCCAGTAAGAAGTGTCAGTCTTCATGTACTTAAGTCGGCATTTTGCCTTTTGGATTGAATTCCGATGCAATTTCTGCGTTTTATCGTCAAAACGAAGGTCCAAGGGATACAGTAAACCTGAAGTGAAGCATCGGAATCTAAAACTAGTCTCACAGGAAAGGCTCAAATCGTAGACAGTAAGAAAAGTCAGTCTACTTGTACTTAAGTCGGCATTGTGCCTTTTGAATTTAATTCCGATGCAATTTCTGTGTTTCATCGTCAATAAGATGGTCCCAGGGATACAGTAAACATGAAGTGAAGCATCGGAATCTAAAACTGGTCTCACAGGAGCGGTTCAAATCATAGAATGTTAGAGGTGTCAGTTCTCTTGTACTTAAGTCGGCATTGTGCCTTTTGTATATAATTCCGATGCAATATCTGTGTTTCATCGTCAATAAGAAGGTCGATGGGATACAGTAAATCTAAAATCAAGCATCGGAATGTTAAACTGGTCCCAGAGGAAAGGTTTAAAACATTGACAGTAAGAAGAGACTGTCTTCTTGTACTTATGTCAACATTGTGGCTTTTGTATTTAATTCCGTGACAATTTCTGTGTTTCATCGTCAATAAGATGGTCCAAGGGATACAGTAAACATAAAGTGAAGCATCGGAATCTAAAACTGGTCTCACAGTAAAGGCTCAAATCATAGAATGTAATAAGAGTCAGTCTTCTTGTACTTAAGTCGGCATTATGACTTTTGTATTTGATTCCGATGGCATTTATGTGATTCATCGTCTATAAGAAGGTCCAAGGAATACAGTAAACCTGAAGTGAAGCATCAGAATCGAAAACAGGTCTCACAGGAAAGGTTGAAACAGAGACAGTAAGAAGAGTCAGTGTTCTTGTACTAAAGTTGGCATTGTGCTTTTTGTATTTAATTCCGATGCAATTTCTGTGTTTCATCGTCAAACAGAAGATCCAAGTTATACAGTAAACCTGAAGTGAAGCGTAGGAATCTAAAACTGGTCTCACAGAAAAGGTTCAAATCATAGACAGTCTGAAGAGTCAGTCTTCTTGTACTTAAGTCGGCATTGTGCCTTTTGAATTTAATTCCGATGCAATTTCTGAGCTTCTTCGTCAATACGAAGGTCCAATGTAATCAGTAAACCTAAAGTGAAGCATCGGAATCTAAAACTGGTCTTACACTAAAGTTTCGTAACATAGACAGTATGAAGAGTCAGTCTTCTTGTACTTAAGCCGACATTGTGCCTTTTGTATTTAATTACGATTCAATTTCTGAGTTTCTTAGTCAATAAGAAGGTGCAAGGGATACAGTAAACCTGAAGTGAAGCATCGGAATTTAAAACTAATCTCACAGGATAGGTTCAAAACTTAGACAGTAAGGAGAGTCAGACGTCTTGTACTTAAGTCGGCATTGTGCATTTTTGTATTTATTTCCGATGCAATTTCTGTGTTTCATCGTCAATAAGAAGGTCCAAGCGATAGAGTAAACCTGAAGTGAAACATCGGAATCTAAATCTGGTCTCACAGGAATTGTTCAAACATAGACAGTAAGAAGAGTCAGTGTTCTTGTACTTAAGTTTGCATTGTGCTTTTTGTATTTAATTCCGATGCAATTTCTGTGTTTCATCGTCAAACAAAAGATCGAAGTTATACAGTAAACCTGAAGTGAAGCGTAGGAATCTAAAACTGGTCTCACAGGAAAGGTTCAAATCATAGACAGTATGAAGAGTCAGTCTTCTTGTACTTAAGTCGGCATTGTGCCTTTTGAATTTAATTCCGATGCAATTTCTGAGCTTCATCGTCAATAAGAAGGTCCAATGTATTCAGTAAACCTAAAGTGAAGCATAGGAATCTAAAACTGGTCTCACAGAAGAGGTTCAAATTATAGATTGTTAGAAGTGTCAGTCCTCTTGTACTTAAGTCGGCATTGTGCCTTTTGTATTTAATTCCGATGCAATATCTGTGTTTCATCGTCAATAAGAAGGTCCAGGGATACAGTAAACCTGAAGTGAAGCATCGGAATCTAAAACTGAATACACAGTAAAGGCTAAAATCATAGAATGTAATAAGAGTCAGTCTTCTTGTACTTAAGTCGGAATTATGATATTTGTATTTAATTCCGATGGCATTTCTGTGATTCATCGTCGATAAGATGGTCCAAGGGATACAGTAAACCTGACGTGAAGCATCGGAATCTAAAACTGGTCTCACAGGTAAACTTCAAAACATAGACAGTAACAAGATTCAGTCTTCTTGTACTAGAGTCGGCATTGTGCCTTTTGTATGTAATTCCGATGCAGTTTCTGTGAAGCATCGGAATCTAAATCTGGTCTCACACTAAAGGTACGTAACATAGACAGTAAGAAGAGTCAGTCTTCTTGTACTGAAGTCGGCATTGTGACTTTTGTATTTAATTACGATTCAATTTCTGTGTTTCTTAGTCAATAAGAAGGTGCAAGGGATACAGTAAACCTGAAGTGAAGCATCGGAATCTAAAACTAATCTCACAGGAAGGGTTTAAAACCTTAGACAGTAAGAAGAGTCAGTCTTCTTGTACTTAAGTCGGCATTGTGCATTTTTGTATTTATTTCCGATGCAATTTCTGTGTTTCATCGTCAATAAGAAGGTCCACGCGATACAGTAAACCCGAAGTGAAACATCGGAATCTAAACCTGGTCTCACAGGAAAGGCTCACAGCATAGAATGTAAGAAGAGTCAGTCCTCTTGTACTTAAGTCGACATTATGCCTTTTGTTTTTTATTCCGATGCTATTTCTGTGATTCATCGTCAATATGAAGGTCCAAGGGATGCAGTAAACCTGAAGTGAAGCATCGGAATCTAAGACTGGTCTCACAGGAAAACCTGAAATCATAGAATGTAAGAAGAGTCAGTCTTCTTGTACCTAAGTCGGCATTGTGCCTTTTGTATTTAATTCCAATGCAATTTCTGTGTTTCATCGTCAATAAGAAGGTCCAAGGGATACCGATAACCTGAAGTGAAGCATCGGAATCTAAATCTGGTCTCACAGGAAAGGCTGAAATCATTGAATGTAAGAAGAAACAGTCCTCTTCTACGTATGTCGGCATAGTGCCTTTTGTATTTAATTCCGATGCAATTTCTGTGTTTCATTGTCAATAAGAAGGTCCAAGGGATATAGTGAACATGAAGTAAAAAATTGGAATCTATAACTGGTTCCACAGGGGAGGTTCAAAATATACACAGTAAAAAGTCTCAGTCTTCTTGTACTTAGGTCGGCATTGGGGCTTTTGTATATAATTCCGATGCAATTTCTGTGTTTCATCGTCAATAAGAAGGCCCAAGGGTTACAGTAAACCTGAAGTGAACCATCGGAATCTAAAACTGGTCTCACAGGATAGGTTCAAAGCATTGACCATAAGAAGAGTCAGTCTTCTTGTCCTTAAGTCGGCAGTGTTCCTTTTGTATTCAATTCCGATGCAATTTCAGTGTTTGATCGTCAATAAGAAGAACCAAGGGATAAAGCAAACCCAAAGTGAAGCATCGGAATCTAAAACTACTCTCACAGAAAACGGTCAAATCATAGAACGTAGGAAGAGTCAGTCCTCCTGTACTTACGTCGATATTGTGTCTTTTGTACTTAATTCCGATGCAATTTCTGTGTTTCATCGCCTGTAAGTAGGACCAAGGGATACAGCAAACCTGAAGTGAAGCATCGGAATATAAAACTTTTCTCACAGGAAAGGTTCAATCATAGAATGTAAGAAGAGTCAGTCTTCTTGTACTTAAGCCGACATGGTGCCTTTGGAATTTAATTCCGATGCAATTTCTGTGTTTCATCGACAATATGAAGGTCCAAGGGATACCGCAAACCTGAAGTGAAGCATCGGAATCTAAATCTGGTCTCACACTAAAGGTACGTAACATAGACAGTAAGAAGAGTCAGTCTTCTTGTACATAAGTCGGCATTGTGACTTTTGTATTTAATTACGATTCAATTTCTGTGTTTCTTAGTCAATAAGAAGGTGCAAGGGATACAGTAAACCTGAAGTGAAGCATCGGAATCTAAAACTAATCTCACAGGAAGGGTCTAAAACCTTAGACAGTAAGAAGAGTCAGTCTTCTTGTATTTAAGTCGGCATTGTGCATTTATGTATTTATTTCCGATGCAATTTCTGTGTTTCATCGTCAATAAGAAGGTCCAAGCGATACAGTAAACCCGAAGTGAAACATCGGAATCTAAACCTGGTCTCACAGGAAAGGCTCACAGCATAGAATGTAAGAAGAGTCAGTCCTCTTGTACTTAAGTCGACATTATGCCTTTTGTTTTTTATTCCGATGCTATTTCTGTTATTCATCGTCAATATGAAGGTCCAAGGGATGCAGTAAACCTGAAGTGAAGCATCGGAATCTAAGACTGGTCTCACAGGAAAACCTGAAATCATAGAATGTAAGAAGAGTCAGTCTTCTTGTACTTAAGTCGGCATTGTGCCTTTTGTATTTAATTCCGATGCAATTTCTGTGTTTCATCGTCAATGAGAAGGTCCAAGGGATACCGATAACCTGAAGTGAAGCATCGGAATCTAAATCTGGTCTCACAGGAAAGGCTGAAATCATTGAATGTAAGAAGAAACAGTCCTCTTCTACGTATGTCGGCATAGTGCCTTTTGTATTTAATTCCGATGCAATTTCTGTGTTTCATTGTCAATAAGAAGGTCCAGGGGATATAGTGAACATGAAGTAAAAAATTGGAATCTATAACTGGTTCCACAGGAGAGGTTCAAAATATACACAGTAAAAAGTCTCAGTCTTCTTGTACTTAGGTCGGCATTGGGGCTTTTGTATATAATTCCGATGCAATTTCTGTGTTTCATCGTCAATAAGAAGGCCCAAGGGTTACAGTAAACCAGAAGTGAACCATCGGAATCTAAAACTGGTCTCACAGGATAGGTTCAAAGCATTGACAGTAAGAAGAGTCAGTCTTCTTGTCCTTAAGTCGGCATTGTTCCTTTTGTATTTAATTCCGATGCAATTTCAGTGTTTCATCGTCAATAAGAAGGTCCAAGGGATACAGCAAACCCAAAGTGAAGCATCGGAATCTAAAACTACTCTCACAGGAAACGGTCAAATCATAGAACGTAGGAAGAGTCAGTCCTCCTGTACTTAAGTCGATATTGTGTCTTTTGTACTTAATTCCGATGCAATTTCTGTGTTTCATCGCCTGTAAGAAGGACCAAGGGATACAGTAAACCTGAAGTGAAGCATCGGAATATAAAACTTTTCTCACAGGAAAGGTTCAATCATAGAATGTAAGAAGAGTCAGTCTTCTTTTACTTAAGCCGACATGGTGCCTTTGGAATTTAATTCCGATGCAATTTCTGTGTTTCATCGACAATATGAAGGTCCAAGGGATACCGCAAACCTGAAGTGAAGCATCGGAATCTAAAACTGGCCTCACAGTAAAGGCTCAAATCATGAACGTAATAAGAGTCAGACTTCTTGTACTTAAGTCGGCATTATGACTTTTGTATTTAATTCCGATGGCATTTGTGTGATTCGTCGCCAATAAGAAGTCCAAGGAATACAGTAAACCTGAAGTGAAGCATCTGAATCTAAAACTGGTCTCACAGGAAAGCTTCAAAACATAGACAGTAAGAAGATTCAGTCTTCTTGTACCTAAGTCGGCATTGTGCCTTTTGTATGTAGTTCCGATGCAGTTTCTGTGTTTCATCGTCAATAAGAAGGTCCAAGCGATACAGTAAACTTGAAGTGAACCATCGGAATCTAAATCTGGTTTCACAGGGAAGGTTCAAATCACAGACAGTATCAAGAGTCAGTCCTGTTGTTCTTAATCGGCACTCTGCCTTTTGTATTGAATTCCGATGCAATTTCTGTGTTTCATCGTCGAACCGAAGGTCCAAGGCACACAGTGAACCTGAAGTGAAGCATCGGAATCTAAAACTGGTCTCACAGGAAAGGCTCAAATCGTAGACAGTAAGAAGAGTCAGTTTACTTGTACTTAAGTCGGCATTGTGCCTTTTGAATTTAATTCCGATGCAATTTCTGTGTTTCATCGTCAATAAGATGGTCCAAGGGATACAGTAAACCTGAAGTGAAGGGTCGGAATCTAAATCTGGTCTCACACTAAAGGTTCTAAACATAGACGTTTAGGAGAGTCAGTCTTCTTGTACTTAAGTCGGCATTGTGCCTTTTGTATTTAATTACGATGCAATTTCTGTGTCTCATCGTCAATACGAAGGGCCAAGGGATACAGTAAACCTGAAGTGAAGCATCGCAATCTAAAACTGGTCTCACAGGAGAGGTTCAAATCATAGAATGTTAGAAGTGTCAGTCCTCTTGTACGTAAGTCGGCATTGTGCCTTTTGTATTTAATTCCGATGCAATAACTGTGTTTCATCGTCAATAAGAAGGTCCAAGGGATACAGTAAACCTGAAATCAAGCATCGGAATGTTAAACTTGTCCTACAGGAAAGGTTCAAACATAGACAGTAAGAAAAGTCAGTCTTCTTGTACTTATGTCGGCATTTTGCCTTCTCTATTGAATTCCGATAGAACTTCTGTGTTTAATCGTCAATAAGAATGTCCAAGGGATGCAGTAAACCTGAAGTGAAGCATCGGTATCTAAAACTGAACTCACACGAAAGTTCAAATCATAGAATATCATTAGAGGCAGTCCTCTTGTATTTAAGTCTGCATTCTGCCTTTTGTATTTATTTCCGACGCTATTTCTGTGTTTCATCGTCAATATGAAGGTCCAAGGGATACCGTAAACCTGAAGTGAAGCATCGGAATCTAAAACTGGTCTCACAGGAAAGGTTCAAAACATAGACAGTAAGAGGTGTCAGTGTTCTTGTACTTAAGTCAGCATTGTGCTTTTTTGTATGTAATTCCGATGCAATTTCTGTGTTTCATCGTCAATAAGAAGGTCCAAGGGATACAGTAAACCTGAAGTGAACCATCGGAAACTAAAACTGGCATCACAGGAAAGGTTCACAACATAGACAGTAAGAAGAGCCCGTCTACTTGTTTTTAGGTCGACATTGTGCTTTTGTATGTAATTACAATGCAATTTCTGTGTTTCATCGTCAATAAGATGGACCAAGGGATACAGTAAACCTGAAGTGAATTATCAGAATCTATAACTGGTCTCACAGGAAAGGCAGATAACATTGACTGTAAGAAGAGGCAGTCTTCTTGTACTTAAGTCGGCATTGTGCCTTTTGTATTTATTTCCGAAGCAATTTCTGTGTTTTATCGTCTATAAGAAGGTCCAAGGGATACAGTATACCTGAGGTGAAGCATCGGAATCTAAAACTAGTCTCACAGGAAAGGTTCAAATCATAGACAGTATGAAGAAGCTGTCTTCTTGTACCTAAGTCGTACAGTGCCTTTGGAATTTAATTCCGATGCAATTTCTGTGCTTCATCGCCAATAAGAAGGTCCAAGGTATACAGTAAACCTAAAGTGAAGCATCGAAATCTAAAACTGGTCTCACACTAAAGGTTCGTAACGTAGACAGTAAGAAGAGTCAGTCTTCTTGTACTGAAGTCGGCATTGTGCCTTTTGTATTTAATTACGATGCAATTTCTGTGTTTCATAGTCAATAAGAAGGTGGAAGGGATACAGTAAACCTGAAGTTATGCATCGGAATCCAAAACTGGTCTCACAGGAAAGGTTCAAAACATAGACAGTAAGAAGAGTCAGTCCTCTTGTACTTATGTCGGCATTGTGCCGTTTGTATTAAAATCTGGTACAATTTCTGTGTTTCATCGTCAATAATAAGGTCCAAGGGATACAGTAAACTCGAAGTGAAGCATCGGCATCTACTACTGGTCTCACAGGAGAGGTTCAAATCATAGAATGTAAGAAGTGTCAGTCCTCTTGTATTTATGTCGCATTGTGCCTTTTGTATTTAATTCCGATGCAATGTCTGTGTGTCATCGTCAATAAGAAGGTCCAAGGAAAACAGTAAACATGAAATGAAGCATCGGAATGTAAAACTGGTCTCACAGGAAATGTTTAAATCATAGACAGTAAGAGGAGTCTGTCCTCTTGTACTTAAGACGACTTTGTGCCTTTTGTATTTAATTCCGATGTAATATCTGTGTTTCATCGTCAATAAGATGGACAAAGGGATACAGTAAACCTGAAGTGAAGCATCGGAATCTAATACTGGTCTCACAGGAAAGGCTCAAAGCATAGACAGTAAGAAAAGTCATTCCTCTTGTACTTAAGTCGGCATTTTGCCTTTTGTATTGAATTCCGATGCAATGTCTGTATTTCATCGTCAATAAGAAGGTCCAAGGGATACAGTAAACCTGAAGTAAAGCAACCGAATCTAAAACTGGTCTCACAGGAAAGGTTCAAAACATAGACAGTAAGAAGAGTCAGTCTTGTTGTACTTAAGTCGGCATTCTGCCTTTTGTATTTAATTCCAATGCAATTTCTGTGTTTCATCGTCAGAATGAAGGTCCAAGTGATACAGTAAACATGAAGTGATGGTTCGGAATCAAAAACTGGTCTCACAGGAAAGGCTCAAATCATAGACAGTAAAAAGAGTAAGTCTTGTTATACTTATGTCGGCGTTGTGCCCTTTGAATTTAATTCCAATGCAATATCTGTGTTTCATCGTCAATAAGAAGGTCCAAGGGATACAGTAAACCTGAAGTGAAGCATCGGAATGTAAAACTGGTCTCATACTAAAGGTTCAAAACATCGACAGTAAGAAGAGTCAGTCTTCATGTACTTAAGTCGGCATTCTGCCTTTTGTATTTAATTCCGATGCAATTTCTGTGTTTCACCGTCAATAAGAAGGTCCAACGGATACAGTAAACCTGAAGTGAAGCATCTGAAACTATAACTGGTCTCACAGGAAAGGTTATAAGATGGACAGTAAGAAGAGTCAGTCTTCTTGTACTTAAGTCGGCATAGTGCCTTTTTGTATTTATTTCCGATACAATTTCTGTATTTCATCGTCTATAAGAAGGTCCAAGCGATACATTCAACCTGAGGTGAAGCATCGGAATCTAAATCTGGTCTCACAGGAAAGGTTCAATAAATGGCCAGTAAGAAGAGTCAGTCCTCTTGTACTTCAGTCGGCATTTTGCTTTTTGTATTGAATTCCGATGCATATTCTGTGTTTAATCGGCAATAAGAAGGATTAAGGGATACAGTAAACCTGCAGTGACGCATCGGAATCTAAAATTGGTCTCACAGGAGAGGTTAAAATCATAGACAGTAAAAAGAGTCAGTCTTCTTGTACTTAAGTCGGCATTGTGCCTTTTCAATTTAATTCCGATGCAATTTCTGTGTTTCATCGTCAAGAAGAAGGTCCAAGGGATGCAGTAAACATGAAATGAATCATCGGAATCTAAAACTGGTCTCACACTGAAGGTTCAAAGCATTGACAGTAAGATGAGTCAGTCTTCTTGTACTTAAGTCGGCATTGTGACTTTTGCATTTCATTCCGATGCAATTTCTGTGTTTCATCGTCAATAACAAGGTCCATGGGATACAGTTAACCTGAAGTGAAGCATCGGAATCTAAAACTGGTCTCATTGGAAAGGTTCAAAACATAAACAATAAAGAGTCATTCCTCTTGTACTTAAGTCGGCATTGTGCCTTTTGTATTAAATTCGGATGCAATTTCTGTGTTTCATCGTCAATAAGAAGGTCCAAGGGATACAGTAAAACTCAAGTGAAGCATCGGAACCTAAAACCTGTCTCACAGGAGAGGTTCAAATCATAGAATGTAAGAAGTGTCAGTCCTCTTGTACTTATGTCGGCATTGTGCCTTTTGTAAATAATTCCTATGCAATTTCTGTGTTTCATCGTCAATAAGAAGGTCCATGGGATACAGTAAACCTGAAGTGAAGCATCGGAATCTAAAACTGGACTCACAGGAGAGTTTCAAATCATAGAAAGTTTGAGTGTCAGTCCTCTTGTACTTAAGTCGGCATTGTGCCTTTTGAATTTAAATCCGATGCAATTTCTGTGCTTCATCGTCAATAAGAAGGTCCAAGGTATACAGTAAACATGAGGCGAAGCGTCGGAAACTAAAACTGGACTCACAGGAGAGGTTAAAATCATAGAAAGCAACAGTGCCAGTCCTCTTGTACTTAAGTCTTCATTCTGCCTTTTGAATTTAATTCCGATGCAATTTCTGTGCTTCATCGTCAATAAGAATGTTCAAGGTATACAGTAAACCTGAAGTGAAGCATCGGAATCTAAAACTGGTCTCACACTAAAGGTTCATAACATAGATAGTAAGATGAGTCAGTCTTCTTTTACTGAAGTCAGCATTGTGCCTTTTGTGTTTAATTGCGATGCAATTTCTGTGTTTCATCGTCAATAAGAAGGTCCAAGGGATACAGTACACGTGAAGTGAAGCATCGGAATCTAAAACTGGTCTCACACTAGAGGTTCGTAACAAAGGTAGTAGGAGAGTCAGTCTTCTTGTAATGAAGTCGGCATTGTGCCTTTTGTATTTAATTACGATGCAATTGCTGTGTTTCATCGTCAATAAGATGGTCCAAGGGATCCAGTAAACCTGAAGTAATGCATCGGAATCTAAAACTGGTATCACACTAAAGGTTCATAACATAGATAGTAAGAAGAGTCAGTCTCCTGGTACTGATGTCGGCTTTGTGCCTTTTGTGTTTAATTACGATGCAATTTCTGTGTTTCATCGTCTATAAGAAGGTCCAAGGGATACTGTAAACCTGAAGTGAAGCATCGGAATCTTAAACTGGTCTCACACTAAAGGTTCTTAAGATAGATAGTAAAATGAGTCAGTCTTCTTGCACTGGAGTCGGCATAGTGCCTTTTGTATTTAATTACAATGCAATTTCTGTGTTTCATCGTCAATATGAAGGTCCAAGGGATACATTAAACCTGAAGTGAAGCATTGGAATCTAAAACTGGTCTCACACTAAAGGTTCATAACATAGATAGTAAGAAGAGTCAGTCTTCTTGTACTTCAGTCGGCATTGTGCGTTTTGTATTTAATTCCGATGAAATTTCTGTGTTTCATCGTCAATAAGAAGGTACAAGGGATACAGTTAACCTGTATTGAAGGATCGGAATCTAAAATTAGTCTCACCGGAGAGTTTCAAATGATAGAAAATTAGAGTGTCAGTCCTCTTGTACTTAAGTTGGCATTGTACCTTATAAATTTATTTCCGATGCAATTTCTGTGCTTCATCGTCAACAAGAAGGTCCAAGGTACACAGTAAACCTGAAGTGAAGTTTCAGAATCTAAAACTGGACTTACAGGAGAGATTCAAATCTTAGAAAGTTTGAGTGTCAGCCCTCTTTTACTTAGGTCGGCAATGTGCTTTTTGAATTTAATTCCGAAGCAATTTCTGTGCTTCATCGTCAATAAGAAGGTCCAAGGTATACAGGAAACCTGAAGTGGAGCATCGGAATCTAAAACTGGAATCACAGGAGAGGTTCAAATCATAGAAAGTTAGAGTGTCAGTCCGCTGCGACTTTGTCGGCATTGTGCCTTTTGAATTTAATTCCGATGCAATTTCTGTGCTTCATCGTCACTAAGAAGGTCCAAGGTATATGGTAAACCTGAAGTGAAGAATCGGAATCTAAAACTGGCGTCACAGGAGAGGTTGAAATCATAGAAAGTTAGAGTGTCAGTCCTCTTGAACTTAATCGGCATTGTGCCTTTTGAATTTAATTCCGATGCAATTTCTGTGTTTCATCGTCAATAAGAAGGTCCAAGGTATACAGTAAACCTGAAGTGAAGCATCGGAATCTAAAACTGGACTCCCAGGAGAGGTTCAAAGCACAGAAAGTTAGAGTGTCACTCCTCTTGTACTTAAGTCGGCATTGTGCCTTTGAATTTAATTCCAATGTAATTTCTGTGCTTCATCTTCAATAAGAAGGTCCAAGGTATACAGGAAACCTGAAGTGGAGCATCGGAATCTAAAACTGGAATCACAGGAGAGGTTCAAATCATAGAAAGTTAGAGTGTCAGTCCGCTGCGACTTTGTCGGCATTGTGCCTTTTGAATTTAATTCCGATGCAATTTCTGTGCTTCATCGTCACTAAGAAGGTCCAAGGTATATGGTAAACCTGAAGTGAAGAATCGGAACCTAAAACTGGCCTCACAGGAGAGGTTGAAATCATAGAAAGTTAGAGTGTCACTCCTCTTGAACTTAATCGGCAGTGTGCCTTTTGAATTTAATTCCGATGCAATTTCTGTGTTTCATCGTCAGTAAGAAGGTCCAAGGTATACAGTAAACCTGAAGTGAAGCATCGGAATCTAAAACTGGACTCACAAAAGAGGTTCAAATCATAGAAAGTTAGAGTGTCAGTCCTCTTGTACTTAAGTCGGCATTGTGCCTTTGAATTTAATTCCGATGCAATTTCTGTGCTTCATCTTCAATAAGAAGGTCCAAGGTATCCAGTAAACCTGAAGTGGAGCATCGGAATCTAAAACTGGACTCACAGGAGAGATTCAAATCATAGAAAGTTTGAGTGTCAGCCCTCTTTTACTTAGGTCGGCAATGTGCCTTTTGAATTTAATTCCGATGCAATTTCTGTGCTTCGTCGTCAATAAGAAGGTCCAAGATATACAGTAAACATGAAGTGAAGCATCGGAATCTAAAACTAGACTCCCAGGAGAGGTTCAAAACACAGAAAGTTAGAGTGTCACTCCTCTTGTACTTAAGTCGGCATTGTGCCTTTGAATTTAATTCCGATGCAATTTCTGTGCTTCATCTTCAATAAGAAGGTCCAAGGTATCCAGTAAACCTGAAGTGGAGCATCGGAATCTAAAACTGGACTCACAGGAGAGGTTCAAATCATAGAATGTTAGAGTGTCAGTCCGCTTGGACTTAATCGGCATTGTGCCTTTTGAATTTAATTCCGATGCGATTTCTGTGCTTCATCGTCACTAAGAAGGTCCAAGGTATATGGTAAACCTGAAGTGAAGAATCGGAATCTAAAACTGGGCTCACAGGAGAGGTTGAAATCATAGAAAGTTAGAGTGTCAGTCCTATTGAACTTAATCGGCATTGTGCCTTTTGAATTTCATTCCGATGCAATTTCTGTGTTTCATCGTCAATAAGAAGGTCCAAGGTATACAGTAAACCTGAAGCGAAGCATCGGAATCTAAAACTGGTCTCACTCTAAAGGTTCATAACATAGATAGTAAGAAGACTCGGTCTTTTTTTATTGCAGTCGGCTTTGTGCCTTTTGTATTTAATTCCGATGCAATTTCTGTGTTTCATCGTCAATAAGAAGGTCCAAGGGATACAGTAAACCTGAAGTGAAGCATCGGAATCTAAAACTGGTCACACACTAAAGGTTCATAACATAGATAGTAAGAAGAGTCAGTCTTCTTGTACTTATGTCGGCATTGTGCGTTTTGTATTTAATTCCGATGAAATTTCTGTGTTTCATCGTCAATAAGAAGGTCCAAGGGATACAGTTAACCTGTATTGAAGCATCGGAATCCAAAATTGGTCTCACAGGAGAGGTTCAAATCATAGAAAGTTAGAGTGTCAGTCCTCTTGTCCTTAAGTCGGCTGTGTGCCTTTTAAATTTAATTCCGATGCAATCTCTGTGCTTCATCGTCAATAAGAAGGTCCAAGGTATACAGTAAACCTGAAGTGAAGCATCGGAATCTAGAACAGGACTCACAGGATAGGTTCAAATCATAGAAAGTTAGAGTGTCAGTCCTCTTGTACTTAAGTTGGCATTGTACCTTATAAATTTAATTCCGATGCAATTTCTGTGCTTCATCGTCAACAAGAAGGTCCAAGGTACACAGTAAACCTGAAGTGAAGTATCAGAATCTAAAACTGGACTCACAGGAGAGATTCAAATCTTAGAAAGTTTGAGTGTCAGCCCTCTTTTACTTAGGTCGGCAATGTGCTTTTTGAATTTAATTCCGAAGCAATTTCTGTGCTTCATCGTCAATAAGAAGGTCCAAGGTATACAGTAAACCTGAAGTGAAGCATCGGAATCTAAAACTGGACTCCCAGGAGAGGTTCAAAGCACAGAAAGTTAGAGTGTCACTCCTCTTGTACTTAAGTCGGCATTGTGCCTTTGAATTTAATTCCAATGTAATTTCTGTGCTTCATCTTTAATAAGAAGGTCCAAGGTATACAGGAAACCTGAAGTGGAGCATCGGAATCTAAAACTGGAATCACAGGAGAGGTTCAAATCATAGAAAGTTAGAGTGTCAATCCGCTGCGACTTTGTCGGCATTGTGCCTTTTGAATTTAATTCCGATGCAATTTCTGTGCTTCATCGTCACTAAGAAGGTCCAAGGTATATGGTAAACCTGAAGTGAAGAATCGGAACCTAAAACTGGCCTCACAGGAGAGGTTGAAATCATAGAAAGTTAGAGTGTCAGTCCTCTTGAACTTAATCGGCAGTGTGCCTTTTGAATTTAATTCCGATGCAATTTCTGTGTTTCATCGTCAGTAAGAAGGTCCAAGGTATACAGTAAACCTGAAGTGAAGCATCGGAATCTAAAACTGGACTCACAAAAGAGGTTCAAATCATAGAAAGTTAGAGTGTCAGTCCTCTTGTACTTAAGTCGGCATTGTGCCTTTGAATTTAATTCCGATGCAATTTCTGTGCTTCATCTTCAATAAGAAGGTCCAAGGTATCCAGTAAACCTGAAGTGGAGCATCGGAATCTAAAACTGGACTCACAGGAGAGATTCAAATCATAGAAAGTTTGAGTGTCAGCCCTCTTTTACTTAGGTCGGCAATGTGCCTTTTGAATTTAATTCCGATGCAATTTCTGTGCTTCGTCGTCAATAAGAAGGTCCAAGATATACAGTAAACATGAAGTGAAGCATCGGAATCTAAAACTAGACTCCCAGGAGAGGTTCAAAACACAGAAAGTTAGAGTGTCACTCCTCTTGTACTTAAGTCGGCATTGTGCCTTTGAATTTAATTCCGATGCAATTTCTGTGCTTCATCTTCAATAAGAAGGTCCAAGGTATCCAGTAAACCTGAAGTGGAGCATCGGAATCTAAAACTGGACTCACAGGAGAGGTTCAAATCATAGAATGTTAGAGTGTCAGTCCGCTTGGACTTAATCGGCATTGTGCCTTTTGAATTTAATTCCGATGCGATTTCTGTGCTTCATCGTCACTAAGAAGGTCCAAGGTATATGGTAAACCTGAAGTGAAGAATCGGAATCTAAAACTGGGCTCACAGGAGAGGTTGAAATCATAGAAAGTTAGAGTGTCAGTCCTATTGAACTTAATCGGCATTGTGCCTTTTGAATTTCATTCCGATGCAATTTCTGTGTTTCATCGTCAATAAGAAGGTCCAAGGTCTACAGTAAACCTGAAGCGAAGCATCGGAATCTAAAACTGGTCTCACTCTAATTGTTCATAACATAGATAGTAAGAAGACTCGGTCTTTTTTTATTGCAGTCGGCTTTGTGCCTTTTGTATTTAATTCCGATGCAATTTCTGTGTTTCATCGTCAATAAGAAGGTCCAAGGGATACAGTAAACCTGAAGTGAAGCATCGGAATCTAAAACTGGTCACACACTAAAGGTTCATAACATAGATAGTAAGAAGAGTCAGTCTTCTTGTACTTATGTCGGCATTGTGCGTTTTGTATTTAATTCCGATGAAATTTCTGTGTTTCATCGTCAATAAGAAGGTCCAAGGAATACAGTTAACCTGTATTGAAGCATCGGAATCTAAAATTGGTCTCACAGGAGAGGTTCAAATCATAGAAAGTTAGAGTGTCAGTCCTCTTGTCCTTAAGTCGGCTGTGTGCCTTTTAAATTTAATTCCGATGCAATCTCTGTGCTTCATCGTCAATAAGAAGGTCCAAGGTATACAGTAAACCTGAAGTGAAGCATCGGAATCTAGAACAGGACTCACAGGATAGGTTCAAATCATAGAAAGTTAGAGTGTCAGTCCTCTTGTACTTAAGTTGGCATTGTACCTTATAAATTTAATTCCGATGCAATTTCTGTGCTTCATCGTCAACAAGAAGGTCCAAGGTACACAGTAAACCTGAAGTGAAGTATCAGAATCTAAAACTGGACTCACAGGAGAGATTCAAATCTTAGAAAGTTTGAGTGTCAGCCCTCTTTTACTTAGGTCGGCAATGTGCTTTTTGAATTTAATTCCGAAGCAATTTCTGTGCTTCATCGTCAATAAGAAGGTCCAAGGTATACAGTAAACCTGAAGTGAAGCATCGGAATCTAAAACTGGACTCCCAGGAGAGGTTCAAAGCACAGAAAGTTAGAGTGTCACTCCTCTTGTACTTAAGTCGGCATTGTGCCTTTGAATTTAATTCCAATGTAATTTCTGTGCTTCATCTTCAATAAGAAGGTCCAAGGTATACAGGAAACCTGAAGTGGAGCATCAGAATCTAAAACTGGAATCACAGGAGAGGTTCAAATCATAGAAAGTTAGAGTGTCAGTCCGCTGCGACTTTGTCGGCATTGTGCCTTTTGAATTTAATTCCGATGCAATTTCTGTGCTTCATCGTCACTAAGAAGGTCCAAGGTATATGGTAAACCTGAAGTGAAGAATCGGAACCTAAAACTGGCCTCACAGGAGAGGTTGAAATCATAGAAAGTTAGAGTGTCAGTCCTCTTGAACTTAATCGGCAGTGTGCCTTTTGAATTTAATTCCGATGCAATTTCTGTGTTTCATCGTCAGTAAGAAGGTCCAAGGTATACAGTAAACCTGAAGTGAAGCATCGGAATCTAAAACTGGACTCACAAAAGAGGTTCAAATCATAGAAAGTTAGAGTGTCAGTCCTCTTGTACTTAAGTCGGCATTGTGCCTTTGAATTTAATTCCGATGCAATTTCTGTGCTTCATCTTCAATAAGAAGGTCCAAGGTATCCAGTAAACCTGAAGTGGAGCATCGGAATCTAAAACTGGACTCACAGGAGAGATTCAAATCATAGAAAGTTTGAGTGTCAGCCCTCTTTTACTTAGGTCGGCAATGTGCCTTTTGAATTTAATTCCGATGCAATTTCTGTGCTTCGTCGTCAATAAGAAGGTCCAAGATATACAGTAAACATGAAGTGAAGCATCGGAATCTAAAACTAGACTCCCAGGAGAGGTTCAAAACACAGAAAGTTAGAGTGTCACTCCTCTTGTACTTAAGTCGGCATTGTGCCTTTGAATTTAATTCCGATGCAATTTCTGTGCTTCATCTTCAATAAGAAGGTCCAAGGTATCCAGTAAACCTGAAGTGGAGCATCGGAATCTAAAACTGGACTCACAGGAGAGGTTCAAATCATAGAATGTTAGAGTGTCAGTCCGCTTGGACTTAATCGGCATTGTGCCTTTTGAATTTAATTCCGATGCGATTTCTGTGCTTCATCGTCACTAAGAAGGTCCAAGGTATATGGTAAACCTGAAGTGAAGAATCGGAATCTAAAACTGGGCTCACAGGAGAGGTTGAAATCATAGAAAGTTAGAGTGTCAGTCCTATTGAACTTAATCGGCATTGTGCCTTTTGAATTTCATTCCGATGCAATTTCTGTGTTTCATCGTCAATAAGAAGGTCCAAGGTATACAGTAAACCTGAAGCGAAGCATCGGAATCTAAAACTGGTCTCACTCTAAAGGTTCATAACATAGATAGTAAGAAGACTCGGTCTTTTTTTATTGCAGTCGGCTTTGTGCCTTTTGTATTTAATTCCGATGCAATTTCTGTGTTTCATCGTCAATAAGAAGGTCCAAGGGATACAGTAAACCTGAAGTGAAGCATCGGAATCTAAAACTGGTCACACACTAAAGGTTCATAACATAGATAGTAAGAAGAGTCAGTCTTCTTGTACTTATGTCGGCATTGTGCGTTTTGTATTTAATTCCGATGAAATTTCTGTGTTTCATCGTCAATAAGAAGGTCCAAGGGATACAGTTAACCTGTATTGAAGCATCGGAATCTAAAATTGGCCTCACAGGAGAGGTTCAAATCATAGAAAGTTAGAGTGTCAGTCCTCTTGTCCTTAAGTCGGCTGTGTGCCTTTTAAATTTAATTCCGATGCAATTTCTGTGCTTCATCGTCAACAAGAAGGTCCAAGGTTCACAGTAAACCTGAAGTGAAGTATCAGAATCTAAAACTGGACTCACAGGAGAGATTCAAATCTTAGAAAGTTTGAGTGTCAGCCCTCTTTTACTTAGGTCGGCAATGTGCTTTTTGAATTTAATTCCGAAGCAATTTCTGTGCTTCATCGTCAATAAGAAGGTCCAAGGTATACAGTAAACCTGAAGTGAAGCATCGGAATCTAAAACTGGACTCCCAGGAGAGGTTCAAAGCACAGAAAGTTAGAGTGTCACTCCTCTTGTACTTAAGTCGGCATTGTGCCTTTGAATTTAATTCCAATGTAATTTCTGTGCTTCATCTTCAATAAGAAGGTCCAAGGTATACAGGAAACCTGAAGTGGAGCATCGGAATCTAAAACTGGAATCACAGGAGAGGTTCAAATCATAGAAAGTTAGAGTGTCAGTCCGCTGCGACTTTGTCGGCATTGTGCCTTTTGAATTTAATTCCGATGCAATTTCTGTGCTTCATCGTCACTAAGAAGGTCCAAGGTATATGGTAAACCTGAAGTGAAGAATCGGAACCTAAAACTGGCCTCACAGGAGAGGTTGAAATCATAGAAAGTTAGAGTGTCAGTCCTCTTGAACTTAATCGGCATTGTGCCTTTTGAATTTAATTCCGATGCAATTTCTGTGTTTCATCGTCAATAAGAAGGTCCAAGGTATACAGTAAACCTGAAGTGAAGCATCGGAATCTAAAACTGGACACACAAAAGTGGTTCAAATCATAGAAAGTTAGAGTGTCAGTCCTCTTGTACTTAAGTCGGCATTGTGCTTTTGTATTAAATTCGGATGCAATTTCTGTGTTTCATCGTCAATAAGAAAGTCCAAGGTATACAGTAAACCTGAAGTGAAGCATCGGAATCTAAAACTGGACTCACAGGAGCGGATCAAATCATAGAAAGTTTGAGTGTCAGTTATCTTGTACTGAAGTCGGCATTGTGCCTTTTCAATTTAATTCCGATAAAGTTTCTGTGCTTCATCGTCAATAAGAAGGTCCATGGTAGACAGTAATCATGAACTGCCGCATCGGAAACTAAAATTGGACTCACAGGAGAGGTACAAATCATAGAAAGCTAGAGTGTCAGTACTCTTGTACTGAAGTCGGCATTGTGCCTTTTGTATTTAATTACGATGCAAATTCTGTGTTTCATAGTGAATTAGAGGGTGCAAGGGATACAGTAAACCTGAAGTGAAGCATCGGAATCTAAAACTGGTCTCACACTAAAGGTTCATAACATAGATAGTAAGAATACTCGGTCTTCTTTTATTGCAGTCGGCATTGTGCCTTTTGTATTTAATTCCGATGCAATTTCTGTGTTTCATCGTCAATAAGAAGGTCCAAGGGATACAGTAAACCTGAAGTGAAGCATCGGAATCTAAAACTGGTCACACACTAAAGGTTCATAACATAGATAGTAAGAAGAGTCAGTCTTCTTGTACTTATGTCGGCATTGTGCGTTTTCTATTTAATTCCGATGAAATTTCTGTGTTTCATCGTCAATAAGAAGGTCCAAGGGATACAGTTAACCTGTATTGAAGCATCGGAATCTAAAATTGGTCTCACAGGAGATGTTCAAATCATAGAAAGTTAGAGTGTCAGTCCTCTTGTCCTTAAGTCGGCTGTGTGCCTTTTAAATTTAATTCCGATGCAATTTCTGTGCTTCATCGTCAATAAGAAGGTCCAAGGTATACAGTTAAGCTGAAGTGAAGCATCGGAATATAAACCTGGACTCACAGGAGAGGTTCAAATCATAGAAAGTTTGAGTGTCAGCCCTCTTTTACTTAGGTCGGCAATGCGCATTTTGAATTCAATTCCGATGCAATTTCTGTGCTTCGTCGTCAATAAGAAGGTCCAAGGTAAACAGTAAACGTGAAGTGAAGCATCGGAATCTAAAACTGGACTCCCAGGAGAGGTTCAAAACACAGAAAGTTAGAGTGTCACTCCTCTTGTACTTAAGTCGGCATTGTGCCTTTGAATTTAATTCCGATGCAATTTCTGTGCTTCATCTTCAATAAGAAGGTCCAATGTATACAGTAAACCTGAAGTGGAGCATCGGAATCTAAAACTGGAATCACAGGAGAGATTCAAATCATAGAAAGTTAGAGTGTCAGTCCGCTTGGACTTAGTCGGCATTGTGCCTTTTGAATTTAATTCCGATGCGATTTCTTTGCTTCATCGTCACTAAGAAGATCCAAGGTATATGGTAAACCTGATGTGAAGAATCGGAATCTAAAACTGGGCTCACAGGAGAGGTTGAAATCATAGAAAGTTAGAGTGTCAGTCCTATTGAACTTAATCGGCATTGTGCCTTTTGAATTTCATTCCGATGCAATTTCTGTGTTTCATCGTCGATAAGAAGGTCCAAGGTATACAGTAAACCTGAAGCGAAGCATCGGAATCTAAAACTGGTCTCACTCTAAAGGTTCATAACATAGATAGTAAGAAGACTCGGTCTTTTTTTATTGCAGTCGGCTTTGTGCCTTTTGTATTTAATTCCGATGCAATTTCTGTGTTTCATCGTCAATAAGAAGGTCCAAGGGATACAGTAAACCTGAAGTGAAGCATCGGATTCTAAAACTGGTCACACACTAAAGGTTCATAACATAGATAGTAAGAAGAGTCAGTCTTCTTGTACTTATGTCGGCATTGTGCGTTTTGTATTTAATTCCGATGAAATTTCTGTGTTTCATCGTCAATAAGAAGGTCCAAGGAATACAGTTAACCTGTATTGAAGCATCGGAATCTAAAATTGGTCTCACAGGAGAGGTTCAAATCATAGAAAGTTAGAGTGTCAGTCCTCTTGTCCTTAAGTCGGCTGTGTGCCTTTTAAATTTAATTCCGATGCAATCTCTGTGCTTCATCGTCAATAAGAAGGTCCAAGGTATACAGTAAACCTGAAGTGAAGCATCGGAATCTAGAACAGGACTCACAGGATAGGTTCAAATCATAGAAAGTTAGAGTGTCAGTCCTCTTGTACTTAAGTTGGCATTGTACCTTATAAATTTAATTCCGATGCAATTTCTGTGCTTCATCGTCAACAAGAAGGTCCAAGGTACACAGTAAACCTGAAGTGAAGTATCAGAATCTAAAACTGGACTCACAGGAGAGATTCAAATCTTAGAAAGTTTGAGTGTCAGCCCTCTTTTACTTAGGTCGGCAATGTGCTTTTTGAATTTAATTCCGAAGCAATTTCTGTGCTTCATCGTCAATAAGAAGGTCCAAGGTATACAGTAAACCTGAAGTGAAGCATCGGAATCTAAAACTGGACTCCCAGGAGAGGTTCAAAGCACAGAAAGTTAGAGTGTCACTCCTCTTGTACTTAAGTCGGCATTGTGCCTTTGAATTTAATTCCAATGTAATTTCTGTGCTTCATCTTCAATAAGAAGGTCCAAGGTATACAGGAAACCTGAAGTGGAGCATCGGAATCTAAAACTGGAATCACAGGAGAGGTTCAAATCATAGAAAGTTAGAGTGTCAGTCCGCTGCGACTTTGTCGGCATTGTGCCTTTTGAATTTAATTCCGATGCAATTTCTGTGCTTCATCGTCACTAAGAAGGTCCAAGGTATATGGTAAACCTGAAGTGAAGAATCGGAACCTAAAACTGGCCTCACAGGAGAGGTTGAAATCATAGAAAGTTAGAGTGTCAGTCCTCTTGAACTTAATCGGCAGTGTGCCTTTTGAATTTAATTCCGATGCAATTTCTGTGTTTCATCGTCAGTAAGAAGGTCCAAGGTATACAGTAAACCTGAAGTGAAGCATCGGAATCTAAAACTGGACTCACAAAAGAGGTTCAAATCATAGAAAGTTAGAGTGTCAGTCCTCTTGTACTTAAGTCGGCATTGTGCCTTTGAATTTAATTCCGATGCAATTTCTGTGCTTCATCTTCAATAAGAAGGTCCAAGGTATCCAGTAAACCTGAAGTAGAGCATCGGAATCTAAAACTGGACTCACAGGAGAGATTCAAATCATAGAAAGTTTGAGTGTCAGCCCTCTTTTACTTAGGTCGGCAATGTGCCTTTTGAATTTAATTCCGATGCAATTTCTGTGCTTCGTCGTCAATAAGAAGGTCCAAGATATACAGTAAACATGAAGTGAAGCATCGGAATCTAAAACTAGACTCCCAGGAGAGGTTCAAAACACAGAAAGTTAGAGTGTCACTCCTCTTGTACTTAAGTCGGCATTGTGCCTTTGAATTTAATTCCGATGCAATTTCTGTGCTTCATCTTCAATAAGAAGGTCCAAGGTATCCAGTAAACCTGAAGTGGAGCATCGGAATCTAAAACTGGACTCACAGGAGAGGTTCAAATCATAGAATGTTAGAGTGTCAGTCCGCTTGGACTTAATCGGCATTGTGCCTTTTGAATTTAATTCCGATGCGATTTCTGTGCTTCATCGTCACTAAGAAGGTCCAAGGTATATGGTAAACCTGAAGTGAAGAATCGGAATCTAAAACTGGGCTCACGGGAGAGGTTGAAATCATAGAAAGTTAGAGTGTCAGTCCTATTGAACTTAATCGGCATTGTGCCTTTTGAATTTCATTCCGATGCAATTTCTGTGTTTCATCGTCAATAAGAAGGTCCAAGGTATACAGTAAACCTGAAGCGAAGCATCGGAATCTAAAACTGGTCTCACTCTAAAGGTTCATAACATAGATAGTAAGAAGACTCGGTCTTTTTTTATTGCAGTCGGCTTTGTGCCTTTTGTATTTAATTCCGATGCAATTTCTGTGTTTCATCGTCAATAAGAAGGTCCAAGGGATACAGTAAACCTGAAGTGAAGCATCGGAATCTAAAACTGGTCACACACTAAAGGTTCATAACATAGATAGTAAGAAGAGTCAGTCTTCTTGTACTTATGTCGGCATTGTGCGTTTTGTATTTAATTCCGATGAAATTTCTGTGTTTCATCGTCAATAAGAAGGTCCAAGGGATACAGTTAACCTGTATTGAAGCATCGGAATCTAAAATTGGCCTCACAGGAGAGGTTCAAATCATAGAAAGTTAGAGTGTCAGTCCTCTTGTTCTTAAGTCGGCTGTGTGCCTTTTAAATTTAATTCCGATGCAATTTCTGTGCTTCATCGTCAACAAGAAGGTCCAAGGTTCACAGTAAACCTGAAGTGAAGTATCAGAATCTAAAACTGGACTCACAGGAGAGATTCAAATCTTAGAAAGTTTGAGTGTCAGCCCTCTTTTACTTAGGTCGGCAATGTGCTTTTTGAATTTAATTCCGAAGCAATTTCTGTGCTTCATCGTCAATAAGAAGGTCCAAGGTATACAGTAAACCTGAAGTGAAGCATCGGAATCTAAAACTGGACTCCCAGGAGGGGTTCAAAGCACAGAAAGTTAGAGTGTCACTCCTCTTGTACTTAAGTCGACATTGTGCCTTTGAATTTAATTCCAATGTAATTTCTGTGCTTCATCTTCAATAAGAAGGTCCAAGGTATACAGGAAACCTGAAGTGGAGCATCGGAATCTAAAACTGGAATCACAGGAGAGGTTCAAATCATAGAAAGTTAGAGTGTCAGTCCGCTGCGACTTTGTCGGCATTGTGCCTTTTGAATTTAATTCCGATGCAATTTCTGTGCTTCATCGTCACTAAGAAGGTCCAAGGTATATGGTAAACCTGAAGTGAAGAATCGGAACCTAAAACTGGCCTCACAGGAGAGGTTGAAATCATAGAAAGTTAGAGTGTCAGTCCTCTTGAACTTAATCGGCATTGTGCCTTTTGAATTTAATTCCGATGCAATTTCTGTGTTTCATCGTCAATAAGAAGGTCCAAGGTATACAGTAAACCTGAAGTGAAGCATCGGAATCTAAAACTGGACACACAAAAGTGGTTCAAATCATAGAAAGTTAGAGTGTCAGTCCTCTTGTACTTAAGTCGGCATTGTGCTTTTGTATTAAATTCGGATGCAATTTCTGTGTTTCATCGTCAATAAGAAAGTCCAAGGTATACAGTATACCTGAAGTGAAGCATCGGAATCTAAAACTGGACTCACAGGAGCGGATCAAATCATAGAAAGTTTGAGTGTCAGTTATCTTGTACTGAAGTCGGCATTGTGCCTTTTCAATTTAATTCCGATAAAGTTTCTGTGCTTCATCGTCAATAAGAAGGTCCATGGTAGACAGTAATCATGAACTGCCGCATCGGAAACTAAAATTGGACTCACAGGAGAGGTACAAATCATAGAAAGCTAGAGTGTCAGTACTCTTGTACTGAAGTCGGCATTGTGCCTTTTGTATTTAATTACGATGCAAATTCTGTGTTTCATAGTGAATTAGAGGGTGCAAGGGATACAGTAAACCTGAAGTGAAGCATCGGAATCTAAAACTGGTCTCACACTAAAGGTTCATAACATAGATAGTAAGAATACTCGGTCTTCTTTTATTGCAGTCGGCATTGTGCCTTTTGTATTTAATTCCGATGCAATTTCTGTGTTTCATCGTCAATAAGAAGGTCCAAGGGATACAGTAAACCTGAAGTAAAGCATCGGAATCTAAAACTGGTCACACACTAAAGGTTCATAACATAGATAGTAAGAAGAGTCAGTCTTCTTGTACTTATGTCGGCATTGTGCGTTTTCTATTTAATTCCGATGAAATTTCTGTGTTTCATCGTCAATAAGAAGGTCCAAGGGATACAGTTAACCTGTATTGAAGCATCGGAATCTAAAATTGGTCTCACAGGAGATGTTCAAATCATAGAAAGTTAGAGTGTCAGTCCTCTTGTCCTTAAGTCGGCTGTGTGCCTTTTAAATTTAATTCCGATGCAATTTCTGTGCTTCATCGTCAATAAGAAGGTCCAAGGTATACAGTTAAGCTGAAGTGAAGCATCGGAATATAAACCTGGACTCACAGGAGAGGTTCAAATCATAGAAAGTTTGAGTGTCAGCCCTCTTTTACTTAGGTCGGCAATGCGCATTTTGAATTCAATTCCGATGCAATTTCTGTGCTTCGTCGTCAATAAGAAGGTCCAAGGTAAACAGTAAACGTGAAGTGAAGCATCGGAATCTAAAACTGGACTCCCAGGAGAGGTTCAAAACACAGAAAGTTAGAGTGTCACTCCTCTTGTACTTAAGTCGGCATTGTGCCTTTGAATTTAATTCCGATGCAATTTCTGTGCTTCATCTTCAATAAGAAGGTCCAATGTATACAGTAAACCTGAAGTGGAGCATCGGAATCTAAAACTGGAATCACAGGAGAGATTCAAATCATAGAAAGTTAGAGTGTCAGTCCGCTTGGACTTAGTCGGCATTGTGCCTTTTGAATTTAATTCCGATGCGATTTCTTTGCTTCATCGTCACTAAGAAGATCCAAGGTATATGGTAAACCTGATGTGAAGAATCGGAATCTAAAACTGGGCTCACAGGAGAGGTTGAAATCATAGAAAGTTAGAGTGTCAGTCCTATTGAACTTAATCGGCATTGTGCCTTTTGAATTTCATTCCGATGCAATTTCTGTGTTTCATCGTCGATAAGAAGGTCCAAGGTATACAGTAAACCTGAAGTGAAGCATCGGAATCTAAAACTGGTCTCACACTAAAGGTTCATAACATAGATAGTAAGAAGACTCGGTCTTTTTTTATTGCAGTTGGCATTGTGCCTTTTGTATTTAATTCCGATGCAATTTCTGTGTTTCATCGTCAATAAGAAGGTCCAAGGGATACAGTTAACCTGTATTGAAGCATCGGAATCTAAAATTGGTCTCACAGGAGAGGTTCAAATCATAGAAAGTTAGAGTGTCAGTCCTCTTGTCCTTAAGTCGGCTGTGTGCCTTTTAAATTTAATTCTGAAGCAATCTCTGTGCTTCATCGTCAATAAGAAGGTCCAAGGTATTCAGTAAACCTGAAGTGAAGCATCGGAATCTAGAACTGGACTCACAGGATAGGTTTAAATCATAAACAGTTAGAGTGTCAGTCCTCTTGTACTTAAGTTGGCATTGTGCCTTATAAATTTAATTCCGATGCAATTTCTGTGCTTCATCGTCAATAAGAAGGTCCAAGTTACACAGTAAACCTGAAGTGAAGTATCAGAATCTAAAACTGGACTCACAGTAGAGATTCAAATCTTAGAAAGTTTGAGTGTCAGCCCTCTTTTACTTAGGTCGGCAATGTGCTTTTTGAATTTAATTCCGAAGCAATTTCTGTGCTTCATCGTCAATAAGAAGGTCCAAGGTATACAGTAAACCTGAAGTGAAGCATCGGAATCTAAAACTGGACTCCCAGGAGAGGTTCAAAGCACAGAAAGTTAGAGTGTCACTCCTCTTGTACTTAAGTCGGCATTGTGCCTTTGAATTTAATTCCAATGCAATTTCTGTGCTTCATCTTCAATAAGAAGGTCCAAGGTATACAGTAAACCTGAAGTGGAGCATCGGAATCTAAAACTGGAATCGCAGGAGAGGTTCAAATCATAGAAAGTTAGAGTGTCAGTCCGCTTCGACTTTGTCGGCATTGTGCCTTTTGAATTTAATTCCGATGCAATTTCTGTGCTTCATCGTCAATAAGAAGGTCCAAGGGATACAGTAAACCTGAAGTGAAGCATCGGAATCTAAAACTGGACTCAAAGGAGAGGTTCAAATCATAGAAAGTTAGAGTGTCAGTCCTCTTGTACTTAATCGGCATTGTGCATTTTGAATTTAATTCCGATGCAATTTCTGTGTTTCATCGTCAATAAGAAGGTCCAAGGTATACAGTAAACATGAAGTGAAGCAACGGAATCTAAAACTGGACTAACAGCAGAGGTTGAAATCACAGAAAGTTAGTGTCAGTCCTCTTGTACTTAAGTCAGCATTGTGCCTTTTGTATTAAATTCGGATGCAATTTCTGTGTTTCATCGACAATAAGAAAGTCCAAGGGATACAGTAAACCTGAAGTGAAGCATCGGAATCTAAAACTGGACTCACAGGAGCGGATCAAATCATAGAAAGTTAGTGTGTCAGTTCTCTTGTACTGAAGTCTTAATTGTGCCTTTTCAATTTAATTCCGACAAAGTTTCTGTGCTTCATCGTCAATAAGAAGGTCCAAGGTATACAGTAATCCTGAAGTGAAGCATCGCAATCTAAAATTGGACTCACAGGAGAGGTTCAAATCATAGAAAGGTAGAGTGTCAGTCCTCTTGTACTTAAGTCGGCATTGTGCTTTTTGTATTAAATTACGATGCAATTTCTGTGTTTAATCGTCACTAAGAAGGTCCAAAGGATACAGTAGACCTGAAGTGAGGCATCGGAACCTAGAACTGGTCTCACAGGAGAGGCTCAAATCGTAGAATGTTAGAAGTGTCAGTCCTTTTGTCGTAGAATGTAAGAAGTGTCAGTCCTCTTGTACATAAGTCGGCATTGTGCCTTTTGTATATAATTCCGATGCAATTTCTGTGTTTCATGGTCAATAAGAAGGTCCAAGGTATACAGTAAACCTGAAGTGAAGCATCGAAATCAAAAACTGGACTCAAAGGAGACGTTCAAATCATAGAAAGTTACAGCGTCAGTCCTCTTGTACTTAAGTCGGCATTGTGCCTTTGAATGTAATTCCGATGCAATTTCTGTGTTTCATCGTCAATAAGAAGGTCCAAGGTGTACAGTAAACCTGAAGTAAAGCATCGGAATCTAAAACTGGACTTACAGGAGAGGTTCAAATCATAGAAAGTTAGGGTGTCAGTCCTCTTGTAGTTAGGTCGGCATTGTGCTTTTTGAATTTAATTCCGATGGAATTTCTGTGCTTCATAGTCAGTCCGAAGGTCCAAGGTATACAGTAAACCTGAAGTGGAGCATCGGAATCTAAAACTGGACTTACAGGAGAGGTTCATATCATAGAAAGTTAGAGTGTCTGTCCGCTTGTACTTAGCCGGCATTGTGCCTTTTGAATTTAATTCCGATGCAATTTCTGGGCTTCATCGTCACTAAGAAGGTCTAAGGTATATGCTAAACCTGAAGTGAAGAATCGGAATCTAAAACTGTACTCGCAGGAGAGGTTCAAATCATAGAAAGTTAGAGTGTCAGTCCTCTTGTACTTAAGTCGGCATTGTGCCTTTTGTATTAAATTCGGATGCAATTTCTGTGTTTCATCGTCAATAAGAAAGTCCAAGGGATACAGTAAACCTGAAGTGAAGCATCGGAATCTAAAACTGGACTCACAGGAGCGGATCAAATCATAGAAAGTTAGAGTGTCAGTCCTCTTGTACTGAAGTCGGCATTGTGCCTTTTCAATTTAATTCCGATAAAGTTTCTGTGCTTCATCGTCAATACGAAGGTCCAAGGTATACAGTAATCCTGAAGTGAAGCATCGGATTCTAAAATTGGACTCACAGGAGAGGTTCAAATCTTAGAAAGTTACAGTGTCAGTCCTCTTGTACTGAAGTCGGCATTTTGCCTTTCGTATTTAATTACGATGCAATCTCTGTGTTTCATAGTCAATTAGAAGGTGCAAGGGATACAGTAAACCTGAAGTGAAGCATCGGAATCTAAAACCGGTCTCACAGGAGAGGCTCATATCGTAGAATGTAAGAAGCGTCAGTCCTTTTGTACTTAAGTCGGCATTGTGCCTTTTGTATTAAATTACGATGCAATTTCTGTGTTTAATCGTCAATAAGAAGGTCGAAGGTACACAGTAAACCTGAAGTGAAGCATCGGAATCTAAAACCGGTCTCAAAGGAGAGGTTCAAATGATTGTATGTAAGAAGTGTCAGTCCTCTTTTACTTAAGTCGGCAATGTGATTTTTGTATTTAATTCCAAAGCAATTTCTGTGTTTCATCGTCAATAAGAAGGTCCAAGGGATACAGTAGACCTGTAGTGAAGCATCGGAATCTAAAACAGGACCCACAGCAGAGGTTCAAATCATAGGAAGTTAGGGTGTCAGTCCTCTTGAACTTAAGTCCGCATTGTGCTTTTTGAATTTAATTCCGATGCAATTTCTGTGCTTCATAGTCAATAAGAAGGTCCAAGGTATACAGTAAACCTGAAGTGGAGCATCGGGATATAATACTGGACTTACAGGAGAGGTTCAAATCATAGAAAGTTAGAGTGTCAGTCCGCTTGTACTTAGTCGGCATTGTGCCTTTTGAATTTAATTCCGATGCAATTTCTGTGCTTCATCGTCACTAAGAAGGTCTAAGGTATATGGTAAACCTGAAGTGAAGAATCGGAATCTAAAACTGGACTCGCAGGAGAGGTTCAAATCATATTAGAGTGTCAGTCCTCTTGTACTTAATCTGCATTGTGCCTTTTGAATGTAATTCCGATGCAATTTCTGTGTTACATCGTCAATAAGATGGTCCAAGGTAAACAGTAAACCTGAATTGAAGCGTCGAAAACTAAAACTGGACTCACAGGAGAGGTTCAAATCATAGAAAGTTAGAGTGTCAGTCCTCTTGTACTTAAGTCGGCATTGTGCCTTTTGTATTAAATTCGGATGCAATTTCTGTGTTTCATCGTTAATAAGAAAGTCCAAGGGATACAGTAAACCTGAAGTGAAGCATCGGAATCTAAAACTGGACTCACAGGAGCGGATCAAATCATAGAAAGTTAGAGTGTCAGTCCTCTTGTACTGAAGTCTGCATTGTGCCTTTTCAATTTATTTCCGATAAAGTTTCTGTGGTTCTTCGTCAATAAGAAGGTCCAAGGTATTCAGAATTCCTGAAGTGAAGCATCGGAATCTAAAATTGGACTCCCAGGAGAGGTTCAAATCATAGAATGTTACAGTTGCAGTCCTGTTGTACTGAAGTCGGCATTGTGCCTTTCGCATTTAATTACGATGCAATTTCGGTGTTTCATAGTCAATTAGAAGGTGCAAGGGATACAGTAAACCTGAAGTGATGAATCGGAATCGAAAACTGGTCTCACAGGAAAGGTTTTAAACATAGACAGTAAGAAGGGTCAGTCCTCTTGTACTTAAGTCGCCATTGTGCCTTTTGTAATAAATTACGATGCAATTTCTGTGTTTAATCGTCAATAAGAAGGTCCAAGGGATACAGTAAACCTGAAGTGAAGCATCAGAATCTAAAACCGGTCTCACAAGAGAGGCTCAAGACGTAGAATGTAAGAAGTGTCAGTCCTTTTGTACTTAAGTCGGCATTGTCCGTTTTGTATTTAATTGCGATGCAATTTCTGTGTTTCATCGTCAATAAGAATGTCCAAAAGATACAGTAAACCTGAAGTGAAGAATCGGAATCTAAAACTGGACACAAAGGAGAGGTTCAAATCATAGAAAGTTAGAGTGTCAGTCCTCTTGTACTTAAGTCGGCATTGTCCCTTTTGAATTTAATTCCGATAAAATTTCTGTGTTTCATCGTCAATAAGAATGTCCAAGGTATACAGTAAACCTGATGTGTAGCATCGGAAACTAAAACTGGGTTCACAGGAGAGGTTCAAATCATAGAATGTTACAGTGTCAGTCCTCTTGTACTTAAGTCGGCATTGTGCCTTTTGTATTAAATTACAATGCAATTTCTGTGTTTAATCGTCAATAAGAAGGTCGAAGGTACACAGTAAACCTGAAGTGAAGCATCGGAATCTAAAACCGGTCTCAAAGGAGTGGTTCAAATGATAGTATGTAAGAAGTGTCAGTCCTCTTTTACTTAGGTCGGCAATGTGATTTTTGTATTTAATTCCGAAGCAATTTATGTGTTTCATCGTCAATAAGAAGGTCCAAGGGATACCGTAAACCTGTAGTGAAGCATCGGAATCTAAAACAGGACTCACAGCAGGGGTTCAAATCATAGAAAGTTAATGTGTCAGTCCTCTTGTACTTAAGTCCGCATTGTGCTATTTGAATTTAATTCCGATGCAATTTCTGTGCTTCATAGTCAATAAGAAGGTCCAAGGTATACAGTAAACCTGAAGTGGAGCATCGGGATATAAAACTGGACTTACAGGAGAGGTTCAAATCATAGAAAGTTAGAGTGTCATTCCGCTTGTACTTAGTCGGCATTGTGCCTTTTGAATTTAATTCCGATGCAATTTCTGTGCTTCATCGTCACTAAGAAGGCCCAAGGTATATGGTAAACCTGAAGTGAAGAATCGGAATCTAAAACTGGACTCGCAGGAGAGGTTCAAATCATAGAAAGTTAGAGTGTCAGTCCTATTGTACTTAATCGGCATTGTGCCTTTTGAATGTAATTCCGATGCAATTTCTGTGTTACATCGTCAATAAGATGGTCCAAGGTAAACAGTAAACCTGAAGGGAAGCGTCGAAAACTAAAACTGGACTAACAGGAGAGGTTCAAATCATAGAAAGTTAGAGTGTCAATCCTCTTGTACTGAAGTCGGCATTGTGCCTTTTCAATTTATTTCCGATAAAGTTTATGTGGTTCATCGTCAATAAGAAGGTCCAAGGTATACAGAATTCCTGAAGTGAAGCATCGGAATCTAAAATTGGACTCCCAGGAGAGGTTCAAATCGTAGAATGTTACAGTTCAGTCCTGTTGTACTGAAGTCGGCATTGTGCCTTTCGCATTTAATTACGATGCAATTTCTGTGTTTCATAGTCAATTAGAAGGTTCAAGGGATACAGTAAACCTGAAGTGATGAATCGGAATCTAAACCTGGTCTCACAGGAAAGGTTTTAGACATAGACAGTAAGAAGGGTCAGTCCTCTTGTACTTAAGTCGGCATTGTGCCATTTGTAATAAATTACTAAGCAATTTCTGTGTTTAATCGTCAATAAGAAGGTCCAAGGGATACAGTAAACCTGAAGTGAAGCATCGGAATCTAAAACCGGTCTCACGGGAGAGGCTTAAGTCGTAGAATGTAAGAAGTGTCAGTCCTTTTGTACTTAAGTCGGCATTGTGCCTTTTGTATTTAATTGCGATGCAATTTCTGTGTTTCATCCTCAATAAGAAGGTCCAAGGAATATAGTACACCTCAAGTGAAGCTTCGGAATCTAAAACTGGACTCACCGAATAGGTTCTAAACATAGACAGTAAGAAGCGTCAGTCCTCTTGTACTTAAGTCGGCATTGCGCCTTTTGTATTAAATTCGTATTCAAGTTCTGTGTTTCATCGTGAATAAGAAGGTCCAAGGGATACAGTAAACCTGAAATGAAGCATCGGAATCTAAAACCGGTCTCACAGGAGAGGTTCAAATCATAGTACATAAGAAGTGTCAGTCCTCTTTTACTTAAGTCGGCAATGTGACTTTTGTATTTAATTCCGAAGCAATTTCTGTGTTTCATCGTCAATAAGAAGGTCCAAGGCATACAGTAAACCTGAAGTGAAGCATCGGAATCTAAAACAGGACTCACAGCAGAGGTTCAAATCATAGAAAGTTAGAGTGTCAGTCCACTTGTACTTAAGTCGGCATTGTGCCTTTCGAATATCATTCTGATGCAATTTCTGTGTTTCATTGTCAACAAGAAGGTCCAACGTATACAGTAAACCTGAAGTGAAGCATCGGAATCTAAAACTGGTCTCACACTAAAGGTTCATAACATAGATAGTAGGAAGAGTCAGTCTTCATGTACTGAAGTCGGCATTGTGCCTTTTGTATTTAATTACGATGGAATTTCTATGTTGCATAGTCAATTAAAAGGTGCATGGGATACAGTAAACCTGAAGTGATGCATCGGAATCTAATACTGGTCTCACAGGAAAGGTTTTAAACATAGACAGTAAGAAGAGTTAGTCCCCTTGTACTTAAGTCGGCATTGTGCCTTTTGTATTAAATTACGATGCAATTTCTGTGTTTAATCGTCAATAAGAAGGTCCAAGGGACACAGATAACCTGAAGTGAAGCATCGGAATCTAAAACAGGTCTCACAGCAGAGGCTCAAATCGTAGAATGTAAGAAGTGCCAGTCCTTTTGTAGTTAAGTCGGCATTGTGCTTTTTGTATTTAATTCCGATGAAATTTCTGTGTTTCATCGTCAAAAAGAAGGTCCAAGGGATACAGTAAACCTGAAGTTAAGCATCGGAATCTAAAACTGGACTCAAAGGAGAGGTTCAAATCATTGAAAGTTACAGTGTCAGTCCTCTTTTACTTAAGTCTTCATTGTGCCTTTGAATTTAATTCCGATGCAATTTCTGTGCTTCATCGTCAATAAGAAGGTCCAAGGTATACAGTAAACTCGAAGTGAAACATCGTAATCTAAAACTGGACTCACAAGAGAGGTTCAAATCATAGAAAGTTAGAGTGTCAGTCCTCTTGTACTTAAGTCGGCATTGTGCCTTTTGAATTTAATTCCGATGCAATTTCTGTGTTTCATCGTCAACAAGAATGTCCAAGGTATACAGTAAACCTGATGTGAAGCATCCGAATCTAAAACTGGACTCACAGGAGAGGTTCAAATCATAGAAAGTTAGAGTGTCAGTCCTCTTGTACATAAGTCGGCATTGTTGCTTTTGAATTTAATTCCGATGCAATTTCTGTGTTTCTTCGTCAATAAGACGGCCTAAGGTATACAGTAAACCTGAAGTGAAGGATCGGAATCTAAAAATGGACTCACAGGAAAGGTTCAAATCATAGAAAGTTACAGTGTCAGTGCTCTTGTACTTAAGTCGGCATTGTGCCTTTTGAATTTCATTCCGATGCAATTTCAGTGCTTCATCGTCAATAAGAAGGTCCAAGGTATACAGTAAACCTGAAGTGAAGCATCGGAATCTAAAACTGGACTCACAGGAGAAGTTCAAATCGTAGAAAGTTAGAGTGTCAGTACTCTTGTACTTAATTCGTCATTGTGCCTTTTGTATTAAATTCGGATGCAATTTCTGTGTTTCTTCGCCAATAAGAAGATCCAAGGGATACAGTAAACCTGAAGTGAAGCATCGGAATCTAAAACTGGACTCACAGGAGCGGATCAAATCATAGCAAGTTAGAGTGTCGGTCCTCTTGTACTTATGTCGGCATGGTGTCTTTGGAATTTAATTCCGATGCAATTTCTCTGTTTCATCGTCAATACGAAGGTCCAAGGTGTACGGTAAACCAGAAGTGAAGCATCGGAATCCACAACTGGACTCACAGGAGAGGTTCAAATCATAGAAAGTTTGAGTGTCAGTCCTCTTGTACTTAAGTCGGCATTGTGCCTTTTGAATTTAATTCCGATGCAATTTCTGTGCTTCATCTTATATAAGAAGGTCTAAGAGATACAGTAAACCCGAAGTGAAGCATCGGAATCTAAAACCGGTCTCACAGGAGAGGTTCAAATCATAGAATGTAACAAGTGTCAGTCCTCTTGTACTTAAGTCGTCAATGTGCCTTTTGTATTTAATTCCGATGCAATTTCTGTGTTTCATCGTCAATAAAAAGGTCCAAGGGATACAGTAAACCTGAAGTGAAGCATCGGAATCCAAAACTGGACTCACAGGAGAGGTTCAAATCGTAGAAAGTTAGAGTGTCAGTCCTCTTGTACATAAGTCGGAATTGTGACTTTTGTATTAAATTAGGTTCCATTTTCTGTGTTTCATCGTCAATACGAAGGTCCAAGGGATACAGTAAACCTGAAGTGAAGCATCGGAATCTAAAACTGGACTCACAGGATAGGTTCAAAACATAGAAAGTTAGAGTGTCAGTCCTCTTGTACTTAAGTCGGCATTGTCCCTTTTGAATTTAATTCCGATACAATTTCTGTGTTTCATCGTCAATAAGAATGTCCAAGGTATACACTAAACCTGAAGTGTAGCATCGGAAACTAAAACTGGGTTCACAGGAGAGGTTCAAATCATAGAATGTTACAGTGTCAGTCCTCTTGTACTTAAGTCTGCATTGTGCCTTTTGAATTTAATTCCGATGCAATTTCTGTGCTTCATCGTCAATAAGAAGGTCCTAGGTTTACAGTAAACCTCAAGTGAAGCATCGGAATCTAAAACAGGACTCACAGGAGTGGTTCAAATCATAGAACGTTAGAGTGTCAGTCTTCTTGTACCTAAGTCGGCATTGTGCCTTTTGAATTTAATTCCGATGCAATTTCTGTGCTTCATCGTCAAAAAGACGGTCCAAGGTATACAGTAAACCTGAAGTGAAGCATCGGAATCTAAAACTGGACTCACAGGAGAGGTTCAAATCGTAGAAAGTTTGAGTGTCAGTCCTCTTGTACTTAATTCGTCATTGTGCCTTTTGTATTAAATTCGGATGCAATTTCTGTGTTTCATCCTCAATAAGAAGATCCAAGGTATACAGTAAACCTGAAGTGAAGCATCGGAATCTAAAACTGGTCTCACAGGAGAAGTTCAAATCATGGAAGGTTATAGTGTCAGTCCTCTTGTACTTAAGTCGTCAATGTGCCTTTTGTATTAAATTCGGATGCAATTTCTGTGCTTCATCGTCAATAAGAAGGTCCAAGGGATACAGTAAACCTGAAGTGAAGCATCGGAACCTAAAACCGGGCTCACAGGAGAGGATCAAATCGTAGAATGTAAGAAGTGTCAGTCCTTATGTACTTAAGTCAGCATTGTGCCTTTTGTATTTAATTCCGATGCAATTTCTGTGTTTCATCGTCAATAAGAAGGTCCAAGGGATACAGTAAACCCGAAGTGAAGCATCGGAATTTAAAACTGGACTCACAGGAGAGGTTCAAATCACAGAAAGTTAGAGTGTCGGTCCTCTTCTACTTAAGTCGGCATTTTGAATTTTGAATTTAATTCCGATGCAATTTCTGTGCTTCATCGTCAATAAGATGGTCCAACGGATACAGTAAACTTGAAGTGAAGCATCGGAATCTAAAACTGGACTCACAGGAGAGTTTCTAAACATAGACAGTAAGAAGAAATAGTCCTCTTGTACTTAAGTCGGCATTGTGCATTTTGTATTTAATTCCAATGCAAGTTCTGTGTTTCATCGTCAATAAGAAGGTCCAAGGGGTACAGTTAACTTGAAGTGAAGCATCGGAATCTATAACTGGACTCACAGGAGAGGTTTAAATCATAGAAAGTTAGAGTGTCAGTCCCCTTGTACTTAAGTCGCCATTGTGCCTTTTCAATTTGCTTCCGATTAAATTTCTGTGCTTCATCGTCAATAAGAAGGTCCAAGGTATACAGTAATCCTGAAGTGAACCAACGGAAACTATAATCGGACTCACAGGAGAGGTTCAAATCATAGAAAATTAGAGTGTCAGTCCTCTTGTACTTGAGTCGGCATTGTGCCTTTTGAATTTCATTCCGTTGCAATTTCTGTGCTTCATCGTCAACAAGAAGGTCCAAGGGATACAGTAAACCTGAAGTGAAGGATCAAAACCTAAAACTGGTCTCAAACTAAAGGTTCATATCATAGATAGTAAGAAGAGTCAGTCCTCTTGTACTTAAGTCGGCATTGTGCCTTTTGTATTAAATTCGGATCCAATTTCTGTGTTTCATCGTCAACAAGAAGGTTCAAGGTATACAGTAAAACTGATGTGAAGCATCGGAAAATAAAACTGACTCACAGGAGAGGTTCAAATCATAGAAAGTTAGGATGTCAGTCCCCATATACTTAAGTCGGCATTGTGCCTTTTGTATTACATTCGGATGCAATATCAGTGTTTCATCGTCAATAAGAAGGTCCAAGGGAAACAGTAAACCTGAAGTGAAGCATCGGAATCTAAAACCGGGCTCACAGGAGAGGATCAAATTGTAGAATGTAAGAAGTGTCAGTCCTTTTGTACTTAAGTCGTCATTGTGCCTTTTGCATTGAATTCCGATGCAATTTCTGTGTTTCATCGTCAATAAGAAGGTCCAAGGGATACAGTAAACCTGAAGTGAAGCATCGGAATCTAAAACTGGACTCACAGGAGAGGTTCAAATCATAGAAAGTTAGAGTGTCAGTCCTCTTGTACTTAAGTCGGCATTGTGCTTTTTGAATTTAATTCCGATGCAAATTCTGTGCTCCATCGTCTATAAGAAGGACTAAGGTATACAGTAAACCTGAAAAGAAGCATCGGAATCTAAAATTGGTCTCAAAGGAGAGGTTCAAATCATAGAAAGTTAGAGTGTCAGACCTCTTGTACTTAAGTAGGCATTGTGCCTTTTGTATTTAATTCCGATGCAATCTCTGTGTTTCATCGTCAATAAGAAGGTCCAAGGTATACAGAAAACCTGAAGTGAAGCAACGGAATCTAAAACTGGACTCACAGGCGAGGTTCAAATCATAGAAAGTTAGAGTGTCGGTACTCTTGTACTTATGCCGTCATAGTGCCTTTTGAATTTAATTCTGATGCAATTTCTCTGTTTCATCGTCAATACGAAGGTCCAAGGTGTACGGTAAACCAGAAGTGAAGCATCGGAAACTAAAACTGGACTCACAGGAAAGGTTCTAAACATAGACAGTAAGAAGAGTCAGTCCTCTTGTACTTAAGTCGGCATTGTACCTTTTGTATCAAATTCGGATGCAATTTCTGTGTTTCATCAACAATAAGAAGGTCCAAGTGATACAGCAAACCTGAAGTGAAGCATCGGAGTCTAGAACCGGTCACACAGGAGAGCTTCAAATCATAGAATGTAAGAAGTGTAAGTCCTCTTGTACTTAAGTCAGAAATGTGCCTTTTGTATATAATTCCGATGCAATTTCTGTGTTTCATCGTCAATAAGAAGGTCCAAGTGATACAGTAAACCTGAAGTGAAGCATCGGAATCTAAAACTGGACTCACAGGAGAGGTTCAAATCATAGAGAGTTAGAGTGTCAGTCCTCTTGTACTTAAGTCGGCATTGTGTTTTTTCAATTTAATTCCGATAAAATATCTGTGCTTCGACGTCAATAAGAAGGTACAAGGTATACAGTAATCCTGAGGTGAAGCATCGGAATGTAAAATTGGACTCACAGGAGAGGTTCAAATCATAGAAAGTTAGAGTGTCAGTCCTCTTGTACTTAAGTCGGCATTGTGCCTTTCGAATTTCATTCAGATGCAATTTCTGTGTTTCATCGTCAACAAGAAGGTCCTAGGTATACAGTAAACCTGAAGTGAAGAATCGGAATCTAAAACTGGACTCACAGGAGAGGTTCAAATCATAGAAATTTAGAGTGTCAGTTCTCTTGTACTTAAGTCGGCATTGGGCCTTATGTATCAAATTCGGATGCAATTTCTGTGTTTCATCGTCTATAAGGAGGTCCAAGGGATACAGTAAGCCTGAAGTGAAGCATAGGAATCTAAAACTGGACTCACAAGAGAGGATCATATCATAGAAAGTTAGAGTGTCGGTCCTCTTGTACTTAAGTTGGCATTGTGCCTTTTGTATTAAATTCGGATGCAATACCTGTGTTTCATCGTCAATAAGAAGGTCCAAGGGATACAGTAAACCTGAAGTGAAGCATTGGAATCTAAAATTGGTCTCAAAGGAGAGGTTCAAATCATAGAAAGTTAGCGTGTCAGACCTCTTGTACTTAAGTAGGCATTGTGCCTTTTGCATTTAATTCCGATGCAATCTCTGTGTTTCATCGTCAATAAGAAGGTCCTAGGTATACAGAAAACCTGAAGTGAAGCAACGGAATCTAAAACTGGACTCACAGGTGAGGTTCAAATCATAGAGAGTTAGAGTGTCAGTCCTCTTGTACTTAAGTCGGCATTGTGTCTTTTCAATTTAATTCCGATAAAACATCTGTGCTTCGACGTCAATAAGAAGGTACAAGGTATACAGTAATCCTGAGGTGAAGCATCGGAATGTAAAATTGGACTCACAGGAGAGGTTCAAATCATAGAAAGTTAGAGTGTCAGTCCTCTTGTACTTAAGTCGGCATTGTGATTTTCGAATTTCATTCAGATGCAATTTCCGTGTTTCATCGTCAACAAGAAGGCGCTAGGTATACAGTAAACCTGAAGTGAAGCATCGGAATCTAAAACTGGACTCACAGGAGAGGTTCTAAACATAGACAGGAAGAAGAGTCAGTCCTCTTGTACTTAAGTCATTATTGTGCATTTTGTATTTAATTCCGATGCAATTTCTGTGTTTCATCGTCAATAAGAAAGTCAAAGGTATACAGGAAACCTAAAGTGAAGCATCAGAAACTATAACTGGACTCACAGGAGAGGTTCAAATCATAGAAAGTTAGACTGTCAGTCCTCTTGTACTTAAGTCGGCATTGTGCCTTTTGAATTTAATTACGATGCAATTTCTGTGTTCCATCGTCCATAAGAAGGTCCCACGTATACAGTAAACCTGAAGTGAAGCATCGGAATCTAAAACTGGACTCACAGGAGAGGTTCTAATCATAGAAAGTGAGAGTGTCAGTCCTCTTGTACTTTAGTCGGCATTGTGCCTTTTGAATTTAATTCCGATGCAATTTATGTGCTTCATAGTCAATAAGAAGGTCCAAGGTATACAGTAAACCTGAAGTGAAGTATGGGATCTAAAACTGGACTCACAGGAGGGGTTCAAATCATAGAAAGTTAGAGTGTCAGTCCTCTTGTACTAAAGTCGGCATTGTGACTTTTGTATTAAATTCGGATGCAATTTCTGTGCTTCATCGACAATAAGAAGGTCCAAGGGATACAGTAAACCTGAAGTAAAGGATCGGAATCTAAAACTGGACTCACAGGAGAGGTTCAAATCATAGAAAGTTAGAGTGTCGGTCCTCTTGTACTTAAGACGGCATTGTGCCTTATGAACTTAATTCGGATGCAATCTCTGTGCTTCATCGTCAACAAGAAGGTCTAAGGTATAGAGTAAACCTGAAGTGAAGCATCGGAATCTAAAACTGGACTCACAGGAGAGGTTCAAATCATAGAGAGTTAGAGTGTCAGTCCTCTTGTACTTAAGTCGGCATTGTGCCTTTTCAATTTAATTCCGATAAAATATCTGTGCTTTGACGTCAATAAGAAGGTACAAGGTATACAGTAATCCTGAGGTGAAGCATCGGAATGTAAAATTGGACTCACAGGAGAGGTTCAAATCATAGAAAGGTAGAGTGTCAGTACTCTTGTACTTAACTCGGCATTGTGCCTTTCGAATTTCATTCAGAGGCAATTTCTGTGTTTCATCGTCAACAAGAAGGTGCTAGGTATACAGTAAACCTGAAGTGAAGCATCGGAATCTAAAACTGGACTCACAGGAGAGGTTCTAAACATAGACAGTAAGAAGAGTCAGTCCTCTTGTACTTAAGTCACCATTGTGCATTTTGTATTTAATTACAATGCAATTTGTGTGTTTCATAGTCAATTAGAAGGTGCAAGGGATACAGTAAACTTAAAATTGGTCTCACAGGAAAGGTTCTAAACATAGACAGTAAGAAGAGTCAGTCCTCTTGTACTTGAGCCGGCATTGTGCCTTTTTTTTAAAATTACGATGCAATTTCTGTGTTTCATCGTCAATAAGAAGGTCCAAGGGATACAGTATACCTGAAGTGAAGCATCGGTAACTAAAACTGGACTCACAGGAGACGTTCAAATCATAGAAAGTTAGAGTGTCAGTCCTCTTGTACTTAAATCGTCAATGTGCCTTTTGAGTTTAATTCCGATGCAATTTCTGTGCTTCATTGTCAATAAGAAGGTCCAAGGTATACAGCAAACCTGATGTGAAGCATCGGAATCTAAAACTGGACTCACAGTAGAGGTTCAAATCATAGAAAGTTAGAGTGTCAGTCCTCTTGTAATTAAGTCGGCATTGTGCCTTTTGAATTTAATTCCGATGCAATTTCTGTGTCTCATCGTCTATAAGAAGGTCCTAAGTATACAGTAAACCTCAAGTGAAGCATCGGATTCTAAAACTGGACTCACAGGAGAGGTTCAAATCATAGAGATTTAGAGTTTTAGTCCTCTTGTACTTAAGTCAGCATTGGGCCTTTTGTATTAAATTCGGATGCAATTTCTGTATTTCATCGGCTATAAGGAGGTGCAAGGGATATAGTAAGCCTGAAGTGAAGCATAGGAATCTAAAACCGGACTCACAGGAGAGGTTCATATCATGGGAAGTTAGAGAGTCGGTCCTCTTGTACTTAAGTTGGCATTGTGCCTTTTGTATTAAATTCGGATGCAATTTCTGTGCTTCATCGTAAATAAGAAGATCCAAGGTATACAGTAAACCTGAACTGAAGCATCGGAATCTAAAACTGGTCTCACAGGAGAAGTTCAAATCAAAGAAGGTTAGAGAATCAGTCCTCTTGTACTTTAGCCGGCATTGTGCCTTTTGTATTAAATTCGGATGCAATTTCTGTGCTTCATCGTCAATAAGAAGGTCCAAGGGATACAGTAAACCTGAAGTGAAGCATCGGAATCTAAAACTGGTCTCAAACTAAAGGCTCATAACATAGATAGTAAGAAGAGTCAGTCTTCTTGTACTGAAGTCGGCATTGTGCTTTTGTATTTAATTACGATGCAATTTCTGTGTTTCATCGTCAATAACAAGGTCCAAGGGATACAGTAAACCTGAAGTGAAGCATCGGAATCTAAAACTGGACTCACAGGAGAGTATCATATCATAGAAAGTTAGAATGTCAGTCCTCTTGTACTTATGTCGGCATTGTGCCATTTGAATTTAATTCCGATGCAATTTCTGTATTTCATCGTCAATAAGAAGGTCCAAGGGATACAGTAAACCTGAAGTGAAGCATCGGAATCTAAAACTGGTCTCAAACTAAAGGTTCATAACATAGATAGTAAGAAGAGTCAGTCTTCTTGTACTGAAGTCGGCATTGTGCTTTTGTATTTAAGTACGATGCAATTTCTGTGTTTCATAGTCAACAAGAAGGTCCAAGGGATACAGATAACATGAAGTGAAGCATCGGAATCTAAAACTGGTCTCACAGGAGAGGTTCTAATCATAGACAGTAAGAAGAGTAAGTCCTCTTGTACTTAAGTCGGCATTGTGCCTTTTGTATTAAGTTCGGATGCAATTTCTGTGTTTCATCGTCAATAAGAAGGTCCAACTGATACATTACACCTGAAGTGAAGCATCGGAATCTAATACTGGACTCACAGGAGAGGTTCAAATCATAGAGAGTTAGAGTGTCAGTCCTCTTGTACTTAAGTCGGCATTGTCCCTTTTGAATTTAATTCAGATGCAATTTCTGTGCTTCATCGTCAATAAGAAGGTCCAAGGTATGCTGTAAACCTGAAGTGAAGCATCGGAATCTAAAACTGGTCTCACAGGAAAGGTTCTAAACATAGATATTAAGAAGAGTCAGTCCTGTTGTACTTAAGTCGGCATTGTGTGTTTTGTATTAATTTCGGATGCAATTTCTGTTTTTCATCGACAATAAGAAGGTCCTAGGGGTACAGTAAACCTGAAGTGAAGCATCGGGATCTAAAAATGGACTCACAGGAGAGGTTCAAATCATAGAAAGTTAGAGTGTCAGTCCTCTTGTACTTTAGTCGGCATTGTGCCTTTTGAATTTTATTACGATGCAATTTCTGTGCTACATCGTCAATAAGAAGGTCCAAGGTATTCAGTAAACCTGAAGTAAAGCATCGGAATCTAAAACTGGACGCACAGGAGAGGTTCAAATCATAGAAAGTTAGAGTGTCAGTCCTCTTGTACTTAAGTCGGCATTGTGCCTTATGAACATAATTCGGATGCAATCTCTGTGCTTCATCGTCAATAAGAAGGTCTAAGGTGTTGAGTAAACCTGAAGTGAAGCATCGGAATCTTAAATTGGACTCACAGGAGAGGTTGAAATCATAGAAAGTTAGAGTGTCAGTCCTCTTGTACTTAAGTCGGCATTGTGCCTTTTGTATTAAATTCGGATGCAATTTCTGTGCTTCATTGTCAATAAGAGGGTCCAAGGTATAAAGTAAACTTGAAGTGAAGCATCGGAATCTAAAACTGGACTCACAGGAGAGGTTCAAATCATAGAAAGTGAGAGTGTCAGTCCTCTTGTACTTTAGTCCTCATTGTGCCTTTTGAATTTAATTCCGATGCAATTTCTGTGCTTCATCGTCAATAAGAAGGTCCAAGGTATACAGTAAACCTGAAGGGAAGCATTGGGATCTAAAACTGGACTCACAGGAGAGGTTCAAATCATAGAAAGTTAGAGTGTCAGTCCTCTTGTACTAAAGTCGGCATTGTGCCTTTTGAATTAATTTCGGATGCAATTTCTTAGTTTTATCGTCAATTAGAAGGTCCAAGGTATGTTGTAAACCTGAAGTGAAGCATCGGAATCTAAAACTGGTCTCACAGGAAACGTTCTAAACATAGATATTAAGAAGAGTGAGTCCTGTTGTACTTAAGTCGGCATTGTGTCTTTTGTATTAAATTCGGATGCAATTTCTGTGTTTCATCGACAATAAGAACGTCCTAGGGGTACAGTAAACCTGAAGTGAAGCACCGGAATCTATAACTGGACTCACAGGAGACTTTCAAATCATAGAAAGTTAGAGTATCAGACCTCTTTTACTTAAGTCGGCATTGTGTCTTTTGTATTAAATTCGGATGCAATATCTGTGCTTCATCGTCAATAAGAAGGACCAAGGTATAAAGTAAACTTGAAGTGAAGCATCGGAATCTAAAACTGGACTCATAGGAGCGGTTCAAATCATAGAAAGTTAGAGTGTCAGTCCTCTTGTACTTAAGTCGGCATTTTACCTTTTGAATTTAATTCCGATGCAATTTCTGTGCATCATCGTCAATAAGCAGGTCCAAGGTATACAGTAATCCTGAAGTGAAGCATCGAAATCTAAAACTGGACTCACAGAAGAGGTTCAAATCAAATGAAAGTTAGAGTGTCAGTCCTCTTGTACTTAAGTCGGCATTGTGCCTTTTGAATTTAATCCCTATGCAATTTCTGAGTTTCATCGTCAATAAGAAGGTCCAAGGTATACAGTTAACCTGAAGTGAAGCATCGGAATCTAAAACTGGACTCACAGGAGAGGTTTAAATCATAGAAAGTGAGAGTGTCAGTCCTCTTGTACTCTAGTCGGCATTGTGCTTTTGAATTTAATTCCGATGCAATTTCTGTGCTTCATCGTCAAAAAGAAGGTCCAAGGTATACAATATACCTGAAGTGAGGCATCGGGATCTAAAACTGGACTCACAGGAGAGGTTCAAACCATAGAAAGTTAGAGTGTCAGTCGTCTTGTACTTAAGTCGGCATTGTGCCTTTTGTATTAAATTCGGATGCAATATCTGTGTTTCATCGGCAATTAGAATTTCCAAGGTATACAGTAAACCTGAATTGAAGCATCGGAATCTAAAACCGGTCTCACGGGAGAGGTTTAAATCATAGAAAGTTAGAGTGTCAGTCCTCTTGTTCTTAAGACGGTATTGTGCCTTTTGAATTTAATTCCGATGCAATTTATGTGCTTCATCGTCAATAAGAAGGTCCAAGGTATACAGAAAAACCTGAAGTGAAGCATCGGAATCTAAAACTGGTCTCACAGGAGAGGTTCAATTCATAGAATGTAAGAAGTGTCAGTCCTCTTGTACTTAAGTCGGCATTGTGCCTTTGGTATTTACGTCGGATGCAATTTCTGAGTTTGATCGCCAATAAGAAGGTCCAAGGGATACAGTAAACCGGAAGTGAAGCATCGGAATCTAAAACTGGACTCACAGGAGAGGTTCAATTCATAGAAAGTTTATGTGTCAGTCCTCTTGTACTTAAGTCGGCATTGTGCCTTTTGAATTTAATTCCGATGCAATTTCTGTGCTTCATCGTCAATAAGAAGGTCAGAGGTATACAGTAAACCTGAAGTGAAGCATCGGAACCTAAAACTGGTCTCAAACTAAAGGTTCATAACATAGATAGTAAGAAGAGTCAGCCTTCTTGTACTGAAGTCGGCATTGTGCCTTTCGAATTTAATTCCGATGCAATTTATGTGCTTCATCGTCAATAAGAGGGTCCAAGTTATACAGTAAACCTGAAGTGAAACATCGGAAACTAAAACTGGACTCACAGAAGAAATTCAAATAATAGAAAGTTAGAGTGTTAGTCCTCTTGTACTTAAGTCGGCTTTGTGCCTTTTGAATTTATTTCCGATGCAATTTCTGTGCTTCATCGTCAATAAGAAGGTCCAAGGTATACAGAAAAACCTGAAGTGAAGCATCGGAATTTAAAACCGGTCTCACAGGAGAGGTTTAAATCATAGAAAGTTAGATTGTCAGTCCTCTTGAACTTATGTCGGCATTGTGCCTTTTGTACTAAATTCGGATACAATTTCTGTGCTTCATCGTCAATAAGAAGGTCAGAGGTATACAGTAAACCTGAAGTGAAGCATCGGAACCTAAAACTGGTCTCAAACGAAAGGTTCATAACATAGATAGTAAGAAGAGTCAGTCATCTTGTACTGAAGTCGGCATTGTGCCTTTTCTATTTAATAACGATGCAATTTGTGTGTTTCATAGTCAATTAGAAGGTCCAAGGGATACAGTAAACTTGAAGTGAAGCATCGGAATCTAAAACTGGTCTAACAGGAAAGGTTCTAAACATGGACAGTAAAAAGAGTCAGTCCTCTTCTGCTTAAGTCGGCAATGTGCCTTTTTTTAAATTATGATGCAATTTTTGTGTTTAATCGTCAATAAGAAGGTCCAAGGGATACAGTAAGCCGGAAGTGAAGCATCGGAACCTAAAACCGGTCTCACAGGAGAGGATCAAATCGTAGAATGTAAGACGTGTCAGTCCATTTGTACATAAGTCGGCATTCTGACTTTTGTATTTAATTCCGATGCAATTTCTGTGTTTCATCGTCAATAAGAAGGTCCAAGGGATACAGTAAACCTGAAGTGAAGCATCAGAAACTGAAACTGGTCTCACAGGAGAAATTCAGTGTTAGTCCTCTTGTACTTAAGTCGGCATTGTGCCTTTTGTATTTAATTCCGATAAAATTTCTGTGTTTCATCGTCAGTAAGAAGATCCACGGGATACAGTAAACCTGAAGTGAAGCATCGGAATCAAAAACTGGACTCACAGGAGAGGTTCAAAACATAGAATGTTAGAGTGTCAGTCCTCTTGTACTTAAGTCGGCATTATGCCTTTTGAATTTAATTCCGATGCAATTTCTGGGCTTCATCGTGAATAAGAAGGTCCAAGGTATACAGTAAACCTGAAGTGAAGCATCGGAATCTAAAACTATACTCACAGGAGAGGTTCAAATCATAGAATGTTAGAGTGTCAGTCCTCTTGTACTTAAGTCGGCATTGTGCCTTTTGTATTAAATTCGGATGCAATTTCTGTGCTTCATTGTCAATAAGAGGGTCCAAGGTATAAAGTAAACTTGAACTGAAGCATCGGAATCTAAAATTGGACTCACAAGAGAGGTTCAAATCATAGAAAGTGAGAGTGTCAGTCCTCTTGTACTTTAGTCCTCATTGTGCCTTTTGAATTTAATTCCGATGCAATTTCTGTGCTTCATCGTCAATAAGAAGGTCCAAGGTATACAGTTAACCTGAAGTGAAGCATCGGAATCTAAAACTGGACTCACAGGAGAGGTTTAAATCATAGAAAGTGAGAGTGTCAGTCCTCTTGTACTCTAGTCGGCATTGTGCTTTTGAATTTAATTCCGATGCAATTTCTGTGCTTCATCGTCAAAAAGAAGGTCCAAGGTATACAATAAACCTGAAGTGAGGCATCGGGATCTAAAACTGGACTCACAGGAGAGGTCAAATCATAGAAAGTTAGAGTGTCAGTCCTCTTGCACTTAAGCCGGCATTGTGCCTTTTGTATTAAATTCGGATGCAATTTCTGTGCTTCATCGTCAATAAGAAGGTCCAAGGTATACAGAAAAACCTGAAGTGAAGCATCGGAATTTAAAACCGGTCTCACAGGAGAGGTTTAAATCATAGAAAGTTAGATTGTCAGTCCTCTTGAACTTATGTCGGCATTGTGCCTTTTGTACTAAATTCGGACACAATTTCTGTGCTTCATCGTCAATAAGAAGGTCAGAGGTATACAGTAAACCTGAAGTGAAGCATCGGAACCTAAAACTGGTCTCAAACGCAAGGTTCATAACGTAGATAGTAAGAAGAGTCAGTCTTCTTGTACTGAAGTCGGCATTGTGCCTTTTCTATTTAATAACGATGCAATTTGTGTGTTTCATAGTCAATTAGAAGGTCCAAGGGATACAGTAAACTTGAAGTGAAGCATCGGAATCTAAAACTGGTCTCACAGGAAAGGTTCTAAACATGGACAGTAAGAAGAGTCAGTCCTCTTCTACTTAAGTCGGCATTGTGCCTTTTTTTAAAATTATGATGCAATTTTTGTGTTTAATCGTCAATAAGAAGGTCCAAGGGATACAGTAAGCCTGAAGTGAAGCATCGGAACCTAAAACCAGTCTCACAGGAGAGGATCAAATCGTAGAATGTAAGACGTGTCAGTCCTTTTGTACATAAGTCGGCATTCTGACTTTTGTATTTAATTCCGATGCAATTTCTGTGTTTCATCGTCAATAAGAAGGTCCAAGGGATACAATAAACCTGAAGTGAAGCATCAGAAACTGAAACTGGACTCACAGGAGAAATTCAAATCATAGAAAGTTAGAGCGTTAGTCCTATTGTACTTAAGTCGGCATTGTGCCTTTTGTATTTAATTCCGATAAAATTTCTGTGTTTCATCGTTAGTAAGAAGATCCACGAGATACAGTAAACCTGAAGTGAAGCATCGGAATCTAAAACTGGACTCACAGGAGAGGTTCAAAACATAGAATGTTAGAGTGTCAGTCCTCTTGTACTTAAGTCGGCATTATGCCTTTTGAATTTAATTCCGATGCAATTTCTGGGCTTCACCGTCAATAAGAAGGTCCAAGGTATACAGTAAACCTGAAGTGAAGCATCGTAATATACTCACAGGAGAGGTTCAAATCATAGAATGTTAGAGTGTCAGTCCTCTTGTACTTAAGTCGGCATTGTGCCTTTTGTATTAAATTCGGATGCAATTTCTGTGCTTCATTGTCAATAAGAGGGTCCAAGGTATAATGTGAACTTGAAGTGAAGCATCGGAATCTAAAATTGGACTCACAGGAGAGGTTCAAATCATAGAAAGTGAGAGTGTCAGTCCTCTTGTACTTTAGTCCTCATTGTGCCTTTTGAATTTAATTCCGATGCAATTTCTGTGCTTCATCGTCAATAAGAAGGTCCAAGGTATACAATAAACCTGAAGGGAAGCATCGGGATCTAAAACTGGTCTCACAGGAGAGGTTCAAATCATAGAAAGTTAGAGTGTCAGTCCTCTTGTACTAAAGTCGTCATTGTGCCTTTTGAATTAATTTCGGATGCAATTTCTCTGTTTCATCGTCAATTAGAAGGTCCAAGGTATGTTGAAAACCTGAAGTGAAGCATCGGAATCTAAAACTGGTCTCACAGGAAACGTTCTAAACATAGATATTAAGAAGAGTGAGTCCTGTTGTACTTAAGTCGGCATTGTGTCTTTTGTATTAAATTCGGATGCAATTTCTGTGTTTCATCGACAATAAGAACGTCCTAGGGGTACAGTAAACCTGAAGTGAAGCATCGGAATCTATAACTGGACTCACAGGAGAGGTTCAAATCATAGAAAGTTAGAGTATCAGACCTCTTTCACTTAAGTCGGCATTGTGCCTTTTGTATTAAAATCGGATGCAATTTCTGTGCTTCATCGTCAATAAGAAGGTATAAGGTTATAAAGTAAACTTGAAGTGAAGCATCGGAATCTAAAACTGGACTCATAGGAGCGGTTCAAATCATAGAAAGTTAGAGTGTCAGTCCTCTTGTACATAAGTCGGCATTGTGCCTTTTGAATTTAATCCCTATGCAATTTCTGTGTTTCATCGTCAATAAGAAGGTCCAAGGTATACAGTTAACCTGAAGTGAAGCATCGGAATCTAAGACTGGACTCACAGGAGAGGTTTAAATCATAGAAAGTGAGAGTGTCAGTCCTCTTGTACTCTAGTCGGCATTGTGCCTTTTGAATTTAATTCCGATGCAATTTCTGTGCTTCATCGTCTATAAGAAGGTCCAAGGTATACAGTAAACCTGAAGTGAGGCATCGGGATCTAAAACTGGACTCACAGGAGAGGTCAAATCATAGAAAGTTAGAGTGTCAGTCCTCTTGCACTTAAGCCGGCATTGTGCCTTTTGTATTAAATTCGGATGCAATTTCTGTGCTTCATCGTCAATAAGAAGGTCCAAGGTATACAGAAAAACCTGAAGTGAAGCATCGGAATTTAAAACCGGTCTCACAGGAGAGGTTCAATTCATAGAATGTAAGAAGTGTCAGTCCTCTTGTACTTAAGTCGGCATTGTGCCTTTGGTATTTACGTCGGATGCAATTTCTGAGTTTGATCGCCAATAAGAAGGTCCAGGGGATACAGTAAACCGGAAGTGAAGCATCGGAATCTAAAACTGGACTCACAGGAGAGGTTCAATTCATAGAAAGTTTATGTGTCAGTCCTCTTGTACTTAAGTCGGCATTGTGCCTTTTGAATTTAATTCCGATGCAATTTCTGTGCTTCATCGTCAATAAGAAGGTCAGAGGTATACAGTAAACCTGAAGTGAAGCATCGGAACCTAAAACTGGTCTCAAACTAAAGGTTCATAACATAGATAGTAAGAAGAGTCAGCCTTCTTGTACTGAAGTCGGCATTGTGCCTTTCGAATTTAATTCCGATGCAATTTATGTGCTTCATCGTCAATAAGAGGGTCCAAGGTATACAGTAAACCTGAAGTGAAGCATCGGAAACTAAAACTGGACTCACAGAAGAAATTCAAATAATAGAAAGTTAGAGTGTTAGTCCTCTTGTACTTAAGTCGGCTTTGTGCCTTTTGAATTTATTTCCGATGCAATTTCTGTGCTTCATCGTCAATAAGAAGGTCCAAGGTATACAGTAAACCTGAAGTGAAGCTTCGGAATCTAAAACTGGACTCACAGGAGGGGTTAAAATCGTAGAAAGTCCGAGTTTCAGTCCTCTTGTACTTAAGTCGGCATTGTGCCTATTGTATTAAATTCGGATGCAATTTCTGTGTTTCATCGTCAATAAGAAGGTCCAAGAGATACAGTAAACCTGAATTGAAGCATCGGAATCTAAAACGGGACCCACAGGAGAGGTTCTAGACATAGACAGTAAGAAGAGTCAGTTCTCTTGTACTTCAGTCCGCATTGTGCCTTTTGTATTAAATTCGGATGCAATTTCTGTGTTTCATCGTCAATAAGACGGTCCTAGGGATACAGTAAAACTGAAGTGAAGCATCGGAATCTAAAACCGGTCTCACAGGAGAGGTTCAAATCATAGAATGTAAGAAGTGTCAGTCCTCATGTACTTAAGTCGGCATTGTGCCTTTTGTATTTAATTCCGATGGAATTTCTGTGTTTCATCGTCAGTAAGAAGATCCACAGGATACAGTAAACCTGAAGTGAAGGATCGGAATCTAAAACTGGACTCACAGGAGAGGTTCAAAACATAGAATGTTAGAGTGTCAGTCCTCTTGTACTTAAGTCGGCATTGTGCCTTTTGAATTTAATTCCGATGCAATTTCTGGGCCTCGTCGTCAATAAGATGGTCCAAGGTACACAGTAAACCTAAAGTGAAGCATCGGAATCTAAAACTGGACACACAGGAGAGGTTCAAATCATAGAAAGTTAGAGTGTCAGTCCTCTTGTACTTATGTCGGCATTGTGCCTTTTGAATTTGATTCCGATGCAATTACTGTGCTTCATCGTCAATAAGAAGGTCCAAAGTATAGAGTAAACCTGAAGTGAAGCATCGGAATCTAAAACTGGACTCACAGCAGAGGTTCAAATCATAGAAAGTTAGAGTGTCAGTCCTCTTGTACTTAAGTCGGAATTGTGCCTTTTGAATTTAATTCCGATGCAATATCTGTGTTTCATCGTCAATAAGAAGGTCCAAGGGATACAGTAAACCTGATGTGAAGCTTCGAAATAGAAAACTGGACTCACAGGAGAGGTTCAAATCATAGTAAGTTAGAGTGTCGGTCCTCTTGTGCTTAGGTCGAAATTGAGCCTTTTGAATTTAATTCCGATGCACTTTATGTGCTTCATCGTCAATAAGAAGGTCCAAGGTATACAGTAAACCTGAGGTGAAGCATCGGAATCTAAAACTGGACTCACAGGAGAGGTTCACATCATAGAAAGTTAGAGTGTCAGTGCTCTTGTACTTAAGTCGGCATTGTGCCTTTTGAATTAAATTCGGATGCAATTTCTGTGGTTCATCGTCAATAAGAAGGTCCAAGGTATACAGTAAACCTGAAGTGAAGCATCGAAATCAAAAACTGGACTCACAGGAGGGGTTCAAATCATAGAAAGTTAGAGTGTCGGTCTTCTTGTGCTTAAGTCGACATTGAGCCTTTTGAATTTAATTCCGATGTCTTTTATGTGCTTCATCGTCAATAAGAAGGTCCAAGGTATTCAGTAAACCTGAAGTGAAGCAACGGAATCTAAAACTGGACTCACAGGAGAGGATCAAATCATAGAAAGTTAGAGTGTCAGTCCTTTTGTACTTATGTCGGCATTGTGCCATTTGAATTTAATTCCGATGCAATTTCTGTGTTTCATCGTCAAGAAGAAGGTCCAAGGTATACAGTAAACCTGAAGTGAAGCATCGGAATCTAAAACTGGATTCACAGGAGAGGTTAAAATTGTAGAAATGCAGAGTTTCAGTCCTCTTGTGCTTAAGTCGGCATTGTGCCATTTGTATTAAATTCGTATGCAATTTCTGTGTTTCATCGTCAATAAGAATGTCCTAGGGATACAGTAAACCAGATGTGAAGCATCTGAATCTAAAAACGCTCTCACAGGAGAGGTTCAAATCATAGAATGTAAGAAGTGTCTGTCCTCTTGTACTTAAGACGGCATTGTGCCTATTGTATATTATTCCGATGGAATTTCTATGTTTCATCGTCAATAAGAAGATCCAAGGGATACAGTAAACCTGAAGGAAGCATCGGTATCTAAAACTGGACTCACAGGAGAGGTTCAAATCATAGAAAGTTAGAGTGTCAGTCCTCTTGTACTTAAGTCGGTATTGTGCCTTTTCAATTTAATTCCGATAAAATTTCTGTGCTTCATCGTCAATAAGAACGTCCAAGGTATACAGTAATCCTGAAGTGAAGCATCGGATTCTAAAATTGGACTCACAGGAGAGGTTCCAATCATAGAAAGTTGGAGTGTCAGTCCTCTTCTACTGAAGTCGGCATTGTGTCCTTTGTATTAAATTCGGATGGAATTTCTGTGTTTCATCGACAATAAGAATGTCCAAGGGATACAGTAAACCTGAAGTGAAGCATCGGAATCTAAAACTGGACTCACAGGAGAGGTTCAAATCATAGAAAGTTAGAGTGTCAGTCCTCTTGTAGTTAAGTCGGCATTGTGCCTTTTGAATTTAATTCCGATGCAATTTCTGTGCTTTATCGTCAATAAGATCGTCCAAGGTATACAGTAAACCTGAAGTGAAGCATCGTAATCTAAAACTGGACTCACAGGAGAGGTTCAAATCATAGAAAGTTACAGTGTGAGTCCTCTCGTAGTTAAGTCGGCATTATGCCTTTTGAATTTAATTCCGATGCAATTTCTGTGTTTCATCGTCAATAAGAATGTCCAAGGTATACCGTAAACCTGAAGTGAAGCATCGGAATCTAAAACTGGACTCACAGGAGAGGTTCAAATCATAGAAAGTTAGAGTGTCTGTCCTCTTGTACATAAGTCGGCATTGTGCCTTTTGAATTTAATTACGATCCAATTTCTGTGTTTCATCGTCAATAAGAAGGTCCAAGGTATACAGTAAACCTGAAGTGAAGCATCGGACTCTAAAACTGGACTCACAGGAGAGATTCAAATCATAGAAAGTTAGAGTGTTAGTCCTCTTGTTCTTAAGCCGGCATTGTGCCTTTTGTATTAAATTCGGATGCAATTTCTGTGTTTCATCGACAGTAAGAAGGTCCAAGGGATACAGTAAACCTGAAGTGAAGCATCGGAATCTAAAACTGGACTCACAGGAGAGGTTCCAATCATAGAAAGTTAGAGTGTCAGTCCTCTTGTATTTAAGTCGGGATTGTGGCTTTTGAATTTAATTCCGATGCAATTTCTGCGCTTCATCGTCAATAAGAAGGTCCAAGGTATACAGTAAACCTGAGGTCAAGCATCGGAATCGAAAACTGGACTCACCGGAGACGTTCAAATCATAGAAAGTTAGAGTGTCAGTCCTCTTGTACTTAAGTCGGCATTGTGATTTTGAATTTAATTCCGATGCAATTTATGTGCTTCATCGTCAATAAGAAGGTTCAAGGTATACAGTAAACCTGAAGTGAAGCATCGGAAACTAAAACTGGGCTCACAGGAGAGGTTCAAATCATATAAAGTTAGAGTGTCATTCCTCTTGTACTTAAGTCGGCATTGTGCCTTTTAATTTTAATTCCGATGCAATTTCTGTGCTCCATCGTCAATAAGAAGGTTCAAGGTATACAGTGAACCGGAAGTGAAGCATCGGAATCTGAAACAGGACTCACAGGAGAGGTTAAAATCGTAGAAAGGCAGAGTTTCAGTCCTCTTGTACTTAACTCGGAATTGCGCCTTTTGTATTAAATTCGGATGCAATTCCTGTGTTTCATCGTCAATAAGAAGGTCCAAGGGATACAGTAAACCTGAAGTGAAGGATCGGAATCTAAAACTGGACTCACAGGAGAGGTTCAAATCATAGAATGTTAGAGTGTCAGTCCTCTTGTACTTAAGTCGGCATTGTGCCTTTTGAATTTAATTCCGATGCAATTTCTGGGCCTCGTCGTCAATAAGATGGTCCAAGGTACACAGTAAACCTAAAGTGAAGCATCGGAATCTAAAACTGGACACACAGGAGAGGTTCAAATCATAGAAAGTTAGAGTGTCAGTCCTCTTGTACTTAAGTCGGAATTGTGCCTTTTGAATTTAATTCCGATGCAATATCTGTGTTTCATCGTCAATAAGAAGGTCCAAGGGATACAGTAAACCTGATGTGAAGCTTCGAAATAGAAAACTGGACTCACAGGAGAGGTTCAAATCATAGAAAGTTAGAGTGTCGGTCCTCTTGTGCTTAGGTCGACATTGAGCCTTTTGAATTTAATTCCGATGCACTTTATGTGCTTCATCGTCAATAAGAAGGTCCAAGGTATACAGTAAACCTGAGGTGAAGCATCGGAATCTAAAACTGGACTCACAGGAGAGGTTCACATCATAGAAAGTTAGAGTGTCAGTGCTCTTGTACTTAAGTCGGCATTGTGCCTTTTGAATTAAATTCGGATGCAATTTCTGTGGTTCATCGTCAATAAGAAGGTCCAAGGTATACAGTAAACCTGAAGTGAAGCATCGAAATCAAAAACTGGACTCACAGGAGAGGTTCAAATCATAGAAAGTTAGAGTGTCGGTCTTCTTGTGCTTAAGTCGACATTGAGCCCTTTGAATTTAATTCCGATGTCTTTTATGTGCTTCATCGTCAATAAGAAGGTCCAAGGTATTCAGTAAACCTGAAGTGAAGCAACGGAATCTAAAACTGGACTCACAGGAGAGGATCAAATCATAGAAAGTTAGAGTGTCAGTCCTTTTGTACTTATGTCGGCATTGTGCCATTTGAATTTAATTCCGATGCAATTTCTGTGTTTCATCGACAATAAGAAGGTCCAAGGTATACAGTAAACCTGAAGTGAAGCATCGGAATCTAAAACTGGATTCACAGGAGAGGTTAAAATTGTAGAAATGCAGAGTTTCAGTCCTCTTGTGCTTAAGTCGGCATTGTGCCATTTGTATTAAATTCGTATGCAATTTCTGTGTTTCATCGTCAATAAGAATGTCCTAGGGATACAGTAAACCAGATGTGAAGCATCTGAATCTAAAAACGCTCTCACAGGAGAGGTTCAAATCATAGAATGTAAGAAGTGTCTGTCCTCTTGTACTTAAGACGGCATTGTGCCTATTGTATATTATTCCGATGGAATTTCTATGTTTCATCGTCAATAAGAAGATCCAAGGGATACAGTAAACCTGAAGGAAGCATCGGTATCTAAAACTGGACTCACAGGAGAGGTTCAAATCATAGAAAGTTAGAGTGTCAGTCCTCTTGTACTTAAGTCGGTATTGTGCCATTTCAATTTAATTCCGATAAAATTTCTGTGCTTCATCGTCAATAAGAACGTCCAAGGTATACAGTAATCCTGAAGTGAAGCATCGGATTCTAAAATTGGACTCACAGGAGAGGTTCCAATCATAGAAAGTTGGAGTGTCAGTCCTCTTCTACTGAAGTCGGCATTGTGTCCTTTGTATTAAATTCGGATGGAATTTCTGTGTTTCATCGATAATAAGAATGTCCAAGGGATACAGTAAACCTGAAGTGAAGCATCGGAATCTAAAACTGGACTCACAGGAGAGGTTCAAATCATAGAAAGTTAGAGTGTCAGTCCTCTTGTAGTTAAGTCGGCATTGTGCCTTTTGAATTTAATTCCGATGCAATTTCTGTGCTTTATCGTCAATAAGATCGTCCAAGGTATACAGTAAACCTGAAGTGAAGCATCGTAATCTAAAACTGGACTCACAGGAGAGGTTCAAATCATAGAAAGTTACAGTGTCAGTCCTCTTGTAGTTAAGTCGGCATTATGCCTTTTGAATTTAATTCCGATGCAATTTCTGTGTTTCATCGTCAATAAGAATGTCCAAGGTATACCGTAAACCTGAAGTGAAGCACCGGAATCTAAAACTGGACTCACAGGAGAGGTTCAAATCATAGAAAGTTAGAGTGTCTGTCCTCTTGTACATAAGTCGGCATTGTGCCTTTTGAATTTAATTACGATCCAATTTCTGTGTTTCATCGTCAATAAGAAGGTCCAAGGTATACAGTAAACCTGAAGTGAAGCATCGGACTCTAAAACTGGACTCACAGGAGAGATTCAAATCATAGAAAGTTAGAGTGTTAGTCCTCTTGTTCTTAAGCCGGCATTGTGCCTTTTGTATTAAATTCGGATGCAATTTCTGTGTTTCATCGACAATAAGAAGGTCCAAGGGATACAGTAAACCTGAAGTGAAGCATCGGAATCTAAAACTGGACTCACAGGAGAGGTTCCAATCATAGAAAGTTAGAGTGTCAGTCCTCTTGTATTTAAGTCGGGATTGTGGCTTTTGAATTTAATTCCGATGCAATTTCTGCGCTTCATCGTCAATAAGAAGGTCCAAGGTATACAGTAAACCTGAGGTCAAGCATCGGAATCGAAAACTGGACTCACCGGAGACGTTCAAATCATAGAAAGTTAGAGTGTCAGTCCTCTTGTACTTAAGTCGGCATTGTGATTTTGAATTTAATTCCGATGCAATTTATGTGCTTCATCGTCAATAAGAAGGTTCAAGGTATACAGTAAACCTGAAGTGAAGCATCGGAAACTAAAACTGGGCTCACAGGAGAGGTTCAAATCATATAAAGTTAGAGTGTCATTCCTCTTGTACTTAAGTCGGCATTGTGCCTTTTAATTTTAATTCCGATGCAATTTCTGTGCTCCATCGTCAATAAGAAGGTTCAAGGTATACAGTAAACCGGAAGTGAAGCATCGGAATCTAAAACAGGACTCACAGGAGAGGTTAAAATCGTAGAAAGGCAGAGTTTCAGTCCTCTTGTACTTAACTCGGAATTGCGCCTTTTGTATTAAATTCGGATGCAATTCCTGTGTTTCATCGTCAATAAGAAGGTCCAAGGGATACAGTAAACCTGAAGTGAAGCATCGGAATCTAAGACCGGTCTCACAGGAGAGGTTCAAATCATAGAATGTAAGAAGTATCAGTCCTCTTGTACTTAAGTCGGCATTGTGCCTTCTGTGTTTAATTCCGATGGAATCTCTGTGTTTCATCGTCAATAAGAAGATCCAAGGGATACAGTAAACCGGAAGCATCGGAAGCATCGGAATCTATAATTGGACTCACAGGAGAGGTTCAAATCATAGAAAGTTAGTGTGTCAGTTCTCTTGTACTTAAGTCGGCATTGTGTCTTTTGTATTAAATTCGGATGCAATTTCTATGTTTCATCGACAATAAGAAGGTCCAAGAGATACAGTAATCCTGAAGTGAAGCATCGGAGTCTAAAACTCGACTCACAGGAGAGGTTCAAATCATAGAAAGCTAGAATGTCAGTCCTCTTGTACTTAAATCGGCATTGTGCCTTTTGAATTTAATTCCGATGCAATTTCTGTGCTTCATCGTCAACAAGAAGGTCCAAGGTATACAGTAAACCTGAAGTGATGCATCGGAAACTAAAACTGTACTCACAGGAGAGGTTCAAATCATAAAAAGTTAGAGTGTCAGTCCTCTTGTACTTAAGTCCGCATTGTGCCTTTTGAATTTAAATCCGATGCAATTTCTGTGCTTCATCGTCAATAAGAAAGTCCAAGGTATACAGTAAACCTGAAGTGAAGCATCGGAATCTAAAACTGGACTTACAGGATAGGTGCAAATCGTAGAAAGTCAGAGTTTCTGTCCTCTGGTTCTTAAGTCGGCATTGCGCCTTTTGTATTAAATTCGGATGCAATTCCTGTGTTTCATCGTCAATAAGAAGGTCCAAGGGATACAGTAAACCTGAAGTGAAGCATCGGAATCTAAAACTGGACTTACAAGAGAGGATCAAATCATAGAAAGTCATAGTGTCAGTGCTCTTGTGCTTAAGTCGGCATAATGCCTTTTGAATTTAATTCCGATGCAATTTGTCTGTTTCATCGTCAATAAGGAGGTCCAAGGTATACAGTAAACATGAAGTAAAGCATCGGAATCTAAAACTGGACTCACAGGAGAGGTTCAAATCATAGAAAGTTAGAATGTCAGTCCTCTGGTACTTAAGTCGGCATTGTGCCTTTTGTATTTAATTCCGATGGAATCTCTGTGTTTCATCGTCAATAAGAAGATCCAAGGGATACAGTAAACCTGAAGGAAGCATCGGAATCTATCATTGGACTCACAGGAGAGGTTCAAATCATAGAAAGTTAGTGTGTCAGTTCTCTTGTACTTAAGTCGGCATTGTGTCTTTTGTGTTAAATTCGGATGCAATTTCTATGTTTCATCGACAATAAGAAGGTCGAAGAGATACAGTAATCCTGAAGTGAAGCATCGGAATCTAAAACTGGACTCACAGGAGAGGTTCAAATCATAGAAAGCTAGAATGTCAGTCCTCTTGTACTTAAGTCGGCATTGTGCCTTTTGAATTTAATTCCGATGCAATTTCTGTGCTTCATCGTGAATGAGAAGGTCCAAGGTATACATTAAACCTGAAGTGAAGCATCGGTATCTAAAACTGGACTCACAGGATATGTTAAAATCGTAGAAAGGCAGAGTTTCAGTCCTCTTGTACTTAAGTCGGCATAGTGCCTTTTGTATTAAATTGTGCCTTTTCAATTTAGTTCCGATAAAAATTATGTGCATCGTCAATAAGAAGGTCCAACGTATACAGTAATCCTGAAGTGAAGCATCGGAATCTAAAATTTGACTCATGGGAGATGTTCAAATCATAGAAAGTTAGAGTGTCAATCCTCTTGTACTTAAGTCGGCATAGTGCCTTTTGTATTAAATTCGGATGCAATTTGTGTTTTTCATCGTCAATAAGAAGGTCCAAGGGATACAGTAAACCTGAAGTGAAGAATCGGAATCTAAAACTGGACTCACAGGAGAGGATCAAATCATCGAAAGTTAGAGTGTCAGTCCTCTTGTACTTATGTCGGCATTGTGCCATTTGAATTTAATTCCGATGCAATTTCTGTGTTTCATCGTCAATAAGAAGGTCCAAGGTATACAGTAAACCTGAAGTGAAGCATCGGAATCTAAAACTGGACTCACAACAGAGGTTCAAATCATAGAAAGTTAGAGTATCTGTCCTCTTGTACATCAGTCGGCATTGTTCCTTTTGAGTTTAATTACGATGCAACTTCTGTGTTTCATCGTCAAAAAGAAGGTCCAAGGGATACAGTAAACCTGAAGTGAAGCATCGGAATCTAAAACTGGACTCACAGGAGAGGTTCAAATCATAGAAAGTTAGAGTGTCAGTCCTCTTGTACTTAAGTAGGCATTGTGCATTTTCAATTTAATTCCGATAAAATTTCTGTGCTTCATCGTCAATAAGAACGTCCAAGCTATACAGTAATCCTGAAGTGAAGCATCGGAATCTAAAATTGGACTCACAGCAGAGGTTCAAATCATAGAATGTTAGTGTATCAGTCCTCTTGTACTTAAGTCGGCAATGTGCCTTTTGAATTTAAATCCCATGCAATTTCTGTGTTTCATCGTCAACTAGAAGGTCCAAGGTATACAGTAAACCTGAAGTGAAGCATCGGAATCTAAAACTGGACTCACAGGAGAGGTTCCAATCATAGAAAATTAGAGTGTCAGTGCTCTTGTACTTAAGTCGGCATTGTACCTTTTGTATTAAATTCCATTGCAATTTCTGTGTTTAATCGACAATAAGAAGGTCCAACGGATACAGTAAACCTGAAGTGAAGCATCGGAAACTAAAACCGGTATCACAGGAGAGCTTCAAATCATAGAATGTAAGAAGTGTCAGTCCTCTTGTACTTAAGTCGGTATTGTGCCTTTTGCATTTAATTCGGATGCAATTTCTGTGCTTGATCGTCAATTAGATGGGCTAAGGTATACAGTAAACCTGAAGTGCAGCATTGGAATCCAAACCTGGTCTCACGGGAAAGGTTCTAAACATAGGCAGAAAGGAGAGTCAGTCCTCTTGTACTTAAGTCAGCATTGTGCCTTTTGAATAAAATTCGGATACAATTTCTGTGTTTCATCGACAATAAGAAGGTCCAAGGTATACAGTAAACCTGAAGTGAAGCATCGCAATCTAAAACTGGTCTCACAGGAGAGATTCTAAACATAGATTGTAAGAAGTGTCAGTCCTTTTGTACTTAAGTCGTCATTGTGCCTTTTGAATTTAATTCGATTGCAATTTCTGTGCTACATCGTCAATACGAAGGTCCAAGGTATGCAGTAAACCTGAAGTGAAGAATCGGAATCTACACCTCGACTCACAGGAGAGGTGCAAATCATAGAAAGTTAGAGTGTCAGTCCTCTTGTACTTAAGTCGGCATTGAGCCTTTTGAATTAAATTCGGATGCAATTTCTGTGTTTCATCGTCAATTAGATGGTCCAAGGTATACAGTAAACCTGAAGTGAAGCAATGGAATCCAAACCTGCTCACACAGGAAAGGTTCTAAACATAGACAGAAAGGAGAGTCAGTCCTCTTGTACTTCAGTTGGCATTGTGCCTTTTGTACTAAATTCGGATGCAATTCCTGTGCTTCATCGTCAATAAGAAGGTCCAAGGAATACAGTAAACCTGAAGTGAAGCATCGGAATCTAAAACTGGACTCACAGGAGAGGTTCTAAACATAGGCAGTAAGAAGAGTCAGTCCTCTTGTACTTAAGTCGTCATTGTGCCCTTTGAATTTAATTCGGATGCAATTTCTGTGCTTTATCGGCAATAAGAACGTCCAAGGTATACAGTAAACCTGAAGTGAAGCATCGGAATCTAAAACTGGACTCACAGGAGAGGTTCAAATCATAGAAAGTTAGAGTGTCAGTCCTCTTGTACATAAGTCAGAATTGTGCATTTTACAGTGTCAGTCCTCTTGTAGTTAAGTCGGCATTATGCCTTTTGAATTTAATTCCGATGCAATTTCTGTGTTTCATCGGCAATAAGAACGTCCAAGGTATACAGTAAACCTGAAGTGAAGCATCGGAATCTAAAACTGGACTCACAGGAGAGGTTCAAATCATAGAAAGTTAGAGTGTCAGTCCTCTTGTACATAAGTCAGAATTGTGCATTTTGAATTTAATTCGATGCAATTTCTGTGTTTCATCGTCAATAAGATGGTCCAAGGTATACAGTAAACCTGTAGTGAAGCATCGGAATCTAAAACTGGACTCACAGGAGAGGTTCAAATCATTGAAACTTAGAGTGACAGTCCTTTTGTACTTAAGTCGGCATTGTGGCTTTTGTTTTAAATTCGGATGCAATTTCTGTGCTTCATCGTCAATAAGAACGTCCAAGGTATAGAGTAAATCTGAAGTGAAGCATCGGAATCTAAAACTGGACTCACAGGAGAGGTTCAAATCATAGAATGTTAGAGTGTCAGTCCTCTTGTACTTACGTCGGTATTGTGCCTTTTGTATTAAATTCTGATGCAATTTCTGTGTTTGATCGTCAATAAGAAGGTTCAAGGTATACAGTAAATCTGAAGTGAAGCATCGGAATCTAAAACTGGACTTACAGGAGAGGTTCAAATCATAGAAAGTTAGAGTGTCAGTCCTCTTGTACTTAAGTCGGCATTTTGCATTTTGTATTAAATTCGGATGCAATATCTGTGTTTCATCGTCAATTAGAAGGTCCAAGGTATACAGTAAACCTGAAGTGAAGAATCGGAATCTACAACTGGACTCACAGGAGAGGTTTAATTCATAGAAAATTAGATTGTCAGCCCTCTTGTACTTAAGTCGGAATTGTGCCTTTTGAATTTCTTTTCGATGCAATTTCTGTGCTTCATCGTCAATAAGAAGGTTCAAGGTATACAGTAAATCTGAAGTGAAGCATCGGAATCTAAAACTGGACTCACAGGAGAGTTTCAAATCATAGAAAGTTAGAGTGCCAGTCCACTTGTACTTAAGTCGGCATTGTGCCTTATGTATTAAATTCGGATGCAATTTCTGTGTTTCAACGTCAATTAGAAGGTCCAAGGTGTTCAGTAAACCTGAAGTGAAGCATCGAAATCTAAAACCGGTCTCACAGGAGATGTTCAAATCATAGAAAGTTAGAGTGTCAGTCCTCTTGTACGTAAGTCGGCATTGTGCCTTTTGTACTGAATTCGAATGCAATTTCTGTGTTTCATCGTCAATAATAAGGTCCAAGGGATACAGTAAACCTTAAGTGAAGCATCGGAACCTAAAACCGGTCACACAGGAGAGGTTCAGGTCATAGAATGTAAGAAATGTCAGTCCTCTTGTACTTAAGTCGGCATTGTGCCTTTTGTATTTAATCCGCGTGCAATTTCTGTGTTTCATCGTCAATAAGAAGGTCCAAGGAATACAGTAAACCTGAAGTTAATCATCGGAATCTAAAACTGGACACACAGGAGAGGTTCAAATCATAGAATGTAAGAGTGTCAGTCCTCTTGTACTTAAGTCGGCATTGTGCCTTTTGATTTCAATTCCGATGCACTTTCTGTGTTTCATCGTCAATAAGAAGGTCCAAGGTATACAGTAAACCTGAAGTGAAGCATCGGAATCTAAATCTGACTCACAGGAGAGGTTCAAATCATAGAATGTTAGAGAGTCAGTCCTCTTGTACTTAAGTCGGAGTTGTGCCTTTTGAATTTAATTCGATGCAATTTCTGTGTTTCATCGACAATAAGAAGTTCCAAGGTATACAGTAAACCTGTAGTGAAGCATCGGAATCTAAAACTGGACTCACAGGAGAGGTTCAAATCATTGAAACTTAGAGTGACAGTCCTTTTGTACTTAAGTCGGCATTGTGGCTTTTGTTTTAAATTCGGATGCAATTTCTGTGCTTCATCGTCAATAAGAACGTCCAAGGTATAGAGTAAACCTGAAGTGAAGAATTGGAATCTAAAACTGGACTCACAGGAGAGGTTCAAATCATAGAATGTGAGAGTGTCAGTCCTCTTGTACTTAAGTCGGCATTGTGCCTTTTGAATTAATTTCGGATGCAATTTTTGTGTTTCATCGTCAATGAGAAGGTCCAAGGTATACAGTAAACCTGAAGTGAAGCATCGGAATCTACAACTGGTCTCACATTAAAGTTTCTAAACCTAGATATTAAGAAGAGTCAGGCCTCTTGTACTTATGTCGGCATTGTGCCTTTTGTATTAAATTCTGATGCAATTTCTGTGTTTCATCGACAATACGAAGGTCCAAGTGATACAGTAAACCTGAAGTGAAGCATCGGAATCTAAAACCGGTCTCACAGGAGAGGTTCAAATCATAGAATGTAAGAAGTGTCATTCCTCTTGTACTTACGTCGGTATTGTGCCTTTTGTATTTAATTCGGATGCAATTTCTGTGTTTGATCGTCAATAAGAAGGTCCAAGGGATACAGTAAACCTAAAGTGAAGCATCGGAATCTAAAACTGGACTCACAGGAGAGGTTCAAATCATAGAAAGTTTAGGTGTCAGTCCTCTTGTACTTAAGTCGGCATTGTGCTTTTTGAATTTAATTCAGATGTAATTTCTGTGCTTCATCGTCAATAAGAAGGTTCAAGGTATACAGTAAACCTGAAGTGAAGCATCGGAATCTAAAACTGGCCTCACAGGAGAGTTTCAAATCATAGAAAGTTAGAGTGTCAGTCCTCTTGTACTTAAGTCGGCATTTTGCCTTTTGTATTAAATTCGGATGCAATATCTGTGTTTCATCGTCAATTAGAAGGTCCAAGGTATACTGGAAACCTGAAGTGAAGAATCGGAATCTACAACTGGACTCACAGGAGAGGTATAAATCATAGAAAATTAGATTGTCAGCCCTCTTGTACTTAAGTCGGAATTGTGCCTTTTGAATTTCTTTCCGATGCAATTTTTGTGCTTCATCGTCAATAAGAAGGTTCAAGGTATACAGTAAATCTGAAGTGAAGCATCGGAATCTAAAACTGGACTCACAGGAGACGTTCAAATCATAGAAAGTTAGAGTGCCAGTCCTCTTGTACTTAAGTCGGTATTGTGCCTTATGTATTAAATTCGGATGCAATTTCTGTGTTTCAACGTCAATTACAAGGTCCAAGGTGTTCAGTAAACCTGAAGTGAAGCATCGAAATCTAAAACCGGACTCACAGGAGAGGTTCAAATCATAGAAAGTTAGAGTGTCAGTCCTCTTGTACTTAAGTCGGCATTGTGCCTTTTGTATTAAATTCGGATGCAATTTCTGTGCTTCATCGTCAATAAGAAGTTCCAAGGTAGACAGTAAACCTGAAGTGAAGCATGGGAATTTAAAACTGGCCTCACAGGAGAGGTTCTAAACATAGACAGCAAGAAGTTTCAGTCCTCTTGTACTTATGTCGTCATTGTGCCTTTTGAATTTAATTCCGATACAATTTCTGTGCTTCTTCGTCAATAAGAAGGTCCAAGGTATACAGTAAACCTGAAGTGAAGCATCGGAATCTAAAACTGGACTCACAAGATAGATTCTAAACATAGGCACTATGAAGAGTCAGTCCTCTTGTACTTAAGTCGTCTTTGTGCTTCTGAATTTAATTCGGATGCAATTTCCGTGCTTCATGGGTAATACGAACTTCCAAGGTATACAGTAAACCTGAAGTGAAGCATCGGAATCTAAAACTGGACTCACAGGAGAGGTTCAAATCATAGAAAGTTAGAGTGTCATACCTCTTGTACTTAAGTCGGCATTGTGCCTTTTGTATTAAACTCAGATGCAATTTCTGTCCTTCATCGTCAACAAGAAGGTCCAAGGTATACAGTAAACCTGAAGTGAAGCATTGGAATCTAAAACTGGCCTCACAGGATAGGTTCTAAACATAGACAGTAAGAAGTGTCAGTCCTCTTGTACTTAAGTCGGCATTGTGCCCTTTCTATTTAATTTGGATGCAATTTCTGTGTTTGATCATCAATAAGAAGGTCCAAGGGATACAGTAAACCTGAAGTGAAGCATCGGAATCTAAAACTGGACTCACAGGAGAGGTTCAAATCATAGAAAGTTTAGGTGTCAGTCCTCTTGTACTTAAGTCGGCATTGTGCCTTTTGAATTTAATTCAGATGTAATTTCTGTGCTTCATCGTCAATAAGAAGGTTCAAGGTATACAGTAAACCTGAAGTGAAGCATCGGAATCTAAAACTGGACTCACAGGAGAGTTTCAAATCATAGAAAGTTAGAGTGTCAGTCCTCTTGTACTTAAGTCGGCATTTTGCCTTTTGTATTAAATTCGGATGCAATATCTGTGTTTCATCGTCAATTAGAAGGTCCAAGGTATACAGGAAACCTGAAGTGAAGAATCGGAATCTACAACTGGACTCACAGGAGAGGTATAAATCATAGAAAATTAGATTGTCAGCCCTCTTGTACTTAAGTCGGAATTGTGCCTTTTGAATTTCTTTCCGATGCAATTTCTGTGCTTCATCGTCAATAAGAAGGTTCAAGGTATACAGTAAATCTGAAGTGAAGCATCGGAATCTAAAACTGGACTCACAGGAGACGTTCAAATCATAGAAAGTTAGAGTGCCAGTCCTCTTGTACTTAAGTCGGCATTGTGCCTTATGTATTAAATTCGGATGCAATTTCTGTGTTTCAACGTTAATTAGAAGGTCCAAGGTGTTCAGTAAACCTGAAGTGAAGCATCGAAATCTAAAACCGGACTCACAGGAGAGGTTCAAATCATAGAAAGTTAGAGTGTCAGTCCTCTTGTACTTAAGTCGGCATTGTGCCTTTTGTATTAAATTCGGATGCAATTTCTGTGCTTCATCGTCAATAAGAAGTTCCAAGGTAGACAGTAAACCTGAAGTGAAGCATGGGAATTTAAAACTGGCCTCACAGGAGAGGTTCTAAACATAGACAGCAAGAAGTTTCAGTCCTCTTGTACTTATGTCGTCATTGTGCCTTTTGAATTTAATTCCGATACAATTTCTGTGCTTCTTCGTCAATAAGAAGGTCCAAGGTATACAGTAAACCTGAAGTGAAGCATCGGAATCTAAAACTGGACTCACAAGATAGATTCTAAACATAGGCACTGTGAAGAGTCAGTCCTCTTGTACTTAAGTCGTCTTTGTGCTTTTGAATTTAATTCGGATGCAATTTCCGTGCTTCATGGGTAATACGAACTTCCAAGGTATACAGTAAACCTGAAGTGAAGCATCGGAATCTAAAATTGGACTCACAGGAGAGGTTCAAATCATAGAAAGTTAGAGTGTCATACCTCTTGTACTTAAGTCGGCATTGTGCCTTTTGTATTAAACTCAGATGCAATTTCTGTCCTTCATCGTCAACAAGAAGGTCCAAGGTATACAGTAAACCTGAAGTGAAGCATTGGAATCTAAAACTGGCCTCACAGGATAGGTTCTAAACATAGACAGTAAGAAGTGTCAGTCCTCTTGTACTTAAGTCGGCATTGTGCCCTTTCTATTTAATTTGGATGCAATTTCTGTGTTTGATCATCAATAAGAAGGTCCAAGGGATACAGTAAACCTGAAGTGAAGCATCGTAATCTAAAACTGCACTCACAGGAGATGTTCTAAACATAGGCAGTAAGAAGAGTCTGTCCTCATGTACTTAAGCCGTCATTGTGCCTTTTGAATTTAATTCGGATGCAATTTCTGTACTTCATCGGCAATAGGAACGTCCAAGGTATACAGTAAACCTGAAGTGAAGCATCGGAATCTAAAACTGGACTCACAGGAGAGGTTCAAAACATAGAAAGTTAGAGTGTCATTCTTCTTGTACTTAAGTCGGCATTGTGCCATTTGTATTAAACTCGGATGCAATTTCTGTGCTTCATCGTCAATACGAAGGTCCAAGGTATACAGTAAACCTGAAGTTAAGCATCGCAATCTAAAACTGGACTCACAGGTGAGGTTCAAATCATAGAAAGTTAGAGTGTCATACCTCTTGTACTTAAGTCGGCATTGTGCCTTTTGTATTAAACTCGGATTCAATTTCTGTCCTTCATCGTCAATAAGAAGGTCCAAGTTATACAGTAAATCTGAAGTGAAGATTCGGAATCTGCAACTGGACTCACAGGAGAGATTTAAATCATAGAAAATTAGAGTGTCAGTCCTCTTGTACTTAAGTCAGCATTGTGCCTTTTGAATTTCTTTCCGATGCAATTTCTGTGCTTCCTCGTCAATAAGAAGGTTCAAGGTATACAGTAAACCTGAAGTAAAGCATCGGAATCTAGAACTAGACTCACAGGAGAGGTACAAATCATAGAAAGTTGAAGTGTCAGTCCTCTTGTACTTAAGTCGGCATTGTGCTTTTGAATTTAATTCCGATGCAATTTCTGTGCTTCATCGTCAATAAGAAGGTCCAAGGTATACAGTAAACCTGAAGTGAGGCATCGGAATCTAAATCCGGTCTCACAGGAGAGGTTCAAATCATAGAAAGTTAGAGTGTCATTCCTGTTGTACTTAAGTCGGCGTTGTGCCTTTTGTATTAAATTCGGAAGCAATTTCTGTGCTTCATCGTCAATAAGAAGATCCAAGGTATACAGTAAACCTGAAGTGAAGCATCGGAATCTAAATCCGGTCTCACAGGAGAGGTTCAAATCATAGAATGTAAGAAGTGTCAGTCCTCTTGTACTTAAGTCGGAATTGTAAATTTTGTATTTAACCTGGATGCAATTTCTGTGTTTCGTCGCCAATAAGTAGGTCCAAGGGATTCAGTAAACCTGCAGTGAAGCATCGCAATCTAAAACTGGACTCACAGGAGAGGTTAAATTCATAGAAAGTTAGAGTGTCAGTCCTCTTGTACTTAAGTCGGCATTGTGCCTTTTGTACTAAAATCGGATGCAATTTCTGTGCTTCATCATTAATAAGAATGTCCAAGTTATACAGTAAACCTGAAGTGAGGCACTGGAATCTAAAACTGAACTCACAGGAGAGGTTCTAAACATAGGCAGTAAGAAGAGCCTGTCCTCTTGTACTTAAGTCGTCATTGTGCCTTTTGAATTTAATTCCGCTGCAATTTCTGTGCTTCATCGTCAATAAGAAGGTCCAAGGTATACAGTAAACCTTAAGTGAAGCTTCGGAATCCAAAACTGGTCTCACAGGAAAGGTTCTGAACATAGACAGTAAGAAGTGTCAGACCTCTAGTACGGAAGTCGGCATTGTGCCTTTTGTACTATATTCGGATGCAATTTCTGTGTTTCATCGTCAATAGGAAGGTCCAAGGGATACAGTAATCCTGAAGTGAAGCATCGGAATCTAAAACTGTACTAACAGGAGAGGTTCAAATCATAGATACTTAGAGTGTCAGTCCTCTTGTACTTAAGCTGGCATTGTGCCTTTTGAATTTAGTTCCGATGCAATTTCTGTGTGTCATCGTCAATAAGAAGGTCCAAGGTATACAGTAAACCTGAAGTGAAGCATCGGAATCTAAAACTGGACTCACAGGAGAGGTTCAAATCATAGAAAGTTAGAGTGTCAGTCCTCTTGTACTTAAGTCGGCATTGTGCCTTTTGAATTTAATTCGATGCAATTTCTGTGTTTCATCGTCAATAAGAAGGTCCAAGGGATACAGTAAACCTGCAGTGAAGCATCGCAATCTAAAACCGGTGTCACAGGAGAGGTTCAAATCATAGAATGTAAGAAGTGACAGTCCTCTTGTACTTAAGTCGGCATTGTGACTTTTCTATTTCAATCGGATGCAATTTCTGTGTTTGATCATCAATAAGAAGGTCCAAGGGATACAGTAAACCTGAAGTGAAGGATCGGAATCTAAAACTGGACTCACAGGAGAGGTTTAAATCATAGAAAATTTAAGTGTCAGTCCTCTTGTAGTTAAGTCGGCATTGTGCCTTTTAAATTTAATTCCGATGCAATTTCTGTGCTTCTTCGTCAATATGACGGTTGAAGGTATACAGTAAACTTGAAGTGAAGCATCGGAAGCTAAAACTGGACCCTCAGGAGGGGTTCAAATCATAGAAAGTTAAAGTGTTAGTCCTCTTGTACTTAAGTCGACATTGTGCCTTTTGTATTAAATTCGGATGCAATTTCTGTGTTTCATCGTCAATTAGAAGATCCAAGAAATACCGTAAACCTGAATTGAAGCATCGGAATCTAAAACCGGTCTCACAGGAGAGGTTTAAATCCTAGAAAGTTACAGGGTCAGTGCTCTTGTACTTAAGTCGGCATTGTGCCTTTTGTACTAAATTCGGATGCAATTTGTGTGCTTCATCATCAACAAGAATGTCCAAGGTATACAGTGAACCTGAAGTGAAGGATCGGAATCTAAAACTGGACTCACAGGAGAGGTTCTAAACATAGAAAGTTAGAGTGTCATTCCTCTTTTACCTAAGTTAGCATTGTGCCATTTGTATTAAATTCGGATGCAGTTTCTGTGCTTCATCGTCAATACGAAGGTCCAAGGTATACAGAAAAACTGAAGTGAAGAATCGGAATCTAAAACTGGACTCACAGGAGAGGTTCAAATCATAGAAAGGTAGAGTGTCAGTCCACTTGTACTTAGGTCGGCATTGTGCCTTATGTATTAAGTTCGGATGCAATTTCTGTGTTTCATCGTCAATTAGAATATCCAGGGTATACAGTAAACCTGAAGTGAAGCTTCGGAATCTAAAACTGGTTCCACAGGAAAGGTTCTCAACATAGACAGTAAGAAGTGTCAATCCTCTTGTACGTAAGTCGGCATTGTGCCTTCTGTACTGAATTCGGATGCAATTTCTGTGTTTCATCGTCATTAAGAAGGTTCAAGGGATACAGTAAACCTGAAGTGCAGCATCGGAATCTAACACCGGTCTCACAGGAGAGGTTCAAATCATAGAAAGTTAGAGTGTCAGTCCTCTTGTACTTAAGTCGGCATTGTACCTTTTGTATTAAATTTGGATGCAATTTCTGTGTTTCATCGTCAATAAGAAGGTCCAAGGTATACAGTAAACCTGAAGTGAAGCATCGGAATCTAAAACTGTTCTCACAGAAGAACTTCTAAACATAGACAGTAAGAAGTATCACTCCACTTCTACTTATGTCGGCATTGTGCCTTTTGAATTCAATTCCGATGCAATATCTGTGCTTCATCGTCAATAAGAAGGTCCAAGTTATACAGTAAACCTGAAGTGAAGAATCGGAATCTAAAACTGGACTCACAGGAGAGGTTCAAATCATAGAAAGTGAGAGTGTTATTCCTCTTGTACTTAAGTCGGCATTGTGCCATTTGTATTAAATTCGGATGCAGTTTCTGTGCTTCATCGTCAATAAGAAGGTCCAAGGTATACAGTAAACCTGAAGTGAAGAATCGGAATCGAAAACTGGACTCACAGGAGAGGTTCAAATCATAGAAAGTTAGAGTGTCAGTATACTTGAACTTAAGTCGGCATTGTGCCTTATGTATTTCGTTCGGATGCAATTTCTGTGTTTCACCGTCAATTAGAAAGTCCAAGGTATACAGTAAACCTGAAGTGAAGCTTCGGAATCTAAAACTGGTCTCACAGGAAATGTTCTTAACATAAACAGTAAGACGTGTCAGTCTTCTTGTACGGAAGTCGGCATTGTGCCTTTTGTACTAAATACGGATGCAATTTCTGTGTTTCATCGTCAATAAGAAGGTCCAAAGGATACAATAAACCGGAAGTGAAGCATCGGAATCTATAACCGGTCTCACAGGAGAGTTTCAAATCATAGAATGTAAGAAGTGTCAGTCCTCATGTACTTAAGTAGGCATTGTGAATTTTGTATTTAATCCGGATGCAATTTCTGTGTTTCGTCGCCATTAAGTAGGTCCAAGGGATACATTAAACCTGAAGTGAAGCATCGGAATCTAAAACTGGACTCACAGGAGAGGTTCTAAACATAGGCATTAAGAAAAGTCAGTCCTCCTGTACTTAAGTCGTCATTGCGCCTTTTGAATTTAATTTGGATGCAATTTCTGTGCTTCATCGTCAATAAGAAGGTCCAAGGTATACAGTAAACCTGAGGTGAAGCATCGGAATCTAAAACTGGACACACAGGAGAGGTTCAAATCATAGAAAGTTAGAGTGTCATTCCTCTTGTACTTAAGTCGTCACTCTGTCTTTTGTATTAAACTCGGATGCAATTTCTGTGCTTCATCATCAATAAGAAGGTCCAAGGTATACAGTAAACCTGAAGTGAAGAATCGGAATCTACAACTGGACTCACAGGAGAGGTTTAAATCATAGAAAGTTAGTGTCAGTCCTCTTGTACATAAGTCGGCATTGTGCGATTTGAATTTCTTTGCGATGCAATTTCTGTGCTTTACCGTCAATAAGAAGGTTCAAGGTATACAGTAAACCTGAAGTGAAGCATCGGAATGTAAAACTGGACTCTCAAGAGGGGTCAAATCATAGAAAGTGGGAGTGTCAGTCCTTTTGTACTTAAGTCGGCATTGTGCCTTTTGTATTAAATTCGGATGCAATTTCTGTGTTTCATCGTCAATTAGAAGATTCAAGATATACCGTAAACTTAAATTGAAGCATTGGAATCTAAAACCGGTCTCACAAGATAGGTTTAAATCATAGAAAATTAGAGGGTCAGTCCACTTATACTTAAGTCGTCATTTTCCCTTTTGTACTAAATTCGGATGCAATTTATGTGCTTCATCATCAATAAGAATGTCCAAGTTATACAGTAAACCTGAAGTGAAGGATTGGAATCTAAAACTGGACTCACAGGAGAGGTTCTAAACATAGGCAGTAAGAAGAGCCAGTCCTCTTGTACTTAAGTCGGTATTGTGCCGTTTGAATTTAATTCGGATGCCATTTCTGTGCTTCATAGTCAATAAGAAGGTCCAAGGTATACAGCAAACCTGAGGTGAAGCATCGGAGACTAAAAATGGACTCACAGGAGAGGTTCAAATCATAGAAAGTTAGAGTGTCAGTCCTCTTGTACTTAAGTCGGCATTGTGCCTTTGGTTTTACGTTCGGATGCAATTTCTGTGTTTCATCGTCAATTAGAAGGTCCAAGGTATATAGTAAACCTGAAGTGAAGCTTCGGAATCTAAAACTGGTCTCACAGGAAAGGTTCTGAACATAGACAGTAAGAAGTGTCAGTCCTCTTGTACTTCAGTCGGCATTGTGCCTATTGAATTTAATTCGATGCAATTTCTGTGCTTCTTCGTCAATAAGAAGTATCAAGGTATACAGTAAACCTGAAGTGAAGCATCGGAATCTAAAACTGGACTCTCAGGAGGGGTTCAAATCATAGAAAGTTAGAGTGTCAGTCCATTTGTACTTAAGTCGGCATTGTGCCTTTTGTTTTTAATTCGGATGCAATTTCTGTGTTTCATCGTCAATAAGAAGGTCCAAGGGATACAGCAAACCTTAAGTGAAGCATCGGAATCTAAAAATGGACTCACAGGAGAGGTTCAAATCATAGAAAGTTAGAGTGTCAATCCTCTTGCACCTAAGTCGACATTGTGCCTTTTGTACTAAATTTGGATGCAATTTCTGTGTTTCATCGTCAATAAGAAGGTCCAAGGGATACAGTAAACCTGCAGTGAAGCATCTCAATCTAAAACCGGTGTCACAGGAGAGAATCAAATCATAGAATGTAAGAGGTGACAGTCCTCTTGTACTTAAGTCGGCATTGTGCCTTTTGTATTAAATTCGGATGCAATTTCTGTGTTTCATCGTCAATTAGAAGATCCAAATATACCGTAAACCTGAATTGAAGCATCGGAATCTAAAACCGGTCTCACAGGAGAGGTTTAAATCCTAGAAAGTAAGAGGGTCAGTCCTCTTGTGCTTAAGTCGACATTGTGCCTTTTGTACTAAATTTGGATGCAATATCTGTGTTTCATCGTCAATAAGAAGGTCCAAGAGATACAGTAAACCTGAAGTGAAGCATCGGATTCTAAAACTGGACTCACAGGAGAGGTTCTAAACATAGGCAGTAAGAAGAGTCAGTCCTCTTGTACTTGAGTCGTCATTGTGCCTTTTGAATTTAATTCGGATGCAATTTCTGAGCTTCATCGTCGATAAGAATGTCCAAGGTATACAGTAAACCTGAGGTGAAGCATCGGAATCTAAAACTGGACTCCTAGGAGAGGTTCAAATCATAGAAAGTTAGAGTGTCATTCCTCTTGTACTTAAGTCGGCATTGTGCCTTTTGTATTAAACTCGGATGCAATTTCTGTGCTTCATCGGCAATAAGAAGGTCCAAGGTATACAGCAAACCTGAAGTGAAGAATCGGAATCTACAACTGGACCCACAGGAGAGTTTTAAATCATAGAAAGTAAGAGTGTCAGTCCTCTTGTACATAAGTCGGCATTGTGCGTTTTGAATTTCTTTGCGATGAAATTTCTGTGCTTAACCGTCAATAAGAGGTTTCAAGGTATACAGTAAACCTGAAGTGAAGCATCGGAATCTGAAACTGCACTCACAGGAGAGGTTCAAATCATAGAAAGTTAGAGTGTCATTCATCTTGTACTTAAGTCGGCATTGTGCCATTTGTATTAAATTCGGATGCAGTTTCTGTGCTTCATAGTCAATAAGAAAGTCCAAGGTATACGGTAAACCTGAAGTGAAGAATCGGAATCTCAAACTGGACTCACAGGAGAGGTTCAAATAATAGAAAGTTAGAGTGGCAGTCCTCTTGTACTTAAGTCGGCATTGTGCCTTATGTACTAAATTCGGAAGCAATTTCTGTGTTTCATCGTCAATAAGAAGGTCCAAGGGATACAGTAAACCTGAAGTGAAGCATCGGAATCTAAAACCGGTCTCACAGGAGAGGTTCAAATCATAGAAAGTTGTAGTGTCAGTCCTCTTGTACTTAAGTCGGCATTGTGCCTTATGTATTTCGTTCGGATGCAATTTCTGTGTTTCATCGACACTTAGAAGGTCCAAGGTATACAGTAAACCTGAAGCGAAGCTTCGGAATCTAAAACTGGTCTCACAGGAATGGTTCTGAACATAGACAGTAAGAAGTGTCAGTCCTCTTGTACGGAAGTCGGCATTGTGCCTTTTGTACTAAATTCGGATGCAATTTCTGTGTTTCATCGTCAATAACAAAGTCAAAGGATACAGTAAACCTGAAGTGAAGCATCGGAATCTAAAACCGGTCTCACCGGAGAGGTTCAAATCATAGAATGTAAGAAGTGTCAGTCCTCATGTACTTAAGTAGGCATTGTGAATTTTGTATTTAATCCGGATGCAATTTCTGTGTTTCGTCGCCAATATGTAGGTCCAAGGGATACATTAAACCTGAAGTGAAACATCGGAATCTAAAACTGGACTCACAGGAGAGTTTCTAAACATAGGGAGTAAGAAGAGTCAGTCCTCTTGTACTTAAGTCGTCATTGTGCCTTTTGAATTTAATTCGGATGCAATTTCTGTGTTTCATCGTCAATAAGTTGGTCCAAGGTATACAGTAAACCTGAGGTGAAGCATCGGAATCTAAAACTGGACTCAGACGAGAGGTTAAAATCATAGAAAGTTTGAGTGTCATTTCTCTTGTACGTAAGTCGGCATTGTGCCATTTGTATTAAATTCGGATGCAATTTCTGTGTTTCATCGTCAATAAGAAGGTATAAGGCATACAGTATACCTGCAGTGAAACATCGCAATCCAAAACCGGTGTCACAGGAGAGGTTCAAATCATAGAATGTAAGAAGTGACAGTCCTCTTGTACTTAAGTCGGCATTGTGACTTTTCTATTTAATTCGGATGCAATTTCTGTGTTTGATCATCAATAAGAAGGTCCAAGGGATACAGTAAACCTGAAGTGAAGGATCGGAATCTAAAACTGGACTCACTGGAGAGGTTCAAATCATAGAAAGTTAGAGTGTCAGTCCTCTTGTACTTAAGTCGGCATTCGGCCTTTTGAATTTTATTCCGATGCAATTTCTGTGTTTCATCGTCAACAAGACGGTCCAAGTTTTACTGTAAACCTGATGCGAAGCATCGGAAAATATAACTGGACTCACAGGAGAGGTTCAAATCATAGAAAGTTAGAGTGTCAGTCCTCTTGTACTTAAGTCGGCATTGTGCCTTTAGAATTTAATTCCGATGCAATTCATGTGCTTCATCGTCAATAAGAAAGTCCAAGGTATACAGTAAACCTTAAGTGAAGCATCGGGATCTAAAACTGGACTCACAGGAGAGGTTCAAATCGTAGTAAGTTAGAGTGGCAGTCCTCTTGCACTTAAGTAGGCATTGTGCCTTTTGTATTAAATTCGGAATGCAATTTCTGTGCTTCATCGGCAATAAGAAGGTCCAAGGTAAACAGTAAACCTGAAGTGAAGAATCGGAATCTAAAACTGGACTCACAGGAGAGGTTAAAATCATAGAAAGTTGGAGTGTCAGTCCTCTTGTAATTAAGTCGGCATTGTGGCTTTTGTATTAAATTCGGATGCAATATCTGTGTTTCATCGGCAATTAGAGGGTCGAAGGTATACAGTAAACCTGAATTGAAGCATCGTAATCTAAAACCGGTCTCAAAGGAGAGGTTTAAACCATAGAAAGTTAGAGTGTCAGTCCTCTTGTACTTAAGTCGGCATTGTGTCTTTTGTACTAAATTCGGATACAATTTCTGTGCTTCATCGTCTATAAGAAGGTCCAAGGTATACAGTAAACCTGAAGTGAAGCATCGGAATCTAAAACTGGACTAACAGGAAAGGTTCTAAACATAGACAGTAAGAAGAGTCAGTCCTCTTGTACTTAAGTCGGCATTGTGCCTTTTGAATTTAATTCCGATGCAATTTCTATGTGTCATCGTCAATAAGAAGGTCCAAGGGATACAGTAAACCTGAAGTGAAGCATCGGAATCTGAAACTGGACTCACAGGAGAGGTTCAAATCATAGAAACTTAGAGTGTCAGTCCTCTTGTACTTAAGTCTGCATTGTGCTTTTTGTATTAAATTCATATGCAATTCCTGTGCATCATCGTCAATAAGAAGGGCCAAGGGGTACAGTAAACCTGAAATGAAGCATCGGAATCTTAAACTGGACTAACAGGAAAGGTTCTAATCATAGGCAGTAAGAAGAGTCAGTCCTCTTCTACTTATGACGGCATTGTGAGTTTTTTTTTATATTGCGATGCTATTTCTGAGTTTAATTGTCAATAAGAAGGTCCAAGGGATACAGAAACCTGAAGTGAAGCATCGGAACCTAAAACCGGTCTCACAGGAGAGGATCAAATCGTAGAATGTAAGAAGTGTCAGTCCTTTTGTACTTAAGTCGGCATTCTGCCTTTTGTATTTAATTACGATGTAATATCTGTGTTTCATCGTCAATAAGAATGTCCAAGGGATACAGTAACCCTGATGTGAAGCATCGGAATCTAAAACTAGACTCACAGGAGAGGTTCAAATCATAGAAAGTTAGAGTTTCAGTCCTCTTGCACTTAAGTCGGTATTGTGCCTTTTGAATTCAATTCCCATGCAATTTCTGTGCTTCATCGTCAATAAGAAGGTCCAAGGTATACAGTAAACCTGAAGTGAAGCATCGGAATCTAAAACTGGACTCACAGGAGAGGTTCAAATCATAGAAAGTTAGAGTGTCTGTCACCTTGTACTTAAGTCGGCATTGTGCCTTTTGTATTAAATTCGGATGCAATTTCTGTGCATCATCGTCAATAAGAAGGGCCAAGGGGTACAGTAAACCTGAAATGAAGCATCGGAAACTAAAACTGGTCTCAAACTAAAGGTTCATAACATAAATAGTAAGAAGAGTCAGTCTTCTTGTACTGAAGTCGGCATTGTGCCTTTTGTATTTAATTACGATGCAATTTGTGTGTTTCATAGTCAATTAGAAGGTGCAAGGGATACAGTAAACCTGAAGTGATGCATCGGAATCTAAAACTGGTCTCACAGGAAAGGTTCTAAACATAGACAGTAAGAAGAGTCAGTTCTCTTCTTCTTAAGGCGGCATTGGGCATTTTGTATTAAATTCGGAAGCAATTTCTGTGTTTAATTGTCAATAAGAAGGTCCAAGGGAGACAGTAAACCTGAAGGGAAGCATCGGAACCTAAAACCGGTCTCACAGGAGAGGATCAAATCGTAGAAAGTAAGAAGTGTCAGTCCTTTTGTACTTAACTTGGGATTCTGCCTTTTGTATTTAATTCCGATGTAATTTCTGTGTTTCATCGTCAATAAGAAGGTCCATGGGATACAGTAAACCTGAAGTGAAGCATCGGAATCTAAAACTAGACTCACAGCAGAGGTTTAAATCATGGAAAGTTAGAGTGTCAGTCCTCTTGTACTTAAGTCGGCTTTGTGCCTTTTGAATTTAATTCCGAAGCAATTTCTTTGCTTTTGTATTAAATTCGGATGCATTTTCTGTGTTCCATCGACAATAAGAAGGTCCTAGGGGTACAGTAAACCTGAAGTGAAGCATCGGAATCTAAAACCGGTCTCACAGGAGAGGTTCAATTCATAGAATGTAGGAAGTGTCAGTCCTCTTGTACTTAAGTCGGCATTGTGCCTTTTGTATTGAAGTGGGATGCAATTTCTGTGTTTGATAGTCAATAACAAGGTCCTAGGGATACAGTAAACCTGAAGTGAAGCATCGGAATCTAAAACTGGACTCACAGGAGAGGTTTAAATCGTAGAAAGTCAGAGTTTCAGTCTGCTTGTACATATGTCGGCAATGTGCCTTTTGTATTAAATTCGGATGCTATTTCTCTGTTTTATCGTCAATAAGAAGGTCCAAGGGATACAGTAAACCTGAAGGGAAGCATCGGAATCTAAAACTGGACTCACAGGAGAGGTTCTAGACATAGACAGTAAGAAGAGTCAGTTCTCTTGTACTTAAGTCGGCATTGTGCCTTTTGTAATAAATTCTGATGCAATTTCTGTGTTTCATCGTCAATGAGAAGGTCCTAGGGATACAGTAAACCTGAAGTGAAGCATCGGAACCTAAAACCGGTCTCACAGGAGAGGATCAAATCGTAGAAAGGAAGAAGTGTCAGTCCTTTTGTACTTAAGTTGGCATTCTGCCTTTTGTATTTAATTCCGATAAAATTTCTGTGCTTCATCGTCAATAAGAAGGTCCAAGGTATACAGTAATCCTGAAGTGAAGCATCGGAATCTAAAATTGGACTCACAGGAGAGGTTCAAATCATAGAAAGTTAGAGTGTCAGTTCTCTTGTACCTAAGTCGGCATTGTGCCTTTTGAATTAAAATCCGATGTAATTTCTGTGTTTCATCGTCAACAAGAAGGTCCAAGGTATACAGTAAATCTGAAGTGAAGCATCGGAAGCTAAAACTGGACTCATAGGAGAGGTTCAAATCATAGAAAGTTAGAGTGTCAGTCCTCTTGATCTTAAGTCGGCTTTGTGCCTTTTGTATTACATTCGGTTGCAATTTCTGTGTTCCATCGACAATAACAAGGTCCAAGGGATACAGTAAACCTGAAGTGAAGCATCGGAATCTAAAACTGGACTCACAGGAGTAGTTCAAAACATAGAAAGTTAGAGTGTCAGTCCTCTTGTACTTAAAGCAGCATTGTGCCTTTTGAATTTAATTCCGATGCAATTTCTGTGCTTCATCGTCAATAAGAAGGTCCAATGTATACAGTAAACCTGAAGTGAAGCATCGGAATCAAAACTGGACTCACAGGAGAGGTTCAAATCATAGAAAGTTAGAGTGTCAGTCCTCTTGTACTTAAGTTGGCATTGTGCCTTTTGAATTTAATTCCGATGCAATTTCTGTGCTTCATCGTCAATAAGAAGGTCCAAGGTATACAGTAAACCTGAAGTGAAGCATCGGAATCTAAAACTGGACTCACAGGAGAGGTAAAAATCGAAGATAGGCAGAGTTTTAGTCCTCTTGTACTTAAGTCGGCATTGTGCATTTTGTATTAAATTCGGATGCAATTTCTGTGTTTCATCGTCAATAAGAAGGTCCAAGGGTTACAGTAAACATTAAGTGAAGCATCGGAATCTAAAACTGGACTCACAGGAGAGGTTCAAATCATAGAAAGTTAGAGCGTCAGTCCTCTTGCACTTAAGTCGGCATTGCGCCCTTTGAATTTAATGCCAATATAATATCTGTGTTTCATCGTCAATAAGAAGGTCCAAGGTATACAGTAAACCTGAAGTGAAGCATCGGAATCTAAAACTGGACTCACAGGAGAGGTTCAAATCATTGAAAGTAAAAGTGTCAGTCCTCTGGTGCTTAAGTCGGCGTTGTGCCTTTGGAATTTAATTCCGATGCAATTTATGTGCTTCATCGTCATTACGATGGTCCAAGGTATACAGTAAACCTGAAGTGAAGCATCGGAATAAAAACTGGACTCACAGGAGAGGTTCATATCATAGAAATTTAGAGTGTCAGTCCTCTTGTACCTAAGTCGGCATTGTGCCTTTTGAATTTAATTTCGATGCAATTTCTGTGCTTCATCGTCAATAAGAAGGTCCAAGGTATACAGTAAACCTGAAGTGAAGCATCGGAAACTAAAAATGGACTCACAGGAGTGGTTCAAATCATAGAAAATTAGAGTGTCAGTCCTCTTGTACTTAGGTCGGCATTGTGCCTTTTGAGTTAAATTCCGATGCAATTTCTGTGCTTCATCGTCAATAAGAAAGTCTAAGGTATACAGTAAACCCGAAGAGAAGCATCGGAATTTAAAACTGGACTCACAGGATAGGTTCAAATCGTAGAAAGTGTGAGTTTCAGTCCTCTGGTACTTACGTTGGCATTGTGCCTTTTGTATTAAATTCGTATGCAATTTCTGTGCTTCATCGTCAATAAGAAGGTCCAAGGGATACAGTAAACCTGAAGTGAAGCAACGGAATCTAAAACTGGACTTAAAGGAGAGGTTCAAATCATAGAAAGTTAGAGTGTCTGTCCTCTTGTACATAAGTCGGCATTGTGCCTTTTGAATTTAATTACGATGCAATTTCTGTATTTCATCGTCAATAAGAAGGTCCAAGGTATACAGTAAATCTGAAGTGAAGCATCAGAATCTAAAACCGGTCTCACAAGAGAGGTTCAAATCATAGAATGTAAGAGGTGTCAGTCCTCTTGTACTTAAGTCAGCATTGTGCCTTTTGTATTTAATTCCGATGCAATTTCTGTGTTTCATCGTCAATAAGAAGATCGAAGGGATACAGTAAACCTGAAGTGAGGCATCGGAATCTAAATCTGGACTCACAGGAGAGGTTCAAATTATAGAAAGTTAGAGTGTCAGTCCTCTTGTACTTAAGTCGGCATTATGCCTTTTGAATTTAATTCCGATGCAATTTCTGTGCTTCATCGTCAATAAGAAGGTCCAAGGTGTACAGTAAACTTGAAGTCAAGGATCGGAATATAAAACTGGACTCACAGGAGAGGTTCAAAACAAAGAAAGTTTGAGTGTCAGTCCTCTTGTACTTAAGTCGGAATTGTGCCTTTTTTATTAAATTCGGATGCAATTTCTTTGCTTCATCGTCAATAAGAAGGTCCAAGGGATACAGTTAACCTGAAGTGAAGCATCGGAATTTAAAACTGGACTCACAGGAGAGGTTCAAATCATAGAAAGTTAGAGTGTCAGTCCTCTTGAACTTAAGTCGGCATTGTGCCTTTTGAATTTAATTCCGATGCAATTTATGTGCTTCATCGTCAATAAGAAGGTCCAAGGTACACTGTAAACCTTATGTGAAGCATCGGAAACTAAAATTGGACTCACAGGAGAGGTTCAAATCATAAAAAGTTAGAGTGTCAGTCCTCTTACACTTAAGTCGGCATTGTGCATTTTGAATTTAATTCCGATGCAATTTCTGTGCTTCATCGTCAATAAGAAGGTCCAAGTTATACAGTAAACCTGAAGTGAAACATCGGAATCTAAAACTGGACTCACAGGAGTGGTTAAAATCGTAGAGAGGCAGAGTTTCTGTCTTCTTGTACTTAAGTCGGCATTGTGCCTTTTGAATTTAATTCCGATGCAATTTCTGTGCTTCATCGTCAATAAGAAGGTCCAAGGTATACAGTAATCCTGAAGTGTAGCATCGGATTCTAAAATTGGACTCAGAGGAGAGGTTCAAATCATAGAAAGTTAGAGTGTCAGTCCTCTTGTACTTAAGTCGGCATTGTGCATTTTGAATTTAAATCCGATGCAATTTCTGTGTTTCATCGTCAACTAGAGAGTCCAAGATATACAGTAAACCTGAAGTGAAGCATCGGAATCTAAAACTGGACTCACAGGAGAGGTTCAAACCATGGAAATTTAGAGTGTTAGTCCTCTTGTTCTTAAGTCGGCATTGTGCCTTTTGAATTAAATTCGGATGCAATTTCTGTGTTTCATCGGCAATAAGAAGGTCCAAGGGATACAGTAAACCTGAAGTGAAGCATCGGAATCTAAAACTGGACTCACAGGAGAGGTTCAAATCATAGAAAGTTAGAGTGTCAGTCCTCTTGTACTTAAGTCGGTATTGTGCATCTTGTATTAAATTCGGATATAATTTCTGTGCATCATCGTCAATAAGAAGGGCCAAGGGGTACAGTAAACCTGAAATGAAGCATCGGAAACTAAAACTGGTCTCAAACTAAAGGTTCATAACATAAATAGTAAGAAGAGTCAGTCTTCTTGTACTGAAGTCGGCATTGTGCCTTTTGTATTTAATTACGATGCAATTTGTGTGTTTCATAGTCAATTAGAAGGTGCAAGGGATACAGTAAACCTGAAGTGATGCATCGGAATCTAAAACTGGTCTCACAGGAAAGGTTCTAAACATAGACAGTAAGAAGAGTCAGTTCTCTTCTTCTTAAGGCGGCATTGGGCATTTTGTATTAAATTCGGAAGCAATTTCTGTGTTTAATTGTCAATAAGAAGGTCCAAGGGAGACAGTAAACCTGAAGGGAAGCATCGGAACCTAAAACCGGTCTCACAGGAGAGGATCAAATCGTAGAAAGTAAGAAGTGTCAGTGTTTTGTACTTAACTTGGGATTCTGCCTTTTGTATTTAATTCCGATGTAATTTCTGTGTTTCATCTTCAATAAGAAGGTCCATGGGATACAGTAAACCTGAAGTGAAGCATCGGAATCTAAAACTAGACTCACAGCAGAGGTTTAAATCATGGAAAGTTAGAGTGTCAGTCCTCTTGTACTTAAGTCGGCTTTGTGCCTTTTGAATTTAATTCCGAAGCAATTTCTTTGCTTTTGTATTAAATTCGGATGCATTTTCTGTGTTCCATCGACAATAAGAAGGTCCTAGGGGTACAGTAAACCTGAAGTGAAGCATCGGAATCTAAAACCGGTCTCACAGGAGAGGTTCAATTCATAGAATGTAGGAAGTGTCAGTCCTCTTGTACTTAAGTCGGCATTGTGCCTTTTGTATTGAAGTGGGATGCAATTTCTGTGTTTGATAGTCAATAACAAGGTCCTAGGGATACAGTAAACCTGAAGTGAAGCATCGGAATCTAAAACTGGACTCACAGGAGAGGTTAAAATCGTAGAAAGTCAGAGTTTCAGTCTGCTTGTACATATGTCGGCAATGTGCCTTTTGTATTAAATTCGGATGCAATTTCTTTGCTTCATCGTCAATAAGAAGGTCCAAGGGATACAGTTAACCTGAAGTGAAGCATCGGAATTTAAAACTGGACTCACAGGAGAGGTTCAAATCATAGAAAGTTAGAGTGTCAGTCCTCTTGATCTTAAGTCGGCATTGTGCCTTTTGTATTACATTCGGTTGCAATTTCTGTGTTCCATCGACAATAACAAGGTCCAAGGGATACAGTAAACCTGAAGTGAAGCATCGGAATCTAAAACTGGACTCACAGGAGTAGTTCAAAACATAGAAAGTTAGAGTGTCAGTCCTCTTGTACTTAAAGCAGCATTGTGCCTTTTGAATTTAATTCCGATGCAATTTCTGTGCTTCATCGTCAATAAGAAGGTCCAATGTATACAGTAAACCTGAAGTGAGGCATCGGAATCAAAACTGGACTCACAGGAGAGGTTCAAATCATAGAAAGTTAGAGTGTCAGTCCTCTTGTACTTAAGTTGGCATTGTGCCTTTTGAATTTAATTCCGATGCAATTTCTGTGCTTCATCGTCAATAAGAAGGTCCAAGGTATACAGTAAACCTGAAGTGAAGCATCGGAATCTAAAACTGGACTCACAGGAGAGGTAAAAATCGAAGATAGGCAGAGTTTTAGTCCTCTTGTACTTAAGTCGGCATTGTGCATTTTGTATTAAATTCGGATGCAATTTCTGTGTTTCATCGTCAATAAGAAGGTCCAAGGGTTACAGTAAACATTAAGTGAAGCATCGGAATCTAAAACTGGACTCACAGGAGAGGTTCAAATCATAGAAAGTTAGAGCGTCAGTCCTCTTGCACTTAAGTCGGCATTGCGCCCTTTGAATTTAATGCCAATATAATATCTGTGTTTCATCGTCAATAAGAAGGTCCAAGGTATACAGTAAACCTGAAGTGAAGCATCGGAATCTAAAACTGGACTCACAGGAGAGGTTCAAATCATTGAAAGTAAAAGTGTCAGTCCTCTGGTGCTTAAGTCGGCGTTGTGCCTTTGGAATTTAATTCCGATGCAATTTATGTGCTTCATCGTCATTACGATGGTCCAAGGTATACAGTAAACCTGAAGTGAAGCATCGGAATCAAAAACTGGACTCACAGGAGAGGTTCATATCATAGAAATTTAGAGTGTCAGTCCTCTTGTACCTAAGTCGGCATTGTGCCTTTTGAATTTAATTTCGATGCAATTTCTGTGCTTCATCGTCAATAAGAAGGTCCAAGGTATACAGTAAACCTGAAGTGAAGAATCGGAATCTAAAACTGGACTCACAGGAGAGGTTCAAATCATAGAAATTTAGAGTGTCAGTCCTCTTGTACCTAAGTCGGCATTGTGCCTTTTGAATTTAATTTCGATGCAATTTCTGTGCTTCATCGTCAAAATGAAGGTCCAAGGAATGCAGTAAATCTGAAGTGAAGCATCGGAATCTAAAACCGGTATCGCAAGAGAGGTTCAAATCATCGAATGTAACAGGTGTCAGTCCTCTTGTACTTAAGTCAGCATTGTGATTTTTGTATTTAATTCCGATGCAATTTCTGTGTTTCATCGTCAGTAAGAAGATCCAAGGGATACAGTAAACCTGAAATGAGGCATCGGAATCTAAATCTGGACTCACAGGAGACGTTCAAATTATAGAAAGTTAGAGTGTCAGTCCTCTTGTACTTAAGTCGGCATTGTGCCTTTTGAATTTAATTCCGATGCAATTTCTGTGCTTCATCGTCAATAAGAAGGTCCAAGGTATACAGTAAACCTGAAGTCAATGATCGGAATCTAAAACTAGACTCACAGGAGAGGTTCAAATCATAGAAAGTTAGAGTGTTAGTCCTCTTGTACTTAAGTCGGCCTTGTGCCTTTTGTATTAAATTCCGATGCAATTTATGTGCTTCATCGTCAATAAGAAGGTCCAAGGTACACAGTAAACCTGAGGTGAAGCATCGGAAACTAAAACTGGACTCACAGGAGAGGTTCAAATCATAAAAAGTTAGAGTGTCAGTCCTCTTGTACTTAAGTCGGCATTGTGCCTTTTGAATTTAATTCCGAGGCAATTTCTGTGCTTCATCGTCATTAAGAAGGTCCCAGGTATACAGTAAACCTGAAGTGAAGCATCGGAATCTAAAACTGGACTCACAGGCGAGGTTAAAATCGTAGGAAGGCAGAGTTTCAGTCCTCTTGTACTTAAGTCGGCATTGTGCCTTTTGAACTTGATTCCGATGCAATTTCTGTGCCTCATCGTCAATAAGAAGGTCCAAGGAATACAGTAATCCTGAAGTGAAGCATCGGAATCTAAAATTGGACTCAGAGGAGAGGTTCAAATCATAGAAAGTTAGAGTGTCAGTCCTCTTGTACTTAAGTCGGCATTGTGCCTTTTGAATTTAAATCCGATGCAATTTCTGTGTTTCATCGTCAACAAGAAGGTCCAAGGTATACAGTAAACCTGAAATGAAGCATCGCAATCTAAAACTGAACTCACAGGAGAGGTTCAAATCATACAAAGTTAGAGTGTCAGTCCTCTTGTACTTTAGTCGGCATTGTGCCTTTTGAATTTAATTCCGATGCAATTTCTGTGCTTCATCTTCAATAAGAAGGTCCAAGGTATACAGTAAACCTGAAGTGAAGCATCGGAATCTAAAACTGGACTCACAGGAGATGTTAAAATCGTAGAAAGGCAGAGTTTCAGTCCTCTTGTACTTAAGTCGGCATTGTGCCTTTTGAATTTAAATCCGATGCAATTTCTGTGTTTCATCGTCAACAAGAAGGTCCAAGGTATACAGTAAACCTGAAGTGAAGCATCGGAATCTGAAACTGGACTCACAGGAGAGGTTCAAATCATGGAAATTTAGAGTGTTAGTCCTCTTGTCCTTAAGTCGGCATTGTGCCTTTTGATTTAAATTCGGATGCAATTTCTGTGTTTCATCGATAATAAGAAGGTCCAAGGGATACAGTAAACCTGAAGTGAAGCATCGGAATTTAAAACTGGACTCACAGGAGAGGTTCAAATCATAGAAAGTTAGAGAGTCAGTCCTCTTGTACTTAAGTCGGTATTGTGCATTTTGTATTAAATCCGGATGCAATTTCTGTGTTTCATCGTCAATAAGAAGGTCCAAGGTATACAGTAAACCTGAAGTGAAGCATCGGAATCTAAAACTGGACTCACAGGAGAATTTCAAATCATAGAAAATTAAAGTGTCAGTCCTCTTGTGCTTAAGTCGGCGTTGTGCCTTTTGAATTTAATTCCGATGCAATTTCTGTGCTTCATCGTCAATAAGAAGGTCCAAGGTATACTGTAAACCTGAAGTGAAGCATCGGAAACTAAAAATGGACTCACAGGAGTGGTTCAAATCATAGAAAATTAGAGTGTCAGTCCTCTTGTACTTAGGTCGGCATTGTGCCTTTTGAGTTTTATTCCGATGCAATTTCTGTGCTTTATCGTCAATAAGAAGGTCCAAGGGATACAGTAAACCAGATGTGAAGCAACGGAATGTAAAACTGGACCCACAGGAGAGGATCAAATCTAAGAAAGTTAGAGTGTCAGTCCTCCTGTACTTATGTCGGCATTGTGCCATTTGAATTTAATTACGATGCAAATTCTGTGTTTCATCGTCAATAAGAAGGTCCAAGGGATACAGTAAATCTGAAGTGAAGCATCGGAATCTAAAACCGGTATCGCAAGAGAGCTCAAATCATAGAATGTAACAGGTGTCAGTCCTCTTGTACTTAAGTCAGCATTGTGATTTTTGTATTTAATTCCGATGCAATTTCTGTGTTTCATCGTCAGTAAGAAGATCCAAGGGATACAGTAAACCTGAAATGAGGCATCGGAATCTAAATCTGGACTCACAGGAGACGTTCAAATTATAGAAAGTTAGAGTGTCAGTCCTCTTGTACTTAAGTCGGCATTGTGCCTTTTGAATTTAATTCCGATGCAATTTCTGTGCTTCATCGTCAATAAGAAGGTCCAAGGTATACAGTAAACCTTAAGTCAATGATCGGAATCTAAAACTAGACTCACAGGAGAGGTTCAAATCATAGAAAGTTAGAGTGTTAGTCCTCTTGTACTTAAGTCGGCCTTGTGCCTTTTGTATTAAATTCCGATGCAATTTATGTGCTTCATCGTCAATAAGAAGGTCCAAGGTACACAGTAAACCTGAGGTGAAGCATCGGAAACTAAAACTGGACTCACAGGAGAGGTTCAAATCATAAAAAGTTAGAGTGTCAGTCCTCTTGTACTTAAGTCGGCATTGTGCCTTTTGAATTTAATTCCGAGGCAATTTCTGTGCTTCATCGTCAATAAGAAGGTCCCAGGTATACAGTAAACCTGAAGTGAAGCATCGGAATCTAAAACTGGACTCACAGGCGAGGTTAAAATCGTAGAAAGGCAGAGTTTCAGTCCTCTTGTACTTAAGTCGGCATTGTGCCTTTTGAACTTAATTCCGATGCAATTTCTGTGCCTCATCGTCAATAAGAAGGTCCAAGGAATACAGTAATCCTGAAGTGAAGCATCGGAATCTAAAATTGGACTCAGAGGAGAGGTTCAAATCATAGAAAGTTAGAGTGTCAGTCCTCTTGTACTTAAGTCGGCATTGTGCCTTTTGAATTTAAATCCGATGCAATTTCTGTGTTTCATCGTCAACAAGAAGGTCCAAGGTATACAGTAAACCTGAAATGAAGCATCGCAATCTAAAACTGAACTCACAGGAGAGGTTCAAATCATACAAAGTTAGAGTGTCAGTCCTCTTGTACTTTAGTCGGCATTGTGCCTTTTGAATTTAATTCCGATGCAAGTTCTGTGCTTCATCTTCAATAAGAAGGTCCAAGGTATACAGTAAACCTGAAGTGAAGCATCGGAATCTAAAACTGGACTCACAGGAGATGTTAAAATCGTTGAAAGGCAGAGTTTCAGTCCTCTTGTACTTAAGTCGGCATTGTGCCTTTTGAATTTAAATCCGATGCAATTTCTGTGTTTCATCGTCAACAAGAAGGTCCAAGGTATACAGTAAACCTAAAGTGAAGCATCGGAATCTGAAACTGGACTCACAGGAGAGGTTCAAATCATGGAAATTTAGAGTGTTAGTCCTCTTGTCCTTAAGTCGGCATTGTGCCTTTTGATTTAAATTCGGATGCAATTTCTGTGTTTCATCGATAATAAGAAGGTCCAAGGGATACAGTAAACCTGAAGTGAAGCATCGGAATTTAAAACTGGACTCACAGGAGAGGTTCAAATCATAGAAAGTTAGAGAGTCAGTCCTCTTGTACTTAAGTCGGTATTGTGCATTTTGTATTAAATCCGGATGCAATTTCTGTGTTTCATCGTCAATAAGAAGGTCCAAGGTATACAGTAAACCTGAAGTGAAGCATCGGAATCTAAAACTGGACTCACAGGAGAATTTCAAATCATAGAAAATTAAAGTGTCAGTCCTCTTGTGCTTAAGTCGGCGTTGTGCCTTTTGAATTTAATTCCGATGCAATTTCTGTGCTTCATCGTCAATAAGAAGGTCCAAGGTATACTGTAAACCTGAAGTGAAGCATCGGAATCTTAAACTGGACTCACAGGAGAGGTTCATATCATAAAAATTTAGAGTGTTAGTCCCCTTGTACCTAAGTCGGCATTGTGCTTTTTGAATTTAATTTCGATGCAATTTCTGTGCTTCATCGTCAATAAGAAGGTCCAAGGCATACAGTGAACCTGAAGTGAAGCATCAGAAACTAAAAATGGACTCACAGGAGTGGTTCAAATCATAGAAAAATAGAGTGTAAGTCCTCTTGTACTTAGGTCGGCATTGTGCCTTCTGAGTTTAACTCCGATGCAATTTCTGTGCTTTATCGTCAACAAGAAGGTCCAAGGAATACAGTAAACCTGAAGTGAAGCAACGGAATCTAAAACTGGACCCACAGGAGAGGATCAAATCTTAGAAAGTTAGAGTGTCAGTCCTCTTGTACTTAAGTCGACATTGTGCTTTTGTATCAAATTCATATGCAATTTCTGTGTTTCATCGTCAATAAGAAGATCCAAGGTATACAGTAAACCTGAAGTGAAGCATCGGAATCTAAAATTGGACTCACAGGAGAGGTTCAAAATACAGAAAGTTTGAGTGTCAGTCCTCTTGTTCTTAAGTCGGCATTGTGCCTTTTGAATTAAATTCGGATGCAATATCTGTGTTTCATCGACAAAAAGAAGGTCCAAGGGATACAGTAAACCAGAAGTGAAGCATCGGAATCTAAAACTGGACTCACTGGAGAGTTTCAAATCTTAGAAAGTTAGAGTGTCAGTCCTCGTGTACTTATGTCGGCATTGTGCCTTTTGAATTTAATTCCGATAGAATTTCAGTGCTTCATCGTCAATAAGAAGGTCCAAGGTATACAGTAAACCTGAAGTCAAGGATCGGAATCTAAAACTGGACTCACAGGAGAGGTTCAAATCATAGAAAGTTAGACTGTCAGTCCTCTTGTACTTAAGTCGGCATTGTGCCTTTTGTATTAAATTCGTATGCAATATCTGTGCTTCATCGTCAATAAGAAGGTCCAAGGGATACAGTTTACCTGAAATGAAGAATCGGAATCAGAAACTGGACTCACAGTAGAGGTTTAAATCATAAAAAGTTAGAGTGTCAGTCCTCTTGTACTTAAGTCGGCATTGTGCCTTTTGAATTTAATTCCGATGCAATTTCTGTGCTTCATCATCAATAAGAAGGTCCAAGGTATACAGTAAACCTGAAGTGAAGCATCGGAATCTAAAACTGGACTCACAGGAGAGGTTAAAATCGTAGAAAGGCAGAGTTTCAGTCCTCTTGTACTTAAGTCGGCATTGTGCCTTTTGTATTAAATTCGGAAGCAATTTCTGTGTTTCATCGTCAATAAGAAGGTCCAAGTGTTACAGTATACATGAAGTGAAGCATCAGAATCTATAACTGGACTCACAGGAGAGGTTCTAAACATAGACAGTAGGAAGAGTCAGCTCTCTTGTACTTAAGTCGGCATTGTCCCTTTCGTATTAAATTCATATGAAATTTCTGTGTTTCATCGTCAATAAGAAGGTCCTAGGGATACAGTAAACCTGAAGTGAAGCATCGGAATCTAAAACCGGTCTCACAGGAGTGGTTCAAATCATGTAAAGTTAGAGTGTCAGTCCTCTTGTACTTAAGTCGGCATTGTGCCTTTTTAATTAAATTCGGATGCAATTTCTGTGTTTCGTCAACAATAAGAAGGTCCAAGGGATCTAGTAAACCTGAAGTGAAGCATCGGAATCTTAAACTGGACTCACAGGAGAGGTTCAAATCATAGAAAGTTAGAGTGTCAGTCCTCTTGTACTTGTGTCGGCATTGTGCGTTTTCAATTTAATTCCGATAAAATTTCTGAGCTTCATTGTCAATAAGAAGGTCCAATGTATACAGTAATCTTGAAGTGAAGCATCGGAATCTAAAATTGGTATCACAGGAGTGGTTCAAATCATAGAAAGTTAGAGTGTCAGTCCTCTTGTACTTAAGTCGGCATTGTGTCTTTTGTATTAAATTCGGATGCAGTTTCTGTGTTTCATCGACAATAAGAAGGTCCAAGGTATACAGTAAACCTGAAGTCAAGGATCGGAATCTAAAACTGGACTCACAGGAGAGGTTCAAATCATAGAAAGTTAGAGTATCGGTCCTCTTGTACTTAAGTCGGCATTGTGCCATTTGAATTTAATTACGATGCAAATTCTGTGTTTCATCGTCAATAAGAAGGGCCAAGGGATACAGTAAATCTGAAGTGAAGCATCGGAATCTAAAACCGGTCTCGCAAGAGAGGTTCAAATCATAGAATGTAACAGGTGTCAGTCCTCTTGTACTTAAGTCAGCATTGTGATTTTTGTATTTAATTCCGATGCAATTTCTGTGTTTCATCGTCAGTAAGAAGATCCAAGGGATACAGTAAACCTGAAATGAGGCATCGGAATCTAAATCTGGACTCACAGGAGACGTTCAAATTATAGAAAGTTAGAGTGTCAGTCCTCTTGTACTTAAGTCGGCATTGTGCCTTTTGAATTTAATTCCGATGCAATTTCTGTGCTTCATCGTCAATAAGAAGGTCCAAGGTATACAGTAAACCTGAAGTCAATGATCGGAATCTAAAACTAGACTCACAGGAGAGGTTCAAATCATAGAAAGTTAGAGTGTTAGTCCTCTTGTACTTAAGTCGGCCTTGTGCCTTTTGTATTAAATTCCGATGCAATTTATGTGCTTCATCGTCAATAAGAAGGTCCAAGGTACACAGTAAACCTGAGGTGAAGCATCGGAAACTAAAACTGGACTCACAGGAGAGGTTCAAATCATAAAAAGTTAGAGTGTCAGTCCTCTTGTACTTAAGTCGGCATTGTGCCTTTTGAATTTAATTCCGAGGCAATTTCTGTGCTTCATCGTCAATAAGAAGGTCCCAGGTATACAGTAAACCTGAAGTGAAGCATCGGAATCTAAAACTGGACTCACAGGCGAGGTTAAAATCGTAGAAAGGCAGAGTTTCAGTCCTCTTGTACTTAAGTCGGCATTGTGCCTTTTGAACTTAATTCCGATGCAATTTCTGTGCCTCATCGTCAATAAGAAGGTCCAAGGAATACAGTAATCCTGAAGTGAAGCATCGGAATCTAAATTGGACTCGGAGGAGAGGTTCAAATCATAGAAAGTTAGAGTGTCAGTCCTCTTGTACTTAAGTCGGCATTGTGCCTTTTGAATTTAAATCCGATGCAATTTCTGTGTTTCATCGTCAACAAGAAGGTCCAAGGTATACAGTAAACCTGAAATGAAGCATCGCAATCTAAAACTGAACTCACAGGAGAGGTTCAAATCATACAAAGTTAGAGTGTCAGTCCTCTTGTACTTTAGTCGGCATTGTGCCTTTTGATTTTAATTCCGATGCAATTTCTGTGTTTCATCGTCAACAAGACGGTCCAAGGTATACAGTAAACCTCAAGTGAAGCATCGGAATCTAGAACTGGACTCACAGGAGAGGTTCAAATCATGGAAATTTAGAGTGTTAGTCCTCTTGTCCTTAAGTCGGCATTGTGTCTTTTGATTGAAATTCGGATGCAATTTCTGTGTTTCATCGATAATAAGAAGGTCCAAGGGATACAGTAAACCTGAAGTGAAGCATCGGAATTTAAAACTGGACTCACAGGAGAGGTTCAAATCATAGAAAGTTAGAGAGTCAGTCCTCTTGTACTTAAGTCGGTATTGTACATTTTGTATTAAATCCGGATGCAATTTCTGTGTTTCATCGTCAATAAGAAGGTCCAAGGTATACAGTAAACCTGAAGTGAAGCATCGGAATCTAAAACTGGACTCACAGGAGAGTTTCAAATCATAGAAAATTAAAGTGTCAGTCCTCTTGTGCTTAAGTCGGCGTTGTGCCTTTTGAATTTAATTCCGATGCAATTTATGTGCTTCATCGTCAATAAGAAGGTCCAAGGTATACTGTAAACCTGAAGTGAAGCATCGGAATCTTAAACTGGACTCACAGGAGAGGTTCATATCATAAAAATTTAGAGTGTTAGTCCCCTTGTACCTAAGTCGGCATTGTGCTTTTTGAATTTAATTTGGATGCAATTTCTGTGCTTCATCGTCAATAAGAAGGTCCAAGGCATACAGTGAACCTGAAGTGAAGCATCAGAAACTAAAAATGGACTCACAGGAGTGGTTCAAATCATAGAAAAATAGAGTGTAAGTCCTCTTGTACTTAGGTCGGCATTGTGCCTTTTGAGTTTAACTCCGATGCAATTTCTGTGCTTTATCGTCAATAAGAAGGTCCAAGGGATACAGTAAACCTGAAGTGAAGCAACGGAATCTAAAACTGGACCCACAGGAGAGGATCAAATCTTAGAAAGTTAGAGTGTCAGTCCTCTTGTACTTAAGTCGACATTGTGCTTTTGTATCAAATTCATATGCAATTTCTGTGTTTCATCGTCAATAAGAAGATCCAAGGTATACAGTAAACCTGAAGTGAAGCATCGGAATCTAAAATTGGACTCACAGGAGAGGTTCAAAATACAGAAAGTTAGAGTGTCAGTCCTCTTGTTCTTAAGTCGGCATTGTGCCTTTTGAATTAAATTCGGATGCAATATCTGTGTTTCATCGACAATAAGAAGGTCCAAGGGATACAGTAAACCAGAAGTGAAGCATCGGAATCTAAAACTGGACTCACAGGAGAGTTTCAAATCTTAGAAAGTTAGAGTGTCAGTCCTCGTGTACTTAAGTCGGCATTGTGCCTTTTGAATTTAATTCCGATGGAATTTCAGTGCTTCATCGTCAATAAGAAGGTCCAAGGTATACAGTAAACCTGAAGTCAAGGATCGGAATCTAAAACTGGACTCACAGGAGAGGTTCAAATCATAGAAAGTTAGACTGTCAGTCCTCTTGTACTTAAGTCGGCATTGTGCCTTTTGTATTAAATTCGTATGCAATATCTGTGCTTCATCGTCAATAAGAAGGTCCAAGGGATACAGTTTACCTGAAATGAAGAATCGGAATCTGAAACTGGACTCACAGTAGAGGTTCAAATCATAGAAAGTTAGAGTGTCAGTCCTCTTGTACTTAAGTCGGCATTGTGCCTTTTGAATTTAATTCCGATGCAATTTATGTGCTTCATCGTCAATAGGAAGATCCAAGGTATACAGTAAAATTGAAGTGAAGCATCGGAAACTAAAACTGTACTCACAGGAGAGGTTTAAATCATAAAAAGTTAGAGTGTCAGTCCTCTTGTACTTAAGTCGGCATTGTGCCTTTTGAATTTAATTCCGATGCAATTTCTGTGCTTCATCATCAATAAGAAGGTCCAAGGTATACAGTAAACCTGAAGTGAAGCATCGGAATCTAAAACTGGACTCACAGGAGAAGTTAAAATCGTAGAAAGGCAGAGTTTCAGTCCTCTTGTACTTAAGTCGGCATTGTGCCTTTTGTATTAAATTCGGAAGCAATTTCTGTGTTTCATCGTCAATAAGAAGGTCCAAGTGTTACAGTATACATGAAGTGAAGCATCAGAATCTATAACTGGACTCACAGGAGAGGTTCTAAACATAGACAGTAGGAAGAGTCAGCTCTCTTGTACTTAAGTCGGCATTGTCCCTTTCGTATTAAATTCATATGAAATTTCTGTGTTTCGTCGTCAATAAGAAGGTCCTAGGGATACAGTAAACCTGAAGTGAAGCATCGGAATCTAAAACCGGTCTCACAGGAGTGGTTCAAATCATATAAAGTTAGAGTGTCAGTCCTCTTGTACTTAAGTCGGCATTGTGCCTTTTTAATTAAATTGCGGGATGCAATTTCTGTGTTTCGTCAACAATAAGAAGGTCCAAGGGATCTAGTAAACCTGAAGTGAAGCATCGGAATCTTAAACTGGACTCACAGGAGAGGTTCAAATCATAGAAAGTTTGAGTGTCAGTCCTCTTGTACTTGTGTCGGCATTGTGCGTTTTCAATTTTAATTCCGATAAAATTTCTGAGCTTCATTGTCAATAAGAAGGTCCAATGTATACAGTAATCTTGAAGTGAAGCATCGGAATCTAAAATTGGTATCACAGGAGAGGTTCAAATCATAGAAAGTTAGAGTGTCAGTCCTCTTGTACTTAAGTCGGCATTGTGTCTTTTGTATTAAATTCGGATGCAGTTTCTGTGTTTCATCGACAATAAGAAGGTCCAAGGTATACAGTAAACCTGAAGTCAAGGATCAGAATCTAAAACTGGACTCACAGGAGAGGTTCAAATCATAGAAAGTTAGAGTATCAGTCCTCTTGTACTTAAGTCGGCATTGTGCCTTTTGTATCTGTGCTTCATCGTCAATAAGAAGGTCCAAGGGATACAGTTTACCGGAAGTGAAGAATCGGAATCTAAAACTGGACTCACAGGAGAGGTTCAAATCATAGAAGGTTAGAGTGTCAGTCCACTTGTACTTAAGTCGGCATTGTGCCTTCTGAATTTAATTCCGATGCAATTTATGTGCTTCATCGGCAATAGGAAGTTCCAAGGTATACAGTAAAATTGAAGTGAAGCATCGGAAACTTAAACTGGACTCAAAGGAGAGGTTCAAATCATAAAAAGTTAGAGTGGTCAGTCCTCTTGTACTTAAGTCTGCATTGTGCCTTTTGAATTTAATTCCGATGCAATTTCTGTGTTTCATCGTCAATAAGAAGGTCCAAGTGTTACAGTAAACATGAAGTGAAGCATCGGAATCTAAAACTGGACTCACAGGAGAGGTTCTAAACATAGACAGTAGGAAGGGTAAGCTCTCTTGTACTTAAGTCGGCATTGTGCCTTTGTATTAAATTCATATGAAATTTCTGTGTTTCTTCGTCAATAAGAAGGTCCTAGGGATACAGTAAACCAGAAGTGAAGCATCGGAATCTAAAACCGGTCTCACAGGAGTGGTTCAAATCATATAAAGTTAGAGTGTCAGTCCTCTTGTACTTAAGTCGGCATTGTGCCTTTTCAATTAAATTCCGAAGCAATTTCTTTGTTTCGTCGACAATAAGAAGGTCCAAGGGATACAGTAAACCTGAAGTGAAGCATCGGAATCTTAAACTGGACTCACAGGAGAGGTTCAAATCATAGACAAATAGAGTGTCAGTCCTCTTGTACTTAAGTCGGCATTGTGCCTTTTGAATTTAATTCCGATGCAATTTCTTTGCTTTATCGTCAATGAGAAGGTCCAAGGTATACAGTAAACCTGAAGTGAAGCATCGGAAACTAAAACTGGACTCACAGGAGAGGTTCAAATCATAGAAAGTTAGAGTGTCAGTCCTCTTGTACTTAAGTCGGCATTATGCCTTTTGAATTTAATTCCGATGCAATTTCTGTGTTTCATCGTCAATAAGAAGGTCCAAGGTATACAGTAAACCTGAAGTGAGGCATCGGAATCTGAAACTGGCCTCACAGCAGAGGTTCAAATCATAGAAAGTTAGAGTGTCAGTCCTCATGTACTTAAGTCGGCATTGTGCCTTTCGAATTTAATTCCGATGCAATTTCTGTGTTTTATCGACAATAAGAAGGTCCAAGGGATACAGTAAACCTGAAGTGAAGCATCGGAATCTAAAACTGGACTCACAGGAGAGGTTCAAATCTTAGAAAGTTAGAGTGTCAGTCCTCTTGTACTTAAGTCGGCATTATGCCTTTTGAATTTAATTCCGATGCAATTTCTGTGTTTCATCGTCAATAAGAAGGTCCAAGTGTTACAGTAAACATGAAGTGAAGCATCGGAATCTAAAACTGGACTCACAGGAGAGGTTCTAAACATAGACAGTAGGAAGGGTAAGCTCTCTTGTACTTAAGTCGGCATTGTGCCTTTGTATTAAATTCATATGAAATTTCTGTGTTTCTTCGTCAATAAGAAGGTCCTAGGGATACAGTAAACCAGAAGTGAAGCATCGGAATCTAAAACCGGTCTCACAGGAGTGGTTCAAATCATATAAAGTTAGAGTGTCAGTCCTCTTGTACTTAAGTCGGCATTGTGCCTTTTCAATTAAATTCGGAAGCAATTTCTTTGTTTCGTCGACAATAAGAAGGTCCAAGGGATACAGTAAACCTGAAGTGAAGCATCGGAATCTTAAACTGGACTCACAGGAGAGGTTCAAATCATAGACAAATAGAGTGTCAGTCCTCTTGTACTTAAGTCGGCATTGTGCCTTTTGAATTTAATTCCGATGCAATTTCTTTGCTTTATCGTCAATGAGAAGGTCCAAGGTATACAGTAAACCTGAAGTGAAGCATCGGAAACTAAAACTGGACTCACAGGAGAGGTTCAAATCATAGAAAGTTAGAGTGTCAGTCCTCTTGTACTTAAGTCGGCATTATGCCTTTTGAATTTAATTCCGATGCAATTTCTGTGTTTCATCGTCAATAAGAAGGTCCAAGGTATACAGTAAACCTGAAGTGAGGCATCGGAATCTGAAACTGGCCTCACAGCAGAGGTTCAAATCATAGAAAGTTAGAGTGTCAGTCCTCATGTACTTAAGTCGGCATTGTGCCTTTCGAATTTAATTCCGATGCAATTTCTGTGTTTTATCGACAATAAGAAGGTCCAAGGGATACAGTAAACCTGAAGTGAAGCATCGGAATCTAAAACTGGACTCACAGGAGAGGTTCAAATCTTAGAAAGTTAGAGTGTCAGTCCTCTTGTACTTAAGTCGGCATTGTGCCTTTTGAATTTAATTCCGATTCAATTTCAGTGCTTCATCGTCAATAAGAAGGTCCAAGGTATACAGTAAGCCTGAAGTCAAGGATCGGAATCTAAACCTGGACTCACAGGAGAGGTTCAAATCAAAGAAAGTAAGAGTGTCAGTCCTCTAGTACTTAAGTCGGCATTGTGCATTTTGTATTAAATTCGGATGCAATATCTGTGCTTCATCGTCAATAAGAAGGTCCCAGGGATACAGTTTACAGGAAGTGAAGAATCGGAATCTAAAACTGGACTCACAGGAGAGGTTCAAATCATAGAGTGTCAGTCCTCTTGTACTTAAGTCGGCATTGTGCCATTTGAATTTAATTCCGATGCAATTTATGTGCTTCATCGTCAATAGGAAGGTCCAAGGTATACAGTAATATTGAAGTGAAGCATCGGAAACTAAAACTGGACTCAAAGGAGAGGTTCAAATCATAAAAAGTTAGAGTGTCAGTCCTCTTGTACTTAAGTCGGCATTATGCCTTTTGAATATAATTACGATGCAATTTCTGTGTTTCATCGTCAATAAGAAGGTCCAAGGTATACAGTAAACCTGAAGTAAAGCATCGGAATCTAAAACTGGACTCACAGGAGAGGTTCAAATCATAGACAAATAGAGTGTCAGTCCTCTTGTACTTAAGTCGGCATTGTGCCTTTTGAATTTAATTCCGATGCAATTTCTGTGCTTTATCGTCAATGAGAAGGTCCAAGGTATACAGTAAACCTGAAGTGAAGCATCGGAAACTAATACTGGACTCACAGGAGAGGTTCAAATCATAGAAAGTTAGAGTGTCAGTCCTCTTGTACTTAAGTCGGCATTATGGCTTTTGAATTTAATTTCGATGCAATTTCTGTGTTTCATCGTCAATAAGAAGGTCCAAGGTATACAGTAAACCTGAAGTGAGGCATCGGAATCTAAAACTGGACTCACAGCAGAGGTTCAAATCATAGAAGGTTAGAGTGTCAGTCCTAATGTACTTAAGTCGGCATTGTGCCTTCGAATTTAATTCCGATGCAATTTCTGCGCTTCATCGTCAATAAGAAGGTCCAAGGTATACAGTAAACCTGAAGTGAATCATCGGAATCCAAAACTGGATTCACAGGAGAGGTTAAAATCGTAGAAAGGCAGAGTTTCAGTCCTCTTGTACTTAAGTCGGCATTGTGCCTTTTGAATTTAATTCCGATGCAATTTCTGCGCTTCATCGTCAATAAGAAGGTCCAAGGTATACAGTAAACCTGAAGTGAATCATCGGAATCCAAAACTGGATTCACAGGAGAGGTTAAAATCGTAGAAAGTCAGAGTTTCAGTCCTCTTGTACTTAAGTCGGCATTGTGCCTTTTGTATTAAATTCGAATGAAATTTCTGTGTTTCATCGTCAATAAGAAGGTCCAAGTGTTACAGTAAACATGAAGTGAAGCATCGGAATCTAAAACTGGACTCACAGGAGAGGTTCTAAAAATAGACAGTAGGAAGGGTAAGCTCTCTTGTACTTAAGTCGGCATTGTGCCTTTGTATTAAATTCATATGAAATTTCTGTGTTTCTTCGTCAATAAGAAGGTCCTAGGGATACAGTAAACCTGAAGTGAAGCATCGGAATCTAAAACCGGTCTCACAGGAGTGGTTCAAATCATATAAAGTTAGAGTGTCAGTCCTCTTGTACTTAAGTCGGCATTGTGCCTTTTGAATTAAATTCGGATGCAATTTCTTTGTTTCGTCGACAATAAGAAGGTCCAAGGGATACAGTAAACCTGAAGTGAAGCATCGGAATCTTAAACTGGACTCACAGGAGAGGTTCAAATCATAGAAAGTTAGAGTGTCATTCCTCTTGTACTTAAGTCGGCATTGTGCGTCTTCAATTTAATTCCGATAAAATTTCTGTGCTTCATTGTCAATAAGAAGGTCCAAGGTATACTGTAATCTTGAAGTGAAGCATCGGAATCTAAAATTGGAATCACAGGAGAGGTTCAAATAATAGAAAGTTAGAGTGTCAGTCCTCTTGTACTTAAGTCGGCATTATGCCTTTTGAATATAATTCCGATGCAATTTCTGTGTTTCATCGTCAATAAGAAGGTCCAAGGTATACAGTAAACCTGAAGTGAAGCATCGGAATCTAAAACTGGACTCACAGGAGAGGTTCAAATCATAGACAAATAGAGTGTCAGTCCTCTTGTACTTAAGTGGGCATTGTGCTTTTTGAATTTAATTCCGATGCAATTTCTGTGCATTATCGTCAATGAGAAGGTCCAAGGTATACAGTAAACCTGAGGTGAAGCATCGGAATCTAAAACTGGACTCACAGGAGGGGTTCAAATCTTAGAAAGTTAGAGTGTCAGTCCTCTTGTACTTAAGTCGGCATTGTGCCTTTTGAATTTAATTCCGATGCAATCTCTGTGTTTCATCGTCAATAAGAAGGTCCAAGTGTTACAGTAAACATTAAGTGAAGCATCGGAATCTAAAACTGGACTCACAGGAGAGGTTCTAAACATAGACAGTAGGAAGGGTAAGCTCTCTTGTACTTAAGTCGGCATTGTACCTTTGTATTAAATTCATATGAAATTTCTGTGCTTCTTCGTCAATAAGAAGGTCCTAGGGATACAGTAATCCTGAAGTGAAGCATCGGAATCTATAATAAGGATGCAATTTCTTTGTTTCGTCGACATTAAGAAGGTCCAAGGGATACAGTAAACCTGAAGTGAAGCATCGGAATCTTAAACTGGACTCACAGGAGAGGTTCAAATCATAGAAAGTTAGAGTGTCATTCCTCTTGTACTTAAGTTGGCATTGTGCGTCTTCAATTTAATTCCGATAAAATTTCTGTGCTTCATTGTCAATAAGAAGGTCCAAGGTATACAGTAATCTTGAAGTGAAGCATCGGAATCTAAAACCGGTCACACAATAGTGGTTCAAATCATATAAAGTTAGAGTGTCAGTCCTCTTGTACTTAAGTCGGCATTGTGCCTTTTGAATTAAATTCGGATGCAATTTCTTTGTTTCGTCGACAATAAGAAGGTCCAAGGGATACAGTAAACCTGAAGTGAAGCATCGGAATCTTAAACTGGACTCACAGGAGAGGTTCAAATCATAGAAAGTTAGAGTGTCATTCCTCTTGTCCTTAAGTCGGCATTGTGCGTCTTCAATTTAATTCCGATAAAATTTCTGTGCTTCATTGTCAATAAGAAGGTCCAAGGTATACTGTAATCTTGAAGTGAAGCATCGGAACCTAAAATTGGAATCACAGGAGAGGTTCAAATAATAGAAAGTTAGAGTGTCAGTCCTCTTGTACTTAAGTCGGCATTATGCCTTTTGAATATAATTCCGATGCAATTTCTGTGTTTCATCGTCAATAAGAAGGTCCAAGGTATACAGTAAACCTGAAGTGAAGCATCGGAATCTAAAACTGGACTCACAGGAGAGGTTCAAATCATAGACAATTAGAGTGTCAGTCCTCTTGTACTTAAGTGGGCATTGTGCTTTTTGAATTTAATTCCGATGCAATTTCTGTGCTTTATCGTCAATGAGAAGGTCCAAGGTATACAGTAAACCTGAAGTGAAGCATCGGAATCTAAAACTGGACTCACAGGAGAGGTTCAAATCTTAGAAAGTTAGAGCGTCAGTTCTCTTGTACTTAAGTCGGCATTGTGCCTTTTGAATTTAATTCCGATGCAATTTCAGTGCTTCATCGTCAATAAGAAGTTCCAAGGTATACAGTAAGCCTGAAGTCATGGATCGGAATCTAAAACTGGACCCACAGGATAGGTTCAAATCATAGAAAGTTAGAGTGTCAGTCCTCTTGTACTTAAGTCGGCATTGTGCCTTTTCAATTCAATTCCGATGCAATTTCTGTGTTTCGTCGTCAACAAGAAGGTCCAAGGTATACAGTAAACCTGAAGTGAAGCATCGGAATCTAAAACTGGACTCACAGAAGAGGTACAAATCATAGAAAGTTAGAGTGTCTGCCCTCTTGTACATAAGTCGGCATTGTGCCTTTTGAATTTAATTACTATGCAATTTCTATGTTTCATCGTCAATAAGAAGGTCCAAGGGATACAGTAAACCTGAAGTGAAGCATCGGAATCTAAAACTGGTCTCACAGGAGAGGATCTAAACATAGACAGTAAGAAGAGTCAGTCCTCTTCTACTTAAGTCGGCATTGTGCGTTTTGTATTGAATTCGGATGCAATTTCTGTGTTTCATCGTCAATAAGAAGGTCCAAGGGATACAGTAAACCTGAAGTGAAGCATCGGAATCTAAAACTGGTCTCACAGGAGAGGATCTAAACATAGACAGTAAGAAGGGTCCGTCCTCTTCTACTTAAGTCGGCATTGTGCGTTTTGTATTGAATTCGGATGCATTTTCTGTCTTTCATCGTCAATAAGAAGGTCCAAGGGATACTGTAAACCTGACGTGAAGCATCGGAATCTAAAACCGGTCTCACAGGAGAGGTTAAAATCATAGAATGTAAGAAGTGTCAGTCCTCTTGTACTTAAGTCAGCATTGTGCCTTTTGTATTTAATTCCAATACAATTTCTGTGTTTCATCGTCAATAAGAAGTTCCAAGGGATATAGTAAACCTGAAGTGAAACATCGGAATCTAAAACTGGACTCACAGGAGAGATTCAAATCGTAGAAAGTTAGAGTGTCAGTCCTCTTGTACTTAAGTCGGCATTGTGCCTTTTCAATTCAATTCCGATGCAATTTCTGTGTTTCATCGTCAACAAGAAGGTCCAACGTATACAGTAAACCTGAAGTGAAGCATCGGCCTCTAAAACTGGACTCACAGGAGAGGTTCAAATCATAGAAAGTTAGAGTGTTATTCCTCTTGTTCTTAAGTCGGCATTGTGCCATTTGTATTAAATTCGGATGCAATTTCTGTGATTCATCGACAATAAGAAGGTCCAAGGGATACAGTAAAAATTGAAGTGAAGCATCGGAATCTAAAACAGGACTCACAGTAGAGGTTCAAATCATAGAAAGTTAGAGTGTCAGTCCTCTTGTACTTAAGTCGGCATTGTGCCTTTTGAATTTCATTCCGATGCAATTTCTGTGCTGCATCGTCAATAAGATGGTCCAAGGTATACAGTAAATCTGACGTCAAGCATCGGAATCTAAAACTGGACTCACAGGAGAGGTTAAAATCATAGAAAGTTAGAGTGTTAGTCCTCTTGTACTTAAGTCGGCATTGTGCAACTTGAATTTAATTCCGATGCAGTTTTTGTGCATCATCATCAATAAGAAGGTCCAAGGTATAAAGTAAACCTGAAGTCAAGCATCGGAATCTAAAACTGGACTCACAGGAGAGGTTCAAATCATAGAAAGTTAGAGTGTCAATCCTCTTGTACTTAAGTCGGCATTTTGCCTTTTCAATTCAATTCCGCTGCAATTTCTGTGTTTTATCGTCAACAAGAAGGTCCAAGGTATACAGTAAACCTGAAGTGAAGCATCGGAATCTAAGACTGGATCTCAGGAGAGGTTCAAATCATAGAAAGTTAGAGTGTTAGTCTTCTTGTTCTTAAGTCGGCATTGTGCCTTTTGTATTAAATTCGGATGCAATTTCTGTGTTTCATCGACAATAAGAAGGTCCAAGGGATACAGTAAAAATTGAAGTGAAGCATCGGAATCTAAAGCAGGACTCACAGGAGAGGTTCAAATCATAGAAAGTTAGAGTGTTATTCCTCTTGTTCTTAAGTCGGCATTGTGCCTATTGAATTTCATTCCGATGCAATTTCTGTGCTGCATCGTCAATAAGAAGGTCCAAGGTATACAGTAAACCTGAAGTGAAGCATCGGAATCTAAAACTGGACTCACATTAGAGGTTCCAATCATAGAAAGTTAGAGTGTCAGTCCTCTTGTACTTAAGTCGGCATTGTGCAACTTGAATTTAATTCTGATGCAATTTCTGTGCTTCATCGACAATAAGAAGGTGCAAGGTATACAGTAAACCTGAAGTCAAGCATCGGAATCTAAAACTGGACTCACAGGAGAGGTTCAAATCATAGAAAGTTAGAGTGTCAGTCCTCTTGTACTTAAGTCGGCATTGTGCCTTTTCAATTCAATTCCGATGCAATTTCTGTGTTTCATCGTGAACAAGAAGGTCCAAGGTATACAGTAAACCTGAAGTGAAGCATCGGAATCTAAAACTGGACTCACAGGAGAGGTTCAAATCATAGAAAGTTAGAGTGTTAGTATTCTTGTTCTTAAGTCGGCATTGTGCCTTTTGTATTAAATACGGATGCAATTTCTGTGTTTCATCGACAATAAGGAGGTCCAAGGGATACAGTAAAAATTGAAGTGAAGCATCGGAATCTAAAACAGGACTCACAGGAGAGGTTCAAATCATAAAAAGTTAGAGTGTCAGTCCTATTGTACTTAAGTCGTCATTGTGCCTTTTGAATTTTATTCCGATGCAATTTATGTGCTTCATCGTCAATAAGAAGGTCCAAGAGATACAGTAAACCTGAAGTTAAGCATCGGAATCTAAAACTGGACTCACAGGAGAGGTTCTAAACATAGACAGTAGGAAGAGTCAGCTCTCTTGTAGTTAGGTCGGCATTGTGCCTTTTGAATTTAATTCCGATGCAATTTCTGTGCTTCATCTTCAATAAGAAGATCCAAGGTATACAGTAATCCTGAAGTGAAGCATCGGAATCTAAAATTGGACTCACAGGAAAAGTTCAAATCATAGAAAGTTTGAGTGTTATTCCTCTTGTTCTTAAGTCGGCATTGTGCCATTTGTATTAAATTCGGATGAAATTTCTGTGTTTCATCGACAATAAGAAGGTCCAAGGGATACAGTAAACCTGAAGTAAAGCATCGGAATCTAAAACTGGACTCACAGGTGAGGTTCAAATCATAGAAGGTTAGAGTGTCAGTCCTCTTGTACTTAAGTCGGCATTGTGCTTTTTTAATTTAATTCCGATGCAATTTATGTGCTTCATCGTCAATAAGAAATTCCAAGGTATACAGTAAACCTGATGTGAAGCATCAGAACCTAAAACCGGTCTCACAGGAGAGGATCAAATCATAGAAAGTTAGAGTGGCAGTCCTCTTGTACTTAAGTCGGCATTGTGCCTTTTGTATTAAATTCGGATGCAATTTCTGTGTTACATCGTCAATAAGAAGGTATAAGGGATACAGTAAACGTGAAATGAAGCATAGCAATCTAAAACTGGACTCACAGGAGAGGTTCAAATCATTAAAAGTTAGAGTGTCAGTCCACTTGTACTTATGTCGGCATTGTGCCACTTGAATTTAATTCCGATGCAATTTCTTTGTTTCATCGTCAATAAGAAGGTCCAAGGTATACAGTAAACCTGAAGTGAAGCATCGGAATCTAAAACTGGACTCACAGGAGAGGTTCAAATCATAGAAAGTTAGAGTGTCAGTCCTCCAGTACTTAAGTAGGCATTGTGCCTTTTCAATTTAATTCCGATAAAATTTCTGTGCTTCATCGTCAGTAACAAGGTCCAAGGAATACAATAATCCTGAAGTGAAGCATCGGAATCTAAAATTGGACTCACAGGAGAGGTTCAAATCATTGAAAGTTAGGGTGTCAGTCTTCTTGTACTTAAGACGGCATTGTGCCTTTTGAATTTCATTCCGATGCAATTTCTGTGCTGCATCGTCAATAAGAATGTCCAAGGTATACAGTAAACCTGAAGTCAAGCATCGGAATCTAAAACTGGACTCATAGGCGAGGTTCCAATCATAGAAAGTTAGAGTGTCAGTCCTCTTGTACTTAAGTCGGCATTGTGCAACTTGAATTTAATTCCGATGCAATTTCTGTCCTTCATCGTCAATTAGAAGGTCCAAGGTATACAGTAAACCTGAAGTCAAGCATCGGAATCTAAAACTGGACTCACAGGAGAGGTTCAAATCATAGAAAGTTAGATTGTCTGTCCTCTTGTACTTAAGTCGGCATTGTGCCTTTTCAATTCAATTCCGATGCAATTTCTGTGTTTCATCGTCAACAAGAAGGTCCAAGGTATACAGTAAACCTGAAGCGAAACATCGGAATCTAAAACTGGACTCACAGGAGAGGTTCAAATCACAGAAAGTTAGAGTGTTAGTCCTCTTGTTCTTAAGTCGCATTGTGCCTTTTGTATTAAATTCGGATGCAATTTCTGTGTTTCATTGACAATAAGAAGGTCCAAGGGATACAGTAAACCTGAAGTGAAGCATCGGAATCTAAAACTGGACTCACAGGAGAGGTTCAAACCATAGAAAGTTAGAGTGTCAGTCCTCTTGTACTTAAGTCGCCATTGTGCCTTTTGAATTTTATTCCGATGCAATTTATGTGCTTCATCGTCAATAAGAAGGTCCAAGAGATACAGTAAACCTGAAGTTAAGCATCGGAATCTAAAACTGGACTCACAGGAGAGGTTCTAAACATAGACAGTATGAAGAGTCAGCTCTCTTGTAGTTAGGTCGGCATTGTGCCTTTTGAATTTAATTCCGATGCAATTTCTGTGCTTCATCTTGAATAAGAAGATCCAAGGTATACAGTAATCCTGAAGTGAAGCATCGGAATCTAAAATTGGACTCACAGGAAAAGTTCAAATCATAGAAAGTTAGAGTGTCAGTCCTCTTGTACTTAAGTCGGCATTGTGTCTTTTGTATTAAATTTGGATGCAACTTTTGTGTTTCATCTACAATAAGAAGGTCCAAGGGATACAGTAAACCTGAAGTGAACCATCGGAATCTAAAACGGGACTCACAATAGAGGTTCAAATCGTAGAAAGTTATAGTGTCAGTCCTCATGTACTTAAATCGGCATTGTGCTTTTTGAATTTAATTCCTATGCAATTCCTGTGCCTTATCGTCAATAAGAAGGTACAAGGTAAACAGTAAACCTGAAGTGAAGCATCGGAATCTAAAACTGGGCTCACAGGAGAGGTTAAAATCATAGAAAGTTAGAGTGTCAGTCCTCTTGTACTTAAGTCGGCATTATGCCTCTTGAATTTAATTCCGATGCAATTTCTGTGTTTCATCGTCAATAAGAAGGTCCAAGGTATACAGTAAACCTGAAGTGAAGCATCGGAATCTAAAACTGGACTCACAGGAGAAGTTCAGATCATAGAAAGTTAGAGTGTCAGCCCTCTTGTACTTAAGTCGGCATTGTGCCTTTTGAATTCAATTCCGATGCAATTTCTGTACTTCATCGTCAATAAGAATGTCCGAGGTATACAGTAAACCTGAAGTGAAGCATCGGAAACTAAAACTTGACTCACAGGAGAGGTTCAAATCATAGAAAATTAGAATGTCAGTCTTCTTGTACGTAAGTCGGTATTGTGCCTTTTGTATTTTAGTCCAACGCAGTTTCTATGCTTCATCGTCAATAAGAAAGTCCACGATATACAGTAAACCTGAAGTGAAGCATCGGAATGTAAAACTGGACTCACAGGATAGGTTCAAATCGTAGAAAGTCAGAGTTTCAGTCCTCTGGTACTTAAGTCGGCATTGTGCATTTAGTATTATATTCGGATGCAATTTCTGTGCTTCATCGTCAATAAGAAGGTCCAAGCGATACACTAAATCTGAAGTGATGCATCGGAATCTAAATCTGGTCTCAAACTAAATGTTCATAACATAGATAGTAAGAAGACTCAGTCTCCTGGTACTGATGTCAGCATTGTGCCTTTTGTATTTAATTACGATGCAATTTGTGTGTTTCATAGTCAATTAGAAGGTGCAAGGGATACAGTAAACTTGAACAGAAGGATCTGAATCTGAAACTGGTCTCTCAGGAAAAGTTCTAAACATAGACAGTAAGAAGAGTCAGTCCTCTTGTACTCAAGTCGACATTGTGCTTTTTTTTTAAAATTACGATGCAATTTCTGTGTTTAATCGTCAATGAGAAGGTCCAAGGGATACAGTAAACCTGAAGTGAAGCATCGGAACTTAAAACCGGTCTCACAGGAGAGGATCAAATCGTAGAATGTAAGAAGTGTCAGTCCTTTTGTACTTACGTCGGCATTCTGCCTTTTGTATTTAATTCCGATGCAATTTCTGTGTTTCATCGTCAATAAGAAGGTCCAAGGGATACAGTAAACCTGAGGTGAAGCATCGGAATCTAAAACTGGACTCACAGCAGAGGTTCAAATCATAGAAAGTTAGAGTGTCAGTCCTCTTGTACTTAAGTCGGCATTGTGCCATTTGAATTTAATTCCGATGCAATTTCTTTGTTTCATCGTCAATAAGAAGGTCCAAGGTATACAGTAAGCCTGAAGTGAAGCATCGGAATCTAAAACTGGACTCACAGGAGAGGATCAAATCATAGAAAGTTGGAGTGTCAGTCCTCCAGTACTTAAGTAGGCATTTTGCCTTTTCAATTTAATTCCGATAAAATTTCTGTGCTTCATCGTCAGTAACAAGGTCCAAGGTATACAATAATCCTGAAGTGAAGCATCGGAATCTAAAATTGGACTCACAGGAGAGGTTCAAATCATTGAAAGTTAGAGTGTCAGTCTTCTTGTACTTAAGTCGGCATTGTGCCTTTTGATTTTCATTCCGATGCAATATCTGTGCTGCATCGTCAATAAGAAGGTCCAAGGTATACAGTAAACCTGAAGTCAATCATCGGAATCTAAAACTGGACTCACAGGAGAGGTTCAAATCATAGAAAGTTAGAGTGTCAGTCCTCTTGTACTTAAGTCGGCATTGTGCAACTTGAATTTAATTCCGATGCTATTTCTGTGCTTCATTGTCAATAAGAAGGTCTAAGGTATACAGTAAACCTGAAGTCAAGCATCATAATCTAAAACTGGACTCACAGGAGAGGTTCAAATCATAGAAAGTTAGAGTGTCAGTCCTCTTCTACTTAAGTCGGCATTTTGCCTCTTGTATTAAATTCGGATGCAATTTCTGTGCTTCATCGTCAATAAGAAGGTCCAAGGGATTCAGTAAAAATGAAGTGAAGCATCGGAATCTAAAACTGGACTCACAGGAGAGGTTCAAATCATAGAAAGTTAGAGTGTCAGTCCTCTTGTACTTAAGTCGGCATTGTGCCTTTTAAATTTAATTCCGATGCAATTTATGTGCTTCATCGTCAATAAGAAGCCCCAGGTATACAGTAAACCTGAAGTGAAGCATCGGAATCTAAAACTGGACTCACAGGAGAGGTTGAAATCGTAGAAAGGCAGAGTTTCAGTCCTCTTGTACTTAAGTCGGCATTGTGCCTTTTGTATTAAATTCGGATGCAATTTCTGTGTTTCATCGTCAATAAGAAGGTCCAAGGGATACAGTAAACCTGAAGTTAAGCATCGGAATCTAAAACTGGACTCACAGGAGAGGTTCTAACCATAGACAGTAGGAAGAGTCAGCTCTCTTGTAGTTAAGTCGGCATTGTGCCATTTGAATTTAATTCCGATGCAATTTCTGTGCTTCATCGTCAATAAGAAGGTCCAAGATATACAGTAATCCTGAAGTGAATCATCGGAATCTAAAATTGGGCTCACAGGAGAGGTTCAAATCATAGAAAGTTAGAGTGTCAGTCCTCTTGTATCTAAGTCGGCATTTTGCTTTTGTATTAAATTCGGATGCAATTTCTGTGGTTCATCGTCAATAAGAAGGTCCAAGGGATACAGTAAACCTGTAGTGAAGCATCGGAATCTAAAACTGGACTCACAGGAGAAGTTCAAACCATAGAAAGTTAGAGTGTCAGTCCTCTTGTACTTGAGTCGTCATTGTGCCTTTTGAATTTTATTCCGATGCAATTTATGTGCTTCATCGTCAATAAGAAGGTCCAAGGTATAAAGTAAACCTGAAGTGAAGCATCGGAATCTAAAACTGGACTCACAGGAGAGCTTAAAATCGTAGAAAGTCAGAGTTTCAGTCGTCTTGTACTTATGTCGGCATTGTGCCTTTTGTATTAAATTCGGATGCAATTTCTGTGTTTCATCGTCAATAAGAAGGTCCAAGAGATACAGTAAACCTGAAGTTAAGCATCGGAATCTAAAACTGGACTCACAGGAGAGGTTCTAAACATTGACAGTAGGAAGAGTCAGCTCTCTTGTAGTTAGGTCGGCATTGTGCCTTTTGAATTTAATTCCGATGCAATTTCTGTGCTTCATCGTCAATAAGAAGATCCAAGGTATACAGTAAACCTGAAGTGAAGCATCGGAATCTAAAATTGGACTCACAGAAAAAGTTCAAATCATAGAAAGTTAGAGTGTCAGTCCTCTTGTACTTAAGCCGGCATTGTGTCTTTTGTATTAAATTCGGATGCAATTTCTGTGTTTCATCGACAATAAGAAGGTCCAAGGGATACAGTAAACCTGAAGTGAAGCATAGCAATCTAAAACTGGACTCACAGGAGAGGTTCAAATCATTAAAAGTTAGAGTGTCAGTCCACTTGTACTTATGTCGGCATTGTGCCATTTGAATTTAATTCCGATGCAATTTCTTTGTTTCATCGTCAATAAGAAGGTCCAAGGTATACAGTAAACGTGAAGTGAGGCATCGGAATCTAAAACTGGACTCACAGGAGAGGATCAAATCATAGAAAGTTAGAGTGTCAGTCCTCCAGTACTTAAGTAGGCATTGTGCCTTTTCAATTTAATTCCGATAAAATTGCTGTGCTTCATCGTCAATAAGAAGATCCAAGGTATACAGTAAACCTGAAGTAAATCATCGGAATCTAAAACTGGACTCACAGGAGAGGTTTAAATCATAGAAAGTTAGAGTGTCAGTCCTCTTGTACTTAAGTCGGCATTGTGCAACTTGAATTTAATTCCGATGCGATTTCTGTGCTTCATTGTCTATAAGAAGGTCCAAGGTATACAGTAAACCTGAAGTGAAGCATCGGAATCTAAAATTGGACTCACAGGATAGGTTCAAATCATAGAAAGTTAGAGTGTCAGTCCTCTTCTACTTAAGTCGGCATTTTGCCTTTTGTATTAAATTCGGATGCAATTTCTGTGCTTCATCGTCAATAAGAAGGTCCAAGGGATTCAGTAAAAATGAAGTGAAGCATCGGAATCTAAAACTGGACTCACAGGAGAGGTTCAAATCATAGAAAGTTAGAGTGTCAGTCCTCTTGTACTTAAGTCGGCATTGTGCATTTTGAATTTAATTCCGATGCAATTTATGTGCTTCATCGTCAATAAGAAGGTCCAAGGTATACAGTAAACCTGAAGTGAAGCATCGGAATCTAAAACTGGACTCACAGGAGAGGTTAAAATCATAGAAAGTTAGAGTGTCAGTCCTCTTGTACTTAAGTCGGCATTATGCCTTTTGAATTTAATTCCGATGCAATTTCTGTGTTTCATCGTCAATAAGAAGGTCCAAGCTGTACAGTAAACCTGAAGTGAAGCATCGGAATCTAAAACTGGACTCACAGGAGAGGTTCAGATCATAGAAAGTTAGAGTTTCAGTCCTCTGGTACTTAAGTCGGCATTGTGCCTTTAGTATTAAATTCGGATGCAATTTCTGTGCTTCATCGTCAATAAGAAGGTCCAAGAGATACACTAAACCTGAAGTGAAGCATCGGAATCTAAATCTGGTCTCAAACTGAATGTTCATAACATAGATAGTAAGAAGAGTCAGTCTTCTGGTACTGAAGACGGCATTGTGCCTTTTATATTTAATTACGATGCAATTTGTGTGTTTCATAGTCAATTAGAATGTGCAAGGGATACAGTAAACCTGAACAGAAGCATCGGAATCTGAAACTGGTCTCACAGGAAAAGTTCTAAACATAGACAGTAAGAAGAGTCAGTCCTCTTGTACTTAAGTCGGCATTGTGCCTTTTGTGTTTAATTCCGATGCAATTTCTGTGTTTCATCGTCAATAAGAAGATCCAAGGGATACAGTAAACCTGAAGTGAAGCATCGGAACCTAAAACCGGTATCACAGGAGAGGATCAAATCGTAGAATGTAAGAAGTGTCAGTCCATTCGTACGTAAGTCGTCATTCTGCCTTTTGTTTTTAATTCCGATGCAATTTCTGTGCTTCATCGTCAATAAGAAGGTCCAAGGGATACAGTAAACGTGAAATGAAGCATCGCAATCTAAAACTGGACATACAGGAGAGGATCAAATCATAGAAAGTTAGAGTCTCAGTCCTCCAGTACTTAAGTAGGCATTGTGCCTTTTCAATTTAATTCCGATAAAATTTCTGTGCATCATCGTCAATAAGAAGGTCCAAGGTATACAATAATCCTGAAGTGAAGCATCGGAATCTAAAATTGGACTCACAGGAGAGGTTCAAATCATAGAAAGGTAGAGTGTCAGTCCTCTTGTACTTAAGTCGGTATTGTGCAACTTGAATTTAATTCCGATGCGATTTCTGTGCATCATTGTCAATAAGAAGGTCCAAGGTATACAGTAAACCTGAAGTCAAGCATCGTAATCTAAAACTGGACTCACAGGAGAGGTTAAAATCATAGAAAGTAAGAGTGTCAGTCCTCTTGTACTTAAGTCGGCATTTTGACTTTTGTATTAAATTCGGATGCAATTTCTGTGCTTCATCGTCAATCAGAAGGTCCAAGGGATACAGTAAACCTGAAGTAAAGCATCGGAATCTAAAACTGGACACAGGAGAGGTTCAAATCATAGAAAGTTAGAGTGTCAGTCCTCTTGTACTTAAGTCGGCATTGTGCTTTTTCAATTTAATTCCGATGCAATTTATGTGCTTCATCGTCAATAAAAAGGTCCAAGGTATACAGTAAACCTGATGTGAAGCATCGGAACCTAAAACCGGTCTCACAGGAGAGGATCAAATCATAGAAAGTTAGAGTGGCAGTCCTCTTGTACTTAAGTCGGCATTGCGCCTTTTGTATTAAATTCGGATGCAATTTCTGTGTTTCATCGTCAAAAAGAAGGTCCAAGGGATACAGTAAACGTGAAATGAAGCATAGCAATCTAAAACTGGACTCACAGGAGAGGATCAAATCATTAAAAGTTAGAGTGTCAGTCCACTTGTACTTATGTCGGCATTGTGCCATTTGAATTTAATTCCGATGCAATTTCTTTGTTTCATCGGCAATAAGAAGGTCCAAGGTATACAGTAAACCTGAAGTGAAGCATCGGAATCTAAAACTGGACTCACAGGAGAGGTTCAAATCATAGAAAGTTAGAGTGTCTGTCCTCTTGTACATACGTCGGCGTTGTGCCTTTTGAATTTAATTCCGATGCAATTTCTGTGTTTCATCGTCAATAAGAAGGTCCAAAGGATACTGTAAACCTGAAATGAAGCATCGGAATCTAAAACTGGACTCACAGGAGAGGTTCTAAACATAGACAGTAAGAAGAGTCAGTTTTCTTGTACTTAAGTCGGCATTGTGCATTTTGTGTTTAATTCCGATGCAATTTCTGTGTTTCATCGTCAATAAGAAGGTCCAAGGGATACAGTAAACGTGAAATGAAGCATCACAATCTAAAACTGGACATAGAGGAGAGGATCAAATTATAGAAAGTTAGAGTCTCAGTCCTCCAGTACTTATGTAGGCATTGTGCCTTTTCAATTTCATTCTGATAAAATTTCTGTGCTTCATCGTCAATAAGAAGGTCCAAGGTATACAATAATCCTGAAGTGAAGCATCGGAATCTAAAATTGGACTCACAGGAGAGGTTCAAATCATAGAAAGTTAGAGTGTCAGTCCTCTTGTACTTAAGTCGGCCTTGTGCCTTTTGAATTTCATTCCGATGCAATTTCTGTGCTGCGTCGTCAATAAGAAGGTCCAAGTTATACAGTAAACCTGAAGTCAAGCAATGGAATCTAAAACTGGACTCACAGGAGAGGTTCAAATCATAGAAAGTTAGAGTGTCAGTCCTCTTGTACTTAAGTCGGCATTGTGCAACTTGATGTAATTCCGATGCGATTTCTGTGCATCATTGTCAATAAGAAGGTCCAAGGTATACAGTAAACCTGAAGTCAAGCAATGGAATCTAAAACTGGACTCACAGGAGAGGTTCAAATCATAGAAAGTTAGAGTGTCAGTCCTCTTGTACTTAAGTCGGCATTGTGCCTTTTGTATTAAATTCGGATGCAATTTCTGTGTTTCATCGTCAAAAAGAAGGTCCAAGGGATACAGTAAACGTGAAATGAAGCATAGCAATCTAAAACTGGACTCACAGGAGAGGATCAAATCATTAAAAGTTAGAGTGTCAGTCCACTTGTACTTATGTCGGCATTGTGCCATTTGAATTTAATTCCGATGCAATTTCTTTGTTTCATCGGCAATAAGAAGGTCCAAGGTATACAGTAAACCTGAAGTCAAGCAATGGAATCTAAAACTGGACTCACAGGAGAGGTTAAAATCATAGAAAGTAAGAGTGTCAGTCCTCTTGTACTTAAGTCGGCATTTTGACTTTTGTATTAAATTCGGATGCAATTTCTGTGCTTCATCGTCAATCAGAAGGTCCAAGGGATACAGTAAACCTGAAGTAAAGCATCGGAATCTAAAACTGGACACAGGAGAGGTTCAAATCATAGAAAGTTAGAGTGTCAGTCCTCTTGTACTTAAGTCGGCATTGTGCTTTTTCAATTTAATTCCGATGCAATTTATGTGCTTCATCGTCAATAAAAAGGTCCAAGGTATACAGTAAACCTGATGTGAAGCATCGGAACCTAAAACCGGTCTCACAGGAGAGGATCAAATCATAGAAAGTTAGAGTGGCAGTCCTCTTGTACTTAAGTCGGCATTGCGCCTTTTGTATTAAATTCGGATGCAATTTCTGTGTTTCATCGTCAAAAAGAAGGTCCAAGGGATACAGTAAACGTGAAATGAAGCATAGCAATCTAAAACTGGACTCACAGGAGAGGATCAAATCATTAAAAGTTAGAGTGTCAGTCCACTTGTACTTATGTCGGCATTGTGCCATTTGAATTTAATTCCGATGCAATTTCTTTGTTTCATCGGCAATAAGAAGGTCCAAGGTATACAGTAAACCTGAAGTGAAGCATCGGAATCTAAAACTGGACTCACAGGAGAGGTTCAAATCATAGAAAGTTAGAGTGTCTGTCCTCTTGTACATCCGTCGGCGTTGTGCCTTTTGAATTTAATTCCGATGCAATTTCTGTGTTTCATCGTCAATAAGAAGGTCCAAAGGATACTGTAAACCTGAAATGAAGCATCGGAATCTAAAACTGGACTCACAGGAGAGGTTCTAAACATAGACAGTAAGAAGAGTCAGTTTTCTTGTACTTAAGTCGGCATTGTGCATTTTGTGTTTAATTCCGATGCAATTTCTGTGTTTCATCGTCAATAAGAAGGTCCAAGGGATACAGTAAACGTGAAATGAAGCATCACAATCTAAAACTGGACATAGAGGAGAGGATCAAATTATAGAAAGTTAGAGTCTCAGTCCTCCAGTACTTATGTAGGCATTGTGCCTTTTCAATTTCATTCTGATAAAATTTCTGTGCTTCATCGTCAATAAGAAGGTCCAAGGTATACAATAATCCTGAAGTGAAGCATCGGAATCTAAAATTGGACTCACAGGAGAGGTTCAAATCATAGAAAGTTAGAGTGTCAGTCCTCTTGTACTTAAGTCGGCCTTGTGCCTTTTGAATTTCATTCCGATGCAATTTCTGTGCTGCGTCGTCAATAAGAAGGTCCAAGTTATACAGTAAACCTGAAGTCAAGCAATGGAATCTAAAACTGGACTCACAGGAGAGGTTCAAATCATAGAAAGTTAGAGTGTCAGTCCTCTTGTACTTAAGTCGGCATTGTGCAACTTGATGTAATTCCGATGCGATTTCTGTGCATCATTGTCAATAAGAAGGTCCAAGGTATACAGTAAACCTGAAGTCAAGCAATGGAATCTAAAACTGGACTCACAGGAGAGGTTCAAATCATAGAAAGTTAGAGTGTCAGTCCTCTTGTACTTAAGTCGGCATTGTGCCTTTTGTATTAAATTCGGATGCAATTTCTGTGTTTCTTTGTCAATAAGAAGGTCCAAGGGATACAGTAAACGTGAAATGAAGCATAGCAATCTGAAACTGGACTCACAGGAGAGGTTCAAATCATTAAAAGTTAGAGTGTCAGCCACTTGTACTTATGTCGGCATTGTGCCATTTGAATTTAATTCCGACGCAATTTCTTTGTTTCATCGTCAATAAGAAGGTCCAAGGTATACAGTAAACCTGAAGTGAAGCATCGGAATCTAAAACTGGACTCACAGGAGAGGATCAAATCATAGAAACATAGAGTGTCAGTCCTCCAGTACTTAAGTAGGCATTGTGCCTTTTCAATTTATTTCCGATAAAATTTCTGTGTTTCATCGTCAGTAACAAGGTCCAAGGTATACAATAATCCTGAAGTGAAGCATCGGAATCTAAAATTGGACTCACAGGAGAGGTTCAAATCACTGAAATTTAGAGTGTCAGTCTTCTTGTACTTAAGTCGGCATTGTGCCTTTTGAATTTCATTCCGATGCAATTTCTGTGCTGCATCGTCAATAAGAAGGTCCAAGGTATACAGTAAACCTGAAGTCAAGCATCGGAATCTAAAACTGGACTCACAGGAGAGGTTCAAACCATAGAAAGTTACAGTGTCAGTCCTCTAGTACTTAAGTCGGCATTGTGCAACTTTAATTTAATTCCGATGCGATTTCTGTGCTTCATTGTCTATAAGAAGGTCCAAGGTATACAGTAAACCTGAAGTCAAGCATCGTAATCTAAAACTGGACTCACAGGAGAGGTTCAAATCATAGAAAGTTAGAGTGTCAGTCCTCTTGTACTTAAGTCGGCATTTTGCTTTTTGTATTAAATTCGGATGCAATTTCTGTGCTTCATCGTCAATAAGAAGGTCCAACGGATACAGTAAAAATGAAGTGAAGCATCGGAATCTAAAACTGGACTCACAGGAGAGGTTCAAATCATAGAAAGTTAGAGTGTCAGTCCTCTTGTACTTATGTCGGCATTGTGCCTTTTGAATTTAATTCCGATGCAATTTATGTGCTTCTTCGTCAATGAGAAGGTCCAAGGTATACAGTAAACCTGAAGTGAAGCATCAGAATCTAAAACTGGACTCACAGGAGAGGTTCTAAACATATACAGTAGGAAGAGTCAGCTCTCTTGTAGTTAGGTCGGCATTGTGCCTTTTGAATTTAATTCCGATGCAATTTCTGTGCTTCATCGTCAATAAGAAGATCCAAGGTATACTGTAATCCTGAAGTGAAGCATCGGAATCTAAAATTGGACTCACAGGAAAGGTTCAAATCATAGAAAGTTAGAGTGTCAGTCCTCTTGTACTTAAGCCGGCATTGTGTCTTTTGTATTAAATTCGGATGGAATTTCTGTGTTTCATCGACAATAAGAAGGTCCAAGGGATTCAGTAAACCTGAAGTGAAGCATCGGAATCTAAAACTGGACTCACAGGAGAGGTTCAAATTATAGAAAGTTAGAGTGTCAGTCCTCTTGTACTTAAGTCGGCATTGTGCTTTTTGAATTTAATTCCGATGCAATTCCTGTGCTTTATCGTCAATAAGAAGGTCCGAGGTAAACAGTAAACCTGTACTTAAGTCGGCATTATGCCTTTTGAATTTAATTCCGATGCAATTTCTGTGTTTCATCGTCAATAAGAAGGTCCAAGCTATACAGTAAACCTGAAGTGAAGCATCGGAATCTAAAACTGGACTCACAAGAGAGGTTCAGATCATAGAAAGCTAGAGTGTCAGTCCTCTTGTACTTAAGTCGGCATTGTGCCTTTTGAATTCAATTCCGATGCAATTTCTGTACTTCATAGTCAATAAGAAGGTCCAAGGTATACAGAAAACCTGAAGTGAAGCATTGGAAACAAAAACTGGACTCACAGGAGTGGTTCAAATCATAGAAAATTAGAGTGTCAATCTTCTTGTACTTAAGTCGGTATTGTGCCTTTTGAATTTAATTCCAATGCAGTTTCTGTGCTTCATCGTCAATAAGAAAGGCCACGGTATACAGTAAACCTGAAGTGAAGCATCGGAATCCAAAACTGGACTCACAGGATAGGTTCAAATCGTAGAAAGTCAGAGTTTCAGTCCTCTGGTACTTAAGTCGGCATTGTGCCTTTAGTATTTAATTCGGATGCAATTTCTGTGCTTCATCGTCAATAAGAAGGTCCAAGGGATACACTAAACCTGAAGTGAAGCATCGGAATCTAAATCTGGTCTCAAACTAAATGTTCATAACATAGATAGTAAGTAGAGTCAGTCTTCTGGTACTGAAGACGGCATTGTGACTTTTGTATTTAATTACGATTCAATTTGTGTGTTTCACAGTCAATTAGAATGTGCAAGGGATACAGTAAACCTGAACAGAAGCATCGGAATCTGAAACTGGTCTCACAGGAAAAGTTCTAAACATAGAGGTTACACTAAACAACCGAACTAGGTTAATAATTGGCTCCTTTTACCGACCTCCCGACTCAGCAGCAATAGTGGCAGAACAACTGAGAGAAAATTTGGAATACATTTCACATAAATTTTCTCAGCATGTTATAGTCTTAGGTGGAGATTTCAATTTACCAGATATAGACTGGAACACTCAGATGTTTAGGACGGGTGGTAGGGACAGAGCATCGAGTGACATTATACTGAGTGCACTATCCGAAAATTACCTCGAGCAATTAAACAGAGAACCGACTCGTGGAGATAACATCTTGGACCTACTGATAACAAACAGACCTGTGCAGGGAGGAGACCCCCAAGAGGGATCATTGCCGACAAAATTTTATTTAAATAAATTTTCAATGCAAAATGTTCGGCCGTAGCCGGCTTGGGCATACTGTGGTGGAAGGTGCTGGCCGGAAGACCATGGTCGGCACATTCCTGCCACGTGCTCCTCGGTCAGACTCAAGTCCCACGGGTTGGTTGCGCTGACGGGGGCACGCTACTAGCAAGGCGCGTTGGCGGAATCAATCCTCCAATCAGAGACTAATCGTGTGATCACGTGGGGACGCGGCCGGGAGCGGCGAGGGCGGCTTGGAAACAGCTCCGCGCTCTCTTAGCTTCTGACCTCGGCCCCGAGTAGTCGCTCCTCTAGCCTCTGCCTCTCTGATGAGCAGACGGCAACCCCTCTTGGGGCTGCTCAGCCCTACGTAGGCACCACTGTACCATCATTACAAGAATAAACTGGGTCCATTCCACTCAATTAATTTTCATTTTACAACGCCCTCCGCTCCTGACTTCTATCCTGACGAACAAATGGTGTCAGAAGTGGGATGCGACCTACCTTACGGTTGTAAAATCAACTTATCAGTTGAGTATGAGTACTATGAAGGGGCCGAGTTTGAGCAATTAAGGGAAACTAGACCGAACGTGGCGAGGCTGCAGCGCGCCATGCGCGTGCCAGCCGGTCGCCTGCGTTGCAGAATGTGCGTGGCCGCGCACTAGCGCGCCACAAGCGTGACGCAGTTCGCCGCCGGACGCGAGCCGAGGAGGGTCCGCGATGCAGTCACGCTCGCCGCCGCCGCCGCCGCCGCCGCTGTCCGTAGCTGCCACGGGCCACCGCCTGCGCCAGGGTCCGGGGTGCGGCCCTCGCGCCGCCCCGCCGTCGCAGCTGTCCATGCTGTCGCCCGCCGCCTGCTGCGCCCACGAGTGATCAACGCGCCTGCCGCCGCTCGTCGACACCGCCGTCGTCCGTCGTCTGCACGCCACCAAATAATGTAAGTCGCTAGCGACGCTACGGTGGAGTAGATGCCCACACTATTGTAACATGCCGATCACCAGGCAGCAATCGGAGGCAGGAGCAGCCGGAGCGGATGAAGATCCCCTCTTGGCGCTGCAGTCCCAGTTAAATCAATTAATTCTGACTAACGCGGAGCTTAAGCAACAGATAGATGATCTTAAAATGGCTTCTCCACAATCTAGTGTTGCTAAGCCAGTGCTAGTGGAAGAACAGCCGAAGCAGGTGATTCCACCACTCACTAGTGCAGAATCACCTGTGGCAGTAGCCACCTCTACTTTGGTGCAGAGCTTCCCAGCAGTAGCGTTTATTCCGGCGTTCGCTGGAAAGCCGCACGAGGATATTCAAACGTTTGTCCAGAATATCCAGGACATCGGAAACCTTTGCGGTTGGCCAGATGAATTTCTCTTAAACGTGATGAAAATGAAACTCACCGGCGAAGCGCGGAACTACGTGCAGTCGGTCGAGAGCTTGAAAAATTCCCCTACCTTCCAGTCCCTTGCAACAGGGTTGATTGAAAGGTATACAGACAAACGTGGTACTAGTTACTATCGCGACTTGCTTTCCACCCTTAAGCAAAAAACGGGTGAAGATTTAGAAGCATTCGCGGACAGGATTCGAAGCGTCGCATGCCACACGTACGCACTAAGTGCCAGTTCTGCTCGTAACGAAGTTCTGCTGGAAGAATCAGAATGTCGTGCGATAGACGTGTTTATTCGTGGCATAAACCCTCAAATAGGGGGCGAAATCAAGGTAGCTTCCCCCCGCACCTTACATGAAGCCGTGCGATTAGCACTCTTGAGAGAGGAGGCGAGCCGATTTGTGGCCGTCTCCGCGCGGCAAAGTGAGCCCCGACGTGTCTTTTCGAACGATACTAAGTGTGGGCGCTGTAATAGACAAGGACATGTGGCAGAGCAATGTCGCGTGCCATATTGTCATCAGTGCAGGAACATGGGCCACCAAAGCGTGCATTGTCCAAATAGTAGGCCACAACCGCCTGCAAATTCCAGGCGAAATGCAAACCAACCACAGAATTCGGGAAACGGCCGCGGGGCAGGAAGTGCCACCCCTCCCGGTCCCCGTTAAAAATAGTGACCCCCCTAGTTGATAAGGGAATCACGCAGGTGGCAAGCGTGGTTGTCGATGGTGTTAGAGGCCGCAAACCAATACGCGTGCTAATTGACACAGGCGCACAGATCAGCTTGGCATTTTTATCGAAGAGAGATAAAAGAACATTGCAACCGCCGCGGTACCATATCAGTGGTATTGGTCCCGGCATAGTGAAACCTGATGGCAGCTGTTGCGTTGAGTTCACGTTGGACTTTACAGAATATGCTTTTACGATGGAGGTTGTACGAAACAGGCGCACGGATTACGACATCATCCTAGGAAGTGACTTTCTGCGTCATTTCCAGGGGGTTATTGACTATAGGTTGAATACCGTCCAATTCGGCGACAACGTGCACTGTTTTGGACGTGACTGCACGTTGCGGGCGAGCGGAGCTGGGAAAAAAGGATCCGTTTCCCAAGTTTCAGAGTCTCCCGTAACGATGCTAAAAGCCGATAATCCCGTGGAGATACCAGAAGGCACAGGAAAGATCCTTTGGGTGCCTGTCGGGATACGTGAATCCGAAGAGGTTCATTTCTTGGTAGATCCACTCTGCCAGAATGAAACTCTCGACCAGATGCAGGTCCACGTAAAACGTAGCCTGTGCAAAGCGCAGCAAGTACAGAAAGAAAATTGCGTACCCGTGTGTTTAGACAATTTTAGTCACAAGCAAGCTTTCATACCGCGTGGTACAGTATTAGCCAGCTTACAGGTTATCCCAGAAGATGAGTTGTCAAAGAGAACCCCTTCTCTGAAAAAGAAAAAGACTGCTGCCGCCTCTCAACACCTTTTGACAATCACGTCACATCTGACAGATAAGTTTAAAGCTAAGCTTAGTCACCTCCCATTGCATGAACAAAAGCTAATAAATGAAGTATTGAATGAGTATTCATGGTTGTTTGAAGACAGGAAATATTTACCAGCAACAGATTTAATCCAACATGAGATTCCAACCGGAAATGCTAGGCCAATAGCTCAAAAAGGGTACCGAATTCCCTACCATCTTCAGTCAGTGGTAGAGGAAACTATACAACAGCAACTAGAAGCAGGAATAATACAACCCTCTTCTAGTGCGTGGTCTAGCCCAATTGTAGTCGTTCCAAAGAAATCTATAGACGGAGAAAAATCCTATCGCCTCTGTGTAGACATGCGAGCAGTAAACGAAGTTACTACTCCAGATCATTATCCATTACCCCGGATCGATGAAACACTCGATCGTCTGGGCAATTGCCGGTACTTCACAACATTAGACATGCGCAGTGGGTATCATCAAATTCCAATTGCTCCTGAAGATCGAGCTAAGACAGCTTTTGTAGTTCCTGGCGGCTTATATGAATTCTTAAGGATGCCTTTCGGGCTTCGCAACGCACCAGCAACCTTTCAGCGATTTGCAGATCTGCTATTACGTGGGTTGAAACCTACTATGTGCCTTGTGTATCTTGATGATATAATTATATTTTCAAAATCCATTGCTGAACATGCTGAACATCTACGCAGTGTACTGTTGCGCTTGCAAAATGCTAATTTAAGCTTAAAATTAGAAAAATGTTCTTTTGCTCAATCACAAGTGCAGTATTTAGGTCATGTCATCAGTTCCAGCGGAGTCAAACCAGATCCACGATTAACTGAAGCAGTAGACACTTTTTCTATTCCAACAAATTTAAAGGAATTACAATCCTTACTTGGCCTTGCAAATTATTACCGCCGTTTTGTTAAAGATTATGCTACTATTACCAAACCACTTACTAAATTGTTGAAAAAGGATACTCCTTTTGTTTGGACGGATGAATGTTCGACCGCCTTTCAAACAGTGAAAACTATTTTAACTAGTTCACCTCTACTTGTTTACCCAGACTTCGCTGAACCTTTTATTTTATCTTGTGACGCATCTGATTTTGCTGTAGGATGTGTCCTAAGCCAAGTGCAAGATGGTGAGGAAAAACCCGTTGGGTATGCCTCTCGTCAACTGAATAAAGCAGAAACTAATTACAGTACTACAGAAAAGGAATTGCTTGCCCTTCTTTTTGGAATTAATTATTTTAGATGTTACCTCTATGGTCGCAAGTTTACAGTTCTTACCGATCACTCTGCTCTGCAGTGGTTATTGAATCTTAAAGACCCTAGCAGCAAACTTATGCGCTGGGCCATGAAACTGTCAGAATATGATTTTGAAGTTCGGCACAAGCCTGGTCGGTTGCATCAAAATGCTGATGCGTTAAGCAGAAAAGTACGTGTCATTGAATCAGATGAGGTATCAATTGAAGAGTTAAAAGAAGCACAGCAGGTGGACGTTCAATGTCAAAGATACGTCACCTTCCCAGAATTTGAAGTAATAGACGACCTTTTGTATCGAAGAACTCCACATGGGAATCGTTTGGTAATACCGGAATGCTTGCAGCAACGTATAATACGGCAATGCCATGATACCATCCAAGCATGTCACAGCGGAAAACGCGCTACAAACGCTCGAATTGCGACACGTTATTGGTGGCAATACCGACAACGTGATGTGGACAGGTATGTAAGATCTTGCCTGCCGTGTGCACAACGAGCACAAAATAGGCATCCGCGAGTGCCGCTGCAAACACTTCCTCAGGCATCTTCACCCTTCGAAATTCTTGCTTTAGATTTCCAAGGTCCTTTTCCACAGTCGCAACAAGGTAACAAATACATTTTGTCTGTTATTGATCACTTTTCACGTTATCTAATTTTGGTTCCCCTCCCCGACATGACAGCTGAAACTGTGGCGAGAGAGTTTGTAAATCGTGTGATACTGCCTTTTGGAAGTCCTGATGCCATTTTAACGGATCAAGGAACCAATTTCATGTCTGCTTTATTTGTACAAGTTTGTAAATTATTAAGAATCAAAAAATGGCGTACAACTCCCTTCCATCCTAAAGCCAACGGTCGCGTTGAACGCGTACACCGTACAATTTGTAAAATGTTATCCTATTATGTTGCAAAAACGCACGCTGATTGGGACAGATATGTACCGTATATTTCTTCTGCATACAACACCCGAATACATGAATCCACAGGGTATACCCCTTACGAAGCTGTGTTTGGACGGCCGATGAATTCGCCGTTCGAAATAGACAAACTACCTCAAGGTGTAGAAATAAAGGAAGTAAAAGGTTTAGCCCGCCGGCTAAAAGCGATCTGGTATAAGGTAAAGAGGAATAATATCAAAGCTACTAATAAACTGTTGCACAGGCAGAACAAAAATGCTGTTTTACCGACTTATCAGACAGGTGATTTAGTGTTACTACGAAACCCGGCAATCAAAAAGGGAAGAACTAAAAAGTTCTCTCCCCGCTTTGAAGGCCCGTATCGGATTGTACGGTTGACCTCACCAGTCAATGCAGAACTGCAATTAACCGATCGTACGGTGATAGTGCACTTTGACCGCCTGCAACCTTACCACGGTAGGGCTGTGTCACCACAACAGGTCGCAGCCCCCGATCCGCCTGTGTCACCTCCACCTCAAGTAGAACAAAAACGAAATAAAAAACGGAGGAGATTACCTCCACAGGGTTGTAGATACCCTCTGCGGAATCGACACCCTTATGGGTTGAGGTCGCGTGATTAATCACGCCTAGTTAGAGTTTTATGATATGTTCTATTGCAGCTTAGTTTAAGTCATTTTCTCCAGGGACTTGGAAGCAAGATGTGCCTGGCCACCACGGAGTTCCCAGCCATTCTCAATTGTCAGTTTCCAGTCCTGTCATGTATTTTTGCTCATTTTTATATGTATGATTATGTTTTATGTTTTGCAAGCAATGCCACGCATTAGACGTCACGCAACTGACTTGCTTCAAATGCAACCATTACACTTGGTGTTGGCAGAACCGCGGCTGCTAACTCCGAATAATATTCTTCAATGTCCTCTATTGCCATCTATTTGGCAAACCAGTACATGTGGAGTATTTTTACTCCGAGCTTTTCTTAATACTTGTTACGTTGACGTCTAGTGTATTGTACTATATGTCCTAGTTCTGTATTTGCTGCAGCTATTCGTAAGTAATCGGAACAGATAAAGCCAGGACTTGAAATGCATACGCCTCGTATGCTTTGTTTACGGGACCAGCTGTTGGCGGGGCATAACATCAGCTGTCGCCTCCCCTCCTCTTCAGCGCTGTCCCTTCTCCTCGCCAAGAACTGGCCAGCGGCCATCATTCCTTCTCAGCCAGTAACAGCGCTCCGCGCGATGACGTATCTTATCACCACGTGCGCTGCCGCCTCCAGCGTCTCAACACGCGGAGCGTCCTAGTAGTTACAAACACAAACCGCAAATTACTGCCCTATCCTCCGTGTATGACAGACTACAATGCACTTACCATCAGTTTATGTAACTAACACCCTTTAAAAAAAAAAAATAAAAAAAAAAAAAAAAAAAAAACCTCTTATTCTAGATAATTAGCAATTTCTAATTCATCGTTATTTCTGGTACACGCTAAGCGCGTGATATTTGTCGCTGCAGTAGCGGCCGGTCTCTCGCGGCTACACGCCGTCTCACATAACCGCTGACGTGCCGTTGCCTACTCCGCACCTACGCGTGCGCTGCGCGCTCGCTAACAGCTCCAAGCTCGTTTCTTTCATGCAGCCGGAAGACACGGCTAACAAAATTCATTCAAACATCCCAATAAATCTTAACATAAATATTAAGTAGATGTGACTAATTGTTTAAATTCTTTTCCTCGTTTTGTTTCACATTAGCTGGATAAATCACACGAAGTTCTTAACGATTTACATTGTTCTGCATACCTTAGTCTGCCAATCCTATAAGTGAAATTTCACTACTGCTTTGATTCATTATGTAAGCTACAAACTACAGCCCTAACCCTCTTACACATCGAACTGCCTTGGACAAGGCCAGATATGGGCAAACCAATACAATGCCACGGGTTTTTCACGCTACTGACGAGGCACAAACGACCAATCGTCCGGGCTGCCGTATATCGGTAGACGATTGTTCCTTGGTTGCTACGCAGTTATTTTTGCCCTCCCCATTTATTTTACTCTACCACCGTGGTCATTGTTCTATCCTGTTTTCCTTCTTCTGTCGATGAGGAGGCCCCTACAGCATGTTAGGTACCCTCTTCCGACAGTACCGGTCTTTTAGTCTTACCACCATTTACACCGAGATATTGCTCTTCCTTGTTGCAGTCTTGCCCCAAAATATCGGCCGATGATCCATTGTGAGATACGTACTTTGCCTCTAATTAGCCGGTGATGTAAGCGCTACGGGAACTGTGCCTAGTTGTCCTTTCAGTTCAATTTGTTATCATCAGTTTTAAAACTAACACACACGCAGCCTAGCAGCCAGCCCCAAGTGGCCAGTGTTGCATGTTAATGTTGAGCGTTCCGACTACTTGCAGCATTATTATTATACATCATTGTGTTTTCATTTTCCTGTCAATATATGTCATTGTGTTTAATTATGTCATTATGCTAGCACTAGTGATTTATAGTTCATGATTTTCATTTTATGTAGTGTTATGTACTGCGCGCTCAAAAAGTGACGCTATTTATGCATGTATGCTATTCTAGCTTCAGAGCTATTTTTATTGCTTGAACAGTCGACATTTCCCTAGTACAGCAGGTCGCTGATAACGCCGCTGATACTTTTATTACGGACGCCCTTAGGCCCGCTTAACCACGGTATCGCAGATAGCTCCAATGCACTGCCTACCCCTCAATTATTAGACAGGTTGCCTTAGCACTGTCCGCAGGTTGCCCCATTGCCCTGCAAATTATATAATCATCAGTCCAAGTCTGCAGATTGCACTAATGGACTGCTGAACTTAATAGTCGTGTCACTCGCAGGTAGCTCATACGCACTGCGAACTTGTACTTACACGTCACCGAATCCTAGGCTCCTCGGTTGACCACAAAACAATTCATACATCAATTACCGTGAGACAATTTGCACTCACACTACGCCTTTGGCACTCAACCACACATGAACTGAGCCCCAGACGCTCTTTTATTACATTTTATGCAACGCCCCTTTCTTCTAGATGGCAATTCCATTGCAAATTCATCGGATTCTGCCAAAGATTCAGATACCGTTCCCCAGATGGCAGCCTTTTCCGTTGCTGAACGGATTAGTTGCTTTTCACCATCTGACAGTGCAAACTGCACTTTTAAGAACAATGTTGTTATATACACACACTGTCGGATTTTACTGACGTAGTCCCTTATGCACTTCGTCAACCGATTAAAAAAAAAAAAACAACTTCCCCTGGCGGATTTCGTATCCGATTCGGAAGTTTATGTTCGGGAAATATTTCCTTTATTTTATTTCTTGTCAATTGTTATTACTTCAATGTCATGTTTATTGTTATCAATTTATAGTTATGATTAATGTTAGTACACTTTATGGTTATACGCTATTTTTGTGTCATATTTGGAATTCCCTTTTAAGTTTCATTGTTTCTCGACTGGAAGTATCTCTGATAGCACCTATTGGCCTTCAATTCGTATCCGCCATCAGCTACCGTTAGTCACACATTTACACAACACTTCATACGCCCAATAACAACTAACAACACACTCACACTGTTCATATCCACACTACCTTGGTGTAACTTGTTGATGCTACCAGACCTCTATTGTCATATACTAAGTACATGAACAAGGCTTTTATGGTTTATGCCCTCCGCTCTTCGGAAGGGGAAAGGGAAGTACGTACGTATGTACGTTATGTTCAGTAGCAGTTTCTTTTAATCAACAACGTAGTCAATTTACCTGTTGAACACTTAAGTTGTTCTGTTAAAATGGAATCAAACGTCTTTGTGACATCAGCTATTTGTGTATTATTGCTTTGCAATGAACTGTTACTTTTAAGTTGCACTTACAATGTCTTAGTCTCGGACGCAGAGCCACTAGCGCTCTCTGACGCTGTTATCTGAGCTCAGCCCTCTGCCGGCTCAGCGCTGATAAAGCTGCGCTGCGCCGCCTCCACTGCTTCACGCCCAGCCTCTGTATTTACGAGCAACAGACTCGCTCTCGCTAACATTCATTTCCGACTTCAGTACAGTTAATCACTCTATTGACCACTTCTGTAAGTAAAGATCCTATGATTATTGAGTTAACTTGAGTTGTCCTACCCTCATTCGGGTTTTCTACAGCTGAAAATCCACTCAATATTATTTCTGAAATTTATGAAGTACTTCACCTGTCTCGCCGTGTCGAGCCTTAGCGGGGTGGGTGCCCCTGCGTAGTGGCCAATGCGTGGGAGGTGCCTAGGCTGTGCAGGTTTACACCGCGATCACAGGAATCCTTCTCATTATATTCATTAAAAAAAAAAAAACTTTCTTCGTACAAAGCTCAAATTAATTGATGACACTTGGCCTTCGTCCCATAGCAGGTAGAAAAAATTTTCCAGCGAGTTACGCTTAGTCTGCGCTGCGTAGTACTGCCTCCGCGTTCAGCGTCTTATTTGCTGACGCGTGATTGATCAGCGGATACTCGGTGTCGAATTACACCATTGTCTTGCCGCCTTGCTACCCCCACGGCTGCCAAACTGTTGGTTGCCTGCCGTGACTCTACTTCGTGGCCTTCTTCATCAGTAAGCGTGACTGAACGGGTCCATCGTCGCTACTTGCCAGGTAATTATTGCTACAACGTTGTACCCCCTCCGTCATCTCTGAATTACTCATCAAGTAAGCCAGGAAATTTTTACTTCTAGGGGCACTAATACTTTCTCTCGCAGTCGACCGTTATCAACATTGGAAACTGAAAGCAACCTCCGTTCAAATGGCTGTCAATTTATCATCCGCAATGGGCAGCATGTTAATCTCAATGGTTGTTGTCGTCGCCGTTAAGGCGCCTCCATTTCACGTCTACCCTTCCACATCTGGCGTGCTCTTTGGACGTCGTCACAATCTGGTGCATACTCCACATTATGCTATTGTGTTAGCTGATGTCAACCTAACATTATTAGAAGAGGAAGACCGTGCTTTATATGATACAGCTCAGCAATTGTCAAAATATGAAACCTTCTTGACGCAGACGAAGGAACATGAGTTTCTCCGATCTTTGTGGGAAGTGACTAGAATTATTTCAACCCTTCGAAGTCAATTGAACAGTATTAGGGATGCAGTACCACTGCCTCGTTTCAAACGAGCCTGGTTGTCCGTTGGAGGTACATTATTAAAATCTGTCTTTGGGACTCCTGACGAAACAGACGCAAAACGCTGGGATTTGGACACACAGCAAGCGCTTTCGGAAACACAAGTTAATCACGAAGTGTTGATACATCAACAGGTGCGCCTGACACATCTTGAGAATAACCTGTTAGCCACAACTAGACAAATACAAGTTGTAGCCGACAGATTAACACGACACTATGGTGCACTTGAACAATCCTTTAACCAAGAGTGGACTCATCTTCGCTCGGGATTACGTAATCTAGCTATCACATTGGACATTATGAAGACCACGCAGATTCTTTTATTTAATATACACACAGCACAGTTACACGTGCACATGTTACACTCGGCCATTCAACTCGGACTGCAAGGAAAGCTCAGTCCCCATCTGTTACCCTCAGAGCCCTTCTTGCACATGCTACACAATGTGTCCTCGCAAATTTTGGCCCCTAAACAAATGCTTTATGCCGTGCGGGAAAGCAACCTCCCCTTTTACTATGCTGCATTGGAGGTCCGACTTACCCGTAATTCTGACGGTATTCGGATGCGAATGAGGTTGCCAATCACGTGCGCAAATTGCGAATACGAGTGCTATCAAATATACACTTTTCCAGTCTCTTGGGCTACCCTTCATCACCATGTAGTTTGGCAGACTCAAGAATTTTTAATAGTTAGTCGGGATCGACAAACTCACGCCACTCTCACTCGCGCTGAACTATCCAGTTGCTTCCATACAACACATTACTTATGCTCCACGCTAATTTTACACACTAACACTACTGAGTGCGAGATGTCACTGTTTTTAGCTGAAACTACTACCCCTCCATGTCCTCGTGTTCTAGTCTCACTTCGTCAACCAATAATTCAGCCTGTTGGCAACAGTTTTCTGTTCGCTGTTCCACAGACTGTCACCGCCACCCTGGTGTGCCACCGTTCAATGTCAGAGACTGAATCGTACCGGATAACACTGAATAATAGTGGCCTAGTGTATAATAGTTCAAGATGTGACGTATACGCTGCTTCTATGAGGATATCAGCTCAATTGCACTCCACCTTTCATGTCACCATTCCCACATTTACCTTATACCTTCCTGAACTCTCTTTTAAAATCCATCACCATGAGAAGCTGAAGAATTTACCGAATACCAATGATTCAGATCTACTCCAATCGATCAATCATCTCCTTACCCAGGAACACAACCAAGTTGCTCTTGACCGAGTGGCCTCACATATTGCTGATTGGCACCAAACCAAGCGATTAACCACCGTTGTATTACCCAGCGCTGGTTCGGTAATCATCACTGTAATAATTCTGATTATAGTATCCTGGATACTCTGTAAAAGAGGGTTTTGCAAATGTTTCACTTCCTTCCGAGAAGTAGTACCACCCCCACAACCTGAAGGTGAATATCACACCTGAAACTACCTGCCAACCTTGGTGCATGCGATCAGGCATGACCCCCCCCCCCCCCCCCCTTAGAATTAAGTTGTAGTCTAGGTGTCAGGTCAATGAACTAATTTTGTAATGGATTTGTATTTCTATGTAAAGTCTATGGAATCACAATTTAACTGTCGAGTTTTAACCCTCATGTAAGTTATTTTGTTTTCTCTTTAAATTTTTGTCATTTTGTAATGTTCTCATTCACCCACTTGGGCAATTACCATTGTAATCCTAGATTAAGAACTCAAAGTAATATTATGGGGAAAAACCCCCTTGTGACTATTAGGCCTGGGAGCATTCTCTCACCCCCACGAGGGTGGAGTGTTTCAGTGTGCTGTGCTCCGGTGCCCCTCATCATCGCCTGGGTACCCACCACCACTGATACCGCCGACACACACTCACAGCAAGGCGCCGCCCCACTACCGTCGCCCCAACGTCACAAGTTTGTTATTCAAGAGCCTTCCTTCAGGCCCTTCAGGCCACTTTGTAACATTTGCACATATTAAAATCACTATATTATGGGACCCTTCATGATCATATATTTTTTTAAATGGAATAATCGATTAGAATAAGCTCATTCATTTTCATCCAGAGAGCCTTCTTCGGAAGGGGAAAGGATGTGCAGGGAGGAGACCCCCAAGAGGGATCATTGCCGACAAAATTTTATTTAAATAAATTTTCAATGCATAATGTTCGGCCGTAGCCGGCTTGGGCATACTGTGGTGGAAGGTGCTGGCCGGAAGACCATGGTCGGCACATTCCTGCCACGTGCTCCTCGGTCAGACTCAAGTCCCACGGGTTGGTTGCGCTGACGGGGGCACGCTACTAGCAAGGCGCGTTGGCGGAATCAATCCTCCAATCAGAGACTAATCGTGTGATCACGTGGGGACGCGGCCGGGAGCGGCGAGGGCGGCTTGGAAACAGCTCCGCGCTCTCTTAGCTTCTGACCTCGGCCCCGAGTAGTCGCTCCTCTAGCCTCTGCCTCTCTGATGAGCAGACGGCAACCCCTCTTGGGGCTGCTCAGCCCTACGTAGGCACCACTGTACCATCATTACAAGAATAAACTGGGTCCATTCCACTCAATTAATTTTCATTTTACAACGCCCTCCGCTCCTGACTTCTATCCTGACGAACAGACCCGAACTTTTCGACTCTGTATGTACAGAACAGGGAATCAGTGATCATAAGGCCGTTGCAGCATCCCTGAATATGGAAGTTAATAGGAATATAAAAAAAGGGAGGAAGGTTTATCTGTTTAGCAAGAGTAATAGAAGGCAGATTTCAGACTACCCAACAGATCAAAACGAAAATTTCTGTTCCGACACTGGCAATGTTGAGTGTTTATGGAAAAAGTTCAAGGCAATCGTAAAATGCGTTTTAGACAGGTACGTGCCGAGTAAAACTGTGAGGGACGGGAACAATCCACCGTGGTACAACAACAAAGTTAGGAAACTACTGCGAAAGCAAAGAGAGCTCCACTCCAAGTTTAAACGCAGCCAAAACCTCTCAGACAAACAGAAGCTAAACGATGTCAAAGTTAGCGTAAGGAGGGCTATGCGTGAAGCGTTCATTGAATTCGAAAGTAAAATTCTATGTACCGACTTGACAGAAAATCCTAGGAAGTTCTGGTCTTACGTTAAATCAGTAAGTGGCTCGAAGCAGCATATCCAGACACTACGGGATGATGATGGCATTGAAACAGAGGATGACACGCGTAAAGCTGAAATACTAAACACCTTTTTCCAAAGCTGTTTCACAGAGGAAGACCGCACTGCAGTTCCTTCTCTAAATCCTCGCACAAACGAAAAAATGGCTGACATCGAAATAAGTGTCCAAGGAATAGAAAAGCAACTGGAATCACTCAATAGAGGAAAGTCCACTGGACCTGACGGGATACCAATTCGATTCTACACAGAGTACGCGAAAGAACTTGCCCCCTTTCTAACAGCCGTGTACCGCAAGTCTCTAGAGGAACGGAGGGTTCCAAATGATTGGAAAAGAGCACAGTTAGTCCCAGTCTTCAAGAAGGGTCGTCGAGCAGATGCGCAAAACTATAGACCTATATCTCTTACGTCGATCTCTTGTAGAATTTTAGAACATGTTTTTTGCTCGCGTATCATGTCATTTCTGGAAACCCAGAATCTACTATGTAGGAATCAACATGGATTCCGGAAACAGCGATCGTGTGAGACCCAACTCGCCTTATTCGTTCATGAGACCCAGAAAATATTAGATACAGGCTCCCAGGTAGATGCTATTTTTCTTGACTTCCGGAAGGCGTTCGATACAGTTCCGCACTGTCGCCTGATAAACAAAGTAAGAGCCTACGGAATATCAGACCAGCTGTGTGGCTGGATTGAAGAGTTTTTAGCAAACAGAACACAGCATGTTGTTATCAAAGGAGAGACGTCTACAGACGTTAAAGTAACCTCTGGCGTGCCACAGGGGAGTGTTATGGGACCATTGCTTTTCACAATATATATAAATGACCTAGTAGATAGTGTCGGAAGTTCCATGCGGCTTTTCGCGGATGATGCTGTAGTATACAGAGAAGTTCCTGCATTAGACAATTGTAGCGAAATACAGGAAGATCTGCAGCGGATAGGCACTTGGTGCAGGGAGTGGCAACTGACCCTTAACATAGACAAATGTAATGTATTGCGAATACATAGAAAGAAGGATCCTTTATTGTATGATTATATGATAGCGGGACAAACATTGGTAGCAGTTACTTCTGTAAAATATCTGGGAGTGTGCGTACCGAACGATTTGAAGTGGAATGATCATATAAAATTAATTGTTGGTAAGGCGGGTACCAGGTTGAGATTCATTGGGAGAAAATGTAGTCCATCAACAAAGGAGGTGGCTTACAAAACACTCGTTCGACCTATACTTGAGTATTGCTCATCAGTGTGGGATCCGTACCAGGTCGGGTTGTCGGAGGAGATAGAGAGGATCCAAAGAAGAGCGGCGCGTTTTGTCACCGGGTTATTTGGTAACCGTGATAGCGTTACGGAGATGTTTATTAAACTCAAGTGGCAGACTCTGCAAGAGAGGCGCTCTGCATCGCGGTGTAGCTTGCTCGCCAGGTTTCGAGAGGGTGCGTTTCTGGATGAGGTATCGAATATATTGCTTCCCCCTACTTATACCTCCCGAGGAGATCACGAATGTAAAATTAAAGAGATTAGAGCGCGCACGGAGGCTTTCAGACAGTCGTTCTTCCCGCGAACCATACGCGACTGGAACAGGAAAGGGAGGTAATGACAGTGGCACGTAAAGTGCCCTCCGCCACACACGGTTGGGTGGCTTGCGGAGTATCAATGTAGATGTAGATGTAGATGTAGACAGTAAGAAGAGTCAGTCCTCTTGTACTCAAGTCGACATTGTGCCTTTTTTTTTAAATTACGATGCAATTTCTGTGTTTAATCGTCAATGAGAAGGTCCAAGGGATACAGTAAACCTGAAGTGAAGCATCGGAACCTAAACCCGGTATCACAGGAGAGGATCAAATCGTAGAAAGTAAGAAGTGTCAGTCCTTTTGTACTTAAGTCGGCATTCTGCCTTTTGTATTTAGTTCCGATGCAATTTCTGTGTTTCAGCGTCAATAAGAAGGTCCAAGGGATACAGTAAACGTGAAATGAAGCAACGCAATCTAAATAGGACTCACAGGAGAGGTTCAAATCATTGAAAGTTAGAGTGTCAGTCCACATGTACTTATGTCGGCATTGTGCCATTTGAATTTAATTCCGATGCAATTTATTTGTTTCATCGTCAATAAGAAGGTCCAAGGTATACAGTAAACCTGAAGTGAAGCATCGGAATCTAAAACTGGACTCACAGGTGAGGTTCAAATCATAGAAAGTTAGAGTGTCTGTCCTCTTGTACTTAAGTCGGCATTGTGCCTTTTGTGTTTAATTCCGATGCAATTTCTGTGCTTCATCGTCACTAAGAAGATCGAAGGGATACAGTAAACCTGAAGTGAAGCATCGGAACCTAAAACCGGTATCACAGGAGAGGATCAAATCGTACAATGTAAGAAGTGTCAGTCCTTTTGTACTTAAGTCGGCATTCTGCCTTTTGTATTTAATTCCGATGCAATTTCTGTGTTTCATCGTCAATAAGAAGGTCCAAGGGATACAGTAAACGTGAAATGAAGCATCGCAATCTAAAACTGGACTCACAGGAGAGGATCAAATCATAGAAAGTTAGAGTCTCAGTCCTCCAGTACTTAAGTAGGGATTGTGCCTTTTCAATTTAATTCCGATAAAATTTCTGTGCTTCATCGTCAATAAGAAGGTCCAAGGTATACAATAATCCTGAAGTGAAGCATCGGAATCTAAAATTGGACTCACAGGAGAGGTTCAAATCATAGAAAGTGAGAGTGTCAGTCCTCTCGTACTCAAGTCGGCATTGTGCCTTTTGAATTTCATTCCGATGCAATTTCTGTGCTGTGTCGTCAATAAGAATGTCCAAGGTATACAGTAAACCTGAAGTCAAACATCGGAATCTAAAACTGGACTCACAGGAGAGGTTCAAATCATATAAAGTTAGAGTGTCAGTCCTCTTGTACTTAAGTCGGCATTGTGCAACTTGAATTCAATTCCGATGCGATTTCTGTGCTTCATTGTCAACAAGAAGGTCCAAGGTATACAGTAAACCTGAAGTCAAGCATCGTAATCTAAAACTGGACTCACAGGAGAGGTTAAAATCATAGAAAGTTAGAGTGTCAGTCCTCTTGTACTTAAGTCGGCATTTTGCCTTTTGCATTAAATTCGGATGCAATTTCTGTGCTTCATCGTCAATAAGAAGGTCCAAGGGATACAGTTAACCTGAAGTGAAGCATCGGAATCTAAAACTGGACTCACAGGAGAGGTTCAAATCATAGAAAGTTAGAGTGTCAGTCCTCTTGTACTTAAGTCGGCATTGTGCTTTTTTAATTTCATTCCGATGCAATTTATGTGCTTCATCGTCAATAAGAAGGTCCTAGGTATACAGTAAACCTGATGTGAAGCATAAGAATCTATAACTGGACTCACAGGAGAGGTAAAAATGGTAGAAAGGCAGAGTTTCAGTCCTCTTGTACTTAAGTCGGCATTGTGCCTTTTGTATTAAATTCGGATGCAATTTCTGTGTTTCATCGTCAGTAAGAAGGTCCAAGGGATACAGTAAACCTGAAGTTAAGCATCGGAATCTAAAACTGGACTCACAGGAGAGGTTCTAAACATAGACAGTAGGAAGAGTCAGCTCTCTTGTAGTTAAGTCGGCATTGTGCCATTTGAATTTAATTCCGATGCAATTTCTGTGCTTCATCGTCAATAAGAATGTCCAAGGTATACAGTAATCCTGAAATGAAGCATCGGAATCTAAAATTGGACTCACAGGAGAGGTTCAAATCATAGAAAGTTAGAGTGTCAGTCCTCTTGTACTTAAGTCGGCATTGTGTCTTTTGTATTAAATTCAGATGCAATTTCTGTGTTTCATCGACAATAAGAATGTCCAAGGGATACAGTAAACCTGAAGTGAAGCATCGGAATCTAAAACTGGACATACAGGAGAGGTTCAAATCATAGAAAGTTAGAGTGTAAGTCCTCTTGTACTTAAGTCGGCATTGTGCTTTTTGAATTTAATTCCGATGCAATTCCTGTGCTTTATCGTCAATAAGAAGGTCCAAGGTAAACAGTAAACCTGAAGTGAAGCACCGGAATCTAAAACTGGACTCACAGGAGAGGTTCAAATCGTGGAAAGTTAGAGTGCCAGTCCTCTTGTACTTTAGTCGGCATTATGCCTTTTGAATTTAATTCCGATGCAATTTCTGTGTTTCATCGTCAATAAGAAGGTCCAAGGTATACAGTAAAGCTGAAGTGAAGCATCGGAATCGAAAACTGGACTCACAGGAGAGATTCAGATCATAGAAAGTTAGAGTGTCAGTCCTCTTGTACTTAAGTCGGCATTGTGCCTTTTGAATTTAATACCGATGCAATTTCTGTGCCTCATCGCCAATAAGAAGGTCCAAAGTATACAGTAAACCTGAAGTGAGGCATCGGAAACTAAAACTGGACTCACAGGAGAGGTTCAAATCATAGGAAGTTAGAGTGTCAGTCGTCTTGTACTTAAGTCGGTATTGTGCCCTTTAATTTAATTCCGATGCAGTTTCTGTGCTTCATCGTCAATAAGAAAGTCCACGGTATACGGTAAACCTGAAGTGAAGCATCGGAATCTAAAACGGGACTCACAGGATGGGTTCAAATCGTAGAAAGTCAGAGTTTCAGTCCTCTGGTACTTAAGTCGGCATTGTGCTTTTTGAATTTTATTCCGATGCAATTTATGTGCTTCATCGTCAATAAGAAGATCCAAGGTACACAGTAAACATGAAGTGAAGCATCGGAATCTAAAACTGGACTCACAGGAGAGGTTAAAATCGTAGAAAGGCAGATTTTCAGTCCTCTTGTACTTAAGTCGGCATTGTGCCTTTTGTATTAAATTCGGATGCAATTTCTGTGTTTCATCGTTAGTAAGAAGGTCCGAGGGATACAGCAAACCTGAAGTTAAGCATCGGAATCTAAAACTGGACTCACAGGAGAGGTTCTAAACATAGACAGTAGGAAGAGTCACCACTCTTGTAGTTAAGTTGGCATTGTACCATTTCAATTTAATTCCGATGCAATTCCTGTGCTTTATCGTCAATAAGATGGTCCAAGGTAAACAGTAAACCTGAAGTGAAGCATCGGAAACTAAAACTGGAGTCACAGGAGAGGTTCAAATCATAGAAAGTTAGAGTGTCAGTCCTCTTGTACTTAAGTCGGCATTATGCCTTTTGAATTTATTTCCGATAGAATTTCTGTGTTTCATCGTCAATAAGAAGGTCCAAGGTATACAGTAAACCTGAAGTGAAGCATCGGAATCTAAAACTGGTCTCACAGGAGAGATTCAGATTGTAGAAAGTCAGAGTTTCAGTCCTCTCGTACTTAAGTCGGCATTGTGCCTTTAGTATTAAATTCGGATGCAATTTCTGTGCTTCATCGTCAATAAGAAGGTCCAAGGGATACAGTAAACCTGAAGTGAAGCATCGGAATCTAAATCTGGTCTCAAACTAAATGTTCATAACATAGATAGTAAGAAGAGTCAGTCTTCTGGTACTGAAGTCGGCATTGTGCCTTTTGTATTTAATTACGATGCAATTTGTGTGTTTCATAGTCAATTAGAAGGTGCAAGGGATACAGTAAACCTGAACAGAAACATCGGAATCTAAAACTGGTCTCACAGGAAAAGTTCTAAACATAGACAGTAAGAAGAGTCAGTCCTCTTGTACTCAAGTCGACATTGTGCCTTTTTTCTAAAATTACGATGCAATTTCTGTGTATAATCGTCAATGAGATGGTCCAAGGGATACAGTAAACCTGAATTGAAGCATCGGAATCTAACACTGGACTCACAGGAGAGGTTCAAATCATAGAAAGTTAGAGTGTCAATCCTCTTGTACTTAAGTCGGCATTGTGCCATTTGAATTTACTTCCGATGTAATTTCTGTGTTTCATCGTCAATAATAAGGTCCAAGGTATACAGTAAACCTGATGTGAAGCATCGAAATCTAAAACTGGGCCCACAGGACAGGTTCAAATCGTAGAAAGTCAGAGTTTCAGTCCTCTTGTACTTAAGTCGGCATTGTGCCTTTTGTATTAAATTCGGAGGCAATTTCTGTGTTTCATCGTCAATAAGAAGGTCCAAGGGATACAGTAAACATGAAATGATACATCGCAATCTTAAACTAGGCTCACAGGAGAGAATCAAATCATTGAAAGTCAGAGTGTCAGTCCTCTTGTTCTTAAGTCTGCATTGTGCCTTTTGTATTAAATTCGGATGCAATTTCTGTGTTTCATCGACAATAAGAAGGTCCAAGGGATACAGTAAACCTGAAGTGAAGCATCGGAATCTAAAACTGGACTCACAGGAGAGGTCCAAATCATATGAAGTTAGAGTGTCAGTCCTCTTGAACTTAAGTCGGCATTGTGCCTTTTGAATTTAATTCCGATGCAATTTATGTGCTTCATCGTCAATAAGAAGGTCCAAGGTATACAGTAAACCTGAAGTGAAGCATCGGAATCTAAAACTGGACTCACAGGAGAGGTTAAAATCGTACATAGGCAGAGTTTCAGTCCTCTTGTACTTAAGTCGGCATTGTGCCTTTTGTATTAAATTCGGATGCAATTTCTGTGTTTCATCGTCAATAAGAAGGTCCAAGGGATACAGTAAACCTGAAGTTAAGCATCGAAATCTAAAACTGGAATCACAGGAGAGGTTCTAAACATAGACAGTAGGAAGAGTCAGCACTCTTGTAGTTAAGTCGGCATTGTGCCTTTTGAATTTAATTCCGATGCAATTTCTGTGCTTCATCGTCAATAAGAAGGTCCAAGGTATACAGTAATTCTGAAGTGAAGCATCGAAATCTAAAATTGGACTCACAGGAGAGGTTCAAATCATAGTAAGTCAGAGTGTTAGTCCTTTTGTACTTAAGTCGGCATTGTGTCTTTTGTATTAAATTTGGATGCAATTTCTGTGTTTCATCGACAATAAGAACGTCCAAGGGATACAGTAAACCTGAAGTGAAGCATCGGAATCTAAAATTGGACTCACAGGAGAGGTTCAAATCATAGAAAGTTAGAGTGTCAGTCCTCTTGTACTTAAGTCGGCATTATGCCTTTTGAATTTAATTCCGATGCAATTCCTGTGCTTTATCGTCAATAAGAAGGTCCAAGGTAAACAGTAAACCTGAAGTGAAGAATCGGAATCTGAAACTGGACTCACAGGAGAGATTCAGATCATACAAAGTTACAGTGTCAGTCCTCTTGTACTTAAGTCGGCATTGTGCCTTTTGAATTTAATTCCGATGCAATTTCTGTGCTTCATCGACAATAAGAAGGTCCAAGGTATACAGTAAACCTGAAGTGAAGCATCGGAAACTAAAACTGGACTCACAGGAGAGGTTCAAATCATAGAAAGTTAGAGTGTCAGTCTTCTTGTTCTTAAGTCGGTATTGTGCCTTTTGAATTTAATTCCGATGCAGTTTCTGTGCTTCATCGTCAATAAGAAAGTCCACAGTATACAGTAAACCTGAAGTGAAGCATCGGAATCTAAGAGTGGACTCACAGGATGGGTTCAAATCGTAGAAAGTCAGAGTTTCAGTCCTCTGGTACTTAAGTCGGCATTGTGCCTTTAGTATTAAATTCGGATGCAATTTCTGTGCTTCATCGTCAATAAGAAGGTCCAAGGGATACAGTAAACCTGAACAGAAGCATCGGAATCTAAAACTGGTCTCACAGGAAAAGTTCTAAACATAGACAGTAGGAAGAGTCAGTCCTCTTGTACTCAAGTCGACATTGTGCCTTTTTTCTAAAATTACGATCCAATTTCTGTGTTTAATCGTCAATGAGATAGTCCAAGGGATACAGTAAACCTGAAGTGAAGCATCGGAATCTAAAACTGGACTCACAGGAGAGGTTCAAATTATAGAAAGTTAGAGTGTCGATCCTCTTGTACTTAAGTCGGCATTGTGCCATTTGAATTTAATTCCGATGCAATTTCTGTGTTTCATCGTCAATAATTAGGTCCGAGGTATACAGTTAACCTGATGTGAAGCATCGAAATCTAAAACTGGACTCACAGGACAGGTTCAAATCGTAGAAAGTCAGAGTTTCAGTCATCTTGTACTTAAGTCGGCATTGTGCCTTTTGTATTAAATTCGGATGCAATTTCTGTGTTTCATCGTCAATAAGAAGGTCCAAGGGATACAGTAAACGTGAAATGAAGCATCGCAATCTAACACAGGACTCACAGGAGAGGATCAAATCATTGAAAGTTAGAGTGTCAGTCCTCTTGTTCTAAAGTCTGCATTGTGCCTTTTGTATTAAATTCGGATGCAATTTCTGTGTTTCATCGACAATAAGAAGGTCCAAGGGATACAGTAAACCTGAAGTGAAGCATCGGAATCTAAAACTGGACTCACAGGATAGGTCCAAATCATATGATGTTAGAGTGTCAGTCCTCTTGAACTCAAGTCGGCATTGTGCCTTTTAAATTTAACTCCGATGCAATTTATGTGCTTCATCGTCAATAAGAAGGTCCAAGGGATACAGTAAACCTGAAGTTAAGCATCGGAATCTAAAACTGGACTCACAAGAGAGGTTCTATACATAGACAGTAGGAAGAGTCAGCACTCTTGTAGTTAAATCGGCATTGGGCCTTTTGAATTTAATTCCGATGCAATTTCTGTGCTTCATCGTCAATAAGAAGGTCCAAGGTATACAGTAATCCTGAAGTGAAGCATCGGAATCTAAAATTGGACTCACAGGAGAGATTCAGATCATAGAAAGTTAGAGTGTCAGTCTTCTTGTACTTAAGTCGGTATTGTGACTTTTGAATTTAATTCCGATGCAATTTATGTGCTTCATCGTCAATAGGAAGGGTCAAGGTATACAGTAAACCTGAAGTGAAGCATCGGAATCTAAAACTGGACTCACAGGAGAGGTTAAAATCGTAGAAAGGCAGATTTTCAGTCCTCTCTTACTTAAGTCGGCATTGTGCCTTTTGTATTACATTCAGATGCAATTTCTGTGTTTCATCGTTAGTAAGAAGGTCCAAGGGATACAGTAAACCTGAAGTTAAGCATCGGAATCTAAAACTGGACTCACAGGAGAGGTTCTAATCATAGACAGTACGAAGAGTCACCTGTCTTGTAGTTAAGTTGGCATTGTACCATTTCAATTTAATTCCGATGCAATTCCTGTGCTTTATCGTCAATAAGAAGGTCCAAGGTAAACAGTAAACCTGAAGTGAAGCATCGGAAACTAAAACTGGACTCACAGGAGAGGTTTAAATCACAGAAAGTTAGAGTGTCAGTCCTCTTGTACTTAAGTCGGCATTATTCCTTTTGAATTTAATTCCGATGGAATTTCTGTTTCATCGTCAATAAGTAGGTCCAAGGTATACAGTAAACCTGTAGTGAAGCATCGGAATCTGAAACTGGACCCACAGGAGAGATTCAGATCATACAAAGTTAGAGTGTCAGTCCTCTTGTACTTAAGTCGGCATTGTGCCTTTTGAATTTAATTCCGATGCAATTTCTGTGCTTCATCGACAATAAGAAGGTCCAAGGTATACAGTAAACCTGAAGTGAAGCATCGGAATCTAAAACTGGACTCACAGGAGAGATTCAGATCATAGAAAGTTAGAGTGTCAGTCTTCTTGTACTTAAGTCGGTATTGTGCCTTTTGAATTTAATTGCGATGCAGTTTCTGTGCTTCATCGTCAATAAGAAAGTCCACGGTATACAGTAAACCTAAAGTGAAGCATCGGAATCTAAAACGGGACTCACAGGATAGGTTCAAGTCGTAGAAAGTCAGAGTTTCAGTCCTCTGGTACTTAAGTCGGCATTGTGCCTTTTGAATTTTATTCCGATGCAATTTATGTGCTTCATCGTCAATAGGAAGGTCCAAGGTATACAGTAAACCTGAAGTGAAGCATCGGAATCTAAAACTGGACTCACAGGAGAGGTTAAAAACATAGAAAGGCAGATTTTCAGTCCTCTCTTACTTAAGTCGGCATTGTGCCTTTTGTATTGAATTCGGATGCAATTTCTGTGTTTCATCGTTAGTAAGAAGGTCCAAGGGATACAGTAAACCTGAAGTTAAGCATCGGAATCTAAAACTGGACTCACAGGAGAGGTTCTAAACATAGACAGTACGAAGAGTCACCTCTCTTGTAGTTAAGTTGGCATTGTACCATTTCAATTTAATTCCGATGCAATTCCTGTGTTTATCGTCAATAAGAAGGTCCAAGGTAAACAGTAAACCTGAAGTGAAGCATCGGAAACTAAAACTGGACTCACAGGAGAGGTTTAAATCATAGAAAGTTAGAGTGTCAGTCCTCTTGTACTTAAGTCGGCATTATGCCTTTTGAATTTAATTCCGATGGAATTTCTGTGTTTCATCGTCAATAAGAAGGTCCAAGGGATACAGTAAACCTGAAGTGAAGAATCGGAATCTGAAACTGGACTCACAGGAGAGATTCAGATCATACAAAGTTACAGTGTCAGTCCTCTTGTACTTAAGTCGGCATTGTGCCTTTTGAATTTAATTCCGATGCAATTTCTGTGCTTCATCGACAATAAGAAGGTCCAAGGTATACAGTAAACCTGAAGTGAAGCATCGGAAACTAAAACTGGACTCACAGGAGAGGTTCAAATCATAGAAAGTTAGAGTGTCAGTCTTCTTGTTCTTAAGTCGGTATTGTGCCTTTTGAATTTAATTCCGATGCAGTTTCTGTGCTTCATCGTCAATAAGAAAGTCCACAGTATACAGTAAACCTGAAGTGAAGCATCGGAATCTAAGAGTGGACTCACAGGATGGGTTCAAATCGTAGAAAGTCAGAGTTTCAGTCCTCTGGTACTTAAGTCGGCATTGTGCCTTTAGTATTAAATTCGGATTCAATTTCTGTGCTTCATCGTCAATAAGAAGGTCCAAGGGATACAGTAAACCTGAACAGAAGCATCGGAATCTAAAACTGGTCTCACAGGAAAAGTTCTAAACATAGACAGTAGGAAGAGTCAGTCCTCTTGTACTCAAGTCGACATTGTGCCTTTTTTCTAAAATTACGATGCAATTTCTGTGTTTAATCGTCAATGAGATAGTCCAAGGGATACAGTAAACCTGAAGTGAAGCATCGGAATCTAAAACTGGACTCACAGGAGAGGTTCAAATTATAGAAAGTTAGAGTGTCGATCCTCTTGTACTTAAGTCGGCATTGTGCCATTTGAATTTAATTCCGATGCAATTTCTGTGTTTCATCGTCAATAATTAGGTCCGAGGTATACAGTTAACCTGATGTGAAGCATCGAAATCTAAAACTGGACTCACAGGACAGGTTCAAATCGTAGAAAGTCAGAGTTTCAGTCATCTTGTACTTAAGTCGGCATTGTGCCTTTTGTATTAAATTCGGATGCAATTTCTGTGTTTCATCGTCAATAAGAAGGTCCAAGGGATACAGTAAACGTGAAATGAAGCATCGCAATCTAACACAGGACTCACAGGAGAGGATCAAATCATTGAAAGTTAGAGTGTCAGTCCTCTTGTTCTAAAGTCTGCATTGTGCCTTTTGTATTAAATTCGGATGCAATTTCTGTGTTTCATCGACAATAAGAAGGTCCAAGGGATACAGTAAACCTGAAGTGAAGCATCGGAATCTAAAACTGGACTCACAGGATAGGTCCAAATCATATGATGTTAGAGTGTCAGTCCTCTTGAACTCAAGTCGGCATTGTGCCTTTTGAATTTAACTCCGATGCAATTTATGTGCTTCATCGTCAATAAGAAGGTCCAAGGGATACAGTAAACCTGAAGTTAAGCATCGGAATCTAAAACTGGACTCACAAGAGAGGTTCTATACATAGACAGTAGGAAGAGTCAGCACTCTTGTAGTTAAATCGGCATTGTGCCTTTTGAATTTAATTCCGATGCTATTTCTGTGCTTCATCGTCAATAAGAAGGTCCAAGGTATACAGTAATCCTGAAGTGAAGCATCGGAATCTAAAATTGGACTCACAGGAGAGGTTCAAATCATAGAAAGTCAGAGTGTCAGTCCTTTTGTACTTAAGACGGCATTGTGTCTTTTCTATTAAATTTGGATGCAATTTCTGTGTTGCATCGACAATAAGAAGGTCCAAGGGATACAGTAAACCTGAAGTAAAGCATCGGGATCTAAATCTGGTCTCAAACTAAATGTTCATAACATAGATAGTAAGAAGAGTCAGTCTTCTGGTACTGAAGTCGGCATTGTGCCTTTTGTATTTCATTACAATGCAATTTGTGTGTTTCATAGTCAATAAGAAGGTGCAAGGGATACAGTAAACCTGAACAGAAGCATCGGAATCTAAAACTGGTCTCACAGGAAAAGTTCTAAACATAGACAGTAAGAAGAGTCAGTCCTCTTGTACTTAAGTCGGCATTATGCCTTTTGAATTTAATTCCGATGCAATTTCTGTGTTTCATCGTCAATGAGAAGGTCCAAGGTATACAGTAAACCTGAAGTGAAGCATCGGAATCTAAAACTGGACTCACAGGAGAGATTCAGATCATAGAAAGTTAGAGTGTCAGTCTTCTTGTACTTAAGTCGGTATTGTGACTTTTGAATTTAATTCCGATGCAATTTATGTGCTTCATCGTCAATAGGAAGGGTCAAGGTATACAGTAAACCTGAAGTGAAGCATCGGAATCTAAAACTGGACTCACAGGAGAGGTTAAAATCGTAGAAAGGCAGATTTTCAGTCCTCTCTTACTTAAGTCGGCATTGTGCCTTTTGTATTACATTCGGATGCAATTTCTGTGTTTCATCGTTAGTAAGAAGGTCCAAGGGATACAGTAAACCTGAAGTTAAGCATCGGAATCTAAAACTGGACTCACAGGAGAGGTTCTAAACATAGACAGTACGAAGAGTCACCTGTCTTGTAGTTAAGTTGGCATTGTACCATTTCAATTTAATTCCGATGCAATTCCTGTGCTTTATCGTCAATAAGAAGGTCCAAGGTAAACAGTAAACCTGAAGTGAAGCATCGGAAACTAAAACTGGACTCACAGGAGAGGTTTAAATCATAGAAAGTTAGAGTGTCAGTCCTCTTGTACTTAAGTCGGCATTATTCCTTTTGAATTTAATTCCGATGGAATTTCTGTTTCATCGTCAATAAGTAGGTCCAAGGTATACAGTAAACCTGTAGTGAAGCATCGGAATCTGAAACTGGACCCACAGGAGAGATTCAGATCATACAAAGTTAGAGTGTCAGTCCTCTTGTACTTAAGTCGGCATTGTGCCTTTTGAATTTAATTCCGATGCAATTTCTGTGCTTCATCGACAATAAGAAGGTCCAAGGTATACAGTAAACCTGAAGTGAAGCATCGGAAACTAAAACTGGACTCACAGGAGAGGTTCAAATCATAGAAAGTTAGAGTGTCAGTCTTCTTGTTCTTAAGTCGGTATTGTGCCTTTTGAATTTAATTCCGATGCAGTTTCTGTGCTTCATCGTCAATAAGAAAGTCCACGGTATACAGTAAACCTGAAGTGAAGCATCGGAATCTAAGAGTGGACTCGCAGGATAGGTTCAAATCGTAGAAAGTCAGAGTTTCAGTCCTCTGGTACTTAAGTCGGCATTGTGCATTTAGTATTAAATTCGGATGCAATTTCTGTGCTTCATCGTCAATAAGAAGGTCCAAGGGATACAGTAAACCTGAAGTGAAGCATCGGAATCTAAATCTGGTCTCAAACTAAATGTTCATAACATAGATAGTAAGAAGCGTCAGTCTTCTGGTACTGAAGTCGGCATTGTGCCTTTTGTATTTAATTACGATGCAATTTGTGTGTTTCATAGTCAATTAGAAGGAGCAAGGGATACAGTGAACCTGAACAGAAGCATCGGAACCTAAAACTGGTCTCACAGGAAAAGTTCTAAACATAGACAGTAAGAAGAATCAGTCCTCTTGTACTCAAGTCGACATTGTGCCTTTTTTCTAAAATTACGATGCAATTTCTGTGTTTAATCGTCAATGAGATAGTCCAAGGGATACAGTAAACCTGAAGTGAAGCATCGGAATCTAAAACTGGACTCACAGGAGAGGTTCAAATCATAGAAAGTTAGAGTGTCAATCCTCTTGTACTTAAGTCGGCATTGTGCCATTTGAATTTAATTCCGATGCAATTTCTGTGTTTCATCGTCAATAATTAGGTCCGAGGTATACAGTAAACCTGATGTGAAGCATCGAAATCTAAAACTGGACTCACAGGACAGGTTAAAATCGTAGAAAGTCAGAGTTTCAGTCCTCTTGTACTTAAGTCGGCATTGTGCCTTTTGTATTAAATTCGGATGCAATTTCTGTGTTTCATCGTCAATAAGAAGGTCCAAGGGATACAGTAAACGTGAAATGAAGCGTCGCAATCTATAACTGGACTCACAGGAGAGGCTCAAATCTTTGAAAGTTAGAGTGTCAGTCCTCTTGTTCTTAAGTCTGCATTGTGCCTTTTGTATTAAATTCGGATGCAATTTCTGTGTTTTATCAACAATAAGAAGGTCCAAGTGATACAGTAAACCTGAAGTGAAGCATCGGAATCTAAAACTGGACTCACAGGAGAGGTCCAAATCATATGATGTTAGAGTGTCAGTCCTCTTGAACTCAAAACGGCATTGTCCCTTTTGAATTTAATTCCGATGCAATTTATGTGCTTCATCGTCAATAAGAAGGTCCAATGTATACAGTAAACCTGAAGTGAAGCATCGGAATCAAAAACTGGACTCACAGGAGAGGTTAAATTCGGAGAAAGGCAGAGTTTCAGTCCTCTTGTACTTAAGTCGGCATTGAGCCTTTTGTATTAAATTCGGATGCAATTTCTGTGTTTCATCGTCAATAAGAAGGTCCAAGGGATACAGTAAACCTGAAGTTAAGCATCGGAATCTAAAACTGGACTCACAGGAGAGGTTCTAAACATAGACAGTAGGAAGAGTCAGCACTCTTATAGATAAATCGGCATTGTGCCTTTTGAATTTAATTCCGATGCAATTTCTGTGCTTCATCGTCAATAAGAAGGTCCAAGGTATACAGTAATCCTGAAGTGAAGCATCGGAATCTAAAATTGGACTCACAGGAGAGGTTCAAATCATAGAAAGTCAGAGTGTCAGTCCTTTTGTACTTAAGACGGCATTGTGTCTTTTCTATTAAATTTGGATGCAATTTCTGTGTTTCATTGACAATAAGAAGGTCCAAGGGATACAGTAAACCTGAAGTGAAGCATCGGAATCTAAAACTGGACTCACAGGAGAGGTTCAAATCATAGAAAGTTAGTGTGTCAGTCCTCTTGTACTTAAGCCGGCATTGTGCTTTTTGAATTTAATTCCGATGCAATTCCTGTGCTTTATCGTCAATACGAAGGTCCAAGGTAAACAGTAAACCTGAAGTGAAGCATCGGAATCTAAAACTGGACTCACAGGAGGGGTTCAAATCATAGAAAGTTAGAGTGTCAGTCCTCTTGTACTCAAGTCGGCATTGTGCCTTTTGAATTTAATTCCGATGCAGTTTCTGTGCTTCATCGTCAATAAGAAAGTCCACGGTATACAGTAAACCTGAAGTAAAGCATCAGAATCTAAAACTGGACTCACAGGAGAGGTTAAAATCGTAGAAAGGCAGATTTTCAGTCCTCTCTTACTTAAGTCGGCATTGTGCTTTTGTATTAAATTCGGATGCAATTTCTGTGTTTCATCGTTAGTAAGAAGGTCCAAGGGATACAGTAAACCTGAAGTTAAGCATCGGAATCTAAAACTGGACTCACAGGAGAGGTTCTAATCATAGACAGTAGGAAGAGTCACCTCTCCTGTAGTTAAGTTGGCATTGTACCATTTCAATTTAATTCCGATGCAATTCCTGTGTTTATCGTCAATAAGAAGGTCCAAGGTAAACAGTAAACCTGAAGTGAAGCATCGGAAACTAAAACTGGACTCACAGGAGAGGTTTAAATCATAGAAAGTTAGAGTGTCAGTCCTATTGTACTTAAGTCGGCATTATGCCTTTTGAATTTAATTCCGATGGAATTTCTGTGTTTCATTGTCAATAAGATGGTCCAAGGTATACAGTAAACCTGAAGTGAAGCATCGGAATCTGAAACTGGACTCACAGGAGAGATTCAGATCATACAAAGTTAGAGTGTCAGTCCTCTTGTACTTAAGTCGGCATTGTGCCTTTTGAATTTAATTCCGATGCAATTTCTGTGCTTCATCGACAATAAGAAGGTCCAAGGTATACAGTAAACCTGAAGTGAAGCATCGGAAACTAAAACTGGACTCACAGGAGAGGTTCAAATCATAGAAAGTTAGAGTGTCAGTCTTCTTGTTCTTAAGTCGGTATTGTGCCTTTTGAATTGAATTCCGATGCAGTTTCTGTGCTTCATCGTCAATAAGAAAGTCCACGGTATACAGTAAACCTGAAGTGAAGCATCGGAATCTAAGAGTGGACTCACAGGATAGGTTCAAATCGTAGAAAGTCAGTGTTTCAGTCCTCTGGTACTTAAGTCGGCATTGTGCCTTTAGTATTAAATTCGGATGCAATTTCTGTGCTTCATCGTCAATAAGAAGGTCCAAGGGATACAATAAATCTGAAGTGAAGCATCGGAATCTAAATCTGGTCTCAAACTAAATGTTCATAACATAGATAGTAAGAAGAGTCAGTCTTCTGGTACTGAAGTCGGCATTGTGCCTTTTGTATTTAATTACGAGGCAATTTGTGTGTTTCATAGTCAATTAGAAGGTGCAAGGGATACAGTAAACCTGAACAGAAGGATCGGAATCTAAAACTGGTCTCACAGGAAAAGTTCTAAACATAGACAGTAAGAAGAGTCAGTCCTCTTGTACTCAAGTCGACATTGTGCCTTTTTTCTAAAATTACGGTGCAATTTCTGTGTTTAATCGTCAATGAGATAGTCCAAGGGATACAGTAAACCTGAAGTGAAGCATCGGAATCTAAAACTGGACTCACAGGAGAGGTTCAAATCATAGAAAGTTAGAGTGTCAATCCTCTTGTACTTAAGTCGGCATTGTGCCATTTGAATTTAATTCCGATGCAATTTCTGTGTTTCATCGTCAATAATTAGGTCTGAGGTATACAGTAAACCTGATGTGAAGCATCGAAATCTAAAACTGGACTCACAGGACAGGTTAAAATCGTAGAAAGTCAGAGTTTGAGTCCTCTTGTACTTAAGTCGGCATTGTGCCTTTTGTATTAAATTCGGATGCAATTTCTGTGTTTCATCGTCAATAAGAAGGTCCAAGGGATACAGTAAACGTGAAATGAAGCATCGCAATCTAAAACTGGACTCACAGGAGAGGATCAAATCATTGAAAGTTAGAGTGTCAGTCCTCTTGTTCTTAAGTCTGCATTGTGCCTTTTGTATTAAATTCGGATGCAATTTCTGTGTATCATCGAGAATAAGAAGGTCCAAGGGATACAGTAAACCTGAAGTGAAGCATCGGAATCTAAAACTGGACTCACAGGAGAGGTACAAATCATATGATGTTAGATTGTCAGTCCTCTTGAACTCAAGTCGGCATTGTGCCTTTTGAATTTAATTCCGATGCAATTTATGTGCTTCATCGTCAATAAGAAGGTCCAAGGTATACAGTAAACCTGAAGTGAAGCATCGGAATCAAAAACTGGACTCACAGGAGAGGTTCAAATCATAGAAAGTCAGAGTGTCAGTCCTTTTGTACTTATGACGGCATTGTGTCTTTTCTATTACATTTGGATGCAATTTCTGTGTTTCATCGACAATAAGAAGGTCCAAGGGATACAGTAAACCTGAAGTGAAGCATCGGAATCTAAAACTGGACTCACAGGAGAGGTTCAAATCATAGAAAGTTAGAGTGTCAGTCCTCTTGTACTTAAGCCGGCATTGTGCTTTTTGAATTTAATTCCGATGCAATTTCTGTGTTTCATCGTCAATAAGAAGGTCCAAGGTATACAGTAAACCTGAAGTGAAGCATCGGAATCTAAAACTGGACTCACAGGAGAGGTTCTAAACATAGACAGTAGGAAGAGTCACCTCCCTTGTAGTTAAGTTGGCATTGTACCATTTCAATTTAATTCCGATGCAATTCCTGTGCTTTATCGTCAATAAGAAGGTCCAAGGTAAACTGTAAACCTGAAGTGAAGCATCGGAAACTAAAACTGGACTCACAGGAGATGTTTAAATCATAGAAAGTTAGAGTGTCAGTCCTATTGTACTTAAGTCGGCATTATGCCTTTTGAATATAATTCCGATGGAATTTCTGTGTTTCATCGTCAATAAGAAGGTCCAAGGTATACAGTAAACCTGAAGTGAAGCATCGGAATCTGAAACAGGACTCACAGGAGAGATTCAGATCATACAAAGTTAGAGTGTCAGTCCTCTTGTACTTAAGTCGGCATTGTGCCTTTTGAATTTAATTCCGATGCAATTTCTGTGCTTCATCGACAATAAGAAGGTCCAAGGTATACAGTAAACCTGAAGTGAAGCATCGGAAACTAAAACTGGACTCACAGGAGAGGTTCAAATCATAGAAAGTTAGAGTGTCAGTCTTCTTGTTCTTAAGTCGGTATTGTGCCTTTTGAATTTAATTCCGATGCAGTTTCTGTGCTTCATCGTCAATAAGAAAGTCCACGGTATACAGTAAACCTGAAGTGAAGCATCGGAATCTAAGAGTGGACTCACAGGATAGGTTCAAATCGTAGAAAGTCAGAGTTTCAGTCCTCTGGTACTTAAGTCGGCATTGTGCCTTTAGTATTACATTCGGATGCAATTTCTGTGCTTCATCGTCAATAAGAAGGTCCAAGGGATACAGTAAATCTGAAGTGAAGCATCGGAATCTAAATCTGGTCTCAAACTAAATGTTCATAACATAGATAGTAAGAAGAGTCAGTCTTCTGGTACTGAAGTCGGCATTGTGCCTTTTGTATTTAATTACGATGCAATTTGTGTGTTTCATAGTCAATTAGAAGGTGCAAGGGATACAGTAAACCTGAACAGAAGCATCGGAATCTAAAACTGGTCTCACAGGAAAAGTTCTAAACATAGACAGTAAGAAGAGTCAGTCCGCTTGTACTCAAGTCGACATTGTGCCTTTTTTCTAAAATTACGATGCAATTTCTGTGTTTAATCGTCAATGAGATAGTCCAAGGGATACAGTAAACCTGAAGTGAAGCATCGGGATCTAAAACTGGACTCACAGGAGAAGTTCAAATCATAGAAAGTTAGAGTGTCAATCCTCTTGTACTTAAGTCGGCATTGTGCCTTTTGTATTAAATTCGGATGCAATTTCTGTGTTTCATCGTCAATAAGAAGGTCCAAGGGATACAGTAAACGTGAAATGAAGCATCGCAATCTAAAACTGGACTCACAGGAGAGGATCAAATCATTGAAAGTTAGAGTGTCAGTCCTCTTGTTCTTAAGTCTGCATTGTGCCTTTTGTATTAAATTCGGATGCAATTTCTGTGTTTCATCAACAATAAGAAGGTCCAAGTGATACAGTAAACCTGAAGTGAAGCATCGGAATCTAAAACTGGACTCACAGGAGAGGTCCAAATCATATGATGTTAGAGTGTCAGTCCTCTTGAACTCAAGTCGGCATTGTGCCTTTTGAATTTAATTCCGATGCAATTTATGTGCTTCATCGTCAATAAGAAGGTCCAAGGTATACAGTAAACCTGAAGTGAAGCATCGGAATCAAAAACTGGACTCACAGGAGAGGTTAAAATCGGAGAAAGGCAGAGTTTCAGTCCTCTTGTACTTATGTCGGCATTGTGCCTTTTGTATTAAATTCCGATGCAATTTCTGTGCTTCATCGTCAATAAGAAGGTCCAACGTATACAGTAATCCTGAAGTGAAGCATCGGAATCTAAAATTGGACTCACAGGAGAGGTTCAAATCATAGAAAGTCAGAGTGTCAGTCCTTTTGTACTTAAGACGGCATTGTGTCTTTTCTATTAAATTTGGATATAATTTCTGTGTTTCATCGACAATAAGAAGGTCCAAGGGATACAGTAAACCTGAAGTGAAGCATCGGAATCTAAAACTGGACTCACAGGAGAGGTTCAAATCATAGAAAGTTAGAGTGTCAGTCCTCTTGTACTTAAGCCGGCATTGTGCTTTTTGAATTTAATTCCGATGCAATTCCTGTGCTTTATCGTCAATAAGAAGGTCCAAGGTAAACAGTAAACCTGAAGTGAAGCATCGGAATCTAAAACTGGACTCACAGGAGGGGTTCAAATCATAGAAAGTTAGAGTGTCAGTCCTCTTGTACTCAAGTCGGCATTGTGCCTTTTGAATTTAATTCCGATGCAGTTTCTGTGCTTCATCGTCAATATGAAAGTCCACGGTATACAGTAAACCTGAAGTAAAGCATCGGAATCTAAAAATGGACTCACAGGAGAGGTTAAAATCGTAGAAAGGCAGATTTTCAGTCCTCTCTTACTTAAGTCGGCATTGTGCTTTTGTATTAAATTCGGATGCAATTTCTGTGTTTCATCGTTAGTAAGAAGGTCCAAGGGATACAGTAAACCTGAAGTTAAGCATCGGAATCAAAACTGGACTCACAGGAGAGGTTCTAAACATAGACAGTAGGAAGAGTCACCTCTCTTGTAGTTAAGTTGGCATTGTACCATTTCAATTTAATTCCGATGCAATTCCTGTGCTTTATCGTCAATAAGAAGGTCCAAGGTAAACAGTAAACCTGAAGTGAAGCATCAGAAACTAAAACTGGACTCACAGGAGAGGTTTAAATCATAGAATGTTAGAGTGTCAGTCCTATTGTACTTAAGTCGGCATTATGCCTTTTGAATTTAATTCCGATGGAATTTCTGTGTTTCATCGTCAATAAGAAGGTCCAAGGTATACAGTAAACCTGAAGTGAAGCATCGGAATCTGAAACTGGACTCACAGGAGAGATTCAGATCATACAAAGTTAGAGTGTCAGTCCTCTTGTACTTAAGTCGGCATTGTGCCTTTTGAATTTAATTCCGATGCAATTTCTGTGCTTCATCGACAATAAGAAGGTCCAAGGTATACAGTAAACCTGAAGTGAAGCATCGGAAACTAAAACTGGACTCACAGGAGAGGTTCAAATCATAGAAAGTTAGAGTGTCAGTCTTCTTGTTCTTAAGTCGGTATTGTGCCTTTTGAATTTAATTCCGATGCAGTTTCTGTGCTTCATCGTCAATAAGAAAGTCCACGGTATACAGTAAATCTGAAGTGAAGCATCGGAATCTAAGAGTGGACTCACAGGATAGGTTCAAATCGTAGAAAGTCAGAGTTTCAGTCCTCTGGTACTTAAGTCGGCATTGTGCCTTTAGTATTAAATTCGGATGCAATTTCTGTGCTTCATCGTCAATAAGAAGGTCCAAGGGATACAATAAATCTGAAGTGAAGCATCGGAATCAAAATCTGGTCTCAAACTAAATGTTCATAACATAGATAGTAAGAAGAGTCAGTCTCCTGGTACTGAAGTCGGCATTGTGCCTTTTGTATTTAATTATGAGGCAATTTGTGTGTTTCATAGTTAATTAGAAGGTGCAAGGGATACAGTAAACCATGAACAGAAGCATCGGAATCTAAAACTGGTCTCACAGGAAAAGTTCTAAACATAGACAGTAAGAAGAGTCAGTCCTCTTGTACTCAAGTCGACATTGTGCCTTTTTTCTAAAATTACGATGCAATTTCTGTGTTTAATCGTCAATGAGATAGTCCAAGGGATACAGTAAACCTGAAGTGAAGCATCGGAATCTAAAACTGGACTCACAGGAGAGGTTCAAATCATAGAAAGTTAGAGTGTCAATCCTCTTGTACTTAAGTCGGCATTGTGCCATTTGAATTTAATTCCGATGCAATTTCTGTGTTTCATCGTCAATAAGAAGGTCCAAGGGATACAGTAAACGAGAAATGAAGCATCGCAATCTAAAACTGGACTCACAGGGGAGGATCAAATCATTGAAAGTTAGAGTGTCAGTCCTCTTGTTCTTACGTCTGCATTGGCCTTTTGTATTAAATTCGGATGCAATTTCTGTGCTTCATCGTCAATAAGAAGGTCCAAGGTATACAGTAAACCTGAAGTGAAGCATCGGAATCAAAAACTGGACTCACAGGAGAGGTTCAAATCATAGAAAGTCAGAGTGTCAGTCCTTTTGTACTTATGACGGCATTGTGTCTTTTCTATTAAATTTGGATGCAATTTCTGTGTTTCATCGACAATAAGAAGGTCCAAGGGATACAGTAAACCTGAAGTGAAGCATCGGAATCTAAAACTGGACTCACAGGAGAGGTTCAAATCATAGAAAGTTAGAGTGTCAGTCCTCTTGTACTTAAGCCGGCATTGTGCTTTATGAATTTAATTCCGATGCAATTCCTGTGCTTTATCGTCAATAAGAAGGTCCAAGGTAAACAGTAAACCTGAAGTGAAGCATCGGAATCTAAAACTGGACTCACAGGAGGGGTTCAAATCAAAGAAAGTTAGAGTGTCAGTCCTCTTGTACTTAAGTCGGCATTATACCTTTTGAATTTAATTCCGATGCAATTTCTCTGTTTCATCGTCAATAAGAAGGTCCAAGGTATACAGTAAACCTGAAGTGAAGCATCGGAATCTAAAACTGGACTCACAGGATAGGTTCTAAACATAGACAGTAGGAAGAGTCACCTCCCTTGTAGTTAAGTTGGCATTGTACCATTTCAATTTAATTCCGATGCAATTCCTGTGCTTTATCGTCAATAAGAAGGTCCAAGGTAAACAGTAAACCTGAAGTGAAGCATCGGAAACTAAAACTGGACTCACAGGAGAGGTTTAAATCATAGAAAGTTAGAGTGTCAGTCCTATTGTACTTAAGTCGGCATTATGCCTTTTGAATGTAATTCCGATGGAATTTCTGTGTTTCATCGTCAATAAGAAGGTCCAAGGTATACAGTAAACCTGAAGTGAAGCATCGGAATCTGAAACTGGACTCACAGGAGAGATTCAGATCATACAAAGTTAGAGTGTCAGTCCTCTTGTACTTAAGTCGGCATTGTGCCTTTTGAATTTAATTCCGATGCAATTTCTGTGCTTCATCGACAATAAGAAGGTCCAAGGTATACAGTAAACCTGAAGTGAAGCATCGGAAACTAAAACTGGACTCACAGGAGAGGTTCAAACCATAGAAAGTTAGAGTGTCAGTCTTCTTGTTCTTAAGTCGGTATTGTGCCTTTTGAATTTAATTCCGATGCAGTTTCTGTGCTTCATCGTCAATAAGAAAGTCCACGGTATACAGTAAACCTGAAGTGAAGCATCGGAATCTAAGAGTGGACTCACAGGATAGGTTCAAATCGTAGAAAGTCAGAGTTTCAGTCCTCTGGTACTTAAGTCGGCATTGTGCCTTTAGTATTACATTCGGATGCAATTTCTGTGCTTCATCGTCAATAAGAAGGTCCAAGGGATACAGTAAACGTGAAATGAAGCATCGCAATCTAAAACTGGACTCACAGGAGAGGATCAAATCATTGAAAGTTAGAGTGTCAGTCCTCTTGTTGTTAAGTCTGCATTGTGCCTTTTGTATTAAATTCGGATGCAATTTCTGTGTTTCATCGACAATAAGAAGGTCCAAGGGATACAGTAAACCTGAAGTGAAGCATCGGAATCTAAAACTGGACTCACAGGAGAGGTCCAAATCATATGATGTTAGAGTGTCAGTCCTCTTGAACTCAAGTCGGCATTGTGCCTTTTGAATTTAATTCCGATGCAATTTATGTGCTTCATCGTCAATAAGAAGGTCCAAGGTATACAGTAAACCTGAAGTGAAGCATCGGAATCAAAAACTGGACTCACAGGAGAGGTTCAAATCATAGAAAGTCAGAGTGTCAGTCCTTTTGTACTTATGACGGCATTGTGTCTTTTCTATTAAATTTGGATGCAATTTCTGTGTTTCATCGACAATAAGAAGGTCCAAGGGATACAGTAAACCTGAAGTGAAGCATCGGAATCTACAACTGGACTCACAGGTGTGGTTCAAATCATAGAAAGTCAGAGTGTCAGTCCTTTTGTACTTATGACGGCATTGTGTCTTTTCTATTAAATTTGGATGCAATTTCTGTGTATCATCGTCATTAAGAAGGTCCAAGGGATACAGTAAACCTGAAGTGAAGCATCGGAATCCAAAACTGGACTCACAGGAGAGGTTCTAAACATAGACAGTAAGAAGAGTCAGTCCTCTTGTACTTAAGTCGGCATTGTGCCTATTGTATTGAATTCAGATGCAATTTCTGTGTTTCATCGTCAATAAGAAGGACCAAGGTATACAGTAAACCTGAAGTGAAGCATCGGAATTTAAACCGGTCTCACAGGAGAGGTTCAAATCATAGAATGTAAGAAGTATCAGTCCTCTTGTACTTAAGTCGACATTGTGCCTTTTGTGTTTAATTCCGATGCAATTTCTGTGTTTCATCGTCAATAAGAAGATCCAAGGGATACAGTAAACCTGAAGTGAAGCATCGGAATCTAAAACTGGACTCACAGGAGAGGATCAAATCATAGAAAGTTAGAGTGTCAGACCTCTTGTACTTAAGTAGGCATTGTGCCTTTACAATTTAATTCCGATAAAATTTCTGTGCTTCATCGTCAATAAGAAGGTCCAAGGTATACAATGATCCTAAAGTGAAGCATCGGAATCTAAAATTGGACTCACAGGAGAGGTTGAAATCATAGAAAGTTAGAGTGTCAGTCCTCTAGTAGTTAAGTCGGCATTGTGCCATTTGAATTTAAATCCGATGAAATTTCTCTGTTTCATCGTCAACAAGAAGGTCCAAGGTATACAGAAACCCTGAAGTGAAGCATCGGAATCTAAAACAGGACTCACAGGAGAGGTTCCAATCATAGAAAGTTTTAGTGTCAGGCCTCTTGTACTCAAGTCGGCATTGTGCCTTTTGAATTTAATTCCGATGCAGTTTCTGTGCTTCATCGTCAATAAGAAGATCCAAGGTATACAGTAAACCTGAAGTGAAGCATCGGAATCTAAAACTGGACTCACAGGAGAGGTTATAATCGTAGAAAGGCAGATTTTCAGTCCTCTTGCACTTAAGTCGGCATTGTGCCTTTTGTATTAAATTCGGATGCAATTTCTGTGTTTCATCGTTAGTAAGAAGGTCCAAGGGATACAGTAAACTGAAGTCAAGCATCAGAATCTAAAACTGGACTCACAGGAAAGGTTCTAAACATATACAGTAGGAAGGGTCACCTCTCTTGTAGTTAAGTTGGCATTGCACCATTTCAATTTCTTTCCGATGCAATTCCTGTGCTTTATCGTCAATAAGAAGGTCCAAGGTAAACAGTAAACCTGAAGTGAAGCATCGGAAACTAAAACTGGACTTACAGGAGAGTTTCAGATCATACAAAGTTAGAGTGTCAGTCCTCTTGTACTTAAGTCGGCATTATGCCTTTTGAATTTAATTCCAATGGAATTTCTGTGGTTCATCGTCAATAAGAAGGTCCAAGGTATACAGTAAACCTGAAGTGACGCATCGGAATCTAAAACTGGACTCACAGGAGAGATTCAGATCATACAAAGTTAGAGTGTCAGTCCTCTAGTACTTAAGTCGGCATTGTGCCTTTTGAATTTAATTCCGATGCAATTTCTGTCCTTCATCGACAATAAGAAGGTCCAAGGTATACAGTAAACCTGAAGTGAAGCATCGGAAACTAAAACTGGACTCACAGGAGAGGTTCAAATCATAGAAAGTTAGAGTGTCAGTCTTCTTGTACTTAAGTCGGTATTGTGCCTTTTGAATTTAATTCCGATGCAGTTTCTGTGCTTCATCGTCAATAAGAAAGTCCGCGGTATTCAGTAAACCTGAAGTGAAGCATCGAAATCTAAAAGTGGACTCACAGGATAGGTTCAAATCGTAGAAAGTCAGAGTTTCAGTCCTCTGGTACTTAAGTCGGCATTGTGAATTTAGTATTAAATTCGGATGCAATATCTGTGCTTCATCGTCAATAAGAAGGTCCAAGGAAAACAATAAACCTGAAGTGTAGCATCGGAATCTAAATCTGGTCTCAAACTAAATGTTCATAACATAGATAGTAAGAAGAGTCAGTCTTCTGGTACTGAAGTCGGCATTGTGCCTTTTGTATTTAATTACGATGCAATTTGTGTGTTTCATAGTCAATTAGAAGGTGCAAGGGATACAGTAAACCTGAACAGAAGAATCGGAATCTAAAACTGGTCTCACAGGAAAAGTTCTAAACATAGACAGTAAGAAGAGTCAGTCCTCTTGTACTCAAGTCGACATTGTGCCTTTTTTCTAAAATTACGATGCAATTTCTGTGTTTAATCGTCAATGAGATGGTCCAAGGGATACAGTAAACCTGAAGTGAAGCATCGGAATCTAAAACTGGACTCACAGGAGAGGTTCAATTCATAGAAAGTTAGAGTGTCAATCCTCTTGTACTTAAGTCGGCATTGTGCCATTTGAATTTAATTCCGATGCAATTTCTGTGTTTCATCGTCAATAATTAGGCCCAAGGTATACAGTAAACCTGATGTGAAGCATCGAAATCTAAAACTGGACTCACAGGACAGGTTCAAATCGTAGAAAGTCAGAGTTTCAGTCCTCTTGTACTTAAGTCGGCATTGTGCCTTTTGTATTAAATTCGGATGCAATTTCTGTGTTTCATCGTCAATAAGAAGGTCCAAGGGATACAGTAAACGTGAAATGAAGCATCGCAATCTAAAACTGGACTCACAGGAGAGGATCAAATCATTGAAAGTTAGAGTGTCAGTCCTCTTGTTCTTAAGTCTGCATTGTGCCTTTTGTATTAAATTCGGATGCAATTTCTGTGTTTCATCGACAATAAGAAGGTCCAAGGGATACAGTAAACCTGAAGTTAAGCATCGGAATCTGAAACTGGACTCGCAGGAGAGGTCCAAATCATATGAAGTTAGAGTGTCAGTCCTCTTGAACTTAAGTCGGCATTGTGCCTTTTGAATTTAATTCCGATGCAATTTATGTGCTTCATCGTAAATAAGAAGGTCCAAGGTATACAGTAAACCTGAAGTGAAGCATCGGAATCTAAATCTGGTCTCAAACTAAATGTTCATAACATAGATAGTAAGAAGAGTCAGTCTTCTGATACTGAAGTCGGCATTGTGCCTTTTGTATTTCATTACGATGCAATTTGTGTGTTTCATAGTCAATTAGAAGGTGCAAGTGATACAGTAAACCTGAACAGAAGAATCGGAATCTAAAACTGGTCTCACAGGAAAAGTTCTAAACATAGACAGTAAGAAGAGTCAGTCCTCTTCTACTTAATTAGACATTGTGCCTTTTTTTTAAAATTACGATGCAATTTCTGTGTTTATTCGTCAATGAGAAGGTCCAAAGGATACAGTAAACCTGAAGTGAAGCATCGGAATCTAAAACTGGACTCACAGGAGAGGATCAAATCATAGAAAATTAGAGTGTCTGTCATCTTGTACATATGTCGGCATTGTGCCTTTTGAATTTAATTCCGATGCAATTTCTGTGTATCATCGTCATTAAGAAGGTCCAAGGGATACAGTAAACCTGAAGTGAAGCATCGGAATCCAAAACTGGACTCACAGGAGAGGTTCTAAACATAGACAGTAAGAAGAGTCAGTCCTCTTGTACTTAAGTCGGCATTGTCCCTATTGTATTGAATTCAGATGCAATTTCTGTGTTTCATCGTCAATAAGAAGGTCCAAGGTATACAGTAAACCTGAAGTGAAGCATCGGAATTTAAACCGGTCTCACAGGAGAGGTTGAAATCATAGAATGTAAGAAGTATCAGTCCTCTTGTACTTAAGTCGGCATTGTGCCTTTTGTGTTTAATTCCGATGCAATTTCTGTGTTTCATCGTTAATAAGAAGATCCAAGGTATACAATGATCCTAAAGTGAAGCATCGGAATCTAAAATTGGATTCACAGGAGAGGTTGAAATCATAGAAAGTTAGAGTGTCAGTCCTCTTGTAGTTAAGTCGGCATTGTGCCATTTGAATTTAAATCCGATGAAATTTCTCTGTTTCATCGTCAACAAGAAGGTCCAAGGTATACAGAAAATCTGAAGTGAAGCATCGGAATCTAAAACAGGACTCACAGGAGAGGTTCCAATCATAGAAAGTTAGAGTGTCAGGCCTCTTGTACTTAAGTCATCATTGTGCCTTTTGAATTGAATTCGGATGCAATTTCTGTGCTTCATCGTCAGTAAGAAGGTCCAAGGTTTCAAGTAAAGCTGAAGTGAAGCATAGGAATCTAAAACTGGACTCACAAGAGCGGTTCAAATCATAGAAAGTTAGAGTGTCAGTCCTCTTGTACTTAAGTCGGCATTGTGCCTTTTGTATTTAATTACGATGCAATTTGTGTGTTTCATAGTCAATTAGAAGGTGCAAGGGATACAGTAAACCTGAACAGAAGAATCGGAATCTAAAACTGGTCTCACAGGAAAAGTTCTAAACATAGACAGTAAGAAGAGTCAGTCCTCTTGTACTCAAGTCGACATTGTGCCTTTTTTCTAAAATTACGATGCAATTTCTGTGTTTAATCGTCAATGAGATGGTCCAAGGGATACAGTAAACCTGAAGTGAAGCATCGGAATCTAAAACTGGACTCACAGGAGAGGTTCAATTCATAGAAAGTTAGAGTGTCAATCCTCTTGTACTTAAGTCGGCATTGTGCCATTTGAATTTAATTCCGATGCAATTTCTGTGTTTCATCGTCAATAATTAGGCCCAAGGTATACAGTAAACCTGATGTGAAGCATCGAAATCTAAAACTGGACTCACAGGACAGGTTCAAATCGTAGAAAGTCAGAGTTTCAGTCCTCTTGTACTTAAGTCGGCATTGTGCCTTTTGTATTAAATTCGGATGCAATTTCTGTGTTTCATCGTCAATAAGAAGGTCCAAGGGATACAGTAAACGTGAAATGAAGCATCGCAATCTAAAACTGGACTCACAGGAGAGGATCAAATCATTGAATGTTAGAGTGTCAGTCCTCTTGTTCTTAAGTCTGCATTGTGCCTTTTGTATTAAATTCGGATGCAATTTCTGTGTTTCATCGACAATAAGAAGGTCCAAGGGATACAGTAAACCTGAAGTTAAGCATCGGAATCTGAAACTTGACTCGCAGGAGAGGTCCAAATCATATGAAGTTAGAGTGTCAGTCCTCTTGAACTTAAGTCGGCATTGTGCCTTTTGAATTTAATTCCGATGCAATTTATGTGCTTCATCGTAAATAAGAAGGTTCAAGGTATACAGTAAACCTGAAGTGAAGCATCGGAATCTAAATCTGGTCTCAAACTAAATGTTCATAACATAGATAGTAAGAAGAGTCAGTCTTCTGATACTGAAGTCGGCATTGTGCCTTTTGTATTTCATTACGATGCAATTTGTGTGTTTCATAGTCAATTAGAAGGTGCAAGTGATACAGTAAACCTGAACAGAAGAATCGGAATCTAAAACTGGTCTCACAGGAAAAGTTCTAAACATAGACAGTAAGAAGAGTCAGTCCTCTTCTACTTAATTCGACATTGTGCCTTTTTTTTAAAATTACGATGCAATTTCTGTGTTTATTCGTCAATGAGAAGGTCCAAAGGATACAGTAAACCTGAAGTGAAGCATCGGAATCTAAAACTGGACTCACAGGAGAGGATCAAATCATAGAAAATTAGAGTGTCTGTCATCTTGTACATATGTCGGCATTGTGCCTTTTGAATTTAATTCCGATGCAATTTCTGTGTATCATCGTCATTAAGAAGGTCCAAGGGATACAGTAAACCTGAAGTGAAGCATCGGAATCCAAAACTGGACTCACAGGAGAGGTTCTAAACATAGACAGTAAGAAGAGTCAGTCCTCTTGTACTTAAGTCGGCATTGTCCCTATTGTATTGAATTCAGATGCAATTTCTGTGTTTCATCGTCAATAAGAAGGTCCAAGGTATACAGTAAACCTGAAGTGAAGCATCGGAATTTAAACCGGTCTCACAGGAGAGGTTGAAATCATAGAATGTAAGAAGTATCAGTCCTCTTGTACTTAAGTCGGCATTGTGCCTTTTGTGTTTAATTCCGATGCAATTTCTGTGTTTCATCGTTAATAAGAAGATCCAAGGTATACAATGATCCTAAAGTGAAGCATCGGAATCTAAAATTGGATTCACAGGAGAGGTTGAAATCATAGAAAGTTAGAGTGTCAGTCCTCTTGTAGTTAAGTCGGCATTGTGCCATTTGAATTTAAATCCGATGAAATTTCTCTGTTTCATCGTCAACAAGAAGGTCCAAGGTATACAGAAACCCTGAAGTGAAGCATCGGAATCTAAAACAGGACTCACAGGAGAGGTTCCAATCATAGAAAGTTAGAGTGTCAGGCCTCTTGTACTTAAGTCGGCATTGTGCCTTTTGAATTGAATTCGGATGCAATTTCTGTGCTTCATCGTCAGTAAGAAGGTCCAAGGTATCAAGTAAAGCTGAAGTGAAGCATAGGAATCTAAAACTGGACTCACAAGAGCGGTTCAAATCATAGAAAGTTAGAGTGTCAGTCCTCTTGTACTTAAGTCGGCATTGTGCCTTTTGAATTTAATTCCGATGCAATTTCTGTGCTTCATCGTCAATAAGAAGGTCCAAGGTATACAGTAAACCTGAAGTGAAGCAACGGAATCTAAAACTGGACTCACAGGAGAGGTACAAATCATAGAAAGTTAGAGTGTCAGTCCTCTTGTACTTATGTCGGCATTGTCCCTTTGGAATTTAATTCCGATGCAATTTCTGTGCTTCATCGTCAATAAGAAGGTCCAAGGTATACATAAACCTGAAGTGAAGCTTTGGGTACTAAAACTGGACTCACATTAGAGGTTACAATCATAGAAAGTTAGAGTGTCAGTCTTCTTGTACTTAAGTCGGCATTGAGCCTTTTTAATTTAATTCCGATGCTATTTCTGTGCTTCATCGTCAATAAGAAGGTCCAAGGTATACATAAACCTGAAGTGAAGCATCGGAATCTAAAACTGGACTCACAGGAGAGGTTGAAATCATCGAAAGTTAGAGTGTCAGTCCTCTTGTACTTAAGTCGGCATTGTCCCTTTTGAATTTAATTCCAATGCAATTTCTGTGCTTCAGCGTCAATAAGAAGGTCCAAGGTATACAGTAAAACTGAAGTGACGCATCGGGATCTAAAACTGGACTCACAGGAGATGTTCAAATCATAGAAAATTAGAGTGTCAGTCCTCTTGCACTTAAGTCGGCATTGTGCCTTTTGTATTAAATTCGGATGCAATTTCTGAGATTCAACGTCAATAAGAAGGTCCAAGGTATACGATAAACCTGAAGTGAAGCATCGGAATCTAAAACTGGACTCACAGGAGAGGTACAAATCATAGAAAGTTAGAGTGTCAGTCCTCTTGTACTTATGTCGGCATTGTCCCTTTTGAATTTAATTATGATGCAATTTCTGTGCTTCATCGTCAATAAGAAGGTCCAAGGTATACAGTAAACCTGAAGTGAAGCATCGGGATCTAAAACTGGACTCACATTAGAGGTTCCAACCATAGAAAGTTAGAGTGTCAGTCCTCTTGTACTTAAGTCGGCATTGTGAATTTTGAATTTAATTACGATGCAATTTCTGTGCTTCGTCGTCAATAAGAAGGTCCAAGGTATACATAAACCTGAAGTGAAGCATCGGAATCTAAAACTGGACTCACAGGAGAGGTTGAAATCATAGAAAGTTAGAGTGCCAGTCCTCTTGTACTTAAGTCGGCATTGTCCCTTTTGAATTTAATTCCAATGCAATTTCTGTGCTTCAGCGTCAATAAGAAGGTCCAAGGTATACAGTTAACCTGAAGTGAAGCATCGGGATCTAAAACTGGACTCACAGGAGATGTTCAAATCATAGAAAGTTAGAGTGTCAGTCCTCTTGCACTTAAGTCGGCATTGTGCCTTTTGTATTACATTCGGATGCAATTTCTGAGCTTTATCGTCAATAAGAAGGTCCAAGGTATACAGTAAACCTGAAGTGAAGATTCGGAATCTACAATTGGACTCACAGGAGAGGTTCAAATCATAGAAAGTTATAGTGTCAATCCTCTTGTACTTAAGTCGGCATTGAGCCTTTTGAATTTAATTCCAATGCAATTTCTGTGTTTCATCGTCAATAAGAAGTTCCAAGGTATACAGTAAACCTGAAGTGAAGAATCGGAATCTAAAACTGGACTCACAGGAGAGGTTCAAATCATAGAAAGTTAGAGCGTCAGTCCTCTTGTACTTAAATCGACATTGTGCCTTTTGAATTAAATTCGGATACAATTTGTGTGTTTCATCGTCAATTACAAGGTCCAAGGTATACAGTACACCTGAAGTGAAGCATTGGAATCTGAACCTGGTCTCACAGGAAAGGTTCTAAACATTGACAGTAAGAAGAGTCAGTCCTCTTGTACTTAGGTCGTCATTGTGCCTTTTGTACTACATTTGGATGCAATTTCTGTGTTTCATCGTCAACAAGAAGGTCCTGGGTATACAGTAAACCTGAAGTGAAGCATCGGAATCTAAAACTGGACTCACAGGAGAAGTTCAAATCATAGAAAGTTTGAGTGTCAGTCCTTTTGTACTTAAGTCGGGATTGTGCCTTTTGAATTTAATTCCGATGCAATTTCTGTGCTTCATCGTCAATAAGATGATTCAAGGTATACAGCAAACCTGAAGTAAAGCATCGGAATCCAGAACTGGAATCACAGGACAGGGTGAAATCATAGAAAGTTAGACGGTCAGTCCTCTTGTACTTAAGTCGGCATTGTGCCTTATGTATTAAATTCGGATGCAATATCTGTGTTTCATCGTCAATTACAAGGTCCAAGGAATACAGTAAACCTGAATTGAAGCATCGGAATCTAAAACTGGACTCACAGGAGATGTTCAAATTATAGAAATTAGAGTGTCTCTCCTCTTGTACATATGTCGGCATTGTGCCTTTTGAATTTAATACCGATGCAATTTCTGTGTTTCATCGTCAATAAGAAGGTCCAAGGGATACAGTAAACCTGAAGTGAAGCATCGGAATTTAAACCGGTCTCGCAGGAGAGGTTCAAATCTTAGAATGTAAGAAGTATCAGTCCTCTTGTACTTAAGTCGGCATTGTGCCCTTTGTGTTTAATTCCGATGCAGTTTCTGTGTTTCATCGTCAATAAGAACATACAAGGGATACAGTAAACCTAAAGTGAAGCATCGGAATCTAAAACTGGACTCACAAGTTAGGATCAAATCATAGAAAGTTAGAGTGTCAGTCCTCTTATACTTAAGTAGGCATTGTGCATTTTCAATTTAATTCCGATGCAATTTCTGTGCTTTATCGTCAATAAGAAGGTCCAAGGTATACAGTAAACCTGAAGTGAAGCATCGGAATCTAAAACTGGACCACACGGGAGAGGTCCAAATCATATAAAGTTAGAATGTCAGTCCTCTTGAACTTAAGTCGGCATTGTGCTTTATGAATTTAATTCGGATGCAATTTCTGTGCTTCATCGTCAATAAGAAGGTCTAAGGTATACAGTAAACCTGAAGTGAAGCATCGGAATCTAAAACTGGACTCACATTAGAGGTTGCAATCATAGAAAGTTAGAGTGTCAGTCCTCTTGTACTTAAGTTGGCATTGTACCTTTTGTATTAAATTCGGCTGCAATTTCTGTGCTTCATCGTCAGTAAGAAGGTCCAAGGTATAAAGTAACCCTGAAGTGAAGCATCGGAATCTAAAACTGTACTCACAACAGCGGTTCAAATCATAGAAAGTTAGAGTGTCATTCTTCTTGCACTTAAGTCGGCATTGTGCCTTTTTTATTAAATTCGGATGCAATTTCTGAGCTTCATCGTCAATAAGAAGTTCCAAGGTATACAGTAAACCTGAAGTGAAGATTCGGAATCTAAAACTGGACTCACAGGAGAGGTTCTAATCATAGAAAGTTAGAGTGTCAGTCCTCTTGTACTTAAGTCGGCATTGTGCCTATTGAAGTTAATTCCGATGCAATTTCTGTGTTTCATCGTCAAGAAGAAGGTCCAAGGTATACAGTAAACCTGAAGTGAAGCATCGCAATCTAAAACCGGTCTCACAGGAGAGGTTCTAAACATAGAATGTAAGAAGTGTCAGTCCTCCTGTACTTAAGTCGTCATTGTGCCTTTTGAATTTAATTCGGATGCAATTTCTGTGCTTCATCGTCAATACGAAGGTCCAAAGTTATACAGTAAACCTGAAGTGAAGAATAGGAATCTAAAACTGGACTCACGGGAGAGGTTCAAATCATAGAAAGTTAGAGTGTCAGTCCTCGTGTACTTAAGTCGGCATTGTGCCTTTTGAATTAAATTCGGATGCAATTTGTGTGTTTCATCGTCAATTAGAAGGGCCAAGGTATACAGTACACCTGAAGTGGAGCATTGGAATCTAAACCTGGTCTTACAGGAAAGGTTCTAAACATATACAGTAAGAAGGGTCAGTCTTCTCTTACTTAACTCGGCATTGTGCCTTTTGTACTAAATGTGGATGCAATTTCTGTGTTTCATCGTCAATAAGAAGGTCCTGGGTATACAGTAAACTTGAAGTGAAGCGTCGCAATCCAAAACCGCTCTCACAGGAGAGGTTCTAAACATAGAATGTAAGAAGTGTCAGTCCTCTTGTACTTATGTCGGCATTGTGCCTTTTCTATTTAATTCGGATGCAATTTTTGTGTTTGATCATCAATAAGAAGGTCCAAGGGATACAGTAAACCTGAAGTGAAGCATCGGAATCTAAAACTGGACTCACAGGAGAAGTTAAAATCACAGAAAATTTAAGTGTCAGCCCTCTTGTACTTAAGTCGCCATTGTGCCTTTTGTATTAAACTCGGATGCAATTTCTGTGCTTCATCGTCAATTAGAAGGTCCAAGGTATACAGTAAACCTGAAGTGAAGAATCGGAATCGAAAACTGGACTCACAGGAGAGGTTCAAATCATAGAAAGTTAGAGTGTCAGTCCACTTGAACTTAAGTCGGCATTGTGCCTTATGTATTTCGTTCGGATGCAATTTCTGTGTTTCATCGTCAATTAGAAGGTCCAAGGTATACAGTACACCTGAAGTGAAGCATTGGAATCTAAATCTGGTCTTACAGGAAAGGTTCTAAACATATACAGTAAGAAGAGTCAGTCTTCTTGTACTTAACTCGGCATTGTGCCTTTTGTACTAAATTTGGATGCAATTACTGTGTTTCATCGTCAATAAGAAGGTCCTGGGTATACAGTAAACTTGAAGTGAAGCGTCGCAATCTAAAACCGCTCTCACAGGAGTGGTTCTAAACATAGAATGTAAGAAGTGTCAGTCCTCTTGTACTTATGTCGGCATTGTGCCTTTTCTATTTAATTCGGATGCAATTTTTGTGTTTGATCATCAATAAGAAGGTCCAAGGGATACAGTAAACCTGAAGTGAAGCATCGGAATCTAAAACTGGACTCACAGGAGAAGTTCAAATCATAGAAAATTTAAGTGTCAGTCCTCTTGTACTTAAGTCGCCATTGTGCCTTTTGTATTAAACTCGGATGCAATTTCTGTGCTTCATCGTCAATTAGAAGGTCCAAGGTATACAGTAAACCTGAAGTGAAGAATCGGAATCGAAAACTGGACTCACAGGAGAGGTTCAAATCATAGAAAGTTAGAGTGTCAGTCCACTTGAACTTAAGTCGGCATTGTGCCTTATGTATTTCGTTCGGATGCAATTTCTGTGTTTCATCGTCAATTAGAAGGTCCAAGGTATACAGTAAACCTGAAGTGAAGCTTCGGAAACTAAAACTGGTCTCACAGGAAAGGTTCTTAACATATACAGTAAGACGTGTCAGTCTTCTTGTACGGAAGTCGGCATTGTGCCTTTTGTACTAAATTCGGATGCAATTTCTGTGTTTCATCGTCAATAAGAAGGTCCAAAGGATACAATAAACCGGACGTGAAGCATCGGAATCTATAACCGGTCTCACAGGCGAGGTTCAAATCATAGAATGTAAGAAGTGTCAGTCCTCATGTACTTAAGTAGGCATTGTGAATTTTGTATTTAATCCGGATGCAATTTCTGTGTTTCGTCGCCATTAAGTAGATCCAAGGGATACATTAAACCTGAAGTGAAGCATCGGAATCTAAAACTGGACTCACAGGAGAGGTTCAAAACATAGGCATTAAGAAAAGTCAGTCCTCTTGTACTTAAGTCGTCATTGCGCCTTTTGAATTTAATTCGGATGCAATTTCTGTGCTTCATCGTCAATAAGAAGGTCCAAGGTATACAGTAAACCTGAGGTGAAGCATCGGAATCTAAACCTGGACACACAGGAGAGGTTCAAATCATAGAAAGTTAGAGTGTCATTCCTCTTGTACTTAAGTCGGCACTGTGTCTTTTGTATTAAACTCGGATGCAATTTCTGTGCTTCATCATCAATAAGAAGGTCCAAGGTATACCGTAAACCTGAAGTGAAGAATCGGAATCTACAACTGGACTCACAGGAGAGGTTTAAATCATAGAAAGTTAGTAACAGTCCTCTTGTAGATAAGTCGGCATTGTGCGATTTGAATTTCTTTGCGATGCAATTTCTGTGCTTAACCGTCAATAAGAAGGTTCAAGGTATACAGTAAACCTGAAGTGAGGCATCGGAATGTAAAACTGGACTCTCAGGAGGGGTCAAATCATAGAAAGTTAGAGTGTCAGTCCTTTTGTACTTAAGTCGGCATTGTGCCTTTAGTATTAAATTCGGATGCAATTTCTGTGTTTCATCGTCAATTAGAAGATTCAAGATATACCGTAAACCTAAATTGAAGCATTGGAATCTAAAACCGGTCTCACAAGATAGGTTTAAATCATAGAAAATTAGAGGGTCAGTCCACTTGTACTTAAGTCGTCATTTTCCCTTTTGTACTAAATTCGGATGCAATTTATGTGCTTCATCATCAATAAGAATGTCCAAGTTATACAGTAAACCTGAAGTGAAGGATTGGAATCTAAAACTGGACTCACAGGAGAGGTTCTAAACATAGGCAGTAAGAAGAGACAGTCCTCTTGTACTTAAGTCGTCATTGTGCCGTTTGAATTTAATTCGGATGCAATTTCTGTGCTTCATAGTCAATAAGAAGGTCCAAGGTATACAGCAAACCTGAGGTGAAGCATCGGAGACTAAAACTAAACTCACAGGAGAGGTTCAAATCATAGAAAGTTAGAATGTCAGTCCTCTTGTATTTAAGTCGGCATTGAGCCTTTTGAATTTAATTCCGATGCAATTTCTGTGTTTCATCGTCAATAAGAAGTTCCAAGGTATACAGTAAACCTGAAGTGAAGCATCGCAATCTAAAACGGGTCTCACAGGAGAGGTTCTAAACATAGAATGTACGAAGTGTCAGTCCTCTTGTACTTAAGTCGACATTGTGCCTTTTGAATTAAATTCGGATGCAATTTGTGTGTTTCATCGTCAATTAGAAGGTCCAAGGTATACAGTACACCTGAAGTGAAGCATTGGAATCTAAACCTGGTCTCACAGGAAAGGTTCTAAACATTGACAGTAAGAAGAGTCAGCCCTCTTGTACTTAAGTCGGCATTGTGCCTTTTGTACTAAATTTGGATGCAATTTCTGTGTTTCATCGTCAATTAGAAGGTCCAAGGTATACAGTACACCTGAAGTGAAGCATTGGAATCTAAACCTGGTATCACAGGAAAGGTTCTAAACATAGATTGTAAGAAGTGTCAGTCCTCTTGTATTTAAGTCGGCATTGTGCCTTTTCTATTTAATTCGGATGCAATTTCTGTGTTTGATCACCAATACGAAGGTCCAAGGGATACAGTAAACCTGAAGTGAAGCATCGGAATCTAAAACTGGACTCACAGGAGAAGTTCAAATCATAGAAAGTTTGAGTGTCAGTCCTCTTGTACTTAAGTCGGGATTGTGCCTTTTGAATTTAATTCCGATGCAATTTCTGTGCTTCATCGTCAATAAGATGGTTCAAGGTATACAGCAAACCTGAAGTGAAGCATCGGAATCCAAAACTGGAATCACAGGACAGGGTGAAATCATAGAAAGTTACACGGTCAGTCCTCTTGTACTTAAGTCGGCATTGTGCCTTATGTATTAAATTCGTATGCAATATCTGTGTTTCATCGTCAATTAGAAGGTCCAAGGTATACAGTATACCAGAATTGAAGCATCGTAATCTAAAACTGGACTCACAGGAGATGTTCAAATCATAGAAATTAGAGTGTCTGTCCTCTTGTACATATGTCGGCATTGTGCCTTTTGAATTTAATTCCGATGCAAATTCTGTGTTTCATCGTCAATAAGAAGGTCCAAGGGATACAGTAAACTTGAAGTGAAGCATCGGAATGTAAACCGGTCTCACAGGAGAGGTTCAAATCTTAGAATGTAAGAAGTATCAGTCCTCTTGTACTTAAGTCGGCATTGTGCCCTTTGTGTTTAATTCCGATGCAATTTCCGTGTTTCATCGTCAATAAGAAGATCCAAGGGATACAGTAAACCTAAAGTGAAGCATCGGAATCTAAAACTGGACTCACAAGAGAGGATCAAATCATAGAAAGTTAGAGTGTCAGTCCTCTTATACTTAAGTAGGCATTGTGCATTTTCAATTTAATTCCGATGCAATTTCTGTGCTTTATCGTCAATAAGAAGGTACAAGGTATACAGTAAACCTGAAGTGAAGCAACTGAATCTAAAACTGGACCACACGGGAGGGGTCCAAATCATATAAAGTTAGAATGTCAGTCCTCTTGAACTTAAGTCGGCATTGTGCTTTTTGAATTGAATTCGGATGCAATTTCTGTGCTTCATCGTCAATAAGAAGGTCTAAGCTATACAGTAAACCTGAAGAGAAGCATCGGAATCTAAAACTGGACTCAAATTAAAGGTTGCAATCGCAGGAAGTTAGAGTGTTAGTCCTCTTGTACTTAAGTCGGCATTGTACCTTTTGTATTAAATTCGGCTGCAATTTCTGTGCTTCATCGTCAGTAAGAAGGTCCAAGGTATAAAGTAAACCTGAGGTGAAGCATCGGAATCTAAAACTGTACTCACTAGAGCGGTTAAAATCATAGAAAGTTAGAGTGTCAGTCCTCTTGTACTTAAGTCGGCATTGTGTTTTGAATTTAATTACGATGCAATTTCTGTGCTTTATCGTCAATAAGAAGGTCCAAGGTATACAGTAAACCTGTAGTGAAGCATCGGAATCTAAAACTGGACTCAAAGGAGAGGTTCAAACCATAGAAAGTTAGAGTGTCAGTCCTCTTGTACTTAAGTTGGCATTGTCCCCTTTTAATTTAATTCCGATGCAATTTCTGTGCTTCATCGTCAATAAGAAGGTCGACGTTATACAGTAAACCTGAAGTGAAGCATCGGGATCTAAAACTGGACTCACAGGAGATGTTCAAATCATAGAAAGTTAGAGTGTCAGTCCTCTTGCACTTAAGTCGGCATTGTGCCTTTTGTATTAAATTCGGATGCAATTTCTGAGCTTCATCGTCAATAAGAAGTTCCAAGGTATACAGTAAACCTGAAGTGAAGATTCGGAATCTAAAACTGGACTCACAGGAGAGGTTCTAATCATAGAAAGTTAGAGTGTCAGTCCTCTTGTACTTAAGTCGGAATTGTGCCTATTGAATTTAATTCCGATGCAATTTCTGTGTTTCATCGTCAAGAAGAAGGTCCAAGGTATACAGTAAACCTGAAGTGAAGCATCGCAATCTAAAACCGGTCTCACAGGAGAGGTTCTAAACATAGAATGTAAGAAGTGTCAGTCCTATTGTACTTATGTCGTCATTGTGCCTTTTGAATTTAATTCGGATGCAATTTCTGTGCTTCATCGTCAATACGAAGGTCCAACTTATACAGTAAACCTGAAGTGAAGAATAGGAATCTAAAACTGCACTCACGGGAGAGGTTCAAATCATAGAAAGTTAGAGTGTCAGTCCTCTTGTACTTAAGTCGGCATTGTGACTTTTGAATTAAATTCGGATGCAATTTGTGTGTTTCATCGTCATTTAGAAGGTCCAAGGTATACAGTACACCTGAAGTGAAGCATTGGAATCTAAACCTGGTCTTACAGGAATGGTTCTAAACATAGACAGTAAGAAGAGTCAGTCTTCTTGTACTTAACTCGGCATTGTGCCTTTTGTACTAAATTTGGATGCAGTTTCTGTGTTTCATCGTCAATAAGAAGGTCCAGGGTATACAGTAAACTTGAAGTGAAGCGTCGCAATCTAAAACCGCTCTCACAGGAGAGGTTCTAAACATAGAATGTAAGAAGTGTCAGTCCTCTTGTACTTAAGTCGGCATTGTGCCTTTTCTATTTAATTCGGATGCAATTTTTGTGTTTGATCATCAATAAGAAGGTCCAAGGGATACAGTAAACCTGAAGTGAAGCATCGGAATCTAAAACTGGACTCACAGGAGAAGTTCAAATCATAGAAAGTTTAAGTGTCAGTCCTCTTGTACTTAAGTCGGGATTGTGCCTTTTGAGTTTCATTCCGTTGCAATTTCTGTGCTTCATCGTCAATAAGATGGTTCAAGGTATACAGCAAACCTGAAGTGAAGCATCGGAATCCAAAACTGAACTCACAGGAGAGGGTGAAATCATAGAAAGTTAGAGAGTCAGTCCTCTTGTACGTAAGTCGGCATTGTGCCTTTTGTATTAAATTCGTATGCAATTTCTGTGTTTCATCGTCAATTAGAAGCTCCAAGATATACAGTAAACCTGAATTGAAGCATCGGAATCTAAAACCGGTCTCACAGGTGAGGTTTAATTCATAGAAAGTTAGAGTGTCAGTCCTCTTGTACTTAAGTCGGCATTGTGCCTTTTGTATTAAACTCGGATGCAAATTCTGTGCTTCATCGTCTATTAGAAGGACCAAGGTGTACAGTAAACCTGACGTGAAGCATCGGAATCTAAAACTGGACTCACAGGAGAGGTTATAAACGTAGGCAGTAAGAAGAGTCTGTCCTCTTGTACTTCAGTCGTTATTGTGCCCTTTGAATTTAATTCGGATGCAATTTCTGTGCTTCATCGTCAATAAGAAGTTGTAAGGTATACAGTAAACCTGAAGTGCAGCATCGGAATCTAAAACTGGACTCACATTAGAGGTTCCAATCATAGAAAGTTAGAGTGTCAATCCTCTTGTACTTAAGTCGGCATTGTGCCTTTTGTATTAAATTCGGATGCAATTTCTGTGCTTCATCGTCAGTAAGAAGGTCCATGGTATAAAGTAAAATTGAAGCGAATCATCGGAATCTAAAACTGGACTCACGAGAGCTGTTCAAATCAAAGGAAGTTAGAGTGTCAGTCCTCTTGTACATAAGTCGGCATTGTGCCTTTTAAATTTAATTCCGATGCAATTTCTGTGTTTTATCGTCAATAAGAAGGTCCAAGGTATACAGTAAACCTGAAGTGAAGCATCGCAATCTAAAACCGGTCTCACAGGAGAGGTTCTAAACATAGAATGTAAGAAGTGTCAGTCCTCTTGTACTTAAGGCGTCATTGTGCCTTTTGAATTTAATTCGGATGCAATTTCTGTGCTTCATCGTCAATACGAAGGTCCAAGTTATACAGTAAACCTGAAGTGAAGAATCGGAATCTAAAACTGGACTCCAGGAGATGTTCAAGTCATAGAAAGTCAGAGTGTCAGTCCTCTTCTACTTAAGTCGGCATTGTGCCTTTTGAATTAAATTTGGATGCAATTTCTGTGTTTCATCGTCAATAAGAAGGTCCTGGTTACACAGTAAACCTGAAGTGAAGCATCGCAATTCAAACCGGTCTCACAGGAGAGGTTCTAAACATAGAATGTAAGAAGTGTCAGTCCTCTTGTACTTAAGTCGGCATTGTGCCTTTTCTATTTAATTCGGATGCAATTTCTGTGTTTGATCATCAATAAGAAGGTCCAAGGGATAGAGTAAACCTGAAGTGAAGCATCGGAATCTAAAACTGGACTCACAGGAGAAGTTCAAATCATAGAAAGTTTATGTGTCATCCCTCTTGTACTTAAGTCGGGATTGTGCCTTTTGAATTACATTCCGATGCAATTTCTGTGCTTCATCGTCAATAAGATGGTTCAAGATATACAGCAAACCTGAAGTGAAGCATCGGAATCCAAAACTGGACTCACAGGACAGGGTGAAATCATAGAAAGTTAGAGAGTCAGTCCTCTTGCACTTAAAACGGCATTGTGCCTTATGTATTTTATTCGGATGCAATATCTGTGTTTCATCGTAAATTAGAAGGTCCAAGGTATACAGTAAACCTGAAGTGAAGCATCGGAATCTAAAACTGGACTCACAGGAGAAGTTCAAATCATAGAAAGTTTAAGTGTGAGTCCTCTTGTACTTAAGTCGGGATTGTGCCTTTTGAATTTCATTCCGTTGGAAATTTCTGTGCTTCATCGTCAATAAGATGGTTCAAGGTATACAGTAAACCTGAAGTGAAGCATTGGAATCCAAAACTGGACTCACAGGAGAGGGTGAAATCATAGAAAGTTAGAGAGTCAGTCCTCTTGTACGTAAGTCGGCATTGTGCCTTTTGTATTAATTTCGGATGCAATTTCTGTGTTTCATCGTCAATTAGAAGGTCCAAGATATACTGTAAACCTGAATTGAAGCATCGGAATCTAAAACCGGTCTCACAGGAGAGGTTTAATTCATAGAAAATTAGAGTGTCAGTCCTCTTGTACTTAAGTCGGCATTGTGCCTTTTGTATTAAATTCGTATGCAATTTCTGTGTTTCATCGTCAATTAGAAGCTCCAAGATATACAGTAAACCTGAGTTGAAGCATCGGTATCTAAAACCGGTCTCACAGGAGAGGTTTAATTCATAGAAAGTTAGAGTGTCAGTCCTCTTGTACTTAAGTCGGCATTGTGCCTTTTGTATTAAACTAGGATGCAAATTCTGTGCTTCATCGTCTATTAGAAGGTCCAAGGTGTACAGTAAACCTGACGTGAAGCATCGGAATCTAAAACTGGACTCACAGGAGAGGTTATAAACATAGGCAGTAAGAAGAGTCTGCCCTCTTGTACTTCAGTCGTTATTGTGCCCTTTGAATTTAATTCGGATGCAATTTCTGTGCTTCATCGTCAATAAGAAGTTGTAAGGTATACAGTAAACCTGAAGTGCAGCATCGGAATCTAAAACTGGACTCACATTAGAGGTTCCAATCATAGAAAGTTAGAGTGTCAATCCTCTTGTACTTAAGTCGGCATTGTGCCTTTTGTATTAAATTCGGATGCAATTTCTGTGCTTCATCGTCAGTAAGAAGGTCCATGGTATAAAGTAAACCTGAAGCGAAGCATCGGAATCTAAAACTGGACTCACAAGAGCTGTTCAAATCAAAGGAAGTTAGAGTGTCAGTCCTCTTGTACATAAGTCGGCATTGTGCCTTTTAAATTTAATTCCGATGCAATTTCTGTGTTTCATCGTCAATAAGAAGGTCCTGGTTACACAGTAAACCTGAAGTGAAGCATCGCAATATAAACCGGTCTCACAGGAGAGGTTCTAAACATAGAATGTAAGAAGTGTCAGTCCTCTTGTACTTAAGTCGGCATTGTGCCTTTTCTATTTAATTCGGATGCAATTTCTGTGTTTGATCATCAATAAGAAGGTCCAAGGGATAGAGTAAACCTGAAGTGAAGCATCGGAATCTAAAACTGGACTCACAGGAGAAGTTCAAATCATAGAAAATTTTTGTGTCAGTCCTCTTGTACTTAAGTCGGGATTGTGCCTTTTGAATTACATTCCGATGCAATTTCTGTGCTTCATCGTCAATAAGATGGTTCAAGATATACAGCAAACCTGAAGTGAAGCATCGGAATCCAAAACTAGACTCACAGGACAGGGTGAAATCATAGAAAGTTAGAGAGTCAGTCCTCTTGTACTTAAAACGGCATTGTGCCTTATGTATTTAATTCGAATGCAATATCTGTGTTTCATCGTCAATTAGAAGGTCCAAGGTATACAGTAAACCTGAAGTGAAGCATCGGAATCTAAAACTGGACTCACAGGAGAAGTTCAAATCATAGAAAGTTTAAGTGTCAGTCCTCTTGTACTTAAGTCGGGATTGTGCCTTTTGAATTTCATTCCGTTGGAAATTTCTGTGCTTCATCGTCAATAAGATGGTTCAAGGTATACAGTAAACCTGAAGTGAAGCATTGGAATCCAAAACTGGACTCACAGGAGAGGGTGAAATCATAGAAAGTTAGAGAGTCAGTCCTCTTGTACGTAAGTCGGCATTGTGCCTTTTGTATTAATTTCGTATGCAATTTCTGTGTTTCATCGTCAATTAGAAGGTCCAAGATATACTGTAAACCTGAATTGAAGCATCGGAATCTAAAACCGGTCTAACAGGAGAGGTTTAATTCATAGAAAATTAGAGTGTCAGTCCTCTTGTACTTAAGTCGGCATTGTGCCTTTTGTATTAAACTCGGATGCAATTTCTGTGCTTCATCGTCAATTAGAAGGTCCAAGGTGTACAGTAAACCTGAAGTGAAGCATCGGAATCTAAAACTGGACTCACAGGAGAGGTTCTAAACATAGGCAGTAAGAAGAGTCTGTCCTCTTGTACTTAAGTCGTAATTGTGCCTTTTGAATTTAATTCGGATGCAATTTCTGTGCTTCATCGTCAATAAGAAGTTGTAAGGTATACAGTAAACCTGAAGTGAAGCATCGGAATCTAAAACTGGACTCACATTAGAGGTTCCAATCATAGAAAGTTAGAGTGTCAATCCGCTTGTACATAAGTCGGCATTGTGCCTTTTGTATTAAATTCGGATGCAATTTCTGTGCTTCATCGTCAGTAAGAAGGTCCAAGGTATAAAGTAAACCTGAAGTGAAGCATCGGAATCTAAAACTGGACTCACAAGAGCTGTTCAAATCAAAGGAAGTTAGAGTGTCAGTCCTCTTGTGCTTAAGTCGGCATTGTGCCTTTTGAATTTAATTCCGATTCATTTTCTGTGCTTCATCGTCAATAAGAAGGTCTAAGGTATACAGTAAAACTGAAGTGAAGCATCGGAATCTAAAACTGGACTTCCAGGAGAGGTTCAAATCATAGAAAGATAGAGTGTCAGTCCTCTTGTACATAAGTCGGCATTGTCCCTTTTGAATTTAATTCCGATGCAATTTCTGTGCTTCATCGTCAATAAGAAGGTAAAAGGTATACAGTAAACCTGAAGTGATGCATCGGGATCTAAAACTGGACTCACAGGAGATGTTCAAATTATAGAAAGTTAGAGTGTCAGTCCTCTTGCCCTTAAGTCGGCATTGTGCCTTTTGTATTAAATTCGGATGCAATTTCTGAGCTTCATCGTCAATAAGAAGGTCCAAGGTATACAGTAAACCTGAAGTGAAGATTCGGAATCTAAAACTGCACTCACAGGAGAGGTTCAAATCATAGAAAGTTAGAGTGTCAGTCCTCTTGTACTTAAGTCGGCATTGTGCCTTTTGAATTTAATTCCGATGCAATTTCTGTGTTTCATCGTCAATAAGAAGGTCCAAGGTATACAGTAAACCTGAAGTGAAGCATCGCAATCTAAAACCGGTCTCACAGGAGAGGTTCTAAACATAGAATGCAAGAAGTGTCAGTCCTCTTGTACTTCAAGCGTCATTGTGATTTTTGAATTTAATTCGGATGCAATTTCTGTACTTCATCGTCAATACGAAGGTCCAAGTTATACAGTAAACCTGAAGTGAAGAATCGGAATCTAAAACTGGACTCCAGGAGAGGTTCAAATCAAAGAAAGTTAGAGTGTCAGTCCTCCTCTACTTACGACGGCATTGTGCCTTTTGAATTAAATTCGGATGCAATTTGTGTGTTTCATCGTCAATTAGAAGGTCCAAGGTATACAGTACACCTGAAGTGAAGCATTGGAATCTAAACCTGGTCTCACAGGAAAGGTTCTAAACATTGACAGTAAGAAGAGTCAGTCCTCTTGAACTTAAGTCGGCATTGTGCCTTTTGTACTAAATTTGGATGCAATTTCTGTGTTTCATCGTCAATAAGAAGGTCCTGGTTATACAGTAAACCTGAAGTGAAGCATCGCAATCTAAAACCGGTCTCACAGGAGAGGTTCTAAACATAGAATGTAAGAAGTGTCAGGCCTCTTGTACTTAAGTCGGCATTGTGCCTTTTCTATTTAATTCGGATGCAATTTCTGTGCTTGATCATCAATAAGAAGGTCCCAGGGATAGAGTAAACCTGAAGTGAAGCATCGGAATCTAAAACTGGACTCACAGGACAAGTTCAAAACATAGAAAGTTTAAGTGTCAGTCCTCTTGTACTTAAGTCGGAATTGTGCCTTTTGAATTTAATTCCGATGCAATTCCTGTGCTTCATCGTCAATAAGATGGTTCAAGATATACAGCAAACCTGAAGTGAAGCTTCGGAATCCAAAACTGGACTCACAGGACAGGGTGAAATCATAGAAAGTTAGAGAGTCAGTCCTCTTGTACTTAAAACGGCATTGTGCCTTATGTATTAAATTCGGATGCAATATCTGTGTTTCATCGTCAATTAGAAGGTCCAAGGTAAACAGTACACCTGAATTGAAGCATCGGAATCTAAAACCGGTCTCACAGGAGAGGTTCAAATCATAGAAAGTTAGAGTGTCAGTCCTCTTGTACTTAAGTCGGCATTGTGCCTTTTGTATTAAACTCGGATGCAATTTCTGTGCTTCATTGTCAATAAGAAGGTCCGAGGTGTACAGTAAACCTGATGTGAAGCATCGGAATCTAAAACAGGACTCACAGGAGAGGTTCAAATCGTAGTAAGTCGAAGTTTCAGTCCTCTTGTTCTTAAGTCGGCATTGTGCCTTTTGTATTAACTTCTAATGCAATTTCTGTGTTCCATCGTCAATAGGAAGGTCCAAGGGATACAGTAAACGTGAAATGAAGCATCGCAATCTAAAACTGGACTCACAGGAGAGGATCAAATCATTGAAAGTTAGAGTGTCAGTCCACTTGTACTTATGTCGGCATTGTGCCATTTGAATTTAATTCCGATGCAATTTCTTTATTTCATCGTCAATAAGAAGGTCCAAGATACACAGTAAACCTGAAGTGAAGCATCGGAATCTAAAACTGAACTCACAGGAGATGTTCAAATCATAGAAAGTTAGAGTGTCTGTCCTCTTGTACATATGTCGGCATTGTGCCTTTTGAATTTAATTCCGATGCAATTTCTGTGTTTCATCGTCAATAAGAAGGTCCAAGGGATACAGTAAACCTGAAGTGAAGCATCGGAATCTAAAACTGTACTAACAGGAGAGGATCTAAACATAGACAGTAAGAAGAGTCAGTCCTCTTGTACTTAAGTCGGCATTGTGCCTATTGTATTGAATTCAGATGCAATTTCTGTGTTTCATCGTCAATAAGAAGGTCCAAGGTATACAGTAAACCTGAAGTGAAGCATCGTAATTTTAACCGGTCTCACAGGAGAGGTTCAAATCATAGAATGTAAGAAGTATCAGTCCTCTTGTACTTAAGTCGGCATTGTGCCTTTTGTGTTTAATTCCGATGCAATTTCTGTGTTTCATCGTCAATAAGAAGATCCAAGGGATACAGTAAACCTGAAGTGAAGCATCGGAATCCAAAACTGGACTCACAGGAGAGGATCAAATCATAGAAAGTTAGAGTGTTAGTCCTCATGTACTTAAGTAGGCATTGTGCCTTTTCAATTTAATTCCGATAAAATTTCTGTGCTTCATCGTCAATAAGAAGGTCCAAGGTATACAATAATCCTGAAGTGAAGCATCGGAATCTAAAATTGGACACACAGGAGAGGTTCAAATCATAGAAAGTTAGAGTGTCAGTCCCCTTGTACTTAAGTCGGCATTGTGCCATTTGAATTTAAATCCGATGAATTTTCTGTGTTTCATCGTCAACAAGAAGCTCCAAGGTATACAGTAAACCTGAAGTGAAGCATTGGAATCTAACACAGGACTCACAGGAGAGGTTCCAATCATAGAAGGTTAGATGTCAGTCCTCTTGTTCTTAAGTCGGCATTGTGCATTTTGCATTAAATTCGGATGCAATTTCTGTGTTTCATCGACAATAAGAAGGTCCAAGGGATACAGTAAACCTGAAGCGAAGCATCGGAATCTAGAAGTGAACTCACAGGAAAGGTCCAAATCATATAAAGTTAGAGTGTCAGTCCTCTTGAACTTAAGTCGGCGTTGTGCCTTTGGAATTTAATTCGGATGCAATTTCTGTGCTTGATCGTCAATAAGAGGGTCTAAGGTATACAGTAAACCTGAAGTGAAGCATCGGAATCTAAAACTGGACTCACATTAGAGGTTCCAATCATAGAAAGTTAGAGTGTCAGTCCTCTTGTACTGAAGTCGGCATTGTGCCTTTTGTATTAAATTCGGATGCAATTTCTGTGCATCATCGTCAGTAAGAAGGGCAAAGGTAAGAAGTAAACCTGTAGTGAAGCATCGGAATCTAAAACTGGACTCACAAGAGCGGTTCAAATCATAGAAAGTTAGAGTGTCAGTCCTCTTGTACTTAACTCGGCATTGTGCCTTTTGAATTTAATTCCGATGCAATTTCTGTGCTTCATCGTCAATAAGAAGGTCCAAGGTATACAGTAAACCTGAAGTGAAGCATCGGAATCTAAAACTGGACTCACAGGAGAGGTTTAAATCATAGAAAGTTAGAGTGTCAGTCCTCTTGTACTTAAGTCGGCATTGTCCCTTTTGAATTTAATACAGATGCAATTTCAGTGCTTCATCGTCAATAAGAATGTCCAAGGTATACAGTAAACCTGAAGTGAAGCATCGGGATCTGAAACTGGACTCACAGGAGATGTTCAAATCATAGAAAGTTAGAGTGTCAGTCCTCTTGCACTTAAGTCGGCATTGTGCCTTTTGTATTAAATTCGGATGCAATTTCTGAGCTTCATCGTCAATAAGAAGGTCCAACGTATACAGTAAACCTGAAGTGAAGATTCGGAATCTAAAACTGGACTCACAGGAGAGGTTCAAATCATATAAAGTTAGAGTGTCAGTCCTCTTGTACTTAAGTCGGCAATGTACCTTTTGAATTTAATTCCGATGCAATTTCTGTGTTTCATCGTCAATAAGAAGGTCCAAGGTATACAGTAAACCTGAAGTGAAGCATCGCAATCTCAAACCGGTCTCACAGGAGAGGTTCAAAACATAGAATGTAAGAAGTGTCAGCCCTCTTGTACTGAAGTCTTCATTTTGCCTTTTGAATTTAATTCGGATGCAAGTTCTGTGCTTCATCGTCAATTCGAAGGTCCAAGATATACAGTAAACCTCAAGTGAAGAATCGGAATCTATAACTGGACTCACAGGAGAGGTTCAAATCATAGAAAGATAGAGTGTCAGTCCTCTTGTACTTAAGTCGTCATTGTGCCTTTTGAATTAAATTCGGATGCAATTTGTGTGTTTCATCGTCAATTAGAAGGTCCAAGGTATACAGTACAACTGAAGTGAAGCATTGGAATCTAAACCTGGTCTCACAGGAAAGGTTCCAAACATAGTCAGTAAGAAGAGTCAGTCCTCTTGTACTTAAATCGGCATTGTGCCTTTAGTACAAAATTTGGATGCAATTTCTGTGTTTCATCGTCAATAAGACGGTCCTGGGTATACAGTAAACCTGAAGTGAAGCACCGCAATCTAAAACCGGTCTCACTGGAGAGGTTGTAAGCATAGAAAGAAAGAAGTGTCAGTCCTCTTATACTTAAGTCGGCATTGTGCCTTTTCTATTTAATTTGGATGCAATTTCTGTGTTTGATCATCAATAAGAAGGTCCAAGGGATAAAGTAAACCTGAAGTGAAGCATCGGAATCTAAAACTGGACTCACAGGAGAAGTTCAAATCATAGTAAGTTTAAGTGTCAGTCCTCTTGTACTTAAGTCGGGATTGTGCCTTTTGAATTTAATTCCGATGCAATTTCTGTGCTTCATCGCCAAGTAGAAGGTCCAAGATATACAGTAAACCTGAATTGAAGCATCGGAATCTAAAACCGGTTTAACAGGAGAGGTATAATTCATAGAAGGTTAGAGTGTCAGTCCTCTTGTACTTAAGTCTTCATTGTGCCTTTTGTATTAAACTCGGATGCAATTTCTGTGCTTCATCGTCAATAAGAAGGTCCAAGGTGTTCAGTAAACCTGAAGTGAAGCATCGGAATCTAAAACTGGACTCACAGGAGAGGTTCTAAACATAGGCAGTAAGAAGAGTCAGTCCTCTTGTACTTAAGTCGTTATTGTGCCTTTTGAATTTAATTCGGATGCAATTTCTGTGCTTCATCGTCAATAAGAAGTTGTAAGGTATACAGTAAACCTGAAGTGAAGCATCGGAATCTAAAACTGGACTCACATTAGAGGTTCCAATCATAGAAAGTTAGAGTGTCAGTCCTCTTGTACTTAAGTCGGCATTGTGCCTTTTGTATTAAATTCGAATGCAATTTCTGTGCTTCATCGTCAGTAAGAAGGTCCAAGGTATAAAGTAAACCTGAAGTGAAGCATCGGAATCTAAAACTGGACTCACAAGAGCGGTTCAAATCATAGAAAGTTAGAGTGTCAGTCCTCTTGTACTTAAGTCCTCATTGTGCCTTTTGAATTTAATTCGGATGCAATTTCTGTGCTTCATCGTCAATACGAAGGTCCACGTTATACAGTAAACCTGAAGTGAAAAATAGGAATCTAAAACTGGACTCACAGGAGAAGTTCAAATCACAGAAAGTTTAAGTGTCAGTCCTCTTGTACTTAAGTCGGGATTGTGCCTTTTGAATTACATTCCGATGCAATTTCTGTGCTTCATCGTTAATAAGATGGTTCAAGATATACAGCAAACCTGAAGTGAAGCATCGGAATCCAAAACTGGACTCACAGGACAAGGTGAAATCATAGAAAGTTAGAGAGTCAGTCCTCTTGTACTTAAAACGGCATTGTGCCTTATGTATTAAATTCGGATGCAATATCTATGTTTCATCGTCAATTAGAAGGTCCAAGATATACTGTAAACCTGAATTGAAGGATCGGAATCTAAAACCGGTCTCACAGGAGAGGTTTAATTCATAGAAAATTAGAGTGTCAGTCCTCTTGTACTTAAGTCGGGATTGTGCCTTTTGAATTACATTCCGATGCAATTTCTGTGCTTCATCGTCAATAAGATGGTTCAAGATATACAGCAAACCTGAAGTGAAGCATCGGAATCTAAAACTGGACTCACAGGAGAGGTTCTGAACATAGGCAGTAAGAAGAGTCTGTCCTCTTGTACGTAAGTCGTTATTGTGCCTTTTGAATTTAATTCGGATGCATTTTCTGTGCTTCATCGTCAATAAGAAGTTGTAAGGTATACAGTAAACCTGAAGTGAAGCATCGGAATCTAAAACTGGACTCACATTAGAAGTTCCAATCATAGAAAGTTAGAGTGTCAATCCTCTTGTACTTAAGTCGGCATTGTGCCTTTTGTATTAAATTCGGATGCAGTTTCTGTGCTTCATCGTCAGTAAGAAGGTCCAAGGTATAAAGTAAACCTGAAGTGAAGCATCGGAATCTAAAACTGGACTCACAAGAGCTGTTCAAATAAAAGGAAATTAGAGTGTCAGTCCTCTTGTACTTAAGTCGGCATTGTCCCTTTTGAATTTAACTCCGATGCAATTTCTGTGCTTCATCGTCAATAAGAAGGTACAAGGTATACAGAAAACTTGAAGTGAAGCATCGGGATCTAAAACTGGACTCACAGGAGATGTTCAAATTATAGAAAGTTAGAGTGTCAGTCCTCTTGCACTTAAGTCGGCATTGTGCCTTTTGTATTAAATTCGGATGCAATTTCTGAGCTTCATCGTCAATAAGAAGGTCCAAGGTATACAGTAAACCTGAAGTGAAGATTCGGAATCTAAAACTGCACTCACAGGAGAGGTTCGAATTATAGAAAGTTAGAGTGTCAGTCCTCTTGAACTCAAGTCGGCATTGTGCCTTTTGAATTTAATTCCGATGCAATTTCTGTGTTTCATCGTCAATAAGAAGGTCCAAGGTATACAGTAAACCTGAAGTGAAGCATCGCAATCTAAAACCGGTCTCACAGGAGAGGTTCTAAACATAGAATGTAAGAAGTGTCAGTCCTCTTGTACTTAAGGCGTCATTGTGATTTTTGAATTTAATTCGGATGCAATTTCTGTACTTCATCGTCAATACGAAGGTCCAAGTTATACAGTAAACGTGAAGTGAAGAATCGGAATCTAAAACTGGACTCCAGGAGAGGTTCAAATCAAAGAAAGTTAGAGTGTCAGTCCTCCTCTACTTAAGACGGCATTGTGCCTTTTGAATTAAATTCGGATGCAATTTGTGTGTTTCATCGTCAATTAGAAGGTCCAAGGTATACAGTACACCTGAAGTGAAGCATTGGAATCTAAACCTGGTCTCACAGGAAAGGTTCTAAACATTGACAGTAAGAAGAGTCAGTCCTCTTGTACTTAAGTCGGCATTGTGCCTTTTGTACTAAATTTGGATGCTATTTCTGTGTTTCATCGTCAATAAGAAGGTCCTGGTTATACAGTAAACCTGAAGTGAAGCATCACAATCTAAAACCGGTCTCACAGGAGAGGTTCTAAACATAGAATGTAAGAAGTGTCAGGCCTCTTGTACTTAAGTCGGCATTGTGCCTTTTCTATTTAATTCGGATGCAATTTCTGTGTTTGATCATCAATAAGAAGGTCCAAGGGAAAGAGTAAACCTGAAGTGGAGCATCGGAATCTAAAACTGGACTCACAAGACAAGTTTAAATCATAGAAAGTTTAAGTGTCAGTCCTCTTGTACTTAAGTCGGGATTGTGCCTTTTGAATTTAATTCTGATGCAATTTCTGTGCTTCATCGTCAATAAGATGGTTCAAGATATACAGCAAACCTGAAGTGAAGCTTCGGAATCCAAAACTGGACTCACAGGAGAGGGTGAAATCATAGAAAGTTAGAGAGTCAGTCCTCTTCTACTTAAGGCATTGTGCCTTTTGTATTAAACTCGGATGCAATTTCTGTGCTACATCGTCAATAAGAAGGTCTAAGGTATACAGTAAACCTTAAGTGAAGCATCGGAATCTAAAACTGGACTCACATTAGAGGTTCCAATCATAGAAAGTTAGAGTGTCAGTCCTCTTGTACTGAAGTCGGCATTGTACCTTTTGTATTAAATTCGGATGCAATTTCTGTGCATCATCGTCAGTAAGAAGGTCCAAGGTATGAAGTAAACCTGTAGTGAAGCCTCGGAATCTAAAACTGGACTCACAAGAGCGGTTCAAATCATAGAAAGTTAGAGTGTCAGTCCTCTTGTACTTAACTCGGCATTGTGCCTTTTGAATTTAATTCCGATGCAATTTATGTGTTTCATCGTCAATAAGAAGGTCCAAGGTATACAGTAAACCTGAAGTGAAGCATCGCAATCTAAAACCGGTCTCACAGGAGAGGTTCTAAACATAGGATGTAAGAAGTGTCAGTCCTCTTGTACTTCAAGCGTCATTGTGATTTTTGAATTTAATTCGGATGCAATTTCTGTACTTCATCGTCAATACGAAGGTCCAAGTTATACAGTAAACCAGAAGTGAAGAATCGGAATCTAAAACTGGACTCCAGGAGAGGTTCAAATCAAAGAAAGTTAGAGTGTCAGTCCTCCTCTACTTAAGTCGGCATTGTGCCTTTTGAATTAAATTCGGATGCAATTTGTGTGTTTCATCGTCAATTAGAAGGTCCAAGGTATACAGTACACCTGAAGTGAAGCATTGGAATCTAAACCTGGTCTCACAGGAAAGGTTCTAAACATTGACAGTAAGAAGAGTCAGTCCTCTTGTACTTAAGTCGGCATTGTGCCTTTTGTACTAAATTTGGATGCAATTTCTGTGTTTCATCGTCAATAAGAAGGTCCTGGTTATACAGTAAACCTGAAGTGAAGCATCGCAATCTAAAACCGGTCTCAAAGGAGAGGTTCTAAACATAGAATGTAAGAAGTGTCAGGCCTCTTGTACTTAAGTCGGCATTGTGCCTTTTCTATTTAATTCGGATGCAATTTCTGTGTTTGATCATCAATAAGAAGGTCCCAGGGATAGAGTAAACCTGAAGTGAAGCATCGGAATCTAACACTGGACTCACAGGACAAGTTCAAAACATAGAAAGTTTAAGTGTCAGTCCTCTTGTACTTAAGTCGGGATTGTGCCTTTTGAATTTAATTCCGATGCAATATCTGTGCTTCATCGTCAATATGATGGTTCAAGATATACAGCAAACCTGAAGTGAAGCTTCGGAATCCAAAACTGGACTCACAGGACAGGGTAAAATCATAGAAAGTTAGAGAGTCAGTCCTCTTGTACTTAAAAAGGCATTGTGCCTTACGTATTAAATTCGGACTCAATATCTGTGTTTCATCGTCATTAGAAGGTCCAAGGTAAACAGTAAACCTGAATTGAAGCATCGGAATCTAAAACCGGTCTCACAGGAGAGGTTCAATTCATAGAAACTTAGAGTGTCAGTCCTCTTGTACTTAAGTCGGCATTGTGCCTTTTGTATTAAACTCGGATGCAATTTCTGTGCTTCATCGTCAATAAGAAGGTCCAAGGTGTACAGTAAACCTGAAGTGAAGCATCGGAATCTAAAACTGGACTCACAGGAGAGGTTCCAAACATAGGCAGTAAGAAGAGTCAGTCCTCTTGTACATAAGTCGTTATTGTGCCTTTTGAATTTAATTCGGATGCAATTTCTGTGCTTCATCGGCAATAAGAACGTCCAAGGTATACAGTAAACCTGAAGTGAAGCATCGGAATCTAAAACTGGACTCACAGGAGAGGTTCAAATCATAGAAAGTTAGAGTGCCATTCCTCTTGTACTTATGTCGGCATTCTGCCTTTTGTATTAAATCCGGATGCAATTTTGGTGTCTCATCGTCATTAAAAAGGTCCAAGGGATACAGTAAACCTGAAGTGAAGAATCGGAATCTACAACTGGAATCAAAGGAGAGGTTTAAATGATAGAAAAGTAGAGTGTCAGTCCTCTTGTACTTAAGTCGGCATTGTGCCTTTTGAATTTTTTTCCGATACAAATTCTGTGCTTCATCGTCAATAAGAAGGTTCAAGGTATACAGTAAATCTAAAGTGAAGCATTGGAATCTAAAACTGGACTCACTGGAGAGGTTCAAATCAGAGAAAGTTAGAGTGTCAGTCCTCTTGTACTTAAGTCGGCATTGTGCTTTATGTATTAAATTCGGATGCAGTATCTGTGTTTCATCGTCAATTAGAAGGTCCAAGGTATACAGTAATCCTGAATTGAGCATCGGAATCTAAAACCGGTCTCACAGGAGAGGTTTAAATCATAGAATGTAAGAAGTATCAGTCCTCTTGTACTTAAGTCGGCATTGTGCCTTTTTTACTAAATTCGGATGCAATTTCTGTGCTTCATCGTCAATAAGAAGGTCCAAGGAATACATTAAACCTGAAGTGAAGCATCGGAATCTAAAACAGGACTCACAGGAGAGGTTCAAATCGTAGAAAGTCGAAGTTTCAGTCCTCTTGTTCTTAAGTCGGCATTGTGCCTTTTGTATTAAATTCGGATGCAATTTCTGTGTTTCATCGTCAATAGGAAGGTCCAAGGGATACAGTAAACGTGAAATGAAGCATCGCAATCTAAAACTGGACTCACAGGAGAGGAACAAATCATTGAAAGTTAGAGTGTCAGTCCACTTGTACTTAGGTCGGCATTGTGCCATTTGAATTTAATTCCGATGCAATTTCTTTATTTCATCGTCAATAAGAAGGTCCAAGATACACAGTAAACCTGAAGTGAAGCATCGGAATCTAAAACTGAACTCACAGGAGATGTTCAAATCATAGAAGGTTAGAGTGTCTGTCCTCTTGTACATATGTCGGCATTGTGCCTTTTGAATTTAATTCCGATGCAATTTCTGTGTTTCATCGTCAATAAGAAGGTCCAGGGGATACAGTAAACCTGAAGTGAAGCATCGGAATCTAAAACTGTACTTACAGGAGAGGATCTAAACATAGACAGTAAGAAGAGTCAGTCCTCTTGTACTTAAGTCGGCATTGTGCCTATTGTATTGAATTCAGATGCAATTTCTGTGTTTCATCGTCAATAAGAAGGTGCAAGGTATACAGTAAACCTGAAGTGAAGCATCGTAATTTAAACCGGTCTCACAGGAGAGGTTCAAATCATAGAATGCAAGAAGTATCAGTCCTCTTGTACTTAAGTCGGCATTGTGCCTTTTGTGTTTAATTCCGATGCAATTTCTGTGTTTCATCGTCAATTAGAAGATCCAAGGTATACAGTAAACCTGAAGTGAAGCATCGGAATCTAAAACTGGACTCACAGGAGAGGTTTAAATCATAGAAAGTTAGAGTGTCAGTCCTCTTGTACTTAAGTCGGTATTGTCCCTTTTGAATTTAATACAGATGCAATTTCAGAGCTTCATCGTCAATAAGAATGTCCAAGGTATACAGTAAACCTGAAGTGAAGCATCGGGATCTGAAACTGGACTCACAGGAGATGTTCAAATCATAGAAAGTTAGAGTGTCAGTCCTCTTGCACTTAAGTCGGCATTGTGCCCTTTGTATTAAATTCGGATGCAATTTCTGAGCTTCATCGTCAATAAGAAGGTCCAACGTATACAGTAAACCTGAAGTGAAGATTCGGAATCTAAAACTGGACTCACAGGAGAGGTTCAAATCATAGAAAGTTAGAGTGTCAGTCCTCTTGTACTTAAGTCGGCAATGTACCTTTTGAATTTAATTCCGATGCAATTTCTGTGTTTCATCGTCAATAAGAAGGTCCAAGGTATACAGTAAACCTGAAGTGAAGCATCGCAATCTCAAACCGGTCTCACAGGAGAGGTTCAAAACATAGAATGTAAGAAGTGTCAGCCCTCTTGTACTGAAGTCGTCATTTTGAATTTTGAATTTAATTCGGATGCAAGTTCTGTGCTTCATCGTCAATACGAAGGTCCAAGATATACAGTAAACCTGAAGTGAAGAATCGGAATCTATAACTGGACTCACAGGAGAGGTTCAAATCATAGAAAGATAGAGTGTCACTCCTCTTGTACTTAAGTCGTCATTGTGCCTTTTGAATTAAATTCGGATGCAATTTGTGTGTTTCATCGTCAATTAGAAGGTCCAAGGTATACAGTACAACTGAAGTGAAGCATTGGAATCTAAACCTGGTCTCACAGGAAAGGTTCTAAACATAGTCAGTAAGAAGAGTCAGTCCTCTTGTACTTAAGTCGGCATTGTGCCTTTAGTACTAAATTTGGATGCAATTTCTGTGTTTCATCGTCAATAAGACGGTCCTGGGTATACAGTAAACCTGAAGTGAAGCACCGCAATCTAAAATCGCTCTTACAGGAGAGGTTGTAAACATAGAAAGTAAGAAGTGTCAGTCCTCTTGTACTTAAGTCGGCATTGTGCCTTTTCTATTTAATTTGGATGCAATTTGTGTGTTTGATCATCAATAAGAAGGTCCAAGGGATAATGTAAACCTGAAGTGAAGCATCGGAATCTAAAACTGGACTCACAGGAGAAGTTCAAATCATAGAAAGTTTAAGTGTCAGGCCTCTTGTACTTAAGTCGGGATTGTGCCTTTTGAATTTAATTCCGATGCAATTTCTGTGCTTCATCGTCAATTAGAAGGTCCAAGATATACAGTAAACCTGAATTGAGGCATCGGAATCTAAAACCGGTTTAACAGGAGAGGTATAACTCATAGAAGGTTAGAGTGTCAATCCTCTTGTACTTAAAACGGCATTGTGCCTTATGTATTAAATTCGGATGCAATATCTGTGTTTCATCGTCAATTAGAAGGTCCAAGGTATACAGTAAACCTGAAGTGAAGCATCGGAATCTAAAACTGGACTCACAGGAGAAGTTCAAATCATAGAAAGTTTATGTGTCAGTCCTCTTGTACTTAAGTCGGGATTGTGCCTTTTGTATTAAACTCGGATGCAATTTCTGTGCTTCATCGTCAATTAGAAGGTCCAAGATATACTGTAAACCTGAATTGAAGCATCGGAATCTAAAACCGGTCTCACAGGAGAGGTTTAATTCATTGAAAATTAGAGTGTCTGTCCTCTTGTACTTAAGTCGGCATTGTGCCTTTTGTATTAAACTCGGATGCAATTTCTGTGCTTCATCGTCAATTAGAAGGTCCAAGGTGTACAGTAAACCTGAAGTGAAGCATCGGAATCTAAAACTGGACTCACAGGAGAGGGTGAAATCATAGAAAGTTAGAGAGTCAGTCCTCTTGTACGTAAGTCGGCATTGTGCCTTTTGTAATAAATTCGTATGCAATTTCTGTGTTTCATCGTCAATTGGAAGGTCCAAGATATACTGTAAACCTGAATTGAGGCATCGGAATCTAAAACCGGTCTCACAGGAGAGGTTTAATTCATTGAAAATTAGAGTGTCTGTCCTCTTGTACTTAAGTCGGCATTGTGCCTTTTGTATTAAACTCGGATGCAATTTCAGTGCTTCATCGTCAATTAGAAGGTCCAAGGTGTACAGTAAATGTGAAGTGAAGCATCGGAATCTAAAACTGGACTCACAGGAGAGGTTCTAAAATAGGCAGTAAGAAGAGTCTGTCCTCTTGTACTTAAGTCGTTGTTGTGCCTTTTGAATTTAATTCGGATGCAATTTCTGTGCTTCATCGTCAATAAGAAGTTGTAAGGTATACAGTAAACCTGAAGTGAAGCATCGGAATCGAAAACTGGACTCACATTAGAGGTTCCAATCATAGAAAGTTAGAGTGTCAATCCTCTTGTACTTAAGTCGGCATTGTGCCTTTTGTATTAAATTCGGATGCAATTTCTGTGCTTCATCGTCAGTAAGAAGGTCCAAGGTATACAGTAAACCTGAAGTGAAGCATCGGGATCTAAAACTGGACTCACAGGAGATGTTCAAATTATAGAAAGTTAGAGTGTCAGTCTTCTTGCACTTAAGTCGGCATTGTGCCTTTTGTATTAAATTCGGATGCAATTTCTGAGCTTCATCGTCTATAAGAAGGTCCAAGGTATACAGTAAACCTGAAGTGAAGATTCGGAATCTAAAACTGCACTCACAGGAGAGGTTCAAATCATAGAAAGTTAGAGTGTCAGTCCTCTTGAACTTAAGTCGGCATTGTGCCTTTTGAATTTAATTCCGATGCAATTTCTGTGTTTCATCGTCAATAAGAAGGTCCAAGGTATACAGTAAACCTGAAGTGAAGCATCGCAATCTAAAACCGGTCTCACAGGAGAGGTTCTAAACATAGAATGTAAGAAGTGTCAGTCCTCTTGTACTTAAGGCGTCATTGTGATTTTTGAATTTAATTCGGATGCAATCTCTGTACTTCATCGTCAATACGAAGGTCCAAGTTATACAGTAAACCTGAAGTGAAGAATCGGAATCTAAAACTGGACTCCAGGAGAGGTTCAAATCAAAGAAAGTTAGAGTGTCAGTCCTCCTCTACTTAAGACGGCATTGTGCCTTTTGAATTAAATTCGGATGCAATTAGTGTGTTTCATCGTCAATTAGAAGGTCCAAGGTATACAGTACACCTGAAGTGAAGCATTGGAATCTAAACCTGGTCTCACAGGAAAGGTTCTAAACATTGACAGTAAGAAGAGTGAGTCCTCTTGTACTTAAGTCGGCAATGTGCCTTTTGTACTAAATTTGGATGCAATTTCTGTGTTTCATCGTCAATAAGAAGGTCCTGGTTATACAGTAAACCTGAAGTGAAGCATCGCAATCTAAAACCGGTCTCACAGGAGAGGTTCTAAACATAGAATGTAAGAAGTGTCAGGCCTCTTGTACTTAAGTCGGCATTGTGCCTTTTCTATTTAATTCGGATGCAATTTCTGTGTTTGATCATCAATAAGAAGGTCCAAGGGATAGAGTAAACCTGAAGTGAAGCATCGGAATCTAAAACTGGACTCACAAGACAAGTTCAAATCATAGAAAGTTTAAGTGTCAGTCCTCTTGTACTTAAGTCGGGATTGTGCCTTTTGAATTTAATTCCGATGCAATATCTGTGCTTCATCGTCAATAAGATGGTTCAAGGTATACAGTAAATCTAAAGTGAAGCATCGGAATCTAAAACTGTACTCACAGGAGAGGTTCAAATCAAACAAAGTTAGAGTGTCAGTCCTCTTGTACTTAAGTCGGCATTGTGCTTTATGTATTAAATTCGGATGCAGTATCTGTGTTTCATCGTCAATTAGAAGGTCCAAGGTATACAGTAAACCTGAATTGAGCATCGGAATCTAACACCGGTCTCACAGGAGAGGTTTAAATCATAGAATGTAAGAAGTATCAGTCCTCTTGTACTTAAGTCGGCATTGTGCCTTTTGTACTAAATTCGGATGCAATTTCTGTGCTTCATCGTCAATAAGAAGGTCCAAGGAATACATTAAACCTGAAGTGAAGCATCGGAATCTAAAACAGGACTCACAGGAGAGGTTCAAATCGTAGAAAGTCGGAGTTTCAGTCCTCTTGTACTTAAGTCGGCATTGTGCCTTTTGTATTAAATTCGGATGCAATTTCTGTGTTTCATCGTCAATAGGTAGGTCCAAGGGATACAGTAAACGTGAAATGAAGCATCGCAATCTAAAACTGGACTCACAGGAGAGGATCAAATCATTGAAAGTTAGAGTGTCAGTCCACTTGTACTTATGTCGGCATTGTGCCATTTGAATTTAATTCCGATGCAATTTCTGTGTTTCATCGTCAATAAGAAGGTCCAAGATACACAGTAAACCTGAAGTGAATCATCGGAATCTAAAACTGGACTCACAGGAGATGTTCAAATCATAGAAAGTTAGAGTGTCGGTCCTCTTGTACATATGTCGGCATTGTGCCTTTTGAATTTAATTCCGATGCAATTTCTGTGTTTCATCGTCAATAAGAAGGTCCAAGGGATACAGTTAACCTGAAGTGAAGCATCGGAATCTAAAACCGTACTAACAGGAGAGGATCTAAACATAGACAGTAAGAAGAGTCAGTCCTCTTGTACTTAAGTCGGCATTGTGCCTATTATATTGAATTCAGATGCAATTTCTGTGTTTCATCGTCAATAAGAAGGTCCAAGGTATATAGTAAACCTGAAGTGAAGCATCGGAATTTAAACCGGTCTCACAGGAGAGGTTCAAATCATAGAATGTAAGAAGTATCAGTCCTCTTCTACTTAAGTCGGCATTGTGCCTTTTGTGTTTAATTCCGATGCAATTTCTGTGTTTCATCGTCAATAAGAAGATCCAAGGGATACAGTAAACCTGAAGTGGAGCATCGGAATCCAAAACTGGACTCACAGGAGAGGATCAAATCATAGAAAGTTAAAGTGTTAGTCCTCATGTACTTAAGTAGGCATTGTGCCTTTTCAATTTAATTCCGATAAAATTTCTGTGCCTTATCGTCAATAAGAAGGTCCAAGGTATACAATAATACTGAAGTGAAGCATCGGAATCTAAAATTGGACACACAGGAGAGGTTCAAATCATAGAAAGTTAGAGTGTCAGTCCTCTTGTACTTAAGTCGGCATTGTGCCATTTGAATTTAAATCCGATGAATTTTCTGTGTTTCATCGTCAACAAGAAGGTCCAAGGTATACAGTAAACCTGAAGTGAAGCATTGGAATCTAACACAGGACTCACAGGAGAGGTTCCAATCATAGAAAGTTAGATGTCAGTCCTCTTGTTCTTAAGTCGGCATTGTGCCTTTTGCATTAAATTCGGATGCAATTTCTGTGTTTCATCGACAATAAGAAGGTCCAAGGGATACAGTAAACCTGAAGTGAAGCATCAGAATCTAAAAGTGAACTCACAAGAGCGGATCAAATCATAGAAAGTTAGAGTGTCAGGCCTCTTGTTCTTAACTCGGCATTGTGCCTTTTGAATTTAATTCCGATGCAATTTCTGTGCTTCATCGTCAATAAGAAGGTACAAGGTATACAGTAAACCTGAAGTGAAGCATCGGAATCTAAAACTGGACTCACAGGAGAGGTTTAAATCATAGAAAGTTAGAGTGTCAGTCCTCTTGTACTTAAGTCGGCATTGTCCCTTTTGAATTTAATTCAGATGCAATTTCAGTGCTTCATTGTCAATAAGAAGGGCCAAGGTATACAGTAAACCTGACGTGAAGCATCGGGATCTGAAACTGGACTCACAGGAGATGTTCAAATCATAGAAAGTTAGAGTGTCAGTCCTCTTGCACTTAAGTCGGCATTGTGCCTTTTGTATTAAATTTGGATGCAATTTCTGAGCTTCATCGTCAATAAGAAGGTCCAACGTATACAGTTAACCTGAAGTGAAGATTCGGAATCTAAAACTGGACTCACAGGAGAGGTTCAAATCATAGAATGTTAGAGTGTCAGTCCTCTTGTACTTAAGTCGGCATTGTACCTTTTGAATTTAATTCCGATGCAATTTCTGTGTTTCATCGTCAATAAGAAGGTCCAAGGTATACAGTAAACCTGAAGTGAAGCATCGCAATCTCAAACCGGTCTCACAGGAGAGGTTCAAAACGTAGAATGTAAGAAGTGTCAGCCCTCTTGTACTGAAGTCGTCATTTTGCCTTTTGAATTTAATTCGGATGCAAGTTCTGTGCTTCATCGTCAATACGAAGGTCCAAGATACACAGTAAACCTGAAGTGAAGAATCGGAATCTGTAACTGGACTCACAGGAGAGGTTCAAATCATAGAAAGTTAGAGTGTCAGTCCTCTTGTACTTAAGTCAACATTGTGCCTTTTGAATTAAATTCGGATGCAATTTGTGTGTTTCATCGTCAATTAGATAGTCCAAGGTATACAGTACAACTGAAGTGAAGCATTGGAATATAAAACTTGATCTCACAGGAAAGGTTCTAAACATAGTCAGTAAGAAGAGTCAGTCCTCATGTACTTAAGTCGGCATTGTGCCTTTAGTACTAAATTTGGATGCAATTTCTGTGTTTCATCGTCAATAAGACGGTCCTGGGTATACAGTAAACCAGAAGTGAAGCATCGCAATCTAAAACCGGTCTCACAGGATAGGTTGTAAACATAGAAAGTAAGAAGTGTCAGTCCTCTTGTACTTAAGTCGGCATTGTGCCTTTTCTATTTAATTTGGATGCAATTTCTGTGTTTGATCATCAATAAGAAGGTCCAAGGGATAAAGTAAACCTGAAGTGAAGCATCGGAATCTAAAACTGGACTCACAGGAGAAGTTCAAATCATAGAAAGTTTAAGTGTCAGTCCTCTTGTACTTAAGTCGGGATTGTGCCTTTTGAATTTAATTCCGATGCAATTTCTGTGCTTCATCGTCAATTAGAAGGTCCAAGATATGCAGTAAACCTGAATTGAAGCATCGGAATCTAAAACCGGTTTAACAGGAGAGGTATAATTCATAGAAAGTTAGAGTGTCAGTCCTCTTGTACTTAAGTCTTCATTGTGCCTTTTGTATTAAACTCGGATGCAATTTCTGTGCTTCATCGTCAATAAGAAGGTCCAAGGTGTACAGTAAACCTGAAGTGAAGCATCGGAATCTAAAACTGGACTCACAGGAGAGGTTCTAAACATAGGCAGTAAGAAGAGACAGTCCTCTTGTACTTAAGTCGTTATTGTGCTTTTTGAATTTAATTCGGATGCAATTTCTGTGCTTCATCGTCAATAAGAAGGTGTAAGGTATACAGTAAACCTGAAGTGAAGCTTCGGAATCTAAAACTGGACTCACATTAGAGGTTCCAATCATAGAAAGTTAGAGTGTCAGTCCTCTTGTACTTAAGTCGGCATTGTGCCTTTTGTATTAAATTCGGATGCAATTTCTGTGCTTCATCGTCAGTAAGAAGGTCCAAGGTATAAAGTAAACCTGAAGTGAAGCATCGGAATCTAAAACTGGACTCACAAGAGCGGTTCAAATCATAGAAAATTAGAGTGTCAGTCCTCTTGTACTTAAGTCGGCATTGTGCCTTTTGAATTTCTTTCCGATACAATTTCTGTGCTTCATCGTCAATAAGAAGGTTCAAGATATACAGTAAACCTAAAGTGAAGCATCGGAATCTAAAACAGGGCTCACAGGAGAGGTTCAAATCATAGAAAGTTAGAGTGTCAGTCCTCTTGTACTTAAGTCGGCATTGTGCCTTTTGTATTAAATTCGGATGCAATATCTGTGTTTCATCGTCAATTGGAAGGTCGAAGGTATACAGTAAACCTGAATTGAAGCATCGGAATCTAAAACCGGTCTCACAGGAGAGGTTTAAATCATAAAAGTTAGTGTGTCAATCCTCTTGTACTTAAGTCGGCATTGTGCCTTTTGTACTAAATTCGGATGCAATTTCTGTTCTTAATCGTCAATAAGAAGGTCCAAGGAATACAGTAAACCTGAGGTGAAGCATCGGAATCTAAAACTGGACTCAAAGGAGAGGTTGTAAATATAGACAGTAAGAAGGGTCAGTCTTCTTGTACTTAAGTCGTCATTGAGCCTTTGGATTTTAATTCGGATGCAATTTCTGTGCTTCTTCGTCAATAAGATGGTCCAAGGTATACAGTAAACCTGAAGTGAAGCATAGGTATCTACAACTGGACTCACAGGGGAGGTTCAAATCATAGAAAGTTGGAGTGTCAGTCCTCTTGTACTTAAGTCGGCATTGTGCCTTTTGAATTAAATTCGGATGCAATTTCTGTATTTCATCGTCAATTAGAAGGTCCAAGGTTTACAGTAAACCTGAAGTGAAGCATTGGAATCTAAACCAGGTCTCACAGGAAAGGTTCTAAACATAGACAGTAAGAAGAGTCAGTCCTCCTGTACTTAAGTCGGCATTGTGCCTTTTGTACTACATTTGGATGCAATTTCTCTGTTTCATCGTCAATTGGAAGGTCCAAGGTATACAGTAAACATGAAGTGAAGCATCGGAATCTAAAACTGGTCTCACAGGAAAGGTTCTAAACATAGATATTAAGAAGAGTCAGTCCTCTTGTACTTAAGTCGGCATTGTGCCTTTTGAATTTAATTCCGATGCAATTTCTGTATTTCATCGTCAATAAGAATGTCCAAGGTATACAGTAAACCTGAAGTGAAGCATCGCAATCTCAAACCGGTCTCACAGGAGAGGTTCTAAACATAGAATGTAAGAAGTGTCAGTTGTCTTGTACTTAAGTCGTCATTGTGCCTTTTGAATTTAATTCGGATGCAATTTCTGTGCTTCATCGTCAATACGAAGTTTCAAGATATACAGTAAACCTGAAGTGAAGCATCGGAATCTAAAACTGGACTCACAGGAGAGGTTCTAAACATAGGTAGTAAGAAGAGTCAGTCCTCTTGTACCTAAGTCGTTATTGTGCCTTTTGAATTTAATTCGGATGCAATTTCTGTGCTTCATCGGCAATAAGAACGTCCAAGATATACAGTAAACCTGAAGTGAAGCATCGGAATCTAAAACTGGACTCACAGGAGAGGTTCAAATCATAGAAAGTTAGAGTGCCATTCCTCTTGTACTTTAGTCGTCATTGTGCCTTTGAATTAAACTCGGATGCAATTTCTGTGCTTCATCGTCAATAAGATCGTCCAAGGTGTACAGTAAACCTCAAGTGAAGAATCGGAATCTACAACTGGACTCAAAGGAGAGGTTTAAATCATAGAAAATTAGAGTGTCAGTCCTTTTGTACTTAAGTCGGCATTGTGCCTTTTGAATTTCTTTCCGATACAATTTCTGTGCTTCATCGTCAATAAGAAGGTTCAAGGCATACAGCAAACCTAAAGTGAAGCATCGGAATCTAAAACTGGGCTCACAGGAGAGGTTCAAATCATAGAAAGTTAGAGTGTCAGTCCTCTTGTACTTAAGTCGGCATTGTGCCTTATGTATTAATTTCGGATGCAATATTTGTGTTTCATCTTCAATTGGAAGGTCCAAGGTATACAGTAAACCTGAATTGAAGCATCGGAATCTAAAACCGGTCTCACAGGAGAGGTTTAAATCATAAACGTTAGAATGTCAGTCCTCTTGTACTTAAGTCGGCATTGTGACATTTGTACTAAATTCGGATGCAATTTCTGTGCTTAATCGACAATAAGAAGGTCCAAGGAATACAGTAAACCTGAAGTGAAGCATCGGAATCTAAAACTGGACTCACAGGAGAGGTTGTAAATATAGACAGTAAGAAGGGTCAGTCTTCTTGTACTTAAGTCATCATTGTGCCTTTGGTTTTTAATTCGGATGCAATTTCTGTGCTTCATCGTCAATAAGATAGTCCAAGGTATACAGTAAACCTGAAGTGAAGCATCGGAATCTAAAACCGGGCTCACAGGAGAGGTTCAAATCATAGAAAGCTAGAGTGTCATTCCTCTTGTACTTATGTCGGCATTGTGCCATTTGTATTAACCTCGGATGCAATTTCTGTGCCTCATCGTCAATATGAAGGTCCAAGGTAGACAGTAAACCTGAAGTGAAGAATAGGAATCTACAACTGGACTCACAGGGGAGGTTCAAATCATAGAATGTTGGAGTGTCAGTCCTCTTGCACTTAAGTTGGCATTGTGCCTTTTGAATTAAATTCGGATGCAATTTCTGTGTTTCATCGTCAATTAGATGGTCCAAGGTATACAGTAAACCTGAAGTGAAGCATTGGAATCTAAACCGGGTCTCACAGGAAAGGTTCTAAACATAGACAGTAAGAAGAGTCAGTCCTCCTGTACATAAGTCGGCATTGTGCCTTTTGTACTACATTTGGATGCAATTTCTCTGTTTCATCGTCAATAAGAAGGTCCAAGGTATACAGTACACCTGAAGTGAAGCATTGCAATCTCAAACCGGTCTCACAGGAGATGTTCAAATCATAGAAAAATAGGGTGCCAGTCCTCTGGTACTTAAGTCGGCATTGTGCCTTTTGAATTAATTTGGATGCAATTTCTGTGTTTCATCGTCAATTAGAAGGTCCAAGGTATACAGTAAACATGAAGTGAAGCATCGGAATCTAAATCTGGACTCACAAGAGAGGTTTAAATCATAGAAAGTTAGAGTGTCAGTTCTCTTGTACTTAAGTCGGCATTGTCCCTTTTGTATTTAATTAAGATGCAATTCCTGTGCTTCATCGTCAATAAGAAGGTCCAAGGAATACAGTAAACCTGAAGTGAAGCATCGGGATCTGAAACTGGACTCACAGGAGATGTTCAAATCATAGAAAGTTAGAGTGTCAGTCCTCTTGCACTTAAGTCGGCATTGTGCCTTTTGTATTAAATTCGGATGCAATTTCTGAGCTTCATCGACAATAAGAAGGTCCAAGGTATACAGTAAACCTGAAGTGAAGATTCAGAATCTAAAACAGGACTCACAGGAGAGGTTCAAATCATAGAAAGTTAGAGTGTCATTCCTCTTGTACTTAAGTCGGCTTTGTGCCTTTTGTATTAACCTCGGATGCAATTTCTGTGCTTTATCGTCAATAAGAAGGTCCAAGGTAGACAGTAAACCTGAAGTGAAGAATAGGAATCTACAACTGGACTCACAGGGGATGTTCAAATCATAGCAAGTTGGAGTGTCAGTCCTCTTGGACTTAAGTCGGCATTGTGCCTTTTGTACTAAATTTTATATGCAATTTCTGTGTTTCATCGTCAATTAGAAGGTCCAAGGTATACAGTAAACCTGAAGTGAAGCATTGGAATCTGAACCGGGTCTCACAGGAAAGGTTCTAAACTTAGACAGTAAGAAGAGTCAGTCCTCCTGTACTTAAGTCGGCATTGTGCTTTTGTACTACATTTGGATGAAATTTCTCTGTTTCATCGTCAATAAGAAGGTCCAAGGTATACAGTAAACCTGAAGTGAAGCATTGCAATCTTAAACCGGTCTCACAGGAGATGATCAAACCATAGAAAGATAGGGTGCCAGTCCTCTTGTACTTAAGTCGGCGTTGTGCCTTTTGAATTAATTTGGATGCAACTTCTGTGTTTCATCGTCAATTAGAATGTCCAAGGTATACAGTAAACATGAAGTGAAGCATCGGAATCTAAAACTGGTCTCACAGGAAAGGTTCTAAACATAGATATTAAGAAGAGTCAGTCCTCTTGTACTTAAGTCGGCATTGTGCCTTTAGAATTTAATACCGATGCAATTTCTGTATTTCATCGTCAATAAGAATGTCCAAGGTATACAGTAAACCTGAAGTGAAGCTTCACAATCTCAAACCGGTCTCACAGGAGAGGTTCTAAACATAGAATGTAAGAAGAGTCAGTCCTCTTGTACTTAAGTCGTCATTGTGCCTTTTGAATTTAATTCCGATGCAATTTCTGTGCTTCATCGTCAATAAGAAGGTCCAAGGTATACAGTAAACCTGAAGTGAAGCATCGGAATCTAAAACTGGACTCACAGGAGAGGTTTAAATCATAGAAAGTTAGAGTGTCAGTCCTCTTGTACTTAAGTCGGCATTGTCCCTTTTGAATTTTATTAAGATGCAATTTCTGTGCTTTATCGTCAATAAGAAGGTCCAAGGTATACAGTAAACCTGAAGTGACGCATCGGGATCTGAAACTGGACTCACAGGAGATGTTCAAATCATAGAAAGTTAGAGTGTCAGTCCTCTTGCACTTAAGTCGGCATTGTTCCTTTTGTATTAAATTCGGATGCAATTTCTGAGCTTCATCGTCATTAAGAAGGTCCAAGGTAAACAGTAAACCTGAAGTGAAGATTCGGAATCTAAAACTGGACTCACAGGAGAGGTTCAAATCATAGAAAGTTAGAGTGTAAGTCCTCTTGTACGTAAGTCGGCATCGCGCCTTTTGAATGTAATTCCGATGCAATTTCTGTGGTTCATCGTCAATAAGAAGGTCCAAGGTATACAGTAAACCTGAAGTGAAGCATCGCAATCTCAAACCGGTCTCACAGGAGAGTTTCAAAACATAGAATGTAAGAAGTGTCAGTCCGTTTGTACTTAAGTCGTCATTTTTCCTTTTGAATTTAAATCGGATGCAAGTTCTGAACTTCATCGTCAATAAGATGGTCCAAGGTATACAGTAAACCTGAAGTGAAGCGACGGAATCTAAAACTGGGCTCACAGGAGGGGTTCAAATCATAGAAAGTTAGAGTGTCATTCCTCTTGTACTTAAGTCGGCATTGTGCCTTTTGTATTAACCTCGGATGCAATTTCTGTGCTTCATCGTCAATAAGAAGGTCCAAGGTAGACAGTAAACCTGAAGTGAAGAATAGGAATCTACAACTGGACTCACAGGGGAGGTTCAAATCATAGCAAGTTTGAGTGTCTGTCCTCTTGTACTTAAGTCGGCATTGTGCCTTTTGTACTAAATTTGGATGCAATTTCTGTGTTTCATCGTCAATTAGAAGGTCCAAGGTATACAGTAAGCCTGAAGTGAAGCATTGGAATCTAAACCGGGTCTCACAGGAAAGGTTCTTAACATAGACAGTAAGAAGAGTCAGTCCTCCTGTACTTAAGTCGGCATTGTGCTTTTGTACTACATTTGGATGAAATTTCTCTGTTTCATCGTCAATAAGAAGGTCCAAGGTATACAGTAAACCTGAAGTGAAGCATTGCAATCTTAAACCGGTCTCACAGGAGATTTTCAAACCATAGAAAGATAGGGTGCCAGTCCTCTTGTACTTAAGTCGGCGCTGTGCCTTTTGAATTAATTTGGATGCAATTTCTGTGTTTCATCGTCAATTAGAAGGACCAAGGTATACAGTAAACATGAAGTGAAGCATCGGAATCTAAAACTGGTCTCACAGGAAAGGTTCTAAACATAGATATTAAGAAGAGTCAGTCCTCTTGTACTTAAGTCGGCATTGTGCCTTTCGAATTTAATTCCGATGCAATTTCTGTAATTCATCGTCAATAAGAATGTCCAAGGTATACAGTAAACCTGAAGTGAAGCTTCACAATCTCAAACCGGTCTCACAGGAGAGGTTCTAAACATAGAATGTAAGAAGAGTCAGTCCTCTTGTACTTAAGTCGTCGTTGTGCCTTTTGAATTTAATTCCGATGCAATTTCTGTGCTTCATCGTCAATAAGAAGGTCCAAGGTATACAGTAAACCTGAAGTGAAGCATCGGAATCTAAAACTGGACTCACAGGAGAGGTTTAAATCATAGAAAGTTAGAGTGTCAGTCCTCTTGTACTTAAGTCGGCATTGTCCTTTTGAATTTAATTAAGATGCAATTTCTGTGCTTCATCGTCAATAAGAAGGTCCAAGGTATACAGTAAACCTGAAGTGACGCATCGGGATCTGAAACTGGACTCACAGGAGATGATCAAATCATAGAAAGTTAGAATGTCAGTCCTCTTGCACTTAAGTCGGCATTGTTACTTTTGTATTAAATTCGGATGCAATTTCTGAGCTTCATCGTCAATAAGAAGGTCCAAGGTAAACAGTAAACCTGAAGTGAGGATTCGGAATCTAAAACTGGACTCACAGGAGAGGTTCAAATCATAGAAAGTTAGAGTGTAAGTCCTCTTGTACTTAAGTCGGCATCGCGCCTTTTGAATGTAATTCCGATGCAATTTCTGTGGTTCATCGTCAATAAGGAGGTCCAAGGTATACAGTAAACCTGAAGTGAAGCATCGCAATCTCAAACCGGTCTCACAGGAGAGTTTCAAAACATAGATTGTAAGGAGTGTCAGTCCTCTTGTACTTAAGTCGTCATTTTTCCTTTTGAATTTAATTCGGATGCAAGTTCTGTGCTTCATCGTCAATAAGATGGTCCAAGGTATACAGTAAACCTGAAGTGAAGCATCGGAATCTAAAACTGGGCTTACAGGAGATATTCAAATCATAGAAAGTTAGAGTGTCATTCCTCTTGTACTTAAGTCGGCATTGTGCCTTTTGTATTAACCTCGGATGCAATTTCTGTGCTTCATCGTCAATAAGAAGGTCCAAGGTAGACAGTAAACCTGAAGTGAAGAATAGGAATCTACAACTGGACTCACAGGGGAGGTTCAAATCATAGAAAGTTGGAGTGTCAGTCCTCTTGTACTTAAGTCGGCATTGTGCCTTTTGTACTAAATTTGGATGCAATTTCTGTGTTTCATCGTCAATTAGAAGGTCCAAGGTATACAGTAAACCTGAAGTGAAGCATTGGATTCTAAACCGGGTCTCACAGGAAAGGTTCTAAACATAGACAGTAAGAAGAGTCAGTCCTCCTGTACTTAAGTCGGCATCGCGCCTTTTGAATTTAATGCGGATGCAAGTTCTGTGCTTCATCGTCAATACGAAGGTCCAAGGTATACAGTAAACCTGAAGTAAAGAATCGGAATCTATAACTAGACTCACAGGAGAGGTTCAAATCATAGAAAGTTAGAGTGTCAGTCCTCTTGTACTTAAGTCGGCATCGTGCCTTTTGAATTAAATTCGGATGCAATTTGTGTGTTTCATCGTCAATTAGAAGGTCCAAGGTATACAGTACACCTGAAGTGAAGCATTGGAATCTAAACCTGGTCTCACAGGAATGGTTCTAAACGTAGACAGTAAGAAGAGTCAGTCCTCTTGTACTTAAGTCGGCATTGTGCCTTTTGTACTAAATTTGGATGCAATTTCTGTGGTTCATCGTCAATAAGACGGTCCTGGGTATACAGTAAACCTGATGTGAAACATCGCAATCTAAAACCGGTCTCACAGGAGAGGTTGTAAACATAGAATGTAAGAAGTGTCACTCCTCTAGTACTTAAGTCGGCATTGTGCCTTTTCTATTTAATTCAGATGCAATTTCTGTGTTTGATTATCAATAAGAAGGTCCAAGGGATAAAGTAAACCTGAAGTGAAGCATCGGAATCTAAAACTGGACTCACAGGAGAAGTTCAATTCATAGAGAGTTTAAGTGTCAGTCCTCTTGTACTTAAGTCGGGATTGTGCCTTTTGAATTTCATTCCGATGCAATTTCTGTGCTTCATCGTCAATAAGATGGTTCAAGGTATACAGTAAACCTGAAGTGATGCATCGGAATCCAAAACTGGACTCACAGGAGGGGGTGAAAACATAGAAAGTTAGAGTGTCAGTCCTCTTGTACTTAAGTCGGCATTGTGCCTTTTGTATTAAACTCGGATGCAATTTCTGTGCTTCATCGTCAATAAGAAGGTCCAAGGTGTACAGTAAAAATGAAGTGAAGCATCGGAATCTAAAACTGGACTCACAGGAGAGGTTCTAAACATAGGCAGTAAGAAGAGTCAGTCCTCTTGTACTTAAGTCGTTATTGTGCCTTTTGAATTTAATTCGGATGCAATTTCGGTGCTTCATCGGCAATAAGAACGTCCAAGGTATACAGTAAACCAGAAGTGAAGCATCGGAATCTAAAACTGGACTCACAGGGTAGGTTCAAATCATAGAAAATTAGAGGGCCATTCCTCTTGTACTTACGTCGGCATTGTGCTTTTGTATTAAATCCGGATGCAATTTTTGTGTCTCATCGTCATTAAAAAGGTCCAAGGGATACGGTAAACCTGAAGTGAAGAATCGGAATCTACAACTGGACTCAAAGGAGAGACTTAAATCATAGATAAGTAGAGTGTCAGTCCTCTTGTACTTAAGTCGGCATTGTGACTTTTGAATTTTTTCCGATACAATTTCTGTGCTTCATCGTCAATAAGAAGGTTCAAGGTATACAGTAAATCTAAAGTGAAGCGCCGGAATCTAAATCTGGACTCACAGGAGAGGTTCAAATCAAAGAAAGTTAGGGTGTCAGTCCTCTTGTACTTAAGTCGGCATTGAGCTTTATGTATTAAATTCGGATGCAGTATCTGTGTTTCATCGTCAATTAGAAGGTCCAAGGTATACAGTAAACCTGAATTGAGCATTGGAATCTAAAACCGGTCTCACAGGAGAGGTTTAAATCGTAAAAGTTAGAGTGTCAGTCCTCTTGTACTTAAGTCGGCATTGTGCCTTTTGTACTAAATTCGGATGCAATTTCTGTGCTTCATCGTCAATAAGAATGTCCAAGGAATACATTAAACCTGAAGTGAAGCATCGGAATCTAAAACTTGACTCACATGAGAGGTTCAAATCGTAGAAAGTCAGAGTTTCAGTCCTCTTGTGCTTAAGTCGGCATTGTGCCTTTTGTATTAAATTCGGATGCAATTTCTGTGTTTCATCGTCAATAGGAAGGTCCAAGGGATACAGAAAACGTGAAATGAAGCATCGCAATCTAAAACTGGACTCACAGGAGAGGATCAAATCATAGAAAGTTAGAGTGTCAGTCCACTTGTACTTATGTCGGCATTCTGCCTTTTGAATTTAATTCCGATTCAATTTGTTTGTTTCATCGTCAATAAGAAGGTCCAAGGGATACAGTAAACCTGAAGTGAAGCATCGGAATCTAAAACTGTACTCATAGGAGAGGATCTAAACATAGACAGTAAGAAGAGTCAGTCCTCTTGTAGTTAAGTCGGCATAGTGCCTATTGTATTGAATTCAGATGCAATTTCTGTGTTTCATCGTCAATAAGAAGGTCCAAGGTATACAGTAAACCTGAAGTGAAGCATCGGAATTTAAACCAGTCTCACAGGAGAGGTTCAAATCATAGAATGAAAGAAGTATCAGTTTTCTTGTACTTAAGTCGGCACTGTGCGTTTTGTGTTTAATTCCGATGCAATTTCTGTGTTTCATCGTCAATAAGAAGATCCAAGGGATACAGTAAACCTGAAGTGAAGCATCGGAATCTAAAACTGGACTCACAGGAGAGGATCAAATCATAGAAAGTTAGAGTGTTAGTCCTCATGTACTTAAGTAAGCATTGTGCTTTTTCAATTTAATTCCGATAAAATTTCTGTGTTTCATCGCCAATAAGAATGTCCAAGGTATACAATAATCCTGAAGTGAAGCATCGGAATTTAAAATTGGACTCACAGGAGAGGTTCAAATCATAGAAAGTTAGAGTGTCAGTCCTCTTGTATTTAAGTCGGCATTGTGCCATTTGAATTTAAATCCGATGAAATTTCTGTGTTTCATCGTCAACAAGAAGGTCCAAGGTATACAGTAAACCTGAAGTGAAGCATTGGAATCTAAAACAGGACTCACAGGAGAGGTTCCAATCATAGAAAGTTAGATGTCAGTCCTCTTGTTCTTAAGTCGGCATTGTGCCTTTTGCATTAAATTCGGTTGCAATTTCTGTGTTTCATCGACAATAGGAAGGTCCAAGGGATACAGTAAACCTGAAGTGAAGCATCGGAATCTAAAAGTGAACTCACAGGAAGGGTCTAAATCATATAAAGTTAGAGTGTCAGTCCTCTTGAACTTAAGTCGGCATTGTGCCTTTTGAATTTAATTCGGATGCAATTTCTGTGCTTGATCGTCAATAAGAAGGTCTAAGGTATACAGAAAAAACCTGAAGTGAAGCATCGGAATCTAAAACTGGACTCACATTAGAGGTTCCAATCATAGAAAGTTAGAGTGTCAGTCCTCTTGTACTGAGGTCGGCATTGAGCCTTTTGTATTAAATTCGGATGCAATTTCTGTGCATCATCGTCAGTAAGAAGGTCAAGGTATGAAGTAAACCTGTAGTGAAGCATCGGAATCTAAAACTGGACTCACAAGAGCGGTTCAAATCATAGAAAGTTAGAGTGTCAGTCCTCTTGTACTTAACTCGGCATTGTGCCTTTTGAATTTAATTCCGATGCAATTTCTGTACTTCATCGTCAATAAGAAGGTCCAAGGTGTACAGTAAACCTGAAGTGAAGCGTCGGAATCTAAAACTGGACTCACAGGAGAGGTTTAAATCATAGAAAGTTAGAGTGTCAGTCCTCTTGTACTTAACTCGGCATTGTGCCTTTTGAATTTAATTCAGATGCAATTTCTGTGCTTCATCGTCAATAAGAAGGTCCAAGGTATACAGTAAACCTGAAGTGAAGCATCGGAATCTAAAACTGGACTCACAGGAGAGGTTCTAAACATAGGCAGTAAGAAGAGTCAGTCCTCTTTTACCTAAGTCGGCATTGTCCCTTTTGAATTTTATTCAGATGCAATTTCTGTGCTTCATCGTCAATAAGAAGGTCCAAGGTGTACAGTAAACCTCAAGTGAAGAATCGGAATCTACAACTGGACTCAAAGGAGAGGTTTAAATCATAGAAAATTGGAGTGCCAGTCCTCTTGTACTTAAGTCGGCATTGTGCATTTTGAATCAATTTCGGATGCAATTTCTGTGTTTCATAGTCAATTAGAAGGTCCAAGGTATACAGTAAACATGAAGTGAAGCATCGGAATCTAAAACTGGTCTCACAGGAAAGGTTCTAAACACAGATATTAAGAAGAGTCAGTCCTCTTGTACTTAAGTCGGCATTGTGCCTTTTGAATTTAATTCCGATGCAATTTCTGTATTTCATCGTCAATAAGAAGGTCCAAGGTATACAGTAAACCTGAAGTGAAGCATCGGGATCTGAAACTGGACTCACAGGAGATGTTCAAATCATAGAAAGTTAGAGTGTCAGTCGTCTTTCACTTAAGTCGACATTGAGCCTTTTGTATTAAATTCGGATGCAATTTCTGAGCTTCATCGTCAATAAGAAGGTCCAAGGTATACAGTAAACCTAAGTGAAGATTCAAATCTAAAACTGGACTCACAGGAGAGGTTCAAATCATAGAAAGTTAGAGTGTCAGTTCTCTTGTACTTAAGTCGGCATCGCGCCTTTTGAATTTAATTCCGATGAAATTTCTGTGTTTCATCGTCAATAAGAAGGTCCAAGGTATACAGTAAACCTGAAGTGAAGCATTGCAATCTTAAACCGGTCTCACAGGAGATGTTCAAACCATAGAAAGATAGGGTGCCAGTCCTCTTGTACTTAAGTCGGCGTTGTGCCTTTTGAATTAATTTGGATGCAACTTCTGTGTTTCATCGTCAATTAGAATGTCCAAGGTATACAGTAAACATGAAGTGAAGCATCGGAATCTAAAACTGGTCTCACAGGAAAGGTTCTAAACATAGATATTAAGAAGAGTCAGTCCTCTTGTACTTAAGTCGGCATTGTGCCTTTCGAATTTAATTCCGATGCAATTTCTGTATTTCATCATCAATAAGAATGTCCAAGGTATACAGTAAACCTGAAGTGAAACTTCACAATCTCAAACCGGTCTCACAGGAGAGGTTCTAAACATAGAATGTAAGAAGAGTCAGTCCTCTTATACTTAAGTCGTCATTGTGCCTTTTGAATTTAATTCCGATGCAATTTCTGTGCTTCATCGTCAATAAGAAGGTCCAAGGTATACAGTAAACCTGAAGTGAAGCATCGGAATCTAAAACTGGACTCACAGGAGAGGTTTACATCATGGAAAGTTAGAGTGTCAGTCCTCTTGTACTTAAGTCGGCATTGTCCCTTTTGAATTTTATTAAGATGCAATTTCTGTGCTTTATCGTCAATAAGAAGGTCCAAGGTATACAGTAAACCTGAAGTGACGCATCGGGATCTGAAACTGGACTCACAGGAGATGTTCAAATCATAGAAAGTTAGAGTGTCAGTCCTCTTGCACTTAAGTCGGCATTGTTCCTTTTGTATTAAATTCGGATGCAATTTCTGAGCTTCGTCGTCATTAAGAAGGTCCAAGGTAAACAGTAAACCTGAAGTGAAGATTCGGAATCTAAAACTGGACTCACAGGAGAGGTTCAAATCATAGAAAGTTAGAGTGTAAGTCCTCTTGTACTTAAGTCGGCATCGCGCCTTTTGAATGTAATTCCGATGCAATTTCTGTGGTTCATCGTCAATAAGAAGGTCCAAGGTATACAGTAAACCTGAAGTGAAGCATCGCAATCTGAAACCGGTCTCGCAGGAGAGTTTCAAAACATAGAATGTAAGAAGTGTCAGTCCTCTTGTACTTAAGTCGTCATTTTTCCTTTTGAATTTAATTCGGATGCAAGTTCTGAGCTTCATCGTCAATAAGATGGTCCAAGGTATACAGTAAACCTGAAGTGAAGCATCGGAATCTAAAACTGGGCTCACAGGAGGGGTTCAAATCATAGAAAGTTAGAGTGTCATTCCTCTAGTACTTAAGTCGGCATTGTGCCTTTTGTATTAACCTCGGATGCAATTTCTGTGCTTCATCGTCAATAAGAAGGTCCAAGGTAGACAGTAAACCTGAAGTGAAGAATAGGAATCTACAACTGGACACACAGGGGAGGTTCAAATCATAGCAAGTTTGAGTGTCTGTCCTCTTGTACTTAAGTCGTCATTGTGCCTTTTGTACTAAATTTGGATGCAATTTCTGTGTTTCATCGTCAATTAGAAGGTCCAAGGTATACAGTAAACCTGAAGTGAAGCTTCACAATCTCAAACCGGTCTCACAGGAGAGGTTCTAAACATAGAATGTAAGAAGAGTCAGTCCTCTTGTACTTAAGTCGTCATTGTGCCTTTTGAATTTAATTCCGATGCAATTTCTGTGCTTCATCGTCAATAAGAAGGTCCAAGGTATACAGTAAACCTGAAGTGAAGCATCGGAATCTAAAACTGGACTCACAGGAGAGGTTTAAATCATAGAAAGTTAGAGTGTCAGTCCTCTTGTACTTAAGTCGGCATTGTCCCTTTTGAATTTAATTTAGATGCAATTTCTGTGCTTCATCGTCAATAAGAAGGTCCAAGGTATACAGTAAACCTGAAGTGACGCATCGGGATCTGAAACTGGACTCACAGGAGATGATCAAATCATAGAAAGTTAGAGTGTCAGTCCTCTTGCACTTAAGTCGGCATTGTGCCTTTTGAATTAAATTCGCATGCAATTTGTGTGTTTCATCGTCAATTAGAAGGTCCAAGGTATACAGTACACCTGAAGTGAAGCATTGGAATCTAAACCTGGTCTCACAGGAATGGTTCTAAACATAGACAGTAAGAAGAGTCAGTCCTCTTGTACTTAAGTCGGCATTGTGCCTTTTGTACTAAATTTGGATGCAATTTCTGTGGTTCATCGTCAATAAGACGGTCCTGGGTATACAGTAAACCTGATGTGAAACATCGCAATCTAAAACCGGTCTCACAGGAGAGGTTGTAAACATAGAATGTAAGAAGTGTCAGTCCTCTTGTACTTAAGTCGGCATTGTGCCTTTTCTATTTAATTCAGATGCAATTTCTGTGTTTGATTATCAATAAGAAGGTCCAAGGGATAAAGTAAACCTGAAGTGAAGCATCGGAATCTAAAACTGGACTCACAGGAGAAGTTCAAATCATAGAAAGTTTAAGTGTCAGTCCTCTTGTACTTAAGTCGGGATTGTGCCTTTTGAATTTCATTCCGATGCAATTTCTGTGCTTCATCGTCAATAAGATGGTTCAAGGTATACAGTAAACCTGAAGTGAAGCATCGGAATCCAAAACTGGACTCACAGGAGAGGGTGAAAACATAGAAAGTTAGAGAGCGAGTCCTCTTGTACGTAAGTAGGCATTGTGCCTTTTGTATTAAACTCGGATGCAATTTCTGTGCTTCATCGTCAATAAGAAGGTCCAAGGTGTACAGTAAAAATGAAGTGAAGCATCGGAATCTAAAACTGGACTCACAGGAGAGGTTCTAAACATAGGCAGTAAGAAGAGTCAGTCCTCTTGTACTTAAGTCGTTATTGTGCCTTTTGAATTTAATTCGGATGCAATTTCGGTGCTTCACCGGCAATAAGAACGTCCAAGGTATACAGTAAACCAGAAGTGAAGCATCGGAATCTAAAACTGGACTCACAGGAGAGGTTCAAATCATAGAAAATTAGAGGGCCATTCCTCTTGTACTTAAGTCGGCATTGTGTTTTTGTATTAAATCCGGATGCAATTATTGTGTCTCATCGTCATTAAAAAGGTCCAAGGGATACAGTAAACCTGACGTGAAGAATCGGAATCTACAACTGGACTCATAGGAGAGGTTTAAATCATAGAAAGTTAGAGTATTAGTCCTCTTGTACTTAAGTCGGCATTGAGCTTTATGTAGTAAATTCGGATGCAGTATCTGTGTTTCATCGTCAATTAGAAGGTCCAAGGTATACAGTAAACCTGAATTGAGCATCGGAATCTAAAACCGGTCTCACAGAAGAGGTTTAAATCATAGAAAATTAGAGGGCCATTCCTCTTGTACTTACGTCGGCATTGTGCTTTTGTATTAAATCCGGATGCAATTTTTGTGTCTCATCGTCATTAAAAAGGTCCAAGGGATACAGTAAACCTGAAGTGAAGAATCGGAATCTACAACTGGACTCAAAGGAGGGGTTTAAATCATAGAAAGTTAGAGTGTCAGTCCTCTTGTACTTAAGTCGGCATTGTGCCTTTTGAATTTTTTCCGATACAATTTCTGTGCTTCATCGTCAATAAGATGGTTCAAGGTATACAGTAAATCTAAAGTGAAGCGCCGGAATCTAAAACTGGACTCACAGGAGAGGTTCAAATCAAAGAAAGTTAGAGTGTCAGTCCTCTTGTACTTAAGTCGGCATTGTGCCTTTTGTACTAAATTCGGATGCAATTTCTGTGCTTCATCGTCCATACGAATGTCCAAGGAATACATTAAACCTGAAGTGAAGCATCGGAATCTAAAACTTGACTCACATGAGAGGTTCAAATCGTAGAAAGTCAGAGTTTCAGTCCTCTTGTACTTAAGTCGGCATTGTGCCTTTTGTATTAAATTCGGATGCAGTATCTGTGTTTCATCGTCAATTAGAAGGTCCAAGGTATACAGTAAACCTGAATTGAGCATCGGAATCTAAAACCGGTCTCACAGGAGAGGTTTAAATCGTAAAAGTTGGAGTGTCAGTCCTCTTGTACTTAAGTCGGCATTGTGCCTTTTGTACTAAATTCGGATGCAATTTCTGTGCTTCATCGTCCATACGAATGTCCAAGGAATACATTAAACCTGAAGTGAAGCATCGGAATCTAAAACTTGACTCACATGAGAGGTTCAAATCGTAGAAAGTCAGAGTTTCAGTCCTCTTGTACTTAAGTCGGCATTGTGCCTTTTGTATTAAATTCGGATGCAATTTCTGTGTTTCATCGTCAATAGGAAGGTCCAAGGGATACAGTAAACGTGAAATGAAGCATCGCAATCTAAAACTGGACTCACAGGAGAGGATCAAATCATTGAAAGTTAGAGTGTCAGTCCACTTGTACTTATGTCGGCATTGTGCCATTTGAATTTAATTCCGATGCAGTTTGTTTGTTTCATCGTCAATAAGAAGGTCCAAGATATACAGTAAACCTGAGTTGAAGCATCGGAATCTATAACTGGACTCACAGGAGATGTTCAAATCATAGAAAGTTAGAGCGTCTGTCCTCTTGTACATATGTCGGCATTGTGCCTTTTGAATTTAATTCCGATTCAATTTCTGTGTTTCATCGTCAATAAGAAGATCCAAGGGATACAGTAAACCTGAAGTGAAGCATCGGAATTTAAACCAGTCTCACAGGAGAGGTTCAAATCATAGAATGTAAGAAGTATCAGTTTTCTTGTACTTAAGTCGGCACTGTGCCTTTTGTGTTTAATTCCGATGCAATTTCTGTGTTTCATCGTCAATAAGAAGATCCAAGGGATACAGTAAACCTGAAGTGAAGCATCGGAATCTAAAACTGGACTCACAGGAGAGGATCAAATCATAGAAAGTTAGAGTGTTAGTCCTCATGTACTTAAGTTAACATTGTGCTTTTTCAATTTAATTCCGATTAAATTTCTGTGCTTCATAGTCAATAAGAATGTCCAAGGTATACAATAATCCTTAAGTGAAGCATCGGAATTTAAAATTGGACTCACAGGAGAGGTTCAAATCATAGAAAGTTAGAGTGTCAGTCCTCTTGTACTTAAGTCGGCATTGTGCCATTTGAATATAAATCCGATGAAATTTCTGTGTTTCATCGTCAACAAGAAGGTCCAAGGTATACACTAAACCTGAAGTGAAGCATTGGAATCTAAAACAGGACTCACAGGAGAGATTCCAATCATAGAAAGTTAGATGTCAGTCCTCTTGTTCTTAAGTCGGCATTGTGCCTTTTGCATTAAATTCGGATGCAATTTCTGTGTTTCATCGACAATAAGAAGGTCCAAGGGATACAGTAAACCTGAAGTGAAGCATCGGAATCTAAAAGTGAACTCACAGGAAAGGTCCAAATCATATAAAGTTAGAGTGTCAGTCCTCTTGAACTTAAGTCGGCATTGTGCCTTTTGAATTTAATTCGGATGCAATTTCTGTGCTTGATCGTCAATAAGAAGGTCTAAGGTATACAGAAAAAACCTGAAGTGAAGCATCGGAATCTAAAACTGGACTCACATTAGAGGTTCCAATCATAGAAAGTTAGAGTGTCAGTCTTCTTGTACTGAAGTCGGCATTGAGCCTTTTGTATTAAATTCGGATGCAATTTCTGTGCATCATCGTCAGTAAGAAGGTCAAGGTATGAAGTAAACCTGTAGTGAAGCATCGGAATCTAAAACTGGACTCACAAGAGCGGTTCAAATCATAGAAAGTTAGAGTGTCAGTCCTCTTGTACTTAACTCGGCATTGTGCCTTTTGAATTTAATTCCGATGCAATTTCTGTACTTCATCGTCAATAAGAAGGTCCAAGCTATACAGTAAACCTGAAGTGAAGCATCGGAATCTAAAACTGGACTCACAGGAGAGGTTTAAATCATAGAAAGTTAGAGTGTCAGTCCTCTTGTACTTAAGTCGGCATTGTCCCTTTTGAATTTAATTCAGATGCAATTTCTGTGCTTCATCGTCAATAAGAAGGTCCAAGGTGAACAGTAAACCTGAAGTGAAGATTCGGAATCTAAAACTGGACTCACAGGAGAGGTTCAAATCATAGAAAGTTAGAGTGTAAGTCTTCTTGTACTTAAGTCGGCATCGCGCCTTTTGAATGTAATTCCGATGCAATTTCTGTGGTTCATCGTCAATAAGAAGGTCCAAGGTATACAGTAAACCTGAAGTGAAGCATCGCAATCTCAAACCGGTCTCACAGAAGAGTTTCAAAACATAGAATGTAAGAAGTGTCAGTCCTCTTGTACTTAAGTCGTCATTTTTTTCTTTTGAATTTAATTCGGATGCAAGTTCTGAGCTTCATCGTCAATAAGATGGTCCAAGGTATACAGTAAACCTGAAGTGAAACATCGGAATCTAAAACTGGGCTCACAGGAGGGGTTCAAATCATAGAAAGTTAGAGTGTCATTCCTCTTGTACTTAAGTCGGCATTGTGCCTTTTGTATTAACCTCTGATGCAATTTCTGTGCTTCATCGTCAATAAGAAGGTCCAAGGTAGACAGTAAACCTGAAGTGAAGAATAGGAATCTACAACTGGACTCACAGGGGAGGTTCAAATCATAGCAAGTTTGATTGTCTGTCCTCTTGTACTTAAGTCGTCATTGTGCCTTTTGAATTTAATTCCGATGCAATTTCTGTGCTTCATCGTCAATAAGAAGGTCCAAGGTATACTGTAAACCTGAAGTGAAGCATCGGAATCTAAAACTGGACTCACAGGAGAGGTTTAAATCATAGAAAGTTAGAGTGTCAGTCCTCTTGTACTTAAGTCGGCATTGTCCCTTTTGAATTTATTTAAGATGCAATTTCTGTGTTTCATCGTCAATAAGAAGTTCCAAGGTATACAGTAAACCTGAAGTGACGCATCGGGATCTGAAACTGGACTCACAGGAGATGATCAAATCATAGAAAGTTAGAGTGTCAGTCCTCTTGCACTTAAGTCGGCATTGTTCCTTTTGTATTAAATTCGGATGCAATTTCTGAGCTTCATCGTCAATAAGAAGGTCCGAGGTAAACAGTAAACCTGAAGTGAGGATTCGGAATCTAAAACTGGACTCACAGGAGAGGTTCAAATCATAGAAAGTTAGAGTGTAAGTCCTCTTGTACTTAAGTCGGCATCGCGCCTTTTGAATGTAATTCCGATGCAATTTCTGTGGTTCATCGTCAATAAGAAGGTCCAAGGTATACAGTAAACCTGAAGTGAAGCATCGCAATCTCAAACCGGTCTCACAGGAGAGTTTCAAAACATAGATTGTAAGGAGTGTCAGTCCTCTTGTACTTAAGTCGTCATTTTTCCTTTTGAATTTAATTCGGATGCAAGTTCTGTGCTTCATCGTCAATAAGATGGTCCAAGGTATACAGTAAACCTGAAGTGAAGCATCGGAATCTAAAACTGGGCTCACAGGAGAGGTTCAAATCATAGAAAGTTAGAGTGTCATTCCTCTTGTACTTAAGTCGGCATTGTGTCTTTTGTATTAACCTCGGATGCAATTTCTGTGCTTCATCGTCAATAAGAAGGTCCAAGGTAGACAGTAAACCTGAAGTGAAGAATAGGAATCTACAACTGGACTCACAGGGGAGGTTCAAATCATAGAAAGTTGGAGTGTCAGTCCTCTTGTACTTAAGTCGGCATTGTGCCTTTTGTACTAAATTTGGATGCAATTTCTGTGTTTCATCGTAAATTAGAAGGTCCAAGGTATACAGTAAACCTGAAGTGAAGCACTGGAATCTAAACCGGGTCTCACAGGAAAGGTACTAAACATAGACAGTAAGAAGTGTCAGTCCTCCTGTACTTAAGTCGGCATCGCGCCTTTTGAATTTAATTCCGATGCAATTTCTGTGTTTCATCGTCAATAAGAAGGTCCAAGGTATACAGTAAACCTGAAGTGAAGCATCGCAATCTCAAACCGGTCTCACAGGAGAGGTTCAAAACATAGAATGTAAGAAGTGTCAGTCCTCTTGTACTTAAGTCGTCATTTTTCCTTTTGAATTTAATTCGGATGCAAGTTCTGTGCTTCATCGTCAATACGAAGGTCCAAGATATACAGTAAACCTGAAGTAAAGAATCGGAATCTATAACTGGACTCACAGGAGAGGTTCAAATCATAGAAAGTTAGAGTATCAGTCCTCTTGTACTTAAGTCGGCATTGTGCCTTTTGAATTAAATTCGGATGCAATTTGTGTGTTTCATCGTCAATTAGAAGGTCCAAGGTATACAGTACACCTGAAGTGAAGCATTGGAATCTAAACCTGGTCCCACAGGAATGGTTCTAAACATAGACAGTAAGAAGAGTCAGTCCTCTTGTACTTAAGTCAGCATTGTGCCTTTTGTACTAAATTTGGATGCAAATTCTGTGGTTCATCGTCAATAAGACGGTCCTGGGTATACAGTAAACCTGATGTGAAACATCGCAATCTAAAACCGGTCTCACAGGAGAGGTTGTAAACATAGAATGTAAGAAGTGTCAGTCCTCTTGTACTTAAGTCGGCATTGTGCCTTTTCTATTTAATTCAGATGCAATTTCTGTGTTTGATTATCAATAAGAAGGTCCAAGGGATAAAGTAAACCTGAAGTGAAGCATCGGAATCTAAAACTGGACTCACAGGAGAAGTTCAAATCATAGAAAGTTTAAGTGTCAGTCCTCTTGTACTTAAGTCGGGATTGTGCCTTTTGAATTTCATTCCGATGCAATTTCTGTGCTTCATCGTCAATAACATGGTTCAAGGTATACAGTAAACCTGAAGTGAAGCATCGGAATCCAAAACTGGACTCACAGGAGAGGGTGAAAACATAGAAAGTTAGAGAGCCAGTCCTCTTGTACGTAAGTAGGCATTGTGCCTTTTGTATTAAATTCGTATGCAATTTCTGTGTTTCATAGTCAATTAGAAGGTCCAAGATATACAGTAAACCTGAATTGAAGCATCGGAATCTAAAACCGGTCTCACAGGAGAGGTTCAATTCATAGAAAGTTAGAGTGTCAGTCCTCTTGTACTTAAGTCGGCATTGTGCCTTTTTTATTAAACTCGGATGCAATTTCTGTGCTTCATCGTCAATAAGAAGGTCCAAGGTGTACAGTAAAAGTGAAGTAAAGCATCGGAATCTAAAACTGGACTCACAGGAGAGGTTCTAAACATAGGCAGTAAGAAGAGTCAGTCCTCTTGTACTTAAGTCGTTATTGTGCCTTTTGAATTTAATTCGGATGCAATTTCGGTGCTTCATCGGCAATAAGAACGTCCAAGGTATACAGTAAACCAGAAGTGAAGCATCGGAATCTAAAACTGGACTCACAGGAGAGGTTCAAATCATAGAAAATTAGAGGGCCATTCCTCTTGTACTTACGTCGGCATTGTGCTTTTGTATTAAATCCGGATGCAATTTTTGTGTCTCATCGTCATTAAAAAGGTCCAAGGGATAGAGTAAACCTGAAGTGAAGAATCGGAATCTACAACTGGACTCAAAGGAGAGGTTTAAATCATAGAAAAGTAGAGTGTCAGTCCTCTTGTACTTAAGTCGGCATTGTGCCTTTTGAATTTTTTCCGATACAATTTCTGTGCTTCATCGTCAATAAGAAGGTTCAAGGTATACAGTAAATGTAAAGTGAAGCGCCGGAATCTAAAACTGGACTCACAGAAGAGGTTCAAATCAAAGAAAGTTAGAGTGTCAGTCCTCTTGTACTTAAGTCGGCATTGAGCTTTATGTATTAAATTCGGATGCAGTATCTGTGTTTCATCGTCAATTAGAAGGTCCAAGGTATACAGTAAACCTGAATTGAGCATCGGAATCTAAAACCGGTCTCACAGGAGAGGTTTAAATCGTAAAAGTTAGAGCGTCAGTCCTCTTGTACTTAAGTCGGCATTGTGCCTTTTGTACTAAATTCGGATGCAATTTCTGTGCTTCATCGTCAATAAGAATGTCCAAGGAATACATTAAACCTGAAGTGAAGCATCGGAATCTAAAACTTGACTCACATGAGAGGTTCAAATCGTAGAAAGTCAGAGTTTTAGTCCTCTTGTACTTAAGTCGGCATTGTGCCTTTTGTATTAAATTCGGATGCAATTTCTGTGTTTCATCGTCAATAGGAAGGTCCAAGGGATACAGTAAACGTGAAATGAAGCATCGCAATCTAAAACTGGGCTCACAGGAGAGGATCAAATCATTGAAAGTTAGAGTGTCAGTCCACTTGTACTTATGTCGGCATTGTGCCATTTGAATTTAGTTCCGATGCAATTTGTTTGTTTCATCGTCAATAAGAAGATTCAAGATATACAGTAAACCTGAGTTGAAGCATCGGAATCTACAACTGGACTCACAGGAGATGTTCAAATCATAGAAAGTTAGAGCGTCTGTCCTCTTGTACATATGTCGGCATTGTGCCTTTTGAATTTAATTCCGATTCAATTTCTGTGTTTCATCGTCAATAAGAAGGTCCAAGGGATACAGTAAACCTGAAGTGAAGCATCGGAATCTAAAACTGTACTCATAGGAGAGGATCTAAACATAGACAGTAAGAAGAGTCGGTCCTCTTGTACTAAAGTCGGCATTGTGCCTATTGTATTGAATTCAGATGCAATTTCTCTGTTTCATCGTCAATAAGAAGGTCCAAGGTATACAGTAAACCTGAAGTGAAGCATCGGAATTTAAACCAGTCTCACAGGAGAGGTTCAAATCATAGAATGTAAGAAGTATCAGTTATCTTGTACTTAAGTCGGCACTGTGCCTTTTGTGTTTAATTCCGATGCAATTTCTGTGTTTCATCGTCAATAAGAAGATCCAAGGGATACAGTAAACCTGAAGTGAAGCATTGGAATCTGAAACTGGACTCACAGGAGAAGATCAAATCATAGAAAGTTAGAGTGTTAGTCCTCATGTACTTAAGTAAGCATTGTGCTTTTTCAATTTAATTCCGATAATATTTCTGTGCTTCATCGTCAATAAGAATGTCCAAGGTATACAATAATCCTGAAGTGAAGCATCGGAATTTAAAATTGGACTCCAAGGAGAGGTTCAAATCATAGAAAGTTAGAGTGTCAGTCCTCTTGTACTTAAGTCGGCATTGTGCCATTTGAATTTAAATCCGATGAAATTTCTGTGTTTCATCGTCAACAAGAGGGTCCAAGGTATACAGTAAACCTGAAGTGAAGCATTGGAATCTAAAACAGGACTCACAGGAGAGGTTCCAATCATAGAAAGTTAGATGTCAGTCCTCTTGTTCTTAAGTCGGCATTGTGCCTTTTGCATTAAATTCGGATGCAATTTCTGTGTTTCATCGACAATAAGAAGGTCCAAGGGATACAGTAAGCCTGAAGTGAAGCATCGGAATCTAAAAGTGAACTCACAGGAAAGGTCCAAATCATATAAAGTTAGAGTGTCAGTCCTCTTGTACTGAAGTCGGCATTGAGCCTTTTGTATTAAATTCGGATGCAATTTCTGTGCATCATCGTCAGTAAGAAGGTCAAGGTATGAAGTAAACCTGTAGTGAAGCATCGGAATCTAAAACTGGACTCACAAGAGCGGTTCAAATCATAGAAAGTTAGAGTGTCAGTCCTCTTGTACTTAACTCGGCATTGTGCCTTTTGAATTTAATTCCGATGCAATTTCTGTACTTCATCGTCAATAAGAAGGTCCAAGGTATACAGTAAACCTGAAGTGAAGCAATGGAATCTAAAACTGGACTCACAGGAGAGGTTTAAATCATAGAAAGTTAGAGTGTCAGTCCTCTTGTACTTAAGTCGGCATTGTCCCTTTTGAATTTAATTCAGATGCAATTTCTGTGCTTCATCGTCAATAAGAAGGTCCAAGGTATACGGTAAACCTGAAGTGAAGCATCGGGATCTGAAACTGGACTCACAGGAGATGTTCAAATCATAGAAAGTTAGAGTGTCAGTCCTCTTGCACTTAAGTCGGCATTGTGCCTTTTGTATTAAATTCGGATGCAATTTCTGAGCATCATCGTCAATAAGAAGGTCCAAGGTACACAGTAAACCTGAAGTGAAGCATCGGAATCTAAAACTGGACTCACAGGAGAGGTTCTAAACATAGGCAGTAAGAAGAGTCAGTCCTCTTGTACCTAAGTCGTTATTGTGCCTTTTGAATTTAATTCGGATGCAATTTCTGTGCTTCATCGGCAATAAGAACGTCCAAGGTATACAGTAAACCTGAACTGAAGCATCGGAATCTAAAACTGGACTCACAGGAGAGGTTGAAATCATAGAAAGTTAGAGTGCATTTCCTCTTGTACTAAAGTCTTCATTATGCCTTTGAATTAAACTCGGATGCAATTTCTGTGCTTCATCGTCAATAAGATCGTCCAAGGTGTACAGTAAACCTCAAGTGAAGAATCGGAATCTACAACTGGACTCAAAGGAGAGGTTTAAATCATAGAAAATTAGAGTGTCAGTTCTCTTGTACTTAAGTCGGCATTGTGCCTTTTGAATTTCTTTCCGATACAATTTCTGTGCTTCATCGTCAATAAGAAGTTTCAAGGCATACGGTAACCCTGAACTGAAGAATAGGAATCTACAACTCGACTCACAGGGGAGGTTCAAATCATAGAAGGATAGGGTGCCAGTCCTCTTGTACTTAAGTCGGCATTGTGCATTTTGAATTAATTTCGGATGCAATTTCTGTGTTTCATCGTCAATTAGAAGGTCCAAGGTATACAGTAAACATGAAGTTAAGCATCGGAATCTAAAACTGGTCTCACAGGAAAGGTTCTAAACACAGATATTAAGAAGAGTCAGTCCTCTTGTACTTAAGTCGGCATTGTGCCTTTTCAATTTAATTCCGATGCAATTTCTGTATTTCATCGTCAATAAGAAGGTCCAAGGTATACAGTAAACCTGAAGTGAAGCATCGGGATCTGAAACTGGACTCACAGGAGATGTTCAAATCATAGAAAGTTAGAGTGTCAGTCGTCTTGCACTTAAGTCGGCATTGTGCCTTTTGTATTAAATTCGGATGCAATTTCTGAGCTTCATCGTCAATAAGAAGGTCCAAGGTATACAGTAAACCTAAGTGAAGATTCAAATCTAAAACTGGACTCACAGGAGAGGTTCAAATCATAGAAAGTTAGAGTGTCAGTTCTCTTGTACTTAAGTCGGCATCGCGCCTTTTGAATTTAATTCCGATGAAATTTCTGTGTTTCATCGTCAATAAGAAGGTCCAAGGTATACAGTAAACCTGAAGTGAAGCATCGCAATCTCAAACCGGTCTCACAGGAGAGGTTCAAAACATAGAATGTAAGAAGTGTCTGTCCTCTTGTACTTAAGTCGTCATTGTGCCTTTTCAATTAAATTCGGATGCAATTTGTGTGTTTCATAGTCAATTAGAAAGTCCAAGGTATACAGTAAACCTGAAGTGAAGCATCGGAATCTAAAACTGGGCTCACAGGAGAGGTTCAAATAATAGAAAGTTAGAGTGTCATTCCTCTTGTACTTAAGTCGGCATTGTGCCTTTTGTATTAACCTCGGATGCAATTTCTGTGCTTCATCGTCAATACGAAGGTCCAAGGTAGACAGTAAACCTGAAGTGAAGAATAGGAATCTACAACTGGACTCACAGGGGAGGTTCAAATCATAGAAAGTTAGACTGTCAGTCGTCTTGTACTTCAGTCGGCATTGTGCCTTTTGTATTAACCTCGGATGCAATTTCTGTGCTTCATCGTCAATACGAAGGTCCAAGGTAGACAGTAAACCTGAAGTGAAGAATAGGAATCTACAACTCGACTCACAGGGGAGGTTCAAATCATAGAAGGATAGGGTGCCAGTCCTCTTGTACTTAAGTCGGCATTGTGCATTTTGAATTAATTTCGGATGCAATTTCTGTGTTTCATCGTCAATTAGAAGGTCCAAGGTGTACAGTAAACCTGAAGTGAAGCATCGGAATCTAAAACTGGACTCACAGGAGAGGTTCTAACCATAGGCAGTAAGAAGAGTCAGTCCTCTTGTACTTATGTCGTTATTGTGCCTTTTGAATTTCATTCGGATGCAATTTCTGTGCTTCATCGGCAATAAGAACGTCCAAGGTATACAGTAAACCTGAAGTGAAGCATCGGAATCTAAAACTGGACTCACGGGAGAGGTTCAAATCATAGAAAGTTAGAGTGCCATTACTCTTGTACTTATGTCGGCATTGTGCCTTTTGTATTAAATCCGGATGCAATTTTTGTGTCTCATCGTCATTAAAAATGTCCAAGGGATACAGTTAACCTGAAGTGAAGAATCGGGATCTACAACTGGACTCAAAGGAGAGGTTTAAATCATAGAAAAGTAGAGTGTCAGTCCTCTTGTACTTAAGTCGGCATTGTGCCTTTTGAATTTCTTTCCGATACAATTTCTGTGCTTCATCGTCAATAAGAAGGTTCAAGGTATACAGTAAGTCTAAAGTGAAGCATCGGAATCTAAAACTGGACTCACAGGTGAGGTTCAAATCAAAGAAAGTTAGAGTGTCAGTCCTCTTGTACTTAAGTCGGCATTGTGCTTTATGTATTAAATTCGGATGCAGTATCTATGTTTCATGGTCAATTAGAAGCTCCAAGGTATATAGTAAACCTGAATTGAGCATCGGAATCTAAAACCGGTCTCACAGGAGAGGTTTAAATCGTAAAAGTTAGAGTGTCAGACCTCTTGTACTTAAGTCGGCATTGTGCCTTTTGTACTAAATTCGGATGCAATTTCTATGCTTCATCGTCAATAAGGAGGTTCAAGGCATACAGTAAACCTGAACTGAAGAATGGGAATCTACAACTGGACTCACAGGGGAGGTTCAAATCATAGAAAGCTAGAGTGTCAGTCCTCTTGTACTTAAGTCGGCATTGTGCCCTTTGAATTAAATTCGGATGCAATTTCTGTGTTTCATCGTCAATTAGAAGGTCCAAGGTATACAGTAAACCTGAAGTGAAGCATTGGAATCTAATCCGGGTCTCACAGGAAAGGTTTTAAACATAGACAGTAAGGAGGGTCAGTCCTCTTGTACTTAAGTCGGCATTGTGCCTTTTGTACTACATTTGGATGCAATTTCTCTGTTTCATCGTCAATAAGAAGGTCCAAGGTATACAGTAAACCTGAAGTGAAGCATTGCAATCTTAAACCGGTCTCACAGGAGATGTTCAAATCATAGAAAGATAGGGTGCCAGTCCTCTTGTACTTAAGTCGGCATTGTGCATTTTGAATTAATTTCGGATGCAATTTCTGTGTTTCATCGTCAATTAGAAGGTCCAAGGTATACAGTAAACATGAAGTGAAGCATCGGAATCTAAAACTGGTCTCACAGGAAAGGTTCTAAACACAGATATTAAGAAGTGTCAGTCCTCTTGTACTTAACTCGGCATTGTGCCTTTTGAATTTAATTCCGATGCAATTTCTGTATTTCATCGTCAATAAGAAGGTCCAAGGTATACAGTAAACCTGAAGTTAAGCATCGGGATCTGAAACTGGACTCACAGGAGATGTTCAAATCATAGAAAGTTAGAGTGTCAGTCGTCTTGCACTTAAGTCGGCATTGTGCCTTTTGTATTAAATTCGGATGCAATTTCTGAGCTTCATCGTTAATAAGAAGGACCAAGGTATACAGTAAACCTAAGTGAAGATTCAAATCTAAAACTGGACTCACAGGAGAGGTTCAAATCATAGAAAGTTAGAGTGTCAGTCCTCTTGTACTTAAGTCGGCATTGTGCCTTTTCAATTAAATTCGGATGCAATTTGTGTGTTTCATAGTCAATTAGAAAGTCCAAGGTATACAGTAAACCTGAAGTGAAGCATCGGAATCTAAAACTGGGCTCACAGGAGAGGTTCAAATCATAGAAAGTTAGAGTGTCATTCCTCTTGTACTTAAGTCGGCATTGTGCCTTTTGTATTAACCTCGGATGCAATTTCTGTGCTTCATCGTCAATAAGAAGGTCCAAGGTAGACAGTAAACCTGAAGTGAAGAATAGGAATCTACAACTGGACTCACAGGGGAGGTTCAAATCATAGAAAGTTAGAGTGTCAGTCCTATTGTACTTCAGTCGGCATTGTGCCCTTTGAATTAAATTCGGATGCAATTTCTGTGTTTCATCGTCAATTAGAAGGTCCAAGGTATACAGTAAACCTGAAGTAAAGCATCGCAATCTAAAGCCGGTCTCACAGGAGAGGTTGTAAACATAGAATGTAAGAAGTGTCAGTCCTCTTGTACTTAAGTCGGCATTGTGCCTTTACTATTTAATTCGGATACAATTTCTGTGTTTGATCATCAATAAGAAGGTCCACGGGATAAAGTATACCTGAAGTGAAGCATCGGAATCTAAAACTGGACTCACAGGAGAAGTTCAAATCATACAAAGTTTAAGTGTCAGTCCTCTTGTACTTAAGCCGGGATTGTGCCTTTTGAATTTTTTTCCGATGCAATTTCTGTGCTTCATCGTCAATAAGATGGTTCAAGGTATACAGTAAACCTGAAGTGAAGCACCGGAATCCAAAACTGGACTCACAGGAGAGGGTGAAAACATAGAAAGTTAGAGAGTCAGTCCTCTTGTACGTAAGTCGACATTGTGCCTTTTGTATTAAATTCGTATGCAATTTCTGTGTTTCATCGTCAATTAGAAGGTCCAAGATATACAGTAAACCTGAATTGAAGCATCGGAATCTAAAACCGGTCTCACAGGAGAGGTTCAATTCATAGAAAGGTAGAGTGTCAGTCCTCTTGTACTTAAGTCGGCATTGTGCCTTTTGTATTAAACTCGGATGCAATTTCTGTGCTTCATCGTCAATAAGAAGGTCCAAGGTGTACAGTAAACCTGAAGTGAAGCATCGGAATCTAAAACTGGACTCACAGGAGAGGTTCTAAACATAGGCAGTAAGAAGAGTCAGTCCTCTTGTACTTAAGTCGTTATTGTGCCTTTTGAATTAATTTCGGATGCAATTTCTGTGCTTCATCGGCAATAAGAACGTCCAAGGTATACAGTAAACCTGAAGTGAAGCATCGGAATCTAAAACTGGACTCACAGGAGAGGTTCAAATCATAGAAAGTTAGAGTGCCATTCCTCTTGTACTTATGTCGGCATTGTGCCTTTTGTATTAAATCCGGATGCAATTTTTGTGTCTCATCGTCATTAAAAAGGTCCAAGGGATACAGTAAACCTGAAGTGAAGAATCGGAATCTACAACTGGACTCAAAGGAGAGGTTTAAATCATAGACAAGTAGAGTGTCAGTCCTCTTGTACTTAAGTCGGCATTGTGCCTTTTGAATTTGTTTCCGATACAATTTCTGTGCTTCATCGTCAATAAGAAGGTTCAAGGTATACAGTAAGTCTAAAGTGAAGCATCGGAATCCAAAACTGGACTCACAGGAGAGGTTCAAATCAAAGAAAGTTAGAGTGTCAGCCCTCTTGTACTTAAGTCGGCGTTGTGCTTTATGTATCAAATTCGGATGCAGTATCTATGTTTCATCGTCAATTAGAAGGTCCAAGGTATAAAGTAAACCTGAATTGAGCATCGGAATCTAAAACCGGTCTCACAGGAGAGGTTTCAATCGTAAAAGTTAGAGTGTCAGTCCACTTGTACTTAAGTCGGCATTGTGCCTTTTGTACTAAATTCGGATGCAATTTCTGTGCTTCATCGTCAATAAGAAGGTCCAAGGAACACATTAAACCTGAAGTGAAGCATCGGAATCTATAACTGGACTCACAGGAGAGGTTAATATCGTAGAAAGTCAGAGTTTCAGTGCTCTTGTACTTAAGTCTGCATTGTGCCTTTTGTATTAAATTCGGATGCAATTTCTGTGTTTCATCGTCAATAGGAAGGTCCAAGGGATACAGTAAACGTGAAATGAAGCATCGCAATCTAAAACTGGACTCACAGGAGAGAATCAAATCATTGAAAGTTAGAGTGTCAGTCCACTTGTACTTATGTCGGCATTGTGCCATTTGAATTTAATTCCGATGCAATTTCTTTGTTTCATCGTCAATAAGAAGGTCCAAGATATACAGTAAACCTGAAGTGAAGCATCGGAATCTAAAACAGGACTCACAGGAGAGGATCAAATCATAGAAAGTTAGAGTGTTAGTCCTCATGTACTTAAGTAGGCATTGTGCCTTTTCAATTTAATTCCGATAAAATTTCTGAGCTTCATCGTCAATAAGAAGATCCAAGGTATACAATAATCCTGAAGCGATGCATCGGAATCTAAAATTGGACTCACAGGAGAGGTTCAAATCATAGAATGTAAGAAGTATCAGTCCTCTTGTACTTAAGTCGGCATTGTGCCTTGTGTGTTTAATTCCGATGCAATTTCTGTGTTTCATCGTCAATAAGAAGATCCAAGGGATACAGTAAACCTGAAGTGAAGCATCGGAATCTAAAACTGGACTCACAGGAGAGGATCAAATCATAGAAAGTTAGAGTGTTAGTCCTCTTGTACTTAAGTAGGCATTGTGCCTTTCCAATTTAATTCCGATAAAATTTCTGTGCTTCATCGTCAATAAGAAGGTCCAAGGTATACAAAAATCCTGAAGTGAAGCATCGGAATCTAAAATTGGACTCACAGGAGAGGTTCAAATCATAGAAAGTTAGAGTGTCAGTCCTCTTGTACTTAAGTCGGCATTGTACCATTTGAATTTAAATCGCATGAAATTACTGTGTTTCATCGTCAACAAGAAGGTCCAAGGTATACAGTAAACCTGAAGTGAAGCATTGGAATCTAAAACAGGACTCTCAGGAGAGGTTCCAATCATAGAAAGTTAGATGTCAGTCCTCTTGTTCTTAAGTCGGCATTGTGCCTTTTGCATTAAAGTCGGATGCAATTTCTGTGTTTCATCGACAATAAGAAGGTCCAAGGGATACAGTAAACCTGAAGTGAAGCATCGGAATCTGAAAGTGAACTCACAGGAAAGGTCCAAATCATAAAAGTTAGAGTGTCAGTCCTCTTGAACTTAAGTCGGCATTGTGCCTTTTGAATTTAATTCGGATGCAATTTCTGTGCTTGATAGTCAATAAGAAAGTCTAAGGTGTACAGTAAACCTGAAGTGAAGCATCGGAATCTAAAACTGGACTCACATTAGAGGTTCCAATCGTAGAAAGTTAGAGTGTCAGTCCTCTTGTACTGAAGTCGGCATTGTGCCGTTTGTATTAAATTCGGATGCAAATTTAGTGCATCATCGTCAGTAAGAAGGTCCAAGGTATGAAGTAAACCTGTATTGAAGCATCGGAATCTAAAACTGGACTCACAAGAGCGGTTCAAATCATAGAAAGTTAGAGTGTCAGCCCTCTTGTACTTAACTCGGCATTGTGTCTTTTGAATTTAATTCTGATGCAATTTCTGTGCTTCATCGTCAATAAGAAGGTCCAAGGTATACAGTAAACCTGAAGTGAAGCATCGGAATCTAAAACTGGACTCACAGGAGAGGTTTAAATCATAGAAAGTTAGAGTGTCAGTCCTCTTGTACTTAAAACGACATTGTGCCTTTTGAATTAAATTCGGATGCAATTTGTGTGTTTCATCGTCAATTAGAAGGTCAAAGGTATACAGTACAACTGAAGTGAAGCATTGGAATCTAAACCTGGTCTCACTGGAAAGGTTCTAAACTTAGACAGTAAGAAGAGTCAGTATTCTTGTACTTAAGTCGGCATTGTGCCTTTTGTACTAAATTTGGATGCAATTTCTGTGTTTGATCGTCAATAAGACGGTCCTGGGTACACAGTAAATCTGAAGTGAAGCATCGCAATCTAAAACCGGTCTCACAGGAGAGGTTGTAAACATAGAAAGTAAGAAGTGTCATTCCTCTTGTACTTAAGTCGGCATTGTGCCTTTTCTATTTAATTCGGATGCAATTTCTGTGTTTGATCATCAATAAGAAGGTCCAAGGGATAAAGTAAACCTGAAGTGAAGCATCGGAATCTAAAACTGGACTCACAGGAGAAGTTCAAATCATAGACAGTTTAAGTGTCAGTCCTCTTGTACTTAAGCCGGGATTGTGCCTTTTGAATTTATTTCCGATGCAATTTCTGTGCTTCATCGTCAATAAAATGGTTCAAGGTATACAGTAAACCTGAAGTGAAGCATCGGAATCCAAAACTGGACTCACAGGAGAAGGTGAAAACATAGAAAGTTAGAGAGTCAGTCCTTTTGTACGTAAGTCGACATTGTGCCTTTTGTATTAAATTCGTATGCAATTTCTGTGTTTCATCGTCAATTAGAAGGTCCAAGATATACAGTAAACCTGAATTGAAGCATCGGAATCTAAAACCGGTCTCACAGGAGAGGTTCAAATCATAGAAAGTTAGAGTGTCAGTCCTCTTGTACTTAAGTCGGCATTGTGCCTTTTGTATTAAACTCGGATGCAATTTCTGTGCTTCATCGTCAATAAGAAGGTCCAAGGTGTACAGTAAACCTGAAGTGAAGCATCGGAATCTAAAACTGGACTCAGAGGAGAGGTTCTAAACATAGGCAGTAAGAAGAGTCAGTCCTCTTGTACTTAAGTCGTTATTGTGCCTTTTGAATTTAATTCGGATGCAATTTCTGTGCTTCATCGGCAATAAGAACGTCCAAGGTATACAGTAAACCTGAAGTGAAGCATCGGAATCTAAAACTGGACTCACAGGAGAGGTTCAAATCATAGAAAGTTAGAGTGCCATTCCTCTTGTACTTATGTCGGCATTGTGCCTTTTGTATTAAATCCGGATGCAATTTTTGTGTCTCATCGTCATTAAAAAGGTCCAAGGGATACAGTAAACCTGAAGTGAAGAATCGGAATCTACAACTGGACTCAAAGGAGAGGTTTAAATCATAGAAAAGTAGAGTGTCAGTCCTCTTGTACTTAAGTCGGCATTGTGCCTTTTGAATTGGTTTCCGATACAATTTCTGTGCTTCATCGTCAATAAGAAGGTTCAAGGTATACAGAAAGTCTAAAGTGAAGCATCGGAATCTAAAACTGGACTCACAGGAGAGGTTCAAATCAAAGAAAGTTAGAGTGTCGGTCCTCTTGTACTTAAGTCGGCATTGTGCTTTATGTATTAAATTCGGATGCAGTATCTATGTTTCAACCTCAATTAGAAGGTCCAAGGTATACAGTAAACCTGAATTGAGCATCGGAATCTAAAACCGGTCTCACAGGAGAGGTTTAAATCGTAAAAGTTAGAGTGTCAGTCCTCTTGTACTTAAGTCGGCATTGTGCCTTTTGTACTAAATTCGGATGCAATTTCTGTGCTTCATCGTCAATAAGAAGGTCCAAGGAATACATTAAACCTGAAGTGAAGCATCGGAATCTATAACTGGACTCACAGGAGAGGTTAAAATCGTAGAAAGTCAGAGTTTCAGTGCTCTTGTACTTAAGTCGGCATTGTGCCTTTTGTATTAAATTCGGATGCATTTTCTGTGTTTCATCGTCAATAGGAAGGTCCAAGGGATACAGTAAACGTGAAATGAAGCATCGCAATCTAAAACTGGACTCACAGGAGAGAATCAAATCATTGAAAGTTAGAGTGTCAGTCCACTTGTACTTATGTCGGCATTGTGCCATTTGAATTTAATTCCGATGCAATTTCTTTGTTTCATCGTCAATAAGAATGTCCAAGATATACAGTAAACCTGAAGTGAAGCATCGGAATCTAAAACTGGACTCACAGGAGAGGATCAAATCATAGAAAGTTAGAGTGTTAGTCCTCATGTACTTAAGTAGGCATTGTGCCTTTTCAATTTAATTCCGATAAAATTTCTGTGCTTCATCGTCAATAAGAAGATCCAAGGTATACAATAATCCTGAAGTGATGCATCGGAATCTAAAATTGGACTCACAGGAGATGTTCAAATCATAGAATGTAAGAAGTATCAGTCCTCTTGTACTTAAGTCGGCATTGTGCCTTGTGTGTTTAATTCCGATGCAATTTCTGTGTTTCATCGTCAATAAGAAGATCCAAGGGATACAGTAAACCTGAAGTGAAGCATCGGAATCTAAAACTGGACTCACAGGAGAGGATCAAATCATAGAAAGTTAGAGTGTTAGTCCTCATGTACTTAAGTAGGCATTGTGCCTTTTCAATTTAATTCCGATAAAATTTCTGTGCTTCATCGTCAATAAGAAGGTCCAAGGTATACAAAAATCCTGAAGTGAAGCATCGGAATCTAAAACTGGACTCACAGGAGAGGTTTAAATCATAGAAAGTTAGAGTGTCAGTCCTCTTGTACTTAAAACGACATTGTGCCTTTTAATTAAATTCGGATGCAATTTGTGTGTTTCATCGTCAATTAGAAGGTCTAAGGTATACAGTACAACTGAAGTGAAGCATTGGAATCTAAACCTGGTCTCACTGGAAAGGTTCTAAACATAGACAGTAAGAAGAGTCAGTCCTCTTGTACTTAAGTCGGCATCGTGCCTTTTGTACTAAATTTGGATGCAATTTCTGTGTTTGATCGTCAATAAGACGGTCCTGGGTACACAGTTAATCTGAAGTGAAGTATCGTAATCTAAAGCCGGTTTCACATTAAAGGTTGTAAACATAGAAAGTAAGAAGTGTCATTCCTCTTGTACTTAAGTCGGCATTGTGCCTTTTCTATTTAATTCGGATGCAATTTCTGTGTTTGATCATCAATAAGAAGGTGCAAGGGATAAAGTAAACCTGAAGTGAAGCATCGGAATCTAAAACTGGACTCACAGGACAAGTTCTTATCATAGAAAGTTTAAGTGTCAGTCCTCTTGTACTTAAGTCAGGATTGTGCTTTTGAATTTAATTCCGATGCAATTTCTGTGCTTCATCGTCAATAAGATGGTTCAAAATATACAGTAAACCTGCAGTGAAGCAACGGAATCCAAAACTGGACTCACAGGAGAGGGTGAAATCATAGACAGTTAGAGAGTCAGTCGTCTTGTACGTAAGTCGGCATTGTGCCTTTTGTATTAAATTCGTATGCAATTTCTGTGTTTCATCATCAATTAGAAGGTCCGAGATATACAGTAAACCTGAATTGAAGCATCGGAAATTGAAACCGGTTTAACAGGAGAGGTTTAATTCATAGAAAGTTAGAGTGCCAGTCCTCTTGTACTTAAGTATTCATTGTGCCTTTTGTATTAAACTCGGATGCAATTTCTGTGCTTCATCGTCAATAAGAAGGTCCAAGGTGTACAGTAAACCTGAAGTGAAGCATCGGAATCTAAAACTGGACTCACAGGAGAGGTTCTAAACATAGGCAGTAAGAAGAGAGTCGTCTTGTACTTAAGTCGTTATTGTGCCTTTTGAATTTAATTCGGATGCAATTTCTGTGCTTCATCGTCAATAAGAAGGTGTAAGGTATACAGTAAACCTGAAGTGAAGCATCGGAATCTAAAACTGGACTCACATTAGAGGTTCCAATCATACAAAGTTAGAGTGTCAGTCCTCTTGTACTTAAGTCTTCATTGTGCCTTTTGTATTAAATTCGGATTCAATTTCTGTGTTTCATCGTCAATTAGAAGGTCCAAGGTATACAGTAAACCTGAAGTGAAGCATTGGAATCTAAACCGGGTCTCACAGGAAAGGTTCTAAACATAGACAGTAAGAAGAGTCAGTCCTCTTGTACTTAAGTCGGCATTGTGCCTTTTGTACTACATTTGGATGCAATTTCTCTGTTTCATCGTCAATAATAAGGTCCAAGGTATACAGTAAACCTGAAGTGAAGCATTGCAATCTTAAACCGGTCTCACAGGAGATGTTCAAATCATAGAAAAATAGGGTGCCAGTCCTCTTTTACTTAAGTCGGCATTGTGCCTTTTGAATTAATTTCGGATGCAATTTCTGTGTTTCATCGTCAATTCGAAGGTCCAAGGTATACAGTAAACATGAAGTGAAGCATCGGAATCTAAAACTGGTCTCACAGGAAAGGTTCTAAACATAGAATGTAAAAAGTGTCAGTCCTCTTGTACTTAAGTCGTCATTATGCCTTTTGAATTTAATTTCGATGCAATTTCTGTGCTTCATCGTCAATAAGAAGGTCCAAGGTATACAGTAAACCTGAAGTGGAGCATCGGAATCTAAAACTGGACTCACAGAAGAGGTTTAAATCATAGAATGTTAGAGTGTCAGTCCTCTTGTACTTAAGTCGGCATTGTCCCTTTTGAATTTAATTCAGATGCAATTTCTGTGCTTCATCGTCAATAAGAAGGTCCAAGGTATACAGTAAACCTGAAGTGAAGCATCGGGATCTGAAACTGGACTCACAGGAGATGTTCAAATCATAGAAAGTTAGAGTGTCAGTCCTCTTGCACTTAAGACGGCATTGTGTCTTTTGTATTAAATTCGGATGCAATTTCTGAGCTTCATCGTCAATAAGAAGGTCCAAGGTATACAGTAAACCTGAAGTGAAGATTCGGAATCTAAAACTGGACTCACAGGGGAGGTTCAAATCATAGAAAGTTAGAGTGTCAGTCCTCTTGTACTTAAGTCGACATCGCGCCTTTTGAATTTAATTCCGATGCAATTTCTGTGATTCATCGTCAATAAGAAGGTCCAAGGTATACAGTAAACCTGAAGTGAAGCATCGCAATCTCAAACCGGTCTCAAAGGAGAGGTTCAAAACATAGAATGTAAGAAGTGTCAGTCTTCTTGTACTTAAGTCGTCATTTTTCCTTTTGAATTTAATTTGGATGCAAGTTCTGTGCTTCATCGTCAATACGAAGGTCCAAGATATACAGAAACCTGAAGTGAAGAATTGGAATGTATAACTGGACTCACAGGAGAGGTTCAAATCATAGAAAGTTAGAGTGCCAGTCCTCTTGTACTTAAGTCGGCATTGTGCCTTTTGAATTAAATTCGGATGCAATTTGTGTGTTTCAGCGTCAATTAGAAGGTCCAAGGTTTACAGTACACCTGAAGTGAAGCATTGGAATCTAAACCTGGTCTCACAGGAAAGGTTCTAATCATAGACAGTAAGAAGAGTCAGTGCTCTTGTACTTAAGTCGGCATTGTGCCTTTTGTACTAAATTTGGATGCAATTTCTGTGTTTCATCGTCAATAAGACCGTCCTGTGTATACAGTAAACCTGAAGTGAAGCATCGCAATCTAAAACCGGTCTCACAGGAGAGGTTGTAAACATAGAATGTAAGAAGTGTCAGTCCTCTTGTACTTAAGTCGGCATTGTGCCTTTTCTATTTCATTCGGATGCAATTTCTTTGTTTGATCATCAATAAGAAGGTCCAAGGGATAAAGTAAACCTGAAGTGAAGCATCAGAATCTAAAATTGGACTCACAGGAGAAGTTCAAATCATAGAAAGTTTAAGTGTCAGTCCTCTTGTACCTAAGTCGGGATTGTGCCTTTTGAATTTAATTCCGATGCAATTTCTGTGCTTCATCGGCAATAAGATGGTTCAAGGTATACAGTAAACCTGAAGTGAAGCATCGGAATCCAAAACTGGACTCACAGGAGAGGGTGAAAACATAGAAAGTTAGAGAGTCAGTCCTCTTGTACGTAAATCGGCATTGTGCCTTTTGTATTAAATTCTAATGCAATTTCTGTGCTTCATCGTCAGTAGGAAGGTCCAAGGTATAAAGTAAATCTGAAGTGAAGCATCGGAATCTAAAACTGGACTCACAACAGCGGTTGAAATCATAGAAAGTTAGAGTGTCAGTCCTCTTGTACTTAAGTCGGCATTGTGCCTTTTGAATTTCTTTCCGATACAATTTCTGTGCTTCAACGTCAATAAGAAGGTTCAAGGCATACAGTAAACCTAAAGTGAAGTATCAGAATCTAAAACTGGGCTCACAGGAGAGGTTCAAATCATAGAAAGTTAGGGTGTCAGTCCTCTTGTACTTAAGTCGGCATTGTGCCATATGTATTAAATTCGGATGCAATATCTGTGTTTCATCGTCAATTAGAAGGTCCAAGGTATACAGTAAACCTGAATTGAAGCATCGGAATGTAAAACCGGTCTCACAGGAGAGGTTTAAAGCATAAAAGTTAGAGTGTTAGTCCTCTTGTACTTAAGTCGGCATTGTGCCTTTTGTACTAAATTCGGATGCAATTTCTGTGCTTACTCGTCAATAAGAAGGTCCAAGGAATACAGTAAACCTGAAGTGAAGCATCGGAATCTAAAACTGGACTCAAAGGAGAGGTTGTAAATATAGACAGTAAGAAGTGTCAGTCTTCTTGTACTTAAGTCGTCATTGTGCCTTTGGTTTTTAATTCGGATGCAATGTCTGTGCTTCATCGTCAATAAGATGGTCCAAGGTATACAGTAAACCTGAAGTGAAGCATCGGAATCTAAAACTGGGCTCTCAGTAGAGGTTCAAATCATAGAAAGTTAGAGTGTCATTCCTCTTGTACTTAAGTCGGCATTGAGCCTTTTGTATTAAACTCGGATGCAATTTATGTGCTTCATCGTCAATAAGAAGGTCCAAGGATACATTAAACCTGAAGTGAAACATTGCAATTTTAAACCGGTCTCACAGGAGATGTTCAAATCATAGAAAGATAGTGTGTCAGTCCTCTTGTACTTAAGTCGGCATTGTGCCATTTGAATTAATTTCGGATGCAATTTCTGTGTTTCATCGTCAATTAGAAGGTCCAAGGTATACAGTAAACATGAAGTGAAGCATCGGAATCTAAAACTGGTCTCACAGGAAAGGTTCTAAACATAGTTATTAAGAAGAGACACTCCTCTTGTACTTAAGTCGGCATTGTGGCTATTGAATTTAATTCCGATGCAATTTCTGTGTTTCATCGTCAATAAGAAGGTCCATGGTTTACAGTAAACCTGAAGTGAAGCATTGGAATCTAAACCTGGTCTCACAGGAAAGGTTCTAAACATAGACAGTAAGAAGAGTCAGTGCTCTTGTACTTGAGTCGGCATTGTGCCTTTTGTACTAAATTTGGATGCAATTTCTGTGTTTCATCGTCAATAAGACGGTCCTGGGTATACAGTCAACCTGAAGTGAAGCATCGCAATCTAAAACCGGTCTCATAGGAGAGGTTCTAAACATAGAGTGTAAGAAGTGTCAGTCCTCTTGTACTTAAGTCGGCATTGTGCCTTTTCTATTTAATTCGGATGCAATTTCTGTGTTTGATCATCAATAGGAAGGTCCAAGGGATACAGTAAACCTGAAGTGAAGCATCGGATTCTTGAACTGGACTCACAGGAGAAGTTCAAATCATAGAAAGTTTAAGTGTCAGTCCTCTTGTACTTAAGTCGGGATTGTGCCTTTTGAATTTAATTCCGATGCAACTTCTGTGCTTCATCGTCAATAAGATGGTTCAAGGTGTACACTAAACCTGAAGTGAAGTCTCGGAAAACAAAACTGGACTCACAGGAGAGGGTGAAATCATAGAAAGTTAGAGTGTCAGTCCTCTTGTACGTAAGTCGGCATTCTGCCTTTTGTATTAAATTCGTATGCAATTTCTGTGTTTCATCGTCAATTAGAAGGTCCAAGATATACAGTAAACCTGAATTGAAGCATCGGAATCTAAAACCGGTCTCACAGGAGAGGTTTAATTCATAGAAAGTAAGAGTGTCAGTCCTCTTGTACTTAAGTCGGCATTGTGCCTTATGTATTAAATTCGGATGCAATATCTGTGTTTCATCGTCAATTAGAAGGTCCAAGGTATACAGTAAACCTGAATTGAAGCATCGGAATCTAAAACCGGTCTCACAGGAGAGGTTTAAATCGTAGAAAGTTAGAGTGTCAGGCCTCTTGTACTTAAGTCGGCATTGTGCATTTTGAATTAAAGTCGGATGCAATTTCTGTGTTTCATCGTCAATTAGAAGGTCCAAGGTATACAGTAAACCTGAAGTGAAGCATTGCAATCTTAAACCGGTCTCACAGGAGATGTTCAAATCATAGAAAGATAGGGTGTCAGTCCTCTTGTACTTAAGTCGGCATTGTGCCTTTTGAATTAATTTCGGATGCAATTTCTGTGTTTCATCGTCAATTAGAAGGTCCAAGGTATACAGTAAACATGAAGTGAAGCATCGGAATCTAAAACTGGTCTCACAGGAAAGGTTCTAAACATAGATAATAAGATGAGTGAGTCCTCTTGTACTTAAGTCGGCATTGTGCCTTTTGAATTTCTTTCCGATACAATTTCTGTGCTTCATCGTCAATAAGAAGGTTCAAGGCATACAGTAATCCTAAAGTGAAGCATCGTAATCTAAAACTGGGCTCACAGGAGAGGTTCAAATCATAGAAAGTTAAAGTGTCAGTCCTCTTGTACTTAAGTCGGCATTTTGCCTTTTGTATTAAACTCGGATGCAATTTCTGTGCTTCATCGTCAATAAGAAGGTCCAAGGTATACAGTAAACCTGAAGTGAAACATTGCAATCTTAAACCGGTCTCACCGGAGATGTTCAAATCGTAGAAAGATAGGGTGTCAGTCCTCTTGTACTTAAGTCGGCATTGTGCCTTTTGAATTAATTTCGGATGCAATTTCTGTGTTTCATCGTCAATTAGAAGGTCCAAGGTATACAGTAAAAATGAAGTGAAGCATCGGAATCTAAAACTGGTCTCACAGGAAAGGTTCTAAACATAGATATTAAGAAGAGTCAGTCCTCTTGTACTTAAGACAGCATTGTTCATTTTGAATTTAATTCCCATGCAATTTCTGTGTTTCATCGTCAATAAGAAGGTCCATGGTATACAGTAAACCTGAAGTGAAGCATCGCAATCTCAAACCGATCTCACAGGAGAGGTTCTAAACATAGAATGTAAGAAGTGTCAGTCCCCTTGTACTTAAGTCGTCATTATGCCTTTTGAATTTAATTTCGATGCAATTTCTGTGCTTCATCGTCAATAAGAAGGTCCAAGGTATACAGTAAACCTGAAGTGGAGCATCGGAATCTAAAACTGGACTCACAGAAGAGGTTTAAATCATAGAATGTTAGAGTGTCAGTCCTCTTGTACTTAAGTCGGCATTGTCCATTTTGAATTTAATTCAGATGCAATTTCTGTGCTTCATCGTCAATAAGAAGGTCCAAGGTACACAGTAAACCTGAAGTGAAGCATCGGGATCTGAAACTGGACTCACAGGAGATGTTCAAATCATAGAAAGTTAGAGTGTCAGTCCTCTTGCACTTAAGACGGCATTGTGCCTTTTGTATTAAATTCGGATGCAATTTCTGAGCTTCATCGTCAATAAGAAGGTCCAAGGTATACAGTAAACCTGAAGTGAAGATTCGGAATCTAAAACTGGACTCACAGGAGAGGTTCAAATCATAGAAAGTTAGAGTGTCAGTCCTCTTGTACTTAAGTCGACATCGCGCCTTTTGAATTTAATTCCGATGCAATTTCTGTGATTCATCGTCAATAAGAAGGTCCAAGGTATACAGTAAACCTGAAGTGAAGCATCGCAATCTCAAACCGGTCTCAAAGGAGAGGTTCAAAACATAGAATGTAAGAAGTGTCAGTCTTCTTGTACTTAAGTCGTCATTTTTCCTTTTGAATTTAATTTGGATGCAAGTTCTGTGCTTCATCGTCAATACGAAGGTCCAAGATATACAGAAACCTGAAGTGAAGAATTGGAATGTATAACTGGACTCACAGGAGAGGTTCAAATCATAGAAAGTTAGAGTGACAGTCCTCTTGTACTTAAGTCGGCATTGTGCCTTTTGAATTAAATTCGGATGCAATTTGTGTGTTTCAGCGTCAATTAGAAGGTCCAAGGTTTACAGTACACCTGAAGTGAAGCATTGGAATCTAAACCTGGTCTCACAGGAAAGGTTCTAAACATAGACAGTAAGAAGAGTCAGTGCTCTTGTACTTAAGTCGGCATTGTGCCTTTTCTATTTAATTCGGATGCAATTTCTGTGTTTGATCATCAATAAGAAGGTCCAAGGGATAAAGTAAACCTGAAGTGAAGCATCAGAATCTAAAATTGGACTCACAGGAGAAGTTCAAATCATAGAAAGTTTAAATGTCAGTCCTCTTGTACCTAAGTCGGGATTGTGCCTTTTGAATTTAATTCCGATGCAATTTCTGTGCTTCATCGTCAGTAAGAAGGTCCAAGGTATAAAGTAAATCTGAAGTGAAGCATCGGAATGTAAAACTGGACTCACAAGAGCGGTTGAAATCATAGAAAGTTAGAGTGTCAGTCCTCTTGTACTTAAGTCGGCATTGTGCCTTTTGAATTTCTTTCCGATACAATTTCTGTGCTTCAACGTCAATAAGAAGGTTCAAGGCATACAGTAAACCTAAAGTGAAGCATCAGAATCTAAAACTGGGCTCACAGGAGAGGTTCAAATCATAGAAAGTTAGGGTGTCAGTCCTCTTGTACTTAAGTCGGCATTGTGCCATATGTATTAAATTCGGATGCAATATCTGTGTTTCATCGTCAATTAGAAGGTCCAAGGTATACAGTAAACCTGAATTGAAGCATCGGAATCTAAAACCGGTCTCACAGGAGAGGTTTAAATCATAAAAGTTAGAGTGTCAGTCCTCTTGTACTTAAGTCGGCATTGTGCCTTTTGTACTAAATTCGGATGCAATTTCTGTTCTTACTCGTCAATAAGAAGGTCCAAGGAATACAGTACACCTGAAGTGAAGCATCGGAATCTAAAACTGGACTCAAAGGAGAGGTTGTAAATATAGACAGTAAGAAGTGTCAGTCTTCTTGTACTTAAGTCGTCATTGTGCCTTTGGTTTTTAATTCGGATGCAATGTGTGTGCTTCATCGTCAATAAGATGGTCCAAGGTATACAGTAAACCTGAAGTGAAGCATCGGAATCTAAAACTGGGCTCTCAGGAGAGGGTCAAATCATAGAAAGTTAGAGTGTCATTCCTCTTGTACTTAAGTCGGCATTGAGCCTTTTGTATTAAACTCGGATGCAATTTCTGTGCTTCATCGTCAATAAGAAGGTCCAAGGATACATTAAACCTGAAGTGAAACATTGCAATTTTAAACCGGTCTCACAGGAGATGTTCAAATCATAGAAAGATAGTGTGTCAGTCCTCTTGTACTTAAGTCGGCATTGTGCCATTTGAATTAATTTCGGATGCAATTTCTGTGTTTCATCGTCAATTAGAAGGTCCAAGGTATACAGTAAACATGAAGTGAAGCATTGGAATCTAAAACTGGTCTCACAGGAAAGGTTCTAAACATAGTTATTAAGAAGAGTCAGTCCTCTTGTACTTAAGTCGGCATTGTGGCTATTGAATTTAATTCCGATGCAATTTCTGTGTTTCATCGTCAATAAGAAGGTCCATGGTATACAGTAAACCTGAAGTGAAGCATCGCAATCTCAAACCGATCTCACAGGAGAGGTTCTAAACATAGAGTGCAAGAAGTGTCAGTCCTCTTGTACTTAAGTCGTCATTGTGCCTTTTGAATTTAATTCGGATGCAATTTCTGTGCTTCGTCGTCAATACGATGGTCCAAGATATACAGTAAACCTGAAGTGAAGAATCGGAATCTAAAACTGGACTCACAGGAGAGGTTCAAATCATATAAAGTTAGAGTGTCAGTCCTCTTGTACTTAAGTCGGCATTGTGCCTTTTGAATTAAATTCGGATGAAATTTGTGTGTTTCATCGTCATTTAGAAGGTCCAAGGTATACAGTACAGCTGAAGTGAAGCATTGGAATCTAAACCTGGTCTCACAGGAAAGGTTCTAAACATAGACAGTAAGAAGAGTCAGTGCTCTTGTACTTGAGTCGGCATTGTGCCTTTTGTACTAAATTTGGATGCAATTTCTGTGTTTCATCGTCAATAAGACGGTCCTGGGTATACAGTCAACCTGAAGTGAAGCATCGCAATCTAAAACCGGTCTCATAGGAGAGGTTCTAAACATAGAGTGTAAGAGGTGTCAGTCCTCTTGTACTTAAGTCGGCATTGTGCCTTTTCTATTTAATTCGGATGCAATTTCTGTATTTGATCATCAATAGGAATGTCCAAGGGATACAGTAAACCTGAAGTGAAGCATCGGAATCTTGAACTGGACTCACAGGAGAAGTTCAAATCATAGAAAGTTTAAGTGTCAGTCCTCTTGTACTTAAGTCGGGATTGTGCCTTTTGAATTTAATTCCGATGCAATTTCTGTGCTTCATCGTCAATAAGATGGTTCAAGGTGTACACTAAACCTGAAGTGAAGTCTCGGAAAACAAAACTGGACTCACAGGAGAGGGTGAAATCATAGAAAGTTAGAGTGTCAGTCCTCTTGTACGTAAGTCGGCATTCTGCCTTTTGTATTAAATTCGTATGCAATTTCTGTGTTTCATCGTCAATTAGAAGGTCCAAGATATACAGTAAACCAGAATTGAAGCATCGGAATCTAAAACCGGTCTCACAGGAGAGGTTTAATTCATAGAAAGTAAGAGTGTCAGTCCTCTTGTACTTATGTCGTCATTGTGCGTTTTGTATGAAACTCGGATGCAATTTCTGTGCATCATCGTCAATAAGAAGGTCCAAGGTGTACAGTAAACCTGAAGTGAAGCATCGGAATCTAAAACTGGACTCACAGGAGAGGTTCTAAACATAGGCAATAAGAAGAGTCAGTCCTCTTGTACCAAAGTCGTTGTTGTGCCTTTTGAATTTAATTCGGATGCAATTTTTGTGGTTCATCGGCAATAAGAACGTCCAAGGTATACAGTAAACCTGAAGTGAAGCATCGGAATCTAAAACTGGACTCACAGGAGAGGTTCAAATCATAGAAAGTTAAAGTGCCATTCCTCTTGTACTTAAGTCGGCATTGTGATTTTTGTATTAAACTCGGATGCAATTTCTGTGCTTCATCGTCAATAAGATTATCCAAGGTATACAGTAAACCCGAAGTGAAGAATCGGAATCTACAACTGGACTCAATGAAGAGGTTTAAATCATAGAAAATTAGAGTGTCAGTGCTCTTGTACTTAAGTCGGCATTGTGCCTTTTGAATTTCATCACGATACAATTTCTGAGCTTCATCGTCAATAAGAAGGTTCAAGGTATACAGTAAACTGAAGTGAAGCATCGGAATCTAAAAAAGGACTCACAGGAGAGGTTCAAATCGTAGAAAGTTAGAGTGTCAGTCCTCTTGTACTTATGTCGGCATTTTGCATTTTGTATTAAATTCGGATGCAATATCTGTGTTCCATCGTCAATTAGAAGGTCCAAGGTATACAGTAAACCTAAATTGAACCATCGGAATCTAAAACCGGACTCACAGGAGAGGTTTAAATTATAAAAGTTAGAGTGTCAGTCCTCTTGTACTTAAGTCGGCATTGTGCCTTTTGTACTAAATTCGGATGCAATTTCTGTGCTTCATCGTCAATACGAAGGTCCAAGGTACACAGTAAACCTTTTGTGAAGCATCGGTATCTAAAACTGGACTCACAGGAGAGGTTGTAAATATAGACAGTAAGAAGAATCAGTCCTCTTGTACTTTAGTCGTCATTGTGCCTTTTGAATTTATTTCGGATGCAATTTCTGTGCTTCATCGTCAATAAGAAGGTCCAAGGTATACAGTAGACCTGAAGTGAAGCATCGGAATCTAAAACTGGACTCACAGGAGAGGTTCAAATCATAGAAAGTTAGGGTGTCATTCCTCTTGTACTTAAGTCGGCAATGTGCCTTTTGTATTAAACTCGGATGCAATTTCTGTGCTTCATCGTCAGTAAGAAGGTCCAAGGTAGACAGTAAACCTGAAGTGAAGAATCGGAATCTACAACTGGACTCACAGGGGAGGTTCAAATCGTAGAAAGTTAGAGTGGCAGTCCTCTTGTACTTAAGTCGGCATTGTGCCTTTTGAATTAAATTCGGATGCAATTTCTGTGTTTCATCGTCAATGGGAAGGTCCAAGGTATACAGTAAACCTAAAGTGAAGCATCGCAATCTAAAACCGGTCTCACAGGAGAGGTTCTAACCATAGAATGTAAGAAGTGTCATTCCTCTTGTACTTAAGTCGTCATGGTGCCTTTTGAATTTAATTCGGATGCAATTTCTGTGCTTCATCGTCAATACGAAGGTCTAAGGTATATAGTAAACCTGAAGTGAAGAATCGGAATCTAAAACTGGACTCACAGGAGAGGTTCAAATCATAGAAGGTTAGAGTGTCACCCCTAGTACTTAAGTCGGCATTGTGCCTTTTGAATTAAATTCGGATGCAATTTCTGTGTTTCATCGTCAATTAGAAGGTCAAAGGTATACAGTACACCTGAAGTGAAACATTGGAATCTAAACCTGGTCTCACAGGAAAAGTTCTAAACATACACAGTAAGAAGAGTCAGTCCTCTTGTACTTATGTCGGCATTGTGCCTTTTGTACTAAATTTGGATGCAATTTCTGTGTTTCATCGTCAATAAGTATGTCCTGGGTATACAGTAAACCTGAAGTGAAGCATCACAATCTAAAACCCGTCTCACAGGAGAGGTTCTAAACATAGAATGTAAGAAGTGTCAGTCCTCTTGTACTTAAGTCGGCATTGTGCCTTTTCTATTTAATTCGGATGCAATTTCTGTGTTTGATCATCAATAAGAAGGTCCATGGGATACAGTAAACCTGAAGTGAAGCATCCGAATCTAAAACTGGACTCACAGGAGAGGTTCAAATCATAGAATGTTTAAGTGTCAGTCCTCTTCTACTTAAGTCGGGATTGTGCCTTTTGAATTTAATTCCGATGCAATTTCTGTGTTTCATCGTCAATTAGAAGGTCCAAGATATACAGTTAACCAGAATTGAAGCATCGGAATCTAAAACGGGTCTCACAGGAGAGGTTTCAATCATAGAAAGTTAGAGTGTCAGTCCTCTTGTACTTAAGTCGTCATTGTACTTTTTGTATTAAACTCGGATGCAATTTCTGTGCTTCATCGTCAATAAGAAGGTCCAAGGAGCACAATAAACCTGAAGTGAAGCATCGGAATCTAAAACTGGACTCACAGGAGAGGTTCTAAACAAAGGCAGTAAGAAGAGTCAGTCCTGTTGTACTTAAGTAGTCATTTTTCCTTTTGAATTTGATTCGGATGCAAATACTGTGCTTCATCGGCAATAAGAATGTCCTTTGTATACACTAAACCTGAAGTGAAGCATCGGAATCTAAAACTGGACTCACAGGAGAGGTTCAAATCATAGAAAGTTAGAGTGTCATTCCTCTTGTACTTAAGTCGGCATTGAGCCTTTTGTATTAAACTCAGATGCAATTTCTGTGTTTCATCGTCAATTAGAAGGTCCAAGGTATACAGTAAACCTGAAGTGAAGCATCGGAATCTAAATCTGGTCTCACAGGAAAGGTTCTAAACATAGATATTAAGAAGAGTCATTTTTCTTGTACTTAAGTCGGCATTGTGCCTTTTGTTTTAAATTCGGATGCAATTTCTGTGTTTCATCGACAATTAGAAGGTCCAAGGTATACAGTAAACCTGAAGTGAAGCATCGGAATCTAAAACTGGACTCACAGGAGACGTTCTAAACATCGGCAGTAAGAAGAGTCAGCCCTCTTGTACTTAAGTCGTCATTCTGCCTTTTGAATTTGATTCGGATGCAATTTCTGTGCCTCATCGGCAATACGATCATCCAAGGTATACAGTAAACCAGAAGTGAAGCATCGGAATCTAAAACTGGACTCACAGGAGAGGTTTAAAACATAGAAAATTAGAGTGTCAGCCCTCTTGTACTTGAGTCGGCATTGTGCCTTTTGAATTCCTTTCCGATAAAATTTCTGTGCTTCATCGTCAATAAGAAGATTCAAGGTATACAGTAAACCTGAAGTGAAGCATCGGAATCTAAAACTGGACTCACAGGAGAGGTTCAAATCATAGAAAGTTAGAGAGTCAGTCCTCTTGTACTTAAGTCGGCATTGTGCCTTATGTATTATATTCGGATGCAATTTCTGTGCTTCATCGTCAATAAGAAGGTCCAAGGAATACAGTAAACCTGAAGTGAAGCATCGGAATCTAAAACTGGACTCACAGGAGAGGTTGTAAATATAGACAGTAAGAAGAGTTAGTCCTCTTGTACTTAAGTCGTCATTGTGCCTTTGGAATTTAATTCGGATGCAATTTCTGTGCTTCATCGTCAATAAGATGGTCCAAAGTATACAGTAAACCTGAAGTGAAGCATCGGAATCTAAAACATGGCTCAGAGGAGAGGTTCAAATCAAAGAAAGTTAGAGTGTCATTCCTCTTGTACTTAAGTCGGCATTGTGCCTTATGTATTATACTCGGATGCAATTTCTGTGCTTCTTCCTCAATAAGAAGGTCCAAGGTAGACAGTAAACCTGAAGTGAAGAATCGGAAGCTACAACTGGACTCACAGGGGAGGTTCAAATCATAGAAAGTTAGAGTGTCAGTCCTCTTGTACTTCAGTCGGCATTGTGCAGTTTGAATTAAATTCTGATGCAATTTCTGTGTTTCATCGTCAATTAGAAGGTCCAAGGTATACAGTAATCCTGAAGTGAAGCATTGGAATCCAAACCGGGTCTCACAGGAAAGGTTGTAACCATAGACAGTAAGAAGAGTCAGTCCTCTTGTACTTAAGTCGGCATTGTGCCTTTTGTACTAAATTAAGATGCAATTTCTCTGTTTCATCGTCAATAAGAAGGTCCAAGGTATACAGTAAACCTGAATTGAAGCATCGGAATCTAAAACCGGTCTCACAGGAGAGGTTGACATCATAGAATGTTAGAAGTGTCAGTCCTCTTGTACTTAAGTCGGTATTGTGCCTTTTAAATTTAATTCGGATGCAATGTCTGTGTTTAATCGTCAATAAGAAGGTCGAAGGGATACAGTAAACCTGAAGTGAAGCATCGGAATCTAAAACTGGACTCACAGGAGAGGTTCAAATCATAGAAAGTTAGAGTGTCATTCCTCTTGTACTTAAGTCGGCATTGTGCCTTTAGTATTAAAGTCGGATGCAATTTCTGTGCTTCATCGTCAATAAGAAGGTCCAAGGTGTTCAGTAAACCTGAAGTGAAGCAGCGGAATCTAAAACTGGACTCACAGGAGAGGTGCCAAACATAGGCAATAAGAAGAGTCAGTCCACTTGTACTTAAGTCGTCATTGTGCCTTTTGAATTTAATTCGGATGCAATTTCTGTGCTTCATCGGCAATAAGAACGTCCAAGGTACACAGTAAAGCTGAAGTGAAGCATCGGAATCTAAAACTGGACTCAGGAGAGGTTCAAATCATAGAAAGTTAAAGTGTTATTCCTCTTGTACATAAGTCGGCATTGTGCGTTTTGTATTATACTCGGATGCAATTTCTGTGCTTCATCGGCAATAAGATGTTCCAAGGTATACGGTAGACCTGAAGTGAAGAATCGGAATCTACAACTGGACTCACAAAAGAGGTTTATATCATAGAAACGTAGAGTGTCAGTCCTCTTGTACTTAAGTCGGCATTGTGCCTTTTGAATTTCTTTCCGATACAATTTCTGTGCTTCATCGTCAATAAGAAGGTTCAAGGTATATAGTAAACCTGAAGAGAAGCATCGGAATTTTAAACTTACCTCACAGGAGAGGTTCAAATCATAGAAAGTTAGTGTGTCAGTCCTCTTGTTCTTAAGTCGGCATTGTCCCTTATGTATTAAATTCGGATGCAATTTCTGTGTTTCGTTGTCAATTAGAAGGTCCAAGGTATACAGTAATCCTGAATTGAAGCATCGCAATCTAAAACCGGTCTCACAGGAGAGGTTTAAATCATAAAAGTTAGAGTGTCAGTCCTCTTGTACTTAAGTCGGCATTGTGCCTTTTGTACTAAATTCGGATGCAATTTCTGTGCTTCATCGTCAATAAGAAGGTCCAAGGTATACAGTAAACCTGAAGTGAAGCATTGGAATCGAAACCGGGTCTCACAGGAATGGTTCTAAGTATAGACAGTAAGAAGAGTCAGTCCTCTTGTACTTAAGTCGGCATTGTTCCTTTTCTACTAAATTTGGATGCAATTTCTCTGTTTCATCGTCAATAAGAAGGTCCAAGGTATACAGTAAACCTGAAGTGAAGCATCGCAATCTTAAACCGATCTCACAGGAGTTGTTCAAATCAAAGAAAGATATGGTGTCAGTCCTCTTGTACTTTAGTCGGCATTGTGCCTTTTGAATTAATTTCGGTTGCAATTTCTGTGATTCACCGTCAATTAGAAGATCGAAGATGTACAGTAAACCTGAAGTGAAGCATCGGAATCTGAAACTGGTCTCACAGGAAAGGTTCTAAACATACACAGTAAGAAGAGTCAGTCCTCTTGTACTTATGTCGGCATTGTGCCTTTTGTACTAAATTTGGATGCAATTTCTGTGTTACATCGTCAATAAGTATGTCCTGGGTATACAGTAAACCTGAAGTGAAGCATCGCAATATAAAACCCGTCTCACAGGAGAGGTTCTAAACATGGAATGTTAGAAGTGTCAGTCCTCTTTCACTTAAGTCGGCATTGTGCCTTTTCTATTTAATTCGGATGCAATTTCTGTGTTTGATCATCAATAAGAAGGTCCAAGGGATACAATAAACCTGAAGTGAAGCATCCGAATCTAAAACTGGACTCAAAGGAGAGGTTCAAATCACAGAATGTTTAAGTGTCAGTCCTCTTCTACTTAAGTCGGGATTGTGCCTTTTGAATTTAATTCCGATGCAATTTCTGTGTTTCATCGTCAATTAGAAGGTCCAAGATATACAGTTAACCTGAATTGAAGCATCGGAATCTAAAACGGGTCTCACAGGAGAGGTTTCAATCATAGAAAGTTAGAGTGTCAGTCCTCTTGTACTTAAGTCGTCATTGTACTTTTTGTATTAAACTCGGATGCAATTTCTGTGCTTCATCGTCAATAAGAAGGTCCGAGGAGCACAATAAACCTGAAGTGAAGCATCGGAATCTAAAACTGGACTCACAGGAGAGGTTCTAAACAAAGGCAGTAAGAAGAGTCAGTCCTGTTGTACTTAAGTCGTCATTTTTCCTTTTGAATTTGATTCGGATGCAATTACTGTGCTTCATCGGCAATAAGAACGTCCATTGTATACAGTAAACCTGAAGTGAAGCATCGGAATCTAAATCTGGACTCACAGGAGAGGTTCAAATCATAGAAAGTTAGAGTGTCATTCCTCTTGTACTTAAGTCGGCATTGAGCCTTTTGTATTAAACTCGGATGCAATTTCTGTGTTTCATCGTCAATTAGAAGGTCCAAGGTATACAGTAAACCCGAAGTGAAGCATCGGAATCTAAACCTGGTCTCACAGGAAAGGTTCTAAACATAGATATTAAGGAGAGTCAGTCCTCTTGTACTTAAGTCGGCATTGTGCCTTTTGTTTTAAATTCGGATGCAATTTCTGTGTTTCATCGACAATTAGAAGGTCCAAGGTATACAGTAAACCTGAAGTGAAGCATCGGAATCTAAAACTGGACTCACAGGAGACGTTCTAAACATCGGCAGTAAGAAGAGTCAGTCCTCTTGTACTTAAGTCGTCATTCTGCCTTTTGAATTTGATTCGGATGCAATTTCTGTGCCTCATCGGCAATACGATCATCCAAGGTATACAGTAAACCAGAAGTGAAGCATCGGAATCTAAAACTGGACTCACAGGAGAGGTTCAAATCATAGAAAGTTAGAGAGTCAGTCCTCTTGTACTTAAGTCGGCATTGTGCCTTATGTATTAAATTCGGATGCAATATCTGTGTTTCATCGTCAATTAGAAGGTCCATGGTATACAGTAAACCTGAATTGAAGCATCGGAATCTAAAACCGGCCTCACAGGAGAGGTTTAAATCATAAAAGTTAGAGTGTCAGTCCTCTTGTACTTAAGTCGGCATTGTGCCTTTTGTACTGAATTCGGATGCAATTTCTGTGCTTCATCGTCAATAAGAAGGTCCAAGGAATACAGTAAACCTGAAGTGAAGCATCGAAACCTAAAACTGGACTCACAGGAGAGGTTGTAAATATAGAGAGTAAGAAGAGTCAGTCCTCTTGTACTTAAGTCGTCATTGTGCCTTTGGAATTGAATTCGGATGCAATTTCTGTGCTACATCGTCAATAAGATGGTCCAAGGTATACAGTAAACCTGAAGTGAAGCATCGGAATCTAAAACATGGCTCACAGGAGAGGTTCAAATCAAAGAAAGTTAGAGTGTCATTCCTCTTGTACTTATGTCGGCATTGTGCCTTTTGTATTATACTCGGATGCAATTTCTGTGCTTCATCGTCAATAAGAAGGTCCAAGGTAGACAGTAAACCTGAAGTGAAGAATCGGAAGCTACAACTGGACTCACAGGGGAGGTTCAAATCATAGAAAGTTAGAGTGTCAGTCCTCTTGTACATAAGTCGGCATTGTGCCGTTTGAATTAAATTCTGATGCAATTTCTGTGTTTCATCGTCAATTAGAAGGTCCAATGTATACAGTAATCCTGAAGTGAAGCATTGGAATCTAAACCAGGTCTCACAGGACAGGTTGTAACCATAGACAGTATGAAGAGTCAGTCCTCTTGTACTTAAGTCAGCATTGTGCCTTTTGTACTAAATTAGGATGCAATTTCTCTGTTTCATCGTCAACAAGAAGGTCCAAGGGACACAGTAAACCTGAATTGAAGCATCGGAAACTAAAACCGGTCCCACAGGAGAGGTTGACATCATAGAATGTTAGAAGTGTCAGTCCTCTTGTACTTAAGTCGGTATTGTGCCTTTTAAATTTAATTCGGATGCAATTTCTGTGTTTGATCGTCAATAAGAAGGTCCAAGGGATACAGTAAATCTGAAGTGAAGCATCGGAATCTAAAACTGGACTCACAGGAGAGGTTCAAATCATAGAAAGTTTAAGTGTCAGTCCTCTTGTCCTTAAGTCGGCATTGTGCCTTTGGAATTTAATTCCGATGTAATTTCTCTGCTTCTTCGTCAATAAGAAGGTTCAAGGTATACAGTAAACCTGAAGTGAAACATCGCAATCTAAAAAAGGACACACAGGAGAGGTTCAAATCATAGAAAGTTACAGTGTCAGTCCTCTTGTACTTAAATCGGCATTTTGCCTTTTGTATTAATTTCTAATGCAATATCTGTGTTTCATCGTCAATTAGAAGGTCCAAGGTATACAGTAAACCTGAAGTGAAGCATCGGAATCTAAAACTGAACTCACAGGAGAGGTTCTAAATATAGACAGTAAGAAGAATCAGTCCACTTGTACTTAAGTCGTCATTGTGCCTTTTGAATTTAATTCGGATGCAATTTCTGTGATTCATCGTCAATAAAAAGGTCTAAGGTATACAGTAAACCTGAAGTGAAGCATCGGAATCTAAAACTGGACTCACAGGAGAGGTTCAAATCATACAAAGTTTGAGTGTCATTCCTCTTGTACTTAAGTCAGCATTGTGCCTTTAGTATTAAAGTCGGATGTAATTTCTGTGCTTCATCGTCAATAAGAAGGTCCAAGGTGTTCAGTAAACCTGAAGTGAAGCAGCGGAATCTAAAACTGGACTCACAGGAGAGGTGCCAAACATAGGCAATAAGAAGAGTCAGTCCACTTGTACTTAAGTCGTCATTGTGCCTTTTGAATTTAATTCGGATGCAATTTCTGTGCTTCATCGGCAATAAGAACGTCCAAGGTATACAGTAAACCTGAAGTGAAGCATCGGAATCTAAAACTGGACTCAGGAAAGGTTCAAATCATAGAAAGTTAAAGTGTTATTCCTCTTGTACTTAAGTCGGCATTGTGCGTTTTGTATTATACTCGGATGCAATTTCTGTGCTTCATCGGCAATAAGATGTTCCAAGGTATACAGTAAACCTGAAGTGAAGAATCGGAATCTACAACTGGACTCACAAAAGAGGTTTAAATCATAGAAAATTAGAGTGTCAGTCCTCTTGTACTTAAGTCGGCATTGTGCCTTTTGAATTTCTTTCCGATACAATTTCGGTGCTTCATCGTCAATAAGAAGGTTCAAGGTATATAGTAAACCTGAAGAGAAGCATCGGAATCAAAAACTTACCTCACAGGAGAGGTTCAAATCATAGAAAGTTAGAGTGTCAGTCCTCTTGTACTTAAGTCGGCATTGTCCCTTATGTATTAAATTCGGATGCAATTTCTGTGTTTCGTTGACAATTAGATGGTCCAAGGTATACGGTAAACCTGAATTGAAGCATCGCAATCTAAAACCGGTCTCACAGGAGAGGTTTAAATCATAAATGTTAGAGTGTCAGTCCTCTTGTACTTAAGTCGGCATTGTGCCTTTTGTACTAAATTCGGATGCAATTTCTATGCTTCATCGTCAATAAGAAGCTCCAAGGTATACAGTAAACCTGAAGTGAAGCATTGGAATCTAAACCGGGTCTCACAGGAAAGGTTCAAAGTATAGACAGTAAGAAGAGTCAGTCCTCTTGTACTTAAGTCGGCATTGTTCCTTTTGTACTAAATTTGGATGCAATTTCTCTGTTTCATCGTCAATAAGAAGGTCCAAGGTATACAGTAAACCTGAAGTAAAGCATCGCAATCTTAAACCGATCTCACAGGAGTTGTTCAAATCAAAGAAAGATATGGGGGTCAGTCCTCTTGTACTTAAGTCGGCATTGTGCCTTTTGAATTAATTTCGGTTGCAATTTCTGTGTTTCATCGTAAATTAGAAGGTCGAAGGTGTACAGTAAACCTGAAGTGAAGCATCGGAATCTGAAACTGGTCTCACAGGAAAGGTTCTAAACATACACAGTAGGAAGAGTCAGTCCTCTTGTACTTATGTCGGCATTGTGCCTTTTGTACTAAATTTGGATGCAATTTCTGTAATTCATCGTCAATAAGTATGTCCTGGGTATACAGTAAACCTGAAGTGTAGCATCGCAATATAAAACCCGTCTCACAGGAGAGGTTCTAAACATAGAATGTTAGAAGTGTCAGTCCTCTTTCACTTAAGTCGGCATTGTGCCTTTTCTATTTAATTCGGATGCAATTTCTGTGTTTGATCATCAATAAGTAGGTCCAAGGGATACAATAAACCTGAAGTGAAGCATCCGAATCTAATACTGGACTCAAAGGAGAGGTTCAAATCATAGAATGTTTAAGTGTCAGTCCTCTTCTACTTAAGTCGGGATTGTGCCTTTTGAATTTAATTCCGATGCAATTTCTGTGTTTCATCGTCAATTAGAAGGTCCAAGATATACAGTTAACCTGAAGTGAAGCATCGGAATCTAAAACGGGTCTCACAGGAGAGGTTTCAATCATAGAAAGTTAGAGTGTCAGTCCTCTTGTACTTAAGCCGTCATTGTACTTTTTGTATTAAACTCGGATGCACTTTCTGTGCTTCATCGTCAATAAGAAGGTCCAAGGAGCACAATAAACCTGAAGTGAAGCATCGGAATCTAAAACTGGACTCACAGGAGAGGTTCTAAACAAAGGCAGTAAGAAGAGTCAGTCCTGTTGTACTTAAGTCGTCATTTTTCCTTTTGAATTTGATTCGGATGCAATTACTGTGCTTCATCGGCAATAAGAACGTCCATTGTATACAGTAAACCTGAAGTGAAGCATCGGAATCTAAAACTGGACTCACAGGAGAGGTTCAAATCATAGAAAGTTAGAGTGTCATTCCTCTTGTACTTAAGTCGGCATTGAGCCTTTTGTATTAAACTCGGATGCAATTTCTGTGTTTCATCGTCAATTAGAAGGTCCAAGGTATACAGTAAACCCGAAGTGAAGCATCGGAATCTAAACCTGGTCTCACAGGAAAGGTTCTAAACATAGATATTAAGGAGACTCAGTCCTCTTGTACTTAAGTCGGCATTGTGCCTTTTGTTTTAAATTCGGATGCAATTTCCGTGTTTCATCGACAATTAGAAGGTCCAAGGTATACAGTAAACCTGAAGTGAAGCATCGGAATCTAAAACTGGACTCACAGGAGACGTTCTAAACATCGGCAGTAAGAAGAGTCAGTCCTCTTGTACTTAAGTCGTCATTCTGCCTTTTGAATTTGATTCGGATGCAATTTCTGTGCCTCATCGGCAATACGATCATCCAAGGTATACAGTAAACCAGAAGTGAAGCATCGGAATCTAAAACTGGACTCACAGGAGAGGTTCAAATCATAGAAAGTTAGAGAGTCAGTCCTCTTGTATTTAAGTCGGCATTGTGCCTTTTGTACTAAATTAGGATGCAATTTCTCTGTTTCATCGTCAACAAGAAGGTCCAAGGTATACAGTAAACCTGAATTGAAGCATCGGAATCTAAAACCGGTCTCACAGGAGAGGTTGACATCATAGAATGTTAGAAGTGTCAGTAATCTTGTACTTAAGTCGGTATTGTGCCTTTTAAATTTAATTCGGATGCAATTCCTGTGTTTGATCGTCAATAAGAAGGTCCAAGGGATACAGTAAATCTGAAGTGGAGCATCGGAATCTAAAACTGGACTCACAGGAGAGGTTCAAATCATAGAAAGTTAAAGTGTCAGTCCTCTTGTCCTTAAGTCGGCATTGTGCCTTTGGAATTTAATTCCGATGTAATTTCTCTGCTTCTTCGTCAATAAGAAAGTTCAAGGTATACAGTAAACCTGAAGTGAAACATCGGTATCTAAAAAAGGACACACAGGAGAGGTTCAAATCATAGAAAGTTACAGTGTCACTCCTCTTGTACTTAAGTCGGCATTTTGCCTTTTGTATTAAATTCTAATGCAATATCTGTGTTTCATCGTCAATTAGAAGGTCCAAGGTATACAGTAAACCTGAAGTGAAGCATCGGAATCTAAAACTGTACTCACAGGAGAGGTTCTAAATATAGACAGTAAGAAGAATCAGTCCACTTGTACTTAAGTCGTCATTGTGCCTTTTGAATTTAATTCGGATGCAATTTCTGTGATTCATCGTCAATAAGAAGGTCTAAGGTATACAGTAAACCTGAAGTGAAGCATCGGAATCTAAAACTGGACTCACAGGAGAGGTTCAAATCATACAAAGTTAGAATGTCATACCTCTTGTACTTAAGTCGGCATTGTGCCTTTAGTATTAAAGTCGGATGCAATTTCTGTGCTTCATCGTCAATAAGAAGGTCCAAGGTGTTCAGTGAACCTAAAGTGAAGCAGCGGAATCTAAAACTGGACTCACAGGAGAGGTGCCAAACATAGGCAATAAGAAGAGTCAGTCCACTTGTACTTAAGTCGTCATTGTGCCTTTTGAATTTAATTCGGATGCAATTTCTGTGCTTCATCGGCAATAAGAACGTCCAAGGTATACAGTAAACCTGAAGTGAAGCATCGGAATCTAAAACTGGACTCAGGAGAGGTTCAAATCATAGAAAGTTAAAGTGTTATTCCTCTTGTACTTAAGTCGGCATTGTGCGTTTTGTATTATACTCGGATGCAATATCTGTGCTTCATCGGCAATAAGATGTTCCAAGGTATACAGTAAACCTGAAGTGAAGAATCGGAATCTACAACTGGACTCACAAAAGAGGTTTAAATCATAGAAAATTACAGTGTCAGTCCTCTTGTACTTAAGTCGGCATTGTGCCTTTTGAATTTCTTTCCGATACAATTTCTGTGCTTCATCGTCAATAAGAAGGTTCAAGGTATATAGTAAACCTGAAGAGAAGCATCGGAATCAAAAACTTACCTCACAGGAGAGGTTCAAATCATAGAAAGTTAGAGTGTCAGTCCTCTTGTACTTAAGTCGGCATTGTCCCTTATGTATTAAATTCGGATGCAATTTCTGTGCTTCGTTGTCAATTAGAAGGTCCAAGGTATACGGTAAACCTGAATTGAAGCATCGCAATCTAAAACCGGTCTCACAGGAGAGGTTTAAATCATAAAAGTTAGAGTGTCAGTCCTCTTGTACTTAAGTCGGCATTGTGTCTTTTGTACTAAATTCGGATGCAATTTCTGTGCTTCATCGTCAATAAGAAGCTCCAAGGTATACAGTACACCTGAAGCGAAGCATTGGAATCTAAACCGGGTCTCACAGGAAAGGTTCTAAGTATAGACAGTAAGAAGAGTCAGTCCTCTTGTACTTAAGTCGGCATTGTTCCTTTTGTACTAAATTTGGATGCAATTTCTCTGTTTCATCGTCAATAAGAAGGTCCAAGGTATGCAGTAAACCTGAAGTAAAGCATCGCAATCTTAAACCGATCTCACAGGAGTTGTTCAAATCAAAGAAAGATATGGTGTCAGTCCTCTTGTACTTAAGTCGGCATTGTGCCTTTTGAATTAATTTCGGTTGCAATTTCTGTGTTTCATCGTCAATTAGAAGGTCGAAGGTGTACAGTAAACCTGAAGTGAAGCATCGGAATCTGAAACTGGTCTCACAGGAAAGGATCTAAACATACACAGTAAGAAGAGTCAGTCCTCTTGTACTTATGTCGGCATTGTGCCTTTTGTACTAAACTTGGATGCAATTTCTGTGATTCATCGTCAATAAGTACGTCCTGGGTATACAGTAAACCTGAAGTGAAGCATCGCAATCTAAAACCCGTCTCACAGGAGAGGTTCTAAACATAGAATGTTAGAAGTGTCAGTCCTCTTTCACTGAAGTCGGCATTGTGCCTTTTCTATTTAATTCGGATGCAATTTCTGTGTTTGATCATCAATAAGAATGTCCAAGGGATACAATAAACCTGAAGTGAAGCATCCGAATCTAAAACTGGACTCAAAGGAGAGGTTCAAATCATAGAATGTTTAAGTGTCAGTCCTCTTCTACTTAAGTCGGGATTGTGCCTTTTGAATTTAATTCCGATGCAATTTCTGTGTTTCATCGTCAATTAGAATGTCCAAGATATACAGTTAACCTGAATTGAAGCATCGGAATCTAAAACGGGTCTCACAGGAGAGGTTTCAATCATAGAAAGTTAGAGTGTCAGTCCTCTTGTACTTAAGTCGTCATTGTACTTTTTGTATTAAACTCGGATGCAATTTCTGTGCTTCATCGTCAATAAGAAGGTCCAAGGAGCACAATAAACCTGAAGTGAAGCATCGGAATCTAAAACTGGACTCACAGGAGAGGTTCTAAACGAAGGCAGTAAGAAGAGTCAGTCCTGTTGTACTTAAGTCGTCATTTTTCCTTTTGAATTTGATTCGGATGCAATTACTGCGCTTCATCGGCAATAAGAACGTCCATTGTATACAGTAAACCTGAAGTGAAGCATCGGAATCTAAAACTGGACTCACAGGAGAGGTTCAAATCATAGAAAGTTAGAGTGTCATTCCTCTTGTACTTAAGTCGGCATTTAGCCTTTTGTATTAAACTCGGATGCAATTTCTGTGTTTCATCGTCAATTAGAAGGTCCAAGGTATACAGTAAACCCGAAGTGAAGCATCGGAATCTAAACCTGGTCTCACAGGAAAGGTTATAAACATAGATATTAAGGAGAGTCAGTCCTCTTGTACTTAAGTCGGCATTGTGCCTTACATATTAAATTCGGATGCAATATCTGTGTTTCATCGTCAATTAGAAGTTCCAAGGTATACAGTAAGCCTGAATTGAAGCATAGGAATCTAAAACCGGTCTCACAGGAGAGGTTTAAATCATAAAAGTTAGAGTGTCAGTCCTCTTGTCCTTAAGTCGGCATTGAGCCTTTTGTACTGAATTCGGATGCAATTTCTGTGCTTCATCGTCAATAAGAAGGTCCAAGGAATACAGTAAACCTGAAGTGAAGCATCGGAATCTAAAACTGGACTCACAGGAGAGGTTGTAAATATAAACAGTAAGAAGAGTCAGTCCTCTTGTACTTAAGTCGTCATTTTGCCTTTGGAGATGAATTCGGATGCAATTTCTGTGCTTCATCGTCAATAAGATGGTCCAAGGTATACAGTAAACCTGAAGTGAAGCATCGGAATCTAAAACATGGCTCACAGGAGAGGTTCAAATCAAAGAAAGTTAGAGTGTCATTCCTCTTGTACTTATGTCGGCATTGTGCCTTTTGTATTATACTCGGATGCAATTTCTGTGCTTCATCGCCAATAAGAAGGTCCAAGGTAGACAGTAAACCTGAAGTGAAGAATCGGAAGCTACAACTGGACTCACAGGGGAGGTTCATATCATAGAAAGTTAGAGTGTCAGTCCTCTTGTACTTAAGTCGGCATTGTGCCGTTTGAATTAAATTCTGATGCAATTTCTGTGTTTCATTGTCAATTAGAAGGTCCAAGGTATACAGTAATCCTGAAGTGAAGCATTGGAATCTAAACCGGGTCTCACAGGACAGGTTGTAACCATAGACAGTATGAAGAGTCAGTCCTCTTGTACTTAAGTCAGCATTGTGCCTTTTGTACTAAATTAGGATGCAATTTCTCTGTTTCATCGTCAACAAGAAGGTCCAAGGTATACAGTAAACCTGAATTGAAGCATCGGAATCTAAAACCGGTCTCACAGGAGAGGTTAACATCATAGAATGTTAGAAGTGTCAGACCTCTTGTACTTAAGTCGGTATTGTGCCTTTTAAATTTAATTCCGATGCAATTTCTGTGTTTCATCGTCAATTAGAAGGTCCAAGATATACAGTTAACCTGAATTGAAGCATCGGAATCTAAAACGGGTCTCACAGGAGAGGTTTCAATCATAGAAAGTTAGAGTGTCAGTCCTCTTGTACTTAAGCCGTCATTGTACTTTTTGTATTAAACTCGGATGCAATTTCTGTGCTTCATCGTCAATAAGAAGGTCCAAGGAGCACAATAAACCTGAAGTGAAGCATCGGAATCTAAAAGTGGACTCACAGGAGAGGTTCTAAACAAAGGCAGTAAGAAGAGTCTGTCCTGTTGTACTTAAGTCGTCATTTTTCCTTTTGAATTTGATTCGGATGCAATTACTGTGCTTCATCGGCAATAAGAACGTCCATTGTATACAGTAAACCTGAAGTGAAGCATCGGAATCTAAAACTGGACTCACAGGAGAGGTTCAAATCATAGAAAGTTAGAGTGTCATTCCTCTTGTACTTAAGTCGGCATTGAGCCTTTTGTATTAAACTCGGATGCAATTTCTGTGTTTCATCGTCAATTAGAAGGTCCAAGGTATACAGTAAACCCGAAGTGAAGCATCGGAATCTAAACCTGGTCTCACAGGAAAGGTTCTAAACATAGATATTAAGGAGAGTCAGTCCTCTTGTACTTAAGTCGGCATTGTGCCTTTTGTTTTAAATTCGGATGCAATTTCTGTGTTTCATCGACAATTAGAAGGTCCAAGGTATACAGTAAACCTGAAGTGAAGCATCGGAATCTAAAACTGGACTCACAGGAGACGTTCTAAACATCGGCAGTAAGAAGAGTCAGTCCTCTTGTACTTAAGTCGTCATTCTGCCTTTTGAATTTGATTCGGATGCAATTTCTGTGCCTCATCGGCAATACGATCATCCAAGGTATACAGTAAACCAGAAGTGAAGCATCGGAATCTAAAACTGGACTCACAGGAGAGGTTCAAATCATAGAAAGTTAGAGAGTCAGTCCTCTTGTACTTAAGTCAGCATTGTGCCTTATGTATTAAATTCGGATACAATATCTGTGTTTCATCGTCAATTAGAAGGTCCAAGGTATACAGTAAACCTGAATTGAAGCATCGGAATCTAAAACCGGTCTCACAGGAGAGGTTTAAATCATAAAAGTTAGAGTGTCAGTCCTCATGTACGTAAGTCGGCATTGTGCCTTTTCTACTGATTTCGGATGCAATTTCTGTGCTTCATCGTCAATAAGAAGGTCCAAGGAATACAGTAAACCTGAAGTGAAGCATCCGAATCTAAAACTGGACTCACAGGAGAGGTTGTAAATATAGACAGTAAGAAGAGTCAGTCCTCTTGTACTTAAGTCGTTATTGTGCTTTTGGAATTGAATTCTGATGCAATTTCTGTGTTTCATCGTCAATTAGAAGGTCCAATGTATACAGTAATCCTGAAGTGAAGCATTGGAATCTAAACCAGGTCTCACAGGACAGGTTGTACCCATAGACAGTATGAAGAGTCAGTCCTCTTGTACTTAAGTCAGCATTGTGCCTTTTGTACTAAATTAGGATGCAATTTCTCTGTTTCATCGTCAACAAGAAGGTCCAAGGTATACAGTAAACCTGAATTGAAGCATCGGAATCTAAAACCGGTCTCACAGGAGAGGTTGACATCATAGAATGTTAGAAGTGTCAGTAATCTTGTACTTAAGTCGGTATTGTGCCTTTTAAATTTAATTCGGATGCAATTTCTGTGTTTGATCGTCAATAAGAAGGTCCAAGGGATACAGTAAATCTGAAGTGAAGCATCGGAATCTAAAACTGGACTCACGGGAGAGGTTCAAATCATAGAAAGTTTAAGTGTCAGTCCTCTTGTCCTTAAGTCGGCATTGTGCCTTTGGAATTTAATTCCGATGTAATTTCTCTGCTTCTTCGTCAATAAGAAGGTTCAAGGTATACAGTAAACCTGAAGTGAAACATCGGAATCTAAAAAAGGACACACAGGAGAGGTTCAAATCATAGAAAGTTACAGTGTCAGTCCTCTTGTACTTAAGTCGGCATTTTGCCTTTTGTATTAAATTCTAATGCAATATCTGTGTTTCATCGTCAATTAGAAGGTCCAAGGTATACAGTAAACCTGAAGTGAAGCATCGGAATCTAAAACTGTACTCACAGGAGAGGTTCTAAATATAGACAGTAAGAAGAATCAGTCCACTTGTACTTAAGTCGTCATTGTGCCTTTTGAATTTAATTCGGATGCAATTTCTGTGATTCATCGTCAATAAGAAGGTCTAAGGTATACAGTAAACCTGAAGTGAAGCATCGGAATCTAAAACTGGACTCACAGGAGAGGTTCAAATCATACAAAGTTAGAATGTCATTCCTCTTGTACTTAAGTCGGCATTGTGAGTTTAGTATTAAAGTCGGATGCAATTTCTGTGCTTCATCGTCAATAAGAAGGTCCAAGGTGTTCAGTAAAATTGAAGTGAAGCAGCGGAATCTAAAACTGGACTCACAGGAGAGGTGCCAAACATAGGCAATAAGAAGAGTCAGTCCACTTGTACATAAGTCGTCATTGTGCCTTTTGAATTTAATTCGGATGCAATTTCTGTGCTTCATCGGCAATAAGAACGTCCAAGGTATACAGTAAACCTGAAGTGAAGCATCGGAATCTAAAACTGGACTCAGGAGAGGTTCAAATCATAGAAAGTTAAAGTGTTATTCCTCTTGTACTTAAGTCGGCATTGTGCGTTTTGTATTATACTCGGATGCAATTTCTGTGCTTCATCGGCAATAAGATGTTCCAAGGTATACAGTGAACCTGAAGTGAAGAATCGGAATCTACAACTGGACTCACAAAAGAGGTTTAAATCATAGAAAATTACAGTGTCAGTCCTCTTGTACTTAAGTCGGCATTGTGCCTTTTGAATTTCTTTCCGATACAATTTCTGTGCTTCATCGTCAATAAGAAGGTTCAAGGTATATAGTAAACCTGAAGAGAAGCATCGGAATCAAAAACTTACCTCACAGGAGAGGTTCAAATCATAGAAAGTTAGAGTGTCAGTCCTCTTGTACTTAAGTCGGCATTGTGCCTTTTGTACTAAATTCGGATGCAATTTCTGTGCTTCATCGCCAATAAGAAGCTCCAAGGTATACAGTAAACCTGAAGCGAAGCATTGGAATCTAAACCGGGTCTCACAGGAAAGGATCTAAGTATAGACAGTAAGAAGAGTCAGTCCTTTTGTGCTTAAGTCGGCATTGTTCCTTTTGTACTAAATTTGGATGCAATTTCTCTGTTTCATCGTCAATAAGAAGGTCCAAGGTATACAGTAAACCTGAAGTAAAGCATCGCAATCTTAAACCGATCTCACAGGAGTTGTTCAAATCAAAGAAAGATATGGTGTCAGTCCTCTTGTACTTAAGTCGGCATTGTGCCTTTTGAATTAATTTCGGTTGCAATTTCTGTGTTTCATCGTCAATTAGAAGGTCGAAGGTGTACAGTAAACCTGAAGTGAAGCATCGGAATCTGAAACTGGTCTCACAGGAAAGGTTCTAAACATACACAGTGAGAAGAGTCAGACCTCTTGTACTTATGTCGGCATTGTGCCTTTTGTACTAAACTTGGATGCAATTTCTGTGATTCATCGTCAATAAGTACGTCCTGGGTATGCAGTAAACCGGAAGTGAAGCATCGCAATCTAAAACCGGTCTCACAGGAGAGGTTCTAAACATAGAGTGTAAGAAGTGTCAGTCCTCTTGTACTTAAGTCGTCATTGTGCCTTTTGAATATAATTCGGATGCAATATCTGTGCTTCATCGTCAATACGAAGGTCTAAGGTATAAAGGAACCTGAAGTGAAGAATCGGAATCTAAAACTGGACTCACAGGAGAGGTTCAAATCATAGAAGGTTAGAGTGTCAGTCCTCTAGTACTTAAGTCGGCATTGTGCCTTTTGAATTAAATTCGGATGCAATTTCTGTGTTTCATCGTCAATTAGAAGATCAAAGGTATACAGTACACCTGAAGTGAAACATTGGAATCTAAACCTGGTCCCACAGGAAAGGTTCTAAACATACACAGTAAGAAGAGTCAGTCCTCTTGTACTTAAGTCGGCATTGTGCATTTTGTACTAAAGTTGGATGCAATTTCTGTGTTTCATCGTCAATAAGTATGTCCTGGGTATACAGTAAACCTGAAGTGAAGCATCGCAATCTAAAACCCGTCTCACAGGAGAGGTTCTAAACATAGAATGTTAGAAGTGTCAGTCCTCTTTCACTTAAGTCGGCATTGTGCCTTTTCTATTTAATTCGGATGCAATTTCTGTGTTTGATCATCAATAAGAATGTCCAAGGGATACAATAAACCTGAAGTGAAGCATCCGAATCTAAAACTGGACTCAAAGGAGAGGTTCAAATCATAGAATGTTTAAGTGTCAGTACTCTTCTACTTAAGTCGGGATTGTGCCTTTTGAATTTAATTCCGATGCAATTTCTGTGTTTCATCGTCAATTAGAAGGTCCAAGATATACAGTTAACCTGAATTGAAGCATCGGAATCTAAAACGGGTCTCACAGGAGAGGTTTCAATCATAGAAAGTTAGAGTGTCAGTCCTCTTGTACTTAAGTCGTCATTGTACTTTTTGTATTAAACTCGGATGCAATTTCTGTGCTTCATCGTCAATAAGAAGGTCCAAGGAGCACAATAAACCTGAAGTGAAGCATCGGAATCTAAAACTGGACTCACAGGAGAGGTTCTAAACGAAGGCAGTAAGAAGAGTCAGTCCTGTTGTACTTAAGTCGTCATTTTTCCTTTTGAATTTGATTCGGATGCAATTACTGTGCTTCATCGGCAATAAGAACGTCCATTGTATACAGTAAACCTGAAGTGAAGCATCGGAATCTAAAACTGGACTCACAGGAGAGGTTCAAATCATAGAAAGTTAGAGTGTCATTCCTCTTGTACTTAAGTCGGCATTGAGCCTTTTGTATTAAACTCGGATGCAATTTCTGTGTTTCATCGTCAATTAGAAGGTCCAAGGTATACAGTAAACCCAAAGTGAAGCATCGGAATCTAAACCTGGTCTCACAGGAAAGGTTCTAAACATAGATATTAAGGAGAGTCAGTCCTCTTGTACTTAAGTCGGCATTGTGCCTTACATATTAAATTCGGATGCAATATCTGTGTTTCATCGTCAATTAGAAGTTCCAAGGTATACAGTAAACCTGAATTGAAGCATCGGAATCTAAAACCGGTCTCACAGGAGAGGTTTAAATCATAAAAGTTAGAGTGTCAGTCCTCTTGTACTTAAGTCGGCATTGAGCCTTTTGTACTGAATTCGGATGCAATTTCTGTGCTTCATCATCAATAAGAAGGCCCAAGGAATACAGTAAACCTGAAGTGAAGCATCGGAATCTAAAACTGGACTCACAGGAGAGGTTGTAAATATAGACAGTAAGAAGAGGCAGTCCTCTTGTACTTAAGTCGTCATTTTGCCTTTGGAATTGAATTCGGATGCAATTTCTGTGCTTCATCGTCAATAAGATGGTCCAAGGTATACAGTAAACCTCAAGTGAAGCATCGGAATCTAAAACATGGCTCACAGGAGAGGTTCAAATCAAAGAAAGTTAGAGTGTCATTCCTCTTGTACTTATGTCGGCATTGTGCCTTTTGTATTATACTCGGATGCAATTTCTGTGCTTCATCGTCAATAAGAAGGTCCAAGGTAGACAGTAAACCTGAAGTGAAGAATCGGAAGCTACAACTGGACTCACAGGGGAGGTTCATATCATAGAAAGTTAGAGTGTCAGTCCTCTTGTACTTAAGTCGGCATTGTGCTGTTTGAATTAAATTCTGATGCAATTTCTGTGTTTCATCGTCAATTAGAAGGTCCAAGGTATACAGTAATCCTGAAGTGAAGCATTGGAATCTAAACCAGGTCTCACAGGACAGGTTGTAACCATAGACAGTATGAAGAGTCAGTCCTCTTGTACTTAAGTCAGCATTGTGCCTTTTGTACTAAATTAGGATGCAATTTCTCCGTTTCATCGTCAACAAGAAGGTCCAAGGTATACAGTAAACCTGAATTGAAGCATCGGAATCTAAAACCGGTCTCACAGGAGAGGTTAACATCATAGAATGTTAGAAGTGTCAGACCTCTTGTACTTAAGTCGGTATTGTGCCTTTTAAATTTAATTCGGATGCAATTTCTGTGTTTGATCGTCAATAAGAAGGTCCAAGGGATTCAGTAAACCTGAAGTGAAGCATCGGAATCTAAAACTGGACTCACAGGAGAGGTTCATATCATAGAAAGTTTAAGTGTCAGTCCTCTTGTCCTTAAGTCGGCATTGTGCCTTTGGAATTTAATTCCGATGTAATTTCTCTGCTCCTTCGTCAATAAGAAGGTTCAAGGTATACAGTAAACCTGAAGTGAAACATCGGAATCTAAAACTGTACTCACAGGAGAGGTTCTAAATATAGACAGTAAGAAGAATCAGTCCACTTGTACTTAAGTCGTCATTGTGCCTTTTGAATTTAATTCGGATGCAATTTCTGTGATTCATCGTCAATAAGAAGGTCTAAGGTATACAGTAAACCTGAAGTGAAGCATCGGAATCTAAAACTGGACTCACAGGAGAGGTTCAAATCATACAAAGTTAGAGTGTCATTCCTCTTGTACTTAAGTCGGCATTGTGCCTTTAGTATTAAAGTCGGATGCAATTTCTGTGCTTCATCGTCAATAAGAAGGTCCAAGGTGTTCAGTAAACCTGAAGTGAAGCATCGGAATCTAAAACTGGACTCAGGAGAGGTTCAAATCATAGAAAGTTAAAGTGTTATTCCTCTTGTACTTAAGTCGGCATTGTGCGTTTTGTATTATACTCGGATGCAATTTCTGTACTTCATCGGCAATAAGATGTTCCAAGGTATACAGTAAACCTGAAGTGAAGTATCGGAATCTACAACTGGACTCACAATAGGGGTTTAAATCATAGAAAATTAGAGTGTCAGTCCTCTTGTACTTAAGTCGTCATTGTACTTTTTGTATTAAACTCGAATGCAATTTCTGTGCTTCATCGTCAATAAGAAGGTCCAAGGAGCACAATAAACCTGAAGTGAAGCATCGGAATCTAAAACTGGACTCACAGGAGTGTTTCTAAACCAAGGCAGTAAGAAGAGTCAGTCCTGTTGTACTTAAGTCGTCATTGTTCCTTTTGAATTTGATTCGGATGCAATTACTGTGCTTCATCGGCAATAAGAACGTCCAAGGTATACAGTAAACCTGAAGTGAAGCATCGGAATCTAAAACTGGACTCACAGGAGAGGTTCAAATCATAGAAAGTTAGAGTGTCATTCCTCTTGTACTTAAGTCGGCATTGTGCCTCTTGTATTAAACTCCGATGCAATTTCTGTGTTTCATCGTCCATTAGAAGGTCCAAGGTATACAGTAAACCTGAAGTGAAGCATCGGAATCTAAACCTGGTCTCACAGGAAAGGTTCTAAACATAGATATTAAGAATAGTCAGTACTCCTGTTCTTAAGTCGGCATTGTGCCTTTTGTTTTAAATTCGGATGCAATTTCTGTGTTTCATCGACAATTAGAAGGTCCAAGGTATACTGTAAACCTGAAGTGAAGCTCAGAATCTAAAACTGGACTCACAGTAGATGTTGTAAACATCGGCAGTAAGAAGAGTCAGTCCTCTTGTACTTATGTCGTCATTCTGCCTTTTGAATTTGATTCGGATGCAATTTCTGTGCCTCATCGGCAATACGATCATCCAAGGTATACAGTAAACCAGAAGGGAAGCATCGGAATCTAAAACTGGACTCACAGGAGAGGTTTAAATCATAGAAAATTAGAGTGTCAGCCCTCTTGTACTTAAGTCGGCATTGTGCCTTTTGAATTCCTTTCCGATAAAATTTCTGTGCTTCATCGTCAATAAGAAGATTCAAGGTATACAGTAAACCTGAAGTGAAGCATCGGAATCTAAAACTGGACTCACAGGTGAGGTTCAAATCATAGAAAGTTAGAGAGTCAGTCCTCTTGTACTTAAGTCGGCATTGTGCCTTATGTATTAAATTCGGTTGCAATATCTGGGTTTCATTGTCAATTAGAAGGTCCAAGGTATACAGTAAACCTGAATTGAAGCATCGGAATCTGAAACCGGTCTCACAGGAGAGGTTTAAATTATAAAAGTTAGAGTGTCAGTCATCTTGTACTTAAGTCGGCATTGTGCCTTTTGTACTAAATTCGGATGCAATTTCTGTGCTTCATCGTCAATTAGAAGATCCAAGGTATACAGTTAACCTGAATTGAAGCATCGGAATCTAAAACCGGTCTCACAGGAGAGGTTTAAATTATAAAAGTTAGAGTGTCAGTCATCTTGTACTTAAGTCGGCATTGTGCCTTTTGTACTAAATTCGGATGCAATGTCTGTGCTTCATCGTCAATACGAAGGTCCAAGGTATACAGTAAACCTGAAGTGAAGCATCGGAATCTAAAACTATACTCACAGGAGAGGTTCTAAATATAGACAGTAAGAAGAATTAGTCCACTTGTACTTAAGTCGTCATTGTGCCTTTTGAATTTAATTCGGATGCAATTTCAGTGCTTCATCGTCAATAAGGAGGTCTAAGGTATACAGTAAACCTGAAGTGAAGCTTCGGAATCTAATACTGGACTCACAGGAGAGGTGCAAATCATAGAAAGTTAGAGTGTCATTCCTCTTGTACTTAAGTCGGCATTGTGCCTTTAGTATTAAACTCGGATGCAATTTCTGTGCTTCATCGTCAATAAGAAGGTCCAAGGTGTTCAGTAAACCTGAAGTGAAGCAGCGGAATCTAAAACTGGACTCACAGGAGAGGTGCCAAACATAGGCAATAAGAAGAGTCAGTCCACTTCTACTTAAGTCGTCATTGTGCCTTTTGAATTTAATTCGGATGCAATTTCTGTGCTTCATCGGCAATAAGATGTTCCAAGGTATACAGTAAACCTGAAGTGAAGAATCGGAATCTACAACTGGACTCACAGGAGAGGTTTAAATCATAGAAAATTAGAGTGTCAGTCCTCTTGTACTTAAGTCGGCATTGTGCCTTTTGAGTTTCTTTCCGATACAATTTCTGTGCTTCATCGTCAATAAGAAGGTTCAAGGTATATAGTAAATCTGAAGAGAAGCATCGGAATCTAAAACTTACCTCACAGGAGAGTATCAAATCATACAAAGTTAGAGTGTCAGTCCTCTTGTATATAGGTCGGCATTGTCCCTTATGTATTACATTCGGATGCAATTTCTGTGTGTCATCGTCAATTAGAAGGTCCAAGGTATACAGTAAACCTGAATTGAAGCATCGCAATCTAAAACCGGTCTCACAGGAGAGGTTTAAATCATAAAAGTTAGAGTGTCAGTCCTCTTGTACTTAAGTCGGCATTGTGCCTTTTGTACTAAATTCGGATGCAATTTCTGTGCTTCATCGTCAATAAGAAGGTCCAAGGTATACAGTAATCCTGAAGTGAAGCATTGGAATCTAAACCGGGTCTCACAGGAAAGGTTCTAAACATAGACAGTAAGAAGAGTCAGTCCTCTTGTACTTAAGTCGGCATTGTTCCTTTTGTACTAAATTTGGATGCAATCTCTCTGTTTCATCGTCAATAAGAAGGTCCAAGTTATACAGTAAACCTGAAGTGAAGCATCGCAATCTTATACCGATCTCACAGGAGTTGTTCAAATCAAAGAAAGATATGGTGTCAGTCCTCTTGTACTTAAGTCGGCATTGTGCCTTTTGAATTAATTTCGGTTGCAATTTCTGTGTTTCATCGTCAATTAGAAGGTCGAAGGTGAACAGTAAACCTGAAGTGAAGCATCGGAATCTGAAACGGGTCTCACAGGAAAGGTTCTAAACATAGATATTAAGAAGAGACAGTCCTCTTGAACTTAAGTCGGCATTGTGCCTTTTGTATTAAATTCGGATGCAATTTCTGTGTTTCATCGACAATCAGAAGGTCCAAGGGATCCAGTAAACCTGAAGTGAAGCATCGGAATCTAAAACCGGTCTCACAGGAGAGGTTGACTTCATAGAATGAAAGAAGTGTCAGTCCTCTTGTACTCAAGTCGGTATTGTGCCTTTTAAATTTAATTCAGATGCAATTTCTGTGTTTGATCGTCAATAAGAAAGCCCAAGGGCTCCAGTAAACCTGAAGTGAAGCATCGGAATCTAAAACTGGACTCACAGGAGAGGTTAAAATCATAGTAAGTTTGAGTGTCAGTCCTCTTGTACTTAAGGTGGCATTATGCCTTTGGAATTTAATTCCGATGCAATTTCTCTGCTTCATCGTCAATAAGAAGGTTCAAGGTATACAGGACACCTGAAGTGAAGCATCGGAATCTAAAAAAGGACTCACAGGAGGGGTTCAAATCATAGAAAGTTAGAGAGTCACTCCTCTTGTACTTAAGTCGGCATTTTGCTTTTAGTATTAAATTCGGATGCAATATCTGTGTTTCATCGTCAATTAGAAGGTCCAAGGTATACAGTAAACCTGAAGTGAAGCATCGCAATCTAAAACCGGTCTCACAGGAGAGGTTCTAAACAAAGAATGTGAGAAGTGTCAGTATTCGTGTACTTAAGTTGGCATTGTGCCTTTTCTATTTAATTCGGATGCAATTTCTGTGTTTGACCTTCAATAAGAAGGTCCAAGGGATACAGTAATCCTGAAGTGAAGCATCGGAATCTAAAACTGGACTCACAGCAGAGGTTCAAATCATAGAAAGTTTAAGTGTCAGTCCTCTTGTACTTAAGTCGGGATTGTGCCTTTTGAATTTAATTCCGATGCACTTTCTATGCTTCATCGTCAATAAGAAGGTTCAAGGTATACAGAAAAACTTGAAGTGAAGCAACGGAATCTAAAAGTGGACTCACAGGAGAGGTTCTAAACGTAGGCAGAAAGAAGAGTCAGTTCTCTTGTACTTAAGTCGTCATTGTGCCTTTTGAATTTAATTCGGATGCAATATCTGTGCTTCATCGGCAATAAGAACGTCCAAGGTATACAGTAAACCTGAAGTGAAGCATCGGAATCTGCAACTGGACTCACAGGGGAGGTTCAAATCATAGAAAGTTAGAGTGTCATTCCTCTTGTACTTAAGTCGGCATTGTGCATTTTATATTAAACTCAGATACAATATCTGTGCTTCATCGTCAATAAGAAGGTCCAAGGTAGACAGTAAACCTGAAGTGAAGAATCGGAATCTGCAACTGGACTCACAGGGAAGGTTCAAATCATAGAAAGTTAGAGTGACAGTCCACTTGTACTTAAGTCGGCATTGTGCCTTTTGTTCTAAATTCGGATGCAATTTCTATGTTTCATCGTCAATAAGAAGGTCCAAGGTATACAGTAAACCTGAAGTGAAGCATCGCAATCTAAAACCGGTCTCACAGGAGAGGTTCTAAACATAGAATGTAAGAAGTGTCAGTCCTCTTGTACTTAAGTCGGCATTGTGCCTTTTCTATATAATTCGGATGCAATTTCTGTGTTTGATCATCAATAAGAAGGTCCAAGGGATACAGTAAACTTGAAGTGAAGCATCGGAATCTAAAACTGGACTCACAGGAGAGGTTCAAATCATAGAAAGTTTAAGTGTCAGTAATCTTGTACTTAAGTCGGGATTGTGCGTTTTGAATTTAATTCGGATGCAATTTCTGTGCTTCATCTTCAACAAGAAGGTCCAAGGTATACAGTAAACCTGAAGTGAAGCATCGGAATCCAAAACTGGACTCACAGGAGAGTGTCAAATCATAGAAAGTTAGAGTGTCATTCCTCTTGTTAATTAAGTCCGCATTGTGCCTTTTGTATTAAACTCGGATGCAATTTCTGTGCTTCATCGTCAATAAGAAGGTCCAAGGTATACAGTAAACCTAAATTGAGGCATCGGAATCTAAAACCGGTCTCACAGGAGAGGTTTATATAATAAAAGTTAGAGTGTCAGTCCTCTTGTACTTAAGTCTACATTGTGCCTTTTGTACTTAATTCGGATGCAATTTCTGTGCTTCATCGTCAATACGAAGTTCCAAGGTATACAGTAAACCTGAAGTGAAGCATCGGAATCTAAAACTGGACTCACAGGAGAGATTCTAAATATAGACAGTAAGAAGAATCAGTCCTCTTGTACATAAGTCGGTATTGTGCCTTTTGTTCTGAATTCGGATGCAATTTCTGTGTTTCATCGTCAATAAGAAGGTCCAAAGTATACAGTAAACCTGAAGTGAAGAATAGCAATCTAAAACCGGTCTCACAGGAGAGGTTCTAAACATAGAATGTAAGAAGTGTCAGTATTCTTGTACTTAAGTAGACATTGTGCCTTTTCTATTTAATTCGGATGCAATTTCTGTGTTTGATCATCAATAAGAAGTTCAAAGGGATACAGTAAACCTTAAGTGAAACATCAAAATCTAAAACTGGACTCACAGGAGAGGTTCAAATCATAGAAAGTTAAAGTGTCAGTCCTCCTGTACTTAAGTCGGCATTGTGAATTTCGTACTAAATTCGGATGCAATATCTGTGCTTCATCGTCAATACAAAGGTCCAAGGTATACAGTAAACCTGAAGTGAAGCATCGGAATCTAAAACTGTACTCACAGGAGAGGTTCTAAATATAGACAGTAAGAAGAATCAGTCCACTTGTACTTAAGTCGTCATTGTGCCTTTTGAATTTAATTCGGATGCAATTTCTGTGCTTCGTCGTCAATAAGAAGGTCCAAGGTAGACAGTAAACCTGAAGTGAAGAATCGGAATCTGCAACTGGACTCACAGGGAAGGTTCAAATCATAGAAAGTTAGAGTGTCAGTCCACTTGTACTTAAGTCGGCATTGTGCCTTTCGTACTAAATTCGGATGCAGTTTCTGTGCTTCATCGTCAATAAGAAGTTGCAAGGTGTTCAGTAAACCTGAAGTGAAGAAGCGGAATCTAAAACTGGACTCACAGGAGGGGTGCCAAACATAGGCAGTAAGAAGAGAGAGTCCTCTTGTACTTAAGACGTCAATGTGCCTTTTGAATTTAATTCGGATGCAATTTCTGTGCTTCATCGGCAATAAGAACGTCCAAGGTATACAGTAAACCTGAAGTGAAGCATCGGAATCTAAAACTGGACTCAGGAGAGGTTCAAATCATAGAAAGTTGAAGTGTTATTGCTCTTGTACTTAAGTCGGCATTGTGCGTTTTGTATTAAACTCGGATGCAATTTCTGTGCTTCATCGGCAATAAGATGGTCCAAGGTATACAGTAAACCTGAAGTGAAGAATCGGAATCTACAACTGGACCCACAGGAGAGGTTTAAATCATAGAAAATTAGAGTGTCAGTCCTCTTGTACTTTAGTCGGCATTGTGCCTTATGTATTAAATTCGGATGCAATATCTGTGTTTCATTGTCAATTAGAAGGTCCAAGGTATACAGTAAACCTGAATTGAAGCATCGCAATCTAAAACCGGTCTCACAGGAGAGGTTTAAATCATAAAAGTTAGAGTGTCAGTCCTCTTGTACATAAGTCGGCATTGTGCCTTTTGTACTAAATTCGGATGCAATTTCTGTGCTTCATCGTCAATAAGAAGGTCCAATGTATACAGTAAATCTGAAGTGAAGAATTGGAATCTAAACCGGGTCTCACATCAAAGGTTCTAAACATAGACAGTAAGAAGAGTCAGTCCTCTTGTACTTAAGTCGGCATTGTGCCTTTTGTACTAAATTTGGATGCAATTTCTCTGATTCATCGTCAATAAGAAGGTCCAAAGTATAGAGTAAACCTGAAGTGAAGCATCGCAATCTTAAACCGATCTCACAGGAGAGTTTCAAATCAAAGAAAGATATGGTGTCAGTCCTCTTGTACTTAAGTCGGCATTGTGCCTTTTGAATTAATTTCGGTTGCAATTTCTGTGTTTAATCGTCAATTACAAGGTCGAAGATGTACAGTAAACCTGAAGTGAAGCATCGGAATCTGAAACTGGTCTCACAGGGTAAGGTTCTAAACATAAATATTAAGAAGAGTCAGTCCTCTTGTACTTAAGTCGGTGTTGTGCCTTTTGTATTAAATTCGGATGCAATTTCTGTGTTTCATCGGCAATAAGAAGGTCCAAGGGATACAGTAAACCTGAAGTGAAGTATCGGAATCTAAAACCGGTCTCACAGGAGAGGTTGACATCATAGAATGTAAGAAGTGTCAGTCCTCTTGTACTTAAGTCGGTATTGTGCCTTTTAAATTTAATTATGATGCATTTTCTGTGTTTGATCGTCAATAAGAAGGCCCAAGGGATATAGTAAACCAGAAGTGAAGCATCGGAATCTAAAACTGGACTCACAGGAGAGGTTCAAATCATAGAAAGTTTAAGTGTCAGTCCTCTTGTACTTAAGGTGGCATTGTGCCTTTGGAATTTAATTCCGATGCAATTTCTCTGCTTCATCGTCAATAAGACGGTTCAAGGTATACAGTACACCTGAAGTGAAGCATCGGAATCTAAAACTGGACTCACAGGAGAGGTTCTAAACATAGGCAGAAAGAAGAGTCAGTCCTCTTGTACTTAAGTCGTCATTGTGCCTTTTGAATTTAATTCGGATGCACTACCTGTGCTTCATCGGCAATAAGAACGTCCAAGGTATACAGTAAACCTGAAGTGAAGCATCGGAATCTAAAACTGGACTCACAGGAGTGGTTCAAATCATAGAAAGTTAGAGTGTCAGTCCTCTTGTACTTAAGTCGGCACTGTGCCTTTTGTATTAATTTCGGATGCAATTTCTGTGTTTCATCGTAAATATGAAGGTCCAAGGGATACAGTAAACCTGAAGTGAAGCCTCGGCAACAAAAACTGGACTCACAGGATAGGTTCAAACCATAGAAAGTTAGAGTGTCAGTCCTCTTGCACTTAAGTCGGCATTGTGGCTTTTGTATTAAATTCGGATGCAATTTCTGTGTTTCATCGTCAATAAGAAGGTCCAAGGGATACAGTAAACCTGAAGTGAAGCGTCTGAATCTAAAACTGGACTCACAGGGGAGGTTCAAATCATAGAAAGTTAGAGTGTCAGTCCTCTTGTACTTAAGTCGGCATTGTGCCTTTTGTATTAAAATCGGATGCAATGTCTGTGCTTCATCGTCAATAAGAAGGTCCAACGGATACAGTAAACCTGAAGTGAAGCATCGGAACCTAAAACTGGAATCACAGGAGAGGTTCAAATCAGAGAAACTTAGAGTGTCAGTCCTCTTGTACTTAAGTCGGCATTGTGCCTTTTGTATTAAATTCGGATGCAATTTCTGTGTTTCATCGTCAATAAGAAGGTCCAAGGGATACAGTAAACCTGAAGTGAAGCTTTGGAATCTAAAACTGGACTCACAGGAGTGGTTCAAATCATAGAAAGTTAGAGTGTCAGTCCTCTTGTACTTAAGTCGGCATTGTTCCTTTTTTATTAAAATCGCATGCAATTTCAGTGCTTCATCGTTTATAAGAAGGTCCAAGGATACAGTAAACCTGAAGTGAAGCATCGGAATCTAACACGGGACTCACAGGAGTGGTTAAAATTTTAGAAAGTTAGAGTGTCAGTCCTCTTGTACTTAAGTCAGCAATGTGCCTTTTGTATTAAATTCAGATGCAGTTTCTGTGTTTCATCGTCAATAAGAAGGTCCAAGGGACTCAGTAAATCTGAAGTAAAGCATCGGAATCTAAAACTGGACTCACAGGAAAGGTTCAAATCATAGAATGTGAGAGTGTCAGTCCTCTTGTACTTAAGTCGGCATTGTGGCTTTTTATTAAATTCGGATGCAATTTCTGTGTTTCATCGTCAATAAGAAGGTCTAAGGGATACAGTAAACCTGAAGTGAAGCCTCGGCATCTAAAACTGGACTCACAGGAGAGGTTCAAATCATAGAAAATTAGAGTGTCAGTCCTCTTGTACTTAAGTCGGCATTGTGCCTTTTGTATTAAAATCGGATGCAAGTTCTGTGCTTCATCGTCAATAAGAAGGTCCAACGGATACAGTAAACCTGAAGTGAAGCATCGGAACCTAAAACTGGAATCACAGGAGAGGTTCAAATCAGAGAAACTTAGAGTGTCAGTCCTCTTGTACTTAAGTCGGCATTGTGCCTTTTGTATTAAATTCGGATGCAATTTCTGTGTTTCATCGTCAATACGAAGGTCCAAGGGATACAGTAAACCTGAAGTGAAGCTTTGGAATCTAAAACTGGACTCACAGGAGTGGTTCAAATCATAGAAAGTTAGAGTATCAGTCCTCTTGTACTTAAGTCGGCATTGTTCCTTTTTTATTAAAATCGCATGCAATTTCAGTGCTTCATCGTCAATAAGAAGGTCCAAGGGGTACAATAAACCTGAAGTGAAGCATCGGAATCTAAAACCTGACTCGCAGGAGAGGTTCAAATCATAGAAACTTACAGTGTCAGTCCTCTTGTACTTAAGTCGGCATTGTGCCTTTTGTATTAATTACTGATGCAATTTCTGTGTTTCATCGTCAATAAGAAGGTCCAAGGGATACAGTAAACCAGAAGTGAAGCATAGGAATCTAAAACTGGACTCACAGGTGAGGTTCAAATCATAGAAAGTTCGAGTGTCGGTCCTCTTGTACTTAAGTCGGAATTGTGTATTTTGTATTAAATTCGAATGCAATTTCAGTGTTTCATCGTCAATAAGAAGGTCCAAGGGATACAGTAAACCTGAAGTGAAGCATCGGAATCTAAAAACTGGACTCACAGGAGTGGTTCAAATCATAGAAAGTTAGAGTGTCAGTCCTCTTGTACTTAAGTCGGCACTGTGCCTTTTGTATTAAATTCGTATGCAATTTCTGTGTTTCTTTGTCAATAAGAAGGTCCTAGGGATTCAGTAAACCTGAAGTGAAGCATCGGAAACTAAAACCTGACTCGCAGGAGAGGTTCAAATTATAGAAACTTAGAGTGTCAGTCCTCTTGTACTTAATTCGGCATTGTGCCTTTTGTATTAATTTCGGATGCAATTTCTGTGTTTCATCGTCAATAAGAAGGTCCAGGGGATCCAGTAAACCTGAAGTGATGCCTCAGCAACAAAAACTGGACTCACAGGACAGGTTCAAATCATAGAAACTTAGAGTGTCAAACCTCTTGTACTTAAGTCGGTATTGTGCCTTTTGTATTAAATTCGGACGCAATTTCTGTGTTTCATCGTCAATAGGAAGGACCAAGGGATACAGTAAATCTGAAGTGAAGCATCGGAATCTAAAACTGGACTCACAGGAGAGGTTCAAATCATAGAAAGTTAGAGTGTCAGTCCTCTTGTACTTAAGTCGGCATTGTGCCTTTTGTATGAAATTCGGATGCAATTTCTGTGTTTCATCGTCAATAAGAAGGTCCAAGGGATACAGAAAACCTGAAGTGAAGCATCGGAATCTAAAACTGGACTCACAGGAGTGGTTCACATCATAGAAAGTTAGAGTGTAAGTCTTCTTGTACTTAAGTCGGCACTGTACCTTTTATATTACATTCGTATGCTATTTTTCTGTGTTTCATTGTCAATAAGAAGGTCCAAGGGATTCAGTAAACCTGAAGTGAAGCATCGGAAACTAAAACCTGACTCACAGGAGAGGTTCAAATCATAGAAACATAGAGTGTCAGTCCCCTTTGTACTTAAGTCGGCATTGTGCCTTTTGTATTAATTTCGGACTTAATTTCTGTGTTTCATCGTAAATAAGAAGGTCCAAGGGATACAGTAAACCTGAAGTGAAGCCTCGGCAACAAAAACTGGACTCACAGGATAGGTTCAAACCATAGAAAGTTAGAGTGTCAGTCCTCTTGTACTTAAGTCGGCATTGTGCCTTTTGTATTAAATTCGGATGTAATTTCTGTGTTTCATCGTCAATAAGAAGGTCCAAAGTATACAGTAAACCTGAAGTGAAGCATCGGAATCTAAAACTGGACTCACAGGAGAGGTTCAAATCATACAAAGTTAGAGTGTCAGTCCTCTTGTACTTAGGTCGGCATTGTACCTTTTGTATTAAATTCGGATGTAATTTCTGTGTTTCATCGTTTATAAGAAGGTCCAAGGATACAGTAAACCTGAAGTGAAGCATCGGAATCCAACACGGGACTCACAGGAGTGGTTCAAATTTTAGAAAGTTAGAGTGTCAGTCCTCTTGTACTTAAGTCAGCATTGTGCCTTTTGTATTAAATTCGGATGCAATTTCTGTGTTTCATCGTCAATAAGAAGGTCCAAGGGATACAGTAAATCTGAAGTGAAGCATCGGAATCTAAAACTGGACTCACAGGAGAGGTTCAAATCATAGAAAGTTAGAGTGTCGGTCCTCTTGTACTTAAGTCGGCATTGTGCATTTTGTATTAATTTCGGATGCAATTTCTGTGTTTCATCGTCAATAAGAAGGTCCAAGGGATACAGTAAACCTGAAGTGAAGCGTCGGAATCTAAAACTGGACTCACAGGGGAGGTTCAAATCATAGAAAGTTAGAGTGTCACTCCTCTTGTACTAAGGTCGGCATTGTACCTTTTGTATTAACTTCGGATGTAATTTCTGTGTTTCATCGTTTATAAGAAGGTCCAAGGATACAGTAAACCTGAAGTGAAGCATCGGAATCTGACACGGGACTCACAGGAGTGGTTCAAATTTTAGAAAGTTAGAGTGTCAGTCCTCTTGTACTTAAGTCAGCATTGTGCCTTTTGTATTAAATTCGGATACAATTTCTGTGTTTCATCGTCAATAAGAAGGTCCAAGGGATACAGTAAATCTGAAGTGAAGCATCGGAAATTAAAACTGGACTCACAGGAGAGGTTGAAATCATAGAAAATTAGAGTGTCAGTCCTCTTGTACTTAAGTCGGCATTGTGCCTTTTGTATTAAATTCGGATGCAATTTCTGTGTTTCATCGTCAATAAGAAGGTCCAAGGGATACAGTAAACCTGAAGTGACGCTTCGGAATCTAAAACTGGACTCACAGGAGTGGTTGAAATCATAGAAATTTAGAGTCTCAGTCATCTTGTACTTAAGTCGGCATTGTGCCTTTTGTATTAAATTCGGATGCAATTTCTGTGTTTCATCGTCAATAAGAAGGTCCAAGGGATACAGTAAACCTGAAGTGACGCTTCGGAATCTAAAACTGGACTCACAGGAGTGGTTCAAATCATAGAAAGTTAGAGTCTCAGTCCTCTTGTACTTAAGTCGGCATTGTTCCTTTTTTATTAAAATCGGATTCAATTTCTGTGCTTCATCGTCAATAAGAACGTCCAAGGGGTACAGTAAACCTGAAGTGAAGCATCGGAATCTAAAACTGGACTCACAGGAGAGGTTCAAATCAGAGAAAGTTAGAGTGTCAGTCCTCTTGTACTTAAGACGGTATTGTGCCTTTTGTATTAAGATCGGATGCAATTTCTGTGTTTCATCGTCAACAAGAAAGTCCATGGGATACAGTAAACCTGAAGCGAAGCAACGGAATCTAAAACTGGTCTCACAGAAGTGATTCAAATCAGAGAAAGTTAGAGTGTCAGTCCTCTTGTACTTAGGTCGGCATTGTGCCTTTTGTATTAAATTCGGATGCAATTTCTGTGTTTCATCGTCAATAAGAAGGTCGAAGGGATACAGTGAACCTGAAGTGAAGCATCGGAATCTAAAACTGGCCTCACAGGAGTGGTTCAAATCATAGAAAGTTAGAGTGTCTGTCCTCTTGTACTTAAGTCTTCATTGTTCCTTTTGTATTAATTTCAGATGCAATTTCTGTGTTTCATCGTCATTAAGAAGGTCCAAGGGATACAGTAAACCTGAAGTGAAGCATCGGAATCTAAAACTGGACTCACAGGTGAGGTTCAAATCATAGAAAGTTAGAGTGTCGGTCCTCTTGTACTTAAGTCGGCATTGTGCATTTTGTATTAAAATCGGATGCAATTTCTGTGTTTCATCGTCAATAAGAAGGTCCAAGGGATACAGTAAACCTGAAGTGAAGCATCGGAATCTAAAACTGGACTCTCAGGAGAGGTTAAAATCATAGATAGTTAGAGTGTCAGTCCTCTTGTACTTAAGTCGGCATTGTTCCTTTCTTATTACAATCGGATGCAATTTCTGTGGTTCATCGTCAATAAGAAGGTCCAAGGGGTACAGTAAACCTGAAGTGAAGCATCGGAATCTAAAACTGAACTCACAGGAGAGGTTCAAATCATAGAAAATTAGTGTGTCAGTCCTCTTGTACTTAAGTCGGCATTGTGCCTTTTGCATTAAAATCGGATGCAATTTCTGTGCTTCATCGTCAATAAGAGGGTCCAAGGGATACAGTAAACCTGATGTGAAGCATCGGAATCTAAAACTGGACTACAGGAGAGGTTCAAATCAGAGAAACTTAGAGCGTCAGTCCTCTTGTACTTAAGTCGGCACTGTGCCTTTTGTATTACATTGGTATGCTATTTTTCTGTGCTTCATTGTCAATAAGGAGGTCCAAGGGATTCAGTAAACCTGAAGTGAAGCAGCGGAAACTAAAACCTGACTCAAAGGAGAGGTTCAAATCGTAGAAACATAGAGTGTCAGTCCCCTTGTACTTAAGTCGGCATTGTGCCTTTTGTATTAATTTCGGATGCAATTTCTGTGTTTCGTCGTAAATATGAAGGTCCAAGGGATACAGTAAACTTGAAGTGAAGCCTCGGCAACAAAAACTGGACTCACAGGATAGGTTCAAACCATAGAAAGTTAGAGTGTCAGTCCTCTTGCACTTAAGTCGGCATTGTGCCTTTTGTATTAAATTCGGATGCAATTTCTGTGTTTCATCGTCAATAAGAAGGTCCAAGGGATACAGTAAACCTGAAGTGAAGCGTCGGAATCTAAAACTGGACTCACAGGAGAGGTTCAAATCATAGCAAGTTAGAGTGTCACTCCTCTTGTACTAAGGTCGGCTTTGTACCTTTTGTATTAAATTCGGATGTAATTTCTGTGTTTCATCGTTTATAAGAAGGTCCAAGGATACAGTAAACCTGAAGTGAAGCATCGGAATCTAACACGGGACTCACAGGAGTGGTTCAAATTTTAGAAAGTTAGAGTGTCAGTCCTCTTGTACTTAAGTCAGCAATGTGCCTTTTGTATTATATTCAGATGCAATATCTGTGTTTCATCGTCAATAAGAAGGTCCAAGGGATTCAGTAAATCTGAAGTAAAGCATCGGAATCTAAAACTGGACTCACAGGAAAGGTTCAAATCATAGAAAGTTAGAGTGTCAGTCCTCTTGTACTTAAGTCGGCATTGTGCCTTTTTATTAAATTCGGATACAATTTCTGTGTTTCATCGCCAATAAGAAGGTCCAAGGGATACAGTAAACCTGAAGTGAGGCCTCGGCATCTAAAACTGGACTCACAGGAGAGGTTCAAATCATAGAAAATTAGAGTGTCAGTCCTCTTGTACTTAAGTCGGCATTGTGCCTTTTGTATTATAATCGGATGCAATTTCTGTTCTTCATCGTCAATAAGAAGGTCCAAGGGATACAGTAAACCTGAAGTGAAGCATCGGAACCTAAAACTGGAATCACAGGAGAGGTTCAAATCAGTGAAACTTAGAGTGTCAGTCCTCTTGTACTTAAGTCGGCATTGTGCCTTTTGTATTAAATTCGGATGCAATTTCTGTGTTTCATCGTCAATAAGAAGGTCCAAGGGATACAGTAAACCTGAAGTGAAGCTTCGGAATCTAAAACTGGACTCACAGGCGTGGATCAAATCATAGAAAGTTAGAGTGTCAGTCCTCTTGTACTTAAGTCGGCATTGTTCATTTTTATTAAAATCGCACGCAATTTCAGTGCTTAATCGTCAATAAGAAGGTCCAAGGGGTACAGTAAACCTGAAGTGAAGCATCGGAATCTAAAACTGGACTCCCAGGAGAGGTACCAATCAGAGAAAGTTAGAGTGTGAGTCCTCTTGTACTTAAGTCGGCATTGTGCCTTTTGTATTAAGATCGGATGCAATATCTGTGTTTCATCGTCGATAAGAAAGTCCAAGGGATACAGTAAACCTGAAGTGAAGCCTCGGCAACAAAAACTGGAGTCACAGGATAGGTACAAACCATAGAAAGTTAGAGTGGCAGTCCTCTTGTACTTAAGTCGGCATTGTGCCTTTTGTATTAAATTCGGATGTAATTTCTGTGTTTCATCGTCAATAAGAAGGTCCAAGGGATACAGTAAACCTGAAGTGAAGCATCGGAATCTAAAACTGGACTCACAGGAGAGGTTCAAATCATAGAAAGTTAGAGTGTTAGTCCTCTTGTACTTAGGTCTGCATTGTACCTTTTGTATTAAATTCGGATGTAATTTCTGTGTTTCATCGTCAATAAGAAGGTCCAAGGGATACAGTAAACCTGAAGTGAAGCCTCGGCAACAAAAACTGGACTCACAGGATAGGTTCAAACCATAGAAAGTTTAGAGTGTCAGTCCTCTTGTACTTAAGTCGGCATTGTTATTTTTTTATTAAAATCGGATGCAATTTCTGTGCTTCATCGTCAATAAGAAGGTCCAAGGGGTATAGTAAACCTGAAGTGAGGCATCGGAATCCAAAACTGGACTCACAGGAGAGGTTCAAATCAGAGAAAGTTAGAGTGTCAGTCCTCTTGTACTTAAGTCGGCATTGTGCATTTTGTATTAATTTCGGACGCAATTTCAGTGTTTCATCGTCACTAAGAAGGTCCAAGGGATACAGAAAACCTGAAGTGAAGCATCGGAATCTAAACCTGGAATCAGAGGAGAGGTCAGTCCTCTTGTGCTTAAGTCGGCATTGTGCCATTTGTATTAAATTCGGATTTAATTTCTGTGTTTCATCGTCAATAAGAAGGTCCTAGGGATACAGTAAACCTGAAGTGAAGCATCGGAATCTAAAACTGGACTCACGGGAGTGGTTCAAATCATAGAAAGTTAGAGTGTCAGTCCTCTTGTACTTAAGTCGGCACTGTGCCTTTTGTATTACATTGGTATGCTATTTTTCTGTGCTTCATTGTCAATAAGGAGGTCCAAGGGATTCAGTAAACCTGAAGTGAAGCAGCGGAAACTAAAACCTGACTCAAAGGAGAGGTTCAAATCGTAGAAACATAGAGTGTCAGTCCCCTTGTACTTAAGTCGGCATTGTGCCTTTTGTATTAATTTCGGATGCAATTTCTGTGTTTCGTCGTAAATATGAAGGTCCAAGGGATACAGTAAACTTGAAGTGAAGCCTCGGCAACAAAAACTGGACTCACAGGATAGGTTCAAACCATAGAAAGTTAGAGTGTCAGTCCTCTTGCACTTAAGTCGGCATTGTGCCTTTTGTATTAAATTCGGATGCAATTTCTGTGTTTCATCGTCAATAAGAAGGTCCAAGGGATACAGTAAACCTGAAGTGAAGCGTCGGAATCTAAAACTGGACTCACAGGAGAGGTTCAAATCATAGCAAGTTAGAGTGTCACTCCTCTTGTACTAAGGTCGGCATTGTACCTTTTGTATTAAATTCGGATGTAATTTCTGTGTTTCATCGTTTATAAGAAGGTCCAAGGATACAGTAAACCTGAAGTGAAGCATCGGAATCTAACACGGGACTCACAGGAGTGGTTCAAATTTTAGAAAGTTAGAGTGTCAGTCCTCTTGTACTTAAGTCAGCAATGTGCCTTTTGTATTATATTCAGATGCAATATCTGTGTTTCATCGTCAATAAGAAGGTCCAAGGGATTCAGTAAATCTGAAGTAAAGCATCGGAATCTAAAACTGGACTCACAGGAAAGGTTCAAATCATAGAAAGTTAGAGTGTCAGTCCTCTTGTACTTAAGTCGGCATTGTGCCTTTTTATTAAATTCGGATACAATTTCTGTGTTTCATCGCCAATAAGAAGGTCCAAGGGATACGGTAAACCTGAAGTGAGGCCTCGGCATCTAAAACTGGACTCACAGGAGAGGTTCAAATCATAGAAAATTAGAGTGTCAGTCCTCTTGTACTTAAGTCGGCATTGTGCCTTTTGTATTATAATCGGATGCAATTTCTGTTCTTCATCGTCAATAAGAAGGTCCAAGGGATACAGTAAACCTGAAGTGAAGCATCGGAACCTAAAACTGGAATCACAGGAGAGGTTCAAATCAGAGAAACTTAGAGTGTCAGTCCTCTTGTACTTAAGTCGGCATTGTGCCTTTTGTATTAAATTCGGATGCAATTTCTGTGTTTCATCGTCAATAAGAAGGTCCAAGGGATACAGTAAACCTGAAGTGAAGCTTCGGAATCTAAAACTGGACTCACAGGAGTGGTTCAAATCATAGAAAGTTAGAGTGTCAGTCCTCTTGTACTTAAGTCGGCATTGTTCATTTTTATTAAAATCGCACGCAATTTCAGTGCTTAATCGTCAATAAGAAGGTCCAAGGGGTACAGTAAACCTGAAGTGAAGCATCGGAATTTAAAACTGGACTCCCAGGAGAGGTACCAATCAGAGAAAGTTAGAGTGTGAGTCCTCTTGTACTTAAGTCGGCATTGTGCCTTTTGTATTAAGATCGGATGCAATATCTGTGTTTCATCGTCGATAAGAAAGTCCAAGGGATACAGTAAACCTGAAGTGAAGAGTCGGCAACAAAAACTGGAGTCACAGGATAGGTACAAACCATAGAAAGTTAGAGTGGCAGTCCTCTTGTACTTAAGTCGGCATTGTGCCTTTTGTATTAAATTCGGATGTAATTTCTGTGTTTCATCGTCAATAAGAAGGTCCAAGGGATACAGTAAACCTGAAGTGAAGCATCGGAATCTAAAACTGGACTCACAGGAGAGGTTCAAATCATAGAAAGTTAGAGTGTTAGTCCTCTTGTACTTAGGTCTGCATTGTACCTTTTGTATTAAATTCGGATGTAATTTCTGTGTTTCATCGTTTATAAGAAGGTCAAAGGGTACAGTAAATCTGAAGTAAAGCATCGGAATCTAAAACTGGACTCACAGGAAAGGTTCAAATCATAGAAAGTTAGAGTGTCAGTCCTCTTGTACTTAAGTCGGCATTGTGCCTTTTGTATTAATTTCGGATGCAATTTCTGTGTTTCATCGTCAATAAGAAGGTCCAGGGGATACAGCAAACCTGAAGTGAAGCCTCAGCAACAAGAACTGGACTCACAGGACAGGTTCAAATCATAGAAAGATAGAGTGTCAAACCTCTTGTACTTAAGTCGGCATTGTGCCTTTTGTATTAAATTCGGACGCAATTTCTGTGTTTCTCCGTCAATAAGAAGGTCCAAGGGATACAGTAAATCTGAAGTGAAGCATCGGAATCTAAAACTGGACTCACAGGAGAGGTTCAAATCATAGAAAGTTTGACTGTCGATCCTCTTGTACTTAAGTCGGCATTGTGCATTTTGTATTACATTCAGATGCAATTTCTGTGTTTCATCGTCAATAAGAAGGTCCAAGGGATACAGTAAACCTGAAGTGAAGCATCGGAATCTAAAACTGGACTCACAGGAGAGTTTCAAATAAAAGAAAGTTGGAGTGTCAGTGTTTTGTACTTAAGTCGGCATTGTGCCTTTTGTATCAAATTCGGATGCAATTTCTGTGTTTCATAGTCAATACGAAGGTCCAAGGAATACAGAAAACCTGAAGTGAAGCATCGGAATCTGAAACTGGAATCACAGGAGAGGTTCAAATGAAAGAAAGTTAGAGTGTCAGTCCACTTGTACTTAAGACGGCATTGTGCCTTTTGTATTAATTTCGGATGCAATTTCTGTGTTTCATCGTCAATAAGAAGGTCCAAGGGATACAGTAAACCTGAAGTGAAGCCTCGGCAACAAAAACTGGACTCACAGGACAGGTTCAAATAATAGAAAGTTAGAGTGTCCGACCTCTTGTACTTAAGTCGGCATTGTGCCTTTTGTATTAAATTCGGGCGCAATTTCTGTGTTTCATCGTCAATAAGAAGGACCAAGCGATACAGTAAATCTGAAGTGAAGCATCGGAATCTTAAACTGGACTCACAGGAGAGGTTCAAATCATAGAAAGTTAGAGTGTCACTCCTCATGTACTAAGGTCGGCATTGTACCTTTTGTATTAAATTCGGATGTAATTTCTGTGTTTCATCGTTTATAAGAACGGCCAAGGATACAGTAAACCTGAAGTGAAGCATCGGAATCTAACACGGGACTCACAGGAGTCGTTCAAATTATAGAAAGTTAGAGTGTCAGTCCTAATGTACTTAAGTCAGCAATGTGCCTTTTGTATTAAATTCAGATGCAATATCTGTGTTTCATCGTCAATAAGAAGGTCCAAGGGATTCAGTAAATCTGAAGTAATGCATCGGAATCTAAAACTGGACTCACAGGAAAGGTTCAAATCATAGAAAGTTAGAGTGTCAGTCCTCTTGTACTTAAGTCGGCATTGTGCCTTTTTATTAAATTCGGATGCAATTTTTGTGTTTCATCGTCAATAAGAAGGTCCAAGGGATACAGTAAACCTGAAGTGAAGCCTCGGCATCTAAAACTGGACTCACAGGAGAGGTTCAAATCATAGAAAATTAGAGTGTCAGTCCTCTTGTACTTATGTCGGCATTGTGCCTTTTGTATTATAATCGGATGCAATTTCTGTTCTTCATCGTCAATAAGAAGGTCCAAGGGATACAGTAAACCTGAAGTGAAGCATCGGAACCTAAAACTGGAATCACAGGAGAGGTTCAAATCAGAGAAACTTAGAGTGTCAGTCCTCTTGTACTTAAGTCGGCATTGTGCCTTTTGTATTAAATTTGGGTGCAATTTCTGTGTTTCATCGTCAATAAGAAGGTCCAAGGGGTACAGTAAACCTGAAGTGAAGCTTCGGAATCTAAAACTGGACTCACAGGAGTGGTTCAAATCATAGAAAGTTAGAGTGTCAGTCCTCTTGTACTTAAGTCGGCATTGTTCCTTTTTTATTAAAATCGCATGCAATTTCAGTGCTTCATCGTCAATAAGAAGGTCCAAGGGGTACAGTAAACCTGAAGTGAAGCATCGGAATCTAAAACTGGACTCACAATAGAGGTACAAATCAGACAAAGTTAGAGTGTGAGTCCTCTTGTACTTAAGTCGGCATTGTGCCTTTTGTATTAAGATCGGATGCAATATCTGTGTTTCATCGTCAATAAGAAAGTCCAAGGGATACAGTAAACCTGAAGTGTAGCATCGGAATCTAAAACTGGACTCACAGAAGGGATTCAAATCAGAGAAAGATAGAGTGTCAGTCCTCTTGTACTTAAGTCGGCATTGTGCCTTGTGTATTAAATTTGGATGCAATTTCTGTGTTTCATCGTCAATAAGAAGGTCGAAGGGATACAGTGAACTTGAAGTGAAGCATCGGAATCTAAAACTGGCCGCACAGGAGTGCTTCAAATCGTAGAAAGTTAGGGTGTCTGTCCTCTTGTACTTAAGTCGGCATTGTGCCTTTTGTATTAATTTCAGATGCAATTTCTGTGTTTCATCGTCAATAAGAAGGTCCAAGGGATACAGTAAACCTGAAGTGAAGCATCGGAATCTAAAACTGGACTCACAGGTGAGGTTCAAATCATAGAAAGTTCGAGTGTCGGTCCTCTTGTACTTAAGTCGGAATTGTGCATTTTGTATTAAATTCGAATGCAATTTCAGTGTTTCATCGTCAATAAGAAGGTCCAAGGGATACAGTAAACCTGAAGTGAAGCATCGGAATCTAAAAACTGGACTCACAGGAGTGGTTCAAAATATAGAAAGTTAGAGTGTCAGTCCTCTTGTACTTAAGTCGGCACTGTGCCTTTTGTATTAAATTCGTATGCAATTTCTGTGTTTCATTGTCAATAAGAAGGTCCAAGAGATTCAGTAAACCTGAAGTGAAGCATCGGAAACTAAAACCTGACTCGCAGGAGAGGTTCAAATCATAGAAACTTAGAGTGTCAGTCCTCTTGTACTTAAGTCGGTATTGTGCCTTTTGTATTAATTTCGGATGCAATTTCTGTGTTTCATCGTCAATAAGAAGGTCCAGGGGATACAGCAAACCTGAAGTGAAGCCTCAGCAACAAGAACTGGACTCACAGGACAGGTTCAAATCATAGAAAGATAGAGTGTCAAACCTCTTGTACTTAAGTCGGCATTGTGCCTTTTGTATTAAATTCGGACGCAATTTCTGTGTTTCATCGTCAATAAGAAGGTCCAAGGGATACAGTAAATCTGAAGTGAAGCATCGCAATCTAAAACTGGACTCACAGGAGAGGTTCAAATCATAGAAAGTTAGAGTGTCAGTCCTCTTGTACTTAAGTCGGCATTGTGCATTTTGTACGAAATTCGGATGCAATTTCTGTGTTTCATCGTCAATAAGAAGGTCCAAGGGATACAGAAAACCTGAAGTGAAGCATCAGAATCTAAAACTGGACTCACAGGAGTGGTTCACATCATAGAAAGTTAGAGTGTCAGTCCTCTTGTACTTAAGCCGGCACTGTGCCTTTTATATTACATTCGTATGCTATTTTTCTGTGTTTCATTGTCAATAAGAAGGTTCAAGGGATTCAGTAAACCTGAAGTGAAGCATCGGAAACTAAAACCTGACTCACAGGAGAGGTTCAAATCATAGAAACATAGAGTGTCAGTCCCCTTTGTACTTGAGTCGGCATTGTGCCTTTTGTATTAATTTCGGATTTAATTTCTGTGTTTCATCGTAAATAAGAAGGTCCAAGGGATACAGTAAACCTGAAGTGAAGCCTTGGCAACAAAAACTGGCCTCACAGGATAGGTTCAAACCATAGAAAGTTAGAGTGTCAGTCCTCTTGTACTTAAGTCGGCATTGTGCCTTCTGTACTAAATTCGGATGTAATTTCTGTGTTTCATCGTCAATAAGAAGGTCCAAGGGATACAGTAAACCTGAAGTGAAGCATCGGAATCTAAAACTGGACTCACAGGATAGGTTCAAATCATAGAAAGTTAGAGTGTCAGTCCTCTTGTACTTAGGTCAGCATTGTACCTTTTGTATTAAATTCGGATGTAATTTCTGTGTTTCATCGTTTATAAGAAGGTCAAAGGATACAGTAAACCTGAAGTGAAGCATCGGAATCTAACACGGGACTCACAGGAGTGGTTCAAATTTTAGAAAGTTAGAGTGTCAGTCCTCTTGTACTTAAGTCAGCATTGTGCATTTTGTATTAAATTCAAATGCAATTTCTGTGTTTCATCGTCAATAAGAAGGTCCAAGGGATACAGTAAATCTGAAGTGAAGCATCGGAATCTAAAACTGGACTCACAGGAGAGGTTCAAATCATAGAAAGTTTGAGTGTCGGTCCTCTTGTACTTAAGTCCGCATTGTGCATTTTGTATTAAATTCGGATGCAATTTCTGTGTTTCATCGACAATAAGAAGGTCCAAGGGATACAGTAAACCTGAAGTGAAGCATCGGAATCTAAAACTGGACTCACAGGAGAGTTTCAAATAATAGAAAGTTAGAGTGTCAGTTGTCTTGTACTTAAGTCGGCATTGTGCCTTTTGTATTAAATGCGGATGCAATTTCTGTGTTTCATAGTCAATAAGAAGGTCCAAGGGATACAGAAAACCTGAAGTGAAGCATCGGAATCTAAGTCTGGAATCACAGGAGAGGTTCAAATGAAAGAAAGTTAGAGTGTCAGTCCACTTGTACTCAAGACGGCATTGTGCCTTTTGTATTAATTTCGGATGCAATTTCTGTGTTTCATCGTCAATATGAAGGTCCAAGGGATACAGTAAACCTGAAGTGAAGCTTCGGAATCTAAAACTGGACTCACAGGAGTGGTTCAAATAATAGAAAGTTAGAGTCTCAGTCCTCTTGTACTTAATTCGGCATTGTTCCTTTTTATTAAAATCGGATGCAATTTCTGTGCTTCATCGTCAATAAGACGGTCCAAGGGGTACAGTAAACCTGAAGTGAAGCATCGGAATCTAAAACTGGACTCACAGGAGAGGTTCAAATCAGAGAAAGTTAGAGTGTCAGTCCTCTTGTACTTAAGTCGGCATTGTGCCTTTTGTATTAAGATCGGATGCAATTTCTGTGTTTCATCGTCAATAAGAAAGTCCAAGGGATACAGTAAACCTGAAGTGAAGCATCGGAATCTAAAACTGGACTCACAGGAGAGGTTCAAATAATAGAAAGTTAGAGTGTCAGTTCTCTTGTACTTAAGTCGGCATTGTGCCTTTTGTATTAAATGCGGACGCAATTTCTGTGTTTCATCGTCAATAGGAAGGTCCAAGGGATACAGAAAACCTGAAGTTAAGTATCGGAATCTAAAACTGGAATCACAGGAGAGGTTCAAATGAAAGAAAGTTAGAGTGTCAGTCCACTTGTACTTAAGTCGGCATTGTGCCTTTTGTATTAAATTCGGATGCAATTTCTGTGTTTCACCGTCAATAAGAAGGTCCAAGTGATACAGTAAACCTGAAGTGAAGCATCGGAATCTAAAACTGGACTCACAGGAGTGGTTCAAATCATAGAAACTTAGAGTGTCAGTCCTCTTGTACTTAAGTCGGCACTATGCCTTTTGTATTAAATTCGTATGCAATTTCTGTGTTTCATTGTCAATAAGAAGGTCCAAGGGATTCAGTAAACCTGAAGTGAAGCATCGGAAGCTAAAACCTGACACACAGGAGAGGTTCAAATCATAGAAACTTAGAGTGTCAGACCTCTTGTACTTTAGTCGGCATTGTGACTTTTGTATTAAATTCGGACGCAATTTCTGTGTTTCATCGTCAATAAGAAGGTCCAAGGGATACAAAAAATCTGATGTGAAGCAACGGAATCTAAAACTCGACTCACAGGTGAGGTTCAAATCATAGAAAGTTAGAGTGTCGGTCCTCTTGTACTTAAGTCGGCATTGTGCATTTTGTATTAAATTCGGATGCAATTTCTGTGTTTCATCGTCAATAAGAAGGTCCAAGGGATACAGTAAACCCGAAGTGAAGCATCGGATTCTAAAACTGGACTCACAGGAGAGTTTCAAATAATAGAAAGTTAGAGTGTCAGTTGTCTTGTAGTTAAGTCGGCATTGTGCCTTTTGTATTAAATGCGGATGCAATTTCTTTGTTTCATAGTCAATAAGAAGGTCCAAGGGAAACAGAAAACCTGAAGTGAAGCATCGGAATCTAAAACTGGAATCACAGGAGAAGTTCAAATGAAAGAAAGTTAGAGTGTCAGTCCACTTGTACTTAAGTCGGCATTGTGCCTTTTGTATTAATTTTGGATGCAATTTCTGTGTTTCATCGTCAATAAGAAGGTCCAAGGGATACAGTAAACCTGAAGTGAAGCCTCGGCAACAAAAACTGGACTCACAGGACAGGTTCAAATCATAGAAAATTAGAGTGTCCGACCTCTTGTACTTAAGTCGGTATTGTGCCTTTTGTATTAAATTCGGGCGCAATTTCTGTGTTTCATCGTCAAAAAGAAGGTCCAAGGGATACAGTAAATCTGAAGTGAAGCATCGGAATCTTAAACTGGACTCACAGGAGAGGTACAAATCATAGAAAGTTAGAGTGTCAGTCCTCTTGTACTTAAGTTGGCATTGTGCCTTTTGTATTAAATTCGGATGCAATTTCTGTGTTTCATCGTCAATAAGAAGGTCCAAGAGATATAGTAAACCTGAAGTGAAGCATCGGAATCTAAAACTGGACTCACAGGAGAGGTTCAAATCATAGAAAGTTAGAGTGTCAGTCCTCTTGTACTTAGGTCGGCATTGTACCTTTTGTATTAAATTCGGATGTAATTTCTGTGTTTCATCGTTTATAAGAAGGTCCAAGGATTCAGTAAACCTGAAGTGAAGCATCGGAATCTAACACGGGACTCACAGGAGTGGTTCAAATTTTACAAAGTTAGAGAGTCAGTCCTCTTGTACTTAAGTCAGCATTGTGCCTTTTGTATTAAATTCGGATGCAATTTCTGTGTTTCATCGTCAATAAGAAGGTCCAAGGGATACAGTAAATCTGAAGTGAAGCATCGGAGTCTAAAACTGGACTCACAGGAGAGGTTGAAATCATAGAAAGTTAGAGTGTCAGTCCTCTTGTAGTTAAGTCGGCATTGTGCCTTTTTATTAAATTCAGATGCAATTTCTGTGTTTCATCGTCAATAAGAAGGTCCAAGGGATACAGTAAACCTGAAGTGAAGCCTCGGCATCTAAAACTGGACTCACAGGAGAGGTTCAAATCATAGAAAATTAGAGTGTCAGTCCTCTTGTACTTAAGTCGGCATTGTGCCTTTTGTATTAAAATCGGATGCAATTTCTGTGTTTCATCGTCAATATGAAGGTCCAAGGGATACAGTAAACCTGAAGTGAAGCATCGGAATCTAAAACTGGACTCACACGAGAGGTACAAATCAAAGAAACTTAGAGTGTCAGTCCTCTTGTACTTAAGCCGGCATTGTGCCTTTTGTATTAAATTCGGATGCAATTTCTGTGTTTCATCGTCAATAAGGAGGTCCAAGGGATACAATAAACCTGAAGTGAAGCTTCGGAATCTAAAACTGGACTCACAGGAGTGGTTCAAATCATAGAAAGTTAGAGTCTCAGTCCTCTTGTACTTAAGTCGGCATTGTTCCTATTTTATTAAAATCGGATTCAATTTCTGTGCTTCATCGTCAATAAGAAGGTCCAAGGGGTACAGTAAATCTGAAGTGAAGCATCGGAATCTAAAACTGGACTCACAGGAGAGGTTCAAATCAGAGAAAGTTAGAGTGTCAGTCCTCTTGTACTTAGGTCGGCATTGTGCCTTTTGTATTAAATTCAGATGCAATTTCTGTGTTTCATCGTCAATAAGAAGGTCGAACAGATACAGTGAACCTGAAGTGAAGCATCGGAATCTAAAACTGGCCTCACAGTATTGGTTCAAATCATAGAAAGTTAGAGTTGTTGTCCTCTTGTACTTAAGTCGGCATTGTGCCTTTTGTATTAATTTCAGATGCAATTTCTGTGTTTCATCGTCAATAAGAAGGTCCAAGGGATACAGTAAACCTGAAGTGAAGCATCGGAATCTAAAACTGGACTCACTGGTGAGGTTCAAATCATAAAAAGTTAGAGTGTCGGTCCTCTTGTACTTAAGTCGGCATTGTGCATTTTGTATTAAATTCGGAAGCAATTTCTATGTTTCATCGTCAATAAGAAGGTCCAAGGGATACAGTAAACCTGAAGTGAAGCATCGGAATCTAAAACTGGACTCACAGGTGAGGTTCAAATAATAGGAAGTTAGAGTGTCAGTTCTCTTGTACTTAAGTTGGCATTGTGCCTTTTGTATTAAATGCGGACGCGATTTCTGTGTTTCATCGTCAATAAGAAGGTCCAAGGGATACAGAAAACCTGAAGTGAAGTATCGGAATCTAAAACTGGAATCACAGAAGAGGTTCAAATGAAAGAAAATTAGAGTGTCAGTCCACTTGTACTTAAGTCGACATTGTGCCTTTTGTAATTAAATTCGGATGCAATTTCTGTGTTTCATCGTCAATAAGAAGGTCCAAGGGATACAGTAAACCTGAAGTGAAGCATCGGAATCTAAAACTGGACTCACAGGAGTGGTTCAAATCATAGAAACTTAGAGTGTCTGTCCTCTTGTACTTAAGTCGGCACTATGCCTTTTGTATTAAATTCATATGCAATTTCTGTGTTTCATTGCCAATAAGAAGTTCCAAGGGATTCAGTAAACCTGAAGTGAAGCATCGGAAACTAAAACCTGACACACAGGAGAGGTTCTAATCATAGAAACTTAGAGTGTCAGTCCTCTTGTACTGAAGTCGGCATTGTGCCTTTTGTATTAATTTCGTATGCAATTTCTGTGTTTCATCGTCAATATGAAGGTCCAAGGGATACAGTAAACCTGAAGTGAAGCCTCGGCAACAAAAACAGGACTCACAGGACAGGTTCAAATCATAGAAACTTAGAGTGTCAGACCTCTTGTACTTAAGTCGGCATTGTGACTTTTGTATTAAATTCGGATGCAATTTCTATGTTTCATCGTCAATAAGAAGATCCAAGGGATACAGTAAACCTGAAGTGAAGCATCGGAATCTAAAACTGGACTCACAGGAGAGGTTCAAATCATAGAAAGGTAGAGTGTCAGTCCTCTTGTACTTAAGTCGGCATTGTGCCTTTTGTATTAATTTCGGATGCAATTTCTGTGTTTCATCGTCAATAAGAAGGTCCAAGGGATACAGTAAACCTGAAGTGAAGCATCGGAATCTAAAGCTGGACTCACAGGAGTGGTTCAAATCATAGAAAGTTATAGTGTCAGTCCTCTTGTACTTAAGTCGGCACTGTGACTTTTGTATTACATTCGTATGCAATTTCTGTGTTTCATTGTCAATAAGAAGGTCCAAGGGATTCAGTAAACATGAAGTGAGGCATCGGAATCTAAAACTGGATTCACAGGAGATGTTCAAATCATAGAAAGTTAGAGTGTCAGTCCTCTTGTACTTCAGTCGGCATTGTGCCTTTTGTATTAAATTCGGATGCAATTTCTGTGTTTCATCGTCAATAAGAAGGTCCAAGTGATACAGTAAACCTGAAGTGAAGCATCGGAATCTAAAACTGGAGTCACAGGAGTGGTTCAAATCATAGAAAGTTAGAGTGTCAGTCCTCTTGTACTTAAGTCGGCGTTGTGCCTTTTGTATTAAATTCGGATGCAATTTCTGTGTTTCATCGTCAATAAGAAGGCCCAAGGGATACAGTAAACATGAAGTTAGGCATCGGAATCTAAAACTGGATTAACAGGAGATGTTCAAATCATAGAAAGTTAGAGTGTCAGTCCTCTTGTACTTAAGTCGGCACTGTGCCTTTTGTATTAAATTCGTATGCAATTTATGTAATTCATTGTAAATAAGAAGGTCCAAGGGATTCAGTAAACCTGAAGTGAAGCATGGGAAACTAAAACCTGACTCACAGGAGAGGTTCAAATCGTAGAAAGTTAGAGTGTCAGTCCTCATGTACTTAAGTCGGCATTGTGCTTTTTGTATTAAGTTCGGATGCAATTTCTGTGTTTCATCGTCAATAAGAAGGTCCAAGGGATACAGTAAACCTGAAGTGAAGCTTCGGCATCTAAAACTGGACTCACAGGAGAGGTTCAAATCATAGGAAATTAGAGTGTCAGTCCTCTTGTACTTAAATCGGCATTGTGCCTTTTGTATTAAAATCGGATGCAATTTCTGTGCTTCATCGTCAATAAGAAGGTTAAAGGGATACAGTAAACCTGAAGTGGAGCATCGGAATCTAAAACTGGACTCACAGGAGAGGTTCAAATCATAGAAAGTTAGAGTGTCAGTCCTCTTGTACTTAAGTTGGCATTGTGCATTTTTTATTAAATTCGGATGCAATTTCTGTGTTTCATCGTCAATAAGAAGGTCCAAGGGATTCAGTAAACCTGAAGTGAAGCATCGAAATCTAAAACTGGACTCACAGGTGAGGTTCAAATCATAGAAAGTTTGAGTGTCAGTCCTCTTGTACTTAAGTCGGCATTGTGCCTTTTGTATTAAATTCGGATGCAATTTCTGTGTTTCATCGTCAATAAGAGGGTCCAAGGGATACAGAAAACCTGAAGTGAACCATCGGAATCTAAAACTGGAATCACAGGAGAGGTTCAAATGATAGAAAGTTAGAGTGTCAGACCTCTTGTACTTAAGTATTAAATTCGGATGCGATTTCTGTGTTTCATCCTCAATAAGAAGGTCCAAGGGATACAGTAAACCTGAAGTGAAGCATCGGAATCTAAAACTGGACTCACAGGAGAGGTTCAAATCATAGAAAGTTAGAGTGTCAGTCCTCTTGTACCTAATGCGGCATTGTGCCTTTTGTATTAAATTCGGATGCAATTTCTGTGTTTCATCGTCAATAAGAAGGCCCAAGGGATTCAGTAAACCTGAAGTGAAGCATCGGAAACTAAAACCTGACTCACAGGAGCGGTTCAAATCATAGATACTTAGAGTGTCAGTCCTCTTGCACTTAAGTCGGCATTGTGCCTTTTGTATTAATTTCGGATGCAATTTCTGTGTTTCATCGTCAATAAGATGGTCCAAGGGATACAGTAAACCTGAAGTGAAGCCTCGGCAACAAAAACTGGACTCTCAGGAGAGGTTCAAATCAGAGAAAGTTAGAGTGTCAGTCCTCTTGTACTTAAGTCTGCATTGTTCTTTTTTATTAAAATCGGATGGAATTTCTGTGCTTCATCGTCAATAAGAAGGTCCAAGAGGTACAGTAAACCTGAAGTGAAGCATCGGTATCTAAAACAGGACTCACAGGAGAGGTTCAAATCAGAGAAAGTTAGAGTGTCAGTCCTCTTGTACTTAAGTAGGCATTGTGCCTTTTGTATTAAATTCGGATGCAATTTCTGTGTTTCATCGTCAATAAGCAGGTCCAAGGGATACAGTAAACCTGAAGTGAAGCATCGGAATCTAAAACTGGACTCACAGGTGAGGTTCAAATCATAGAAAATTAGAGTGTCAGTCCTCTTGTACTTAAATCGGAATTGTGCATTTTGTATTAAATTCGGATGCAATTTCTGTGTTTCATCGTCAATAAGAAGGTCCAAGGGATACAGTAAACCTGAAGTGAAGCATCGGAATCTAAAACTGGACTCACAGGAGAGGTTCAAATAATAGAAAGTTACAGTGTCAGTTCTCTTGTACTTAAGTCGGCATTGTGCCTTTTGTATTAAATGTGGATGCAATTTCTGTGTTTCATCGTCAATAAGAAGGTCCAAGGGAAACAGAAAACCTGAAGTGAAGCATCGGAATCTAAAACTGGAATCACAGGAGAGGTTCAAATCAAAGAAAGTTAGAGTGTCCGTCCACTTGTACTTAAGTCGGCATTGTGCCTTTTGTATTGAATTCGGATGCAATTTCTGTGTTTCATCGTCAATAAGAAGGTCCAAGGGATACAGTAAACCTGAAGTGAAGCATCGGAATCTAAAACTGGACTCACAAGAGAGGTTCAAATCATAGAAAGTTTGGGTGTCAGTCCTCATGCACTTATGTTGGCATTGTGCCTTTTGTATTAAATCCAGATGCAATTTCAGTGTTTCATCGTCAAAAAGAAGGTCCAAGGGATACAGTAAACCTGAAGTGAAGCCTCGGCAACAAAAACTGGACTCACAGGACAGGTTCAAATCACAGAAACTTAGAGTGTCAGACCTCTTGTACTTAAGTCGGCATTGTGACTTTTGTATTAAATTCGGACGCAATTTCTGTGTTTCATCGTCAATAAGAAGGTCCAAGGGATACAGTAAATCTGATGTGAAGCATCGGAATCTAAAACTCGACTCACAGGTGAGGTTCAAATCATAGAAAGTTAGAGTGTCGGTCCTCTTGTACTTAAGTCGGCATTGTGCATTTTGTATTAACTTCGGATGCAATTTCTGTGTTTCATCGTCAATAAGAAGGTCCAAGGGATACAGTAAACCCGAAGTGAAGCATCGGAATCTAAAACTGGACTCACAGGAGAGTTTCAAATAATAGAAAGTTAGAGTGTCAGTTGTCTTGTAGTTAAGTCGGCATTGTGCCTTTTGTATTAAATGCGGATGCAATTTCTGTGTTTCATAGTCAATAAGAAGGTCCAAGGGAAACAGAAAACCTGAAGTGAAGCATCGGAATCTAAAACTGGAATCACAGGAGAGGTTCAAATGAAAGAAAGTTAGAGTGTCAGTCCACTTGTACTTAAGTCGGCATTGTGCCTTTTGTATTAATTTCGGATGCAATTTCTGTGTTTCATCGTCAATAAGAAGGTCCAAGTGATATAGTAAACCTGAAGTGAAGCATCGAAATCTAAAACTGGACTCACAGGAGAGGTTCAAATCATAGAAAGTTAGAGTGTCAGTCCTCTTGTACTTAGGTCGGCATTGTACCTTTTGTATTAAATTCGGATGTAATTTCTGTGTTTCATCGTTTATAAGAAGGTCCAAGGATTCAGTAAACCTGAAGTGAAGCATCGGAATCTAACACGGGACTCACAGGAGTGGTTCAAATTTTACAAAGTTAGAGTGTCAGTCCTCTTGTACTTAAGTCAGCATTGTGCCTTTTGTATTAAATTCGGATGCAATTTCTGTGTTTCATCGTCAATAAGAAGGTCCAAGGGATACAGTAAATCTGAAGTGAAGCATCGGAGTCTAAAACTGGACTCACAGGAGAGGTTGAAATCATAGAAAGTTAGAGTGTCAGTCCTCTTGTAGTTACGTCTGCATTGTGCCTTTTTATTAAATTCAGATGCAATTTCTGTGTTTCATCGTCAATAAGAAGGTCCAAGGGATACAGTAAACCTGAAGTGAAGCCTCGGCATCTAAAACTGGACTCACAGGAGAGGTTCAAATCATAGAAAATTAGAGTGTCAGTCCTCTTGTACTTAAGTCGGCATTAGGCCTTTTGTATTAAAATCGGATGCAATTTCTGTGTTTCATCGTCAATATGAAGGTCCAAGGGATACAGTAAACCTGAAGTGAAGCATCGGAATCTAAAACTGGACTCACACGAGAGGTACAAATCAAAGAAACTTAGAGTGTCAGTCCTCTTGTACTTAAGCCGGCATTGTGCCTTTTGTATTAAATTCGGATGCAATTTCTGTGTGTTCATCGTCAATAAGAAGGTCCAAGGGATACAGTAAACCTGAAGTGAAGCTTCGGAATCTAAAACTGGACTCACAGGAGTGGTTCAAATCATAGAAAGTTAGAGTCTCAGTCCTCTTGTACTTAAGTCGGCATTGTTCCTATTTTATTAAAATCGGATTCAATTTCTGTGCTTCATCGTCAATAAGAAGGTCCAAGGGGTACAGTAAACCTGAAGTGAAGCATCGGAATCTAAAACTGGACTCACAGGAGAGGTTCAAATCAGAGAAAGTTAGAGTGTCAGTCCTCTTGTACTTAGGTCGGCATTGTTCCTTTTGTATTAAATTCGGATGCAATTTCTGTGTTTCATCGTCAATAAGAAGGTCGAACGGATACAGTGAACCTGAAGTGAAGCATCGGAATCTAAAACTGGCCTCACAGGAGTGGTTCAAATCATAGAAAGTTAGAGTGTCTGTCCTCTTGTACTTAAGTCGGCATTGTTACTTTTGTATTAATTTCAGATGCAATTTCTGTGTTTCATCGTCATTAAGAAGGTCCAAGGGATACAGTAAACCTGAAGTGAAGCATCGGAATCTAAAACTGGACTCACAGGTGAGGTTCAAATCATAAAAAGTTAGAGTGTCGGTCCTCTTGTACTTAAGTCGGCATTGTGCACTTTGTATTAAATTCGGAAGCAATTTCTATGTTTCATCGTCAATAAGAAGGTCCAAGGGATACAGTAAACCTGAAGTGAAGCATCGGAATCTAAAACTGGACTCACAGGAGAGGTTCAAATAATAGGAAGTTAGAGTGTCAGTTCTCTTGTACTTAAGTTGGCATTGTGCCTTTTGTATTAAATGCGGACGCGATTTCTGTGTTTCATCGTCAATAAGAAGGTCCAAGGGATACAGAAAACCTGAAGTGAAGTATCGGAATCTAAAACTGGAATCACAGAAGAGGTTCAAATGAAAGAAAATTAGAGTGTCAGTCCACTTGTACTTAAGTCGACATTGTGCCTTTTGTATTAAATTCGGATGCAATTTCTGTGTTTCATCGTCAATAAGAAGGTCCAAGGGATACAGTAAACCTGAAGTGAAGCATCGGAATCTAAAACTGGACTCACAGGAGTGGTTCAAATCATAGAAACTTAGAGTGTCTGTCCTCTTGTACTTAAGTCGGCACTATGCCTTTTGTATTAAATTCGTATGCAATTTCTGTGTTTCATTGCCAATAAGAAGTTCCAAGGGATTCAGTAGACCTGAAGTGAAGCATCGGAAACTAAAACCTGACACACAGGAGAGGTTCAAATCATAGAAACTAATAGTGTCAGTCCTCTTGTACTGAAGTCGGCATTGTGCCTTTTGTATTAATTTCGTATGCAATTTCTGTGTTTCATCGTCAATATGAAGGTCCAAGGGATACAGTAAACCTGAAGTGAAGCCTCGGCAACAAAAACAGGACTCACAGGACAGGTTCAAATCATAGAAACTTAGAGTGTCAGACCTCTTGTACTTAAGTCGGCATTGTGACTTTTGTATTAAATTCGGATGCAATTTCTATGTTTCATCGTCAATAAGAAGGTCCAAGGGATACAGTAAACCTGAAGTGAAGCATCGGAATCTAAAACTGGACTCACAGGTGAGGTTCAAATCATAGAAAGGTAGAGTGTCAGTCCTCTTGTACTTAAGTCGGCATTGTGCCTTTTGTATTAATTTCGGATGCAATTTCTGTGTTTCATCGTCAATGAGAAGGTCCAAGGGATACAGTAAACCTGAAGTGAAGCATCGGAATCTAAAACTGGACTCACAGGAGTGGTTCAAATCATAGAAAGTTATAGTGTCAGTCCTCTTGTACTTAAGTCGGCACTGTGACTTTTGTATTACATTCGTATGCAATTTCTGTGTTTCATTGTCAATAAGAAGGTCCAAGGGATTCAGTAAACATGAAGTGAGGCATCGGAATCTAAAACTGGATTCACAGGAGATGTTCAAATCATAGAAAGTTAGAGTGTCAGTCCTCTTGTACTTAAGTCGGCACTGTGCCTTTTGTATTAAATTCGTATGCAATTTCTGTAATTCATTGTAAATAAGAAGGTCCAAGGGATTCAGTAAACCTGAAGTGAAGCATGGGAAACTAAAACCTGACTCACAGGAGAGGTTCAAATCATAGAAAGTTAGAGTGTCAGTCCTCATGTACTTAAGTCGGCATTGTGCTTTTTGTATTAAGTTCGGATGCAATTTCTGTGTTTCATCGTCAATAAGAAGGTCCAAGGGATACAGTAAACCTGAAGTGAAGCTTCGGCATCTAAAACTGGACTCACAGGAGAGGTTCAAATCATAGGAAATTAGAGTGTCAGTCCTCTTGTACTTAAATCGGCATTGTGCCTTTTGTATTAAAATCGGATGCAATTTCTGTGCTTCATCGTCAATAAGAAGGTCCAAGGGATACAGTAAACCTGAAGTGGAGCATCGGAATCTAAAACTGGACTCACAGGAGAGATTCAAATCATAGAAAGTTAGAGTGTCAGTCCTCTTGTACTTAAGTCGGCATTGTGCATTTTGTATTAAATTCGGATGCAATTTCTGTGTTTCATCGTCAATAAGAAGGTCCAAGGGATTCAGTAAACCTGAAGTGAAGCATCGAAATCTAAAACTGGACTCACAGGTGCGGTTCAAATCATAGAAAGTTTGAGTGTCAGTCCTCTTGTACTTAAGTCGGCATTGTGCCTTTTGTATTAAATTCGGATGCAATTTCTGTGTTTCATCGTCAATAAGAGGGTCCAAGGGATACAGAAAACCTGAAGTGAACCATCAGAATCTAAAACTGGAATCACAGGAGAGGTTCAAATGATAGAAAGTTAGAGTGTCAGACCTCTTGTACTTAAGTATTAAATTCGGATGCTATTTCTGTGTTTCATCGTCAATAAGAAGGTCCAAGGGATACAGTAAACCTGAAGTGAAGCATCGGAATCTAAAACTGGACTCACAGGAGAGGTTCAAATCATAGAAAGTTAGAGTGCCAGTCCTCTTGTACCTAATGCGGCATTGTGCCTTTTGTATTAAATTCGGATGCAATTTATGTGTTTCATCGTCAATAAGAAGGTCCAAGGGATTCAGTAACCTGAAGTGAAGCATCGGAAACTAAAACCTGACTCACAGGAGCGGTTCAAATCATAGATACTTAGAGTGTCAGTCCTCTTGCACTTAAGTCGGCATTGTGCCTTTTGTATTAATTTCGGATGCAATTTCTGTGTTTCATCGTCAATAAGATGGTCCAAGGGATACAGTAAACCTGAAGTGAAGCCTCGGCAACAAAAACTGGACTCTCAGGAGAGGTTCAAATCAGAGAAAGTTAGAGTGTCAGTACTCTTGTACTTAAGTATGCATTGTTCTTTTTTATTAAAATCGGATGGAATTTCTGTGCTTCATCGTCAATAAGAACGTCCAAGGGGTACAGTAAACCTGAAGTGAAGCATCGGTATCTAAAACAGGACTCACAGGAGAGGTTCAAATCAGAGAAAGTTAGAGTGTCAGTCCTCTTGTACTTAAGTAGGCATTGTGCCTTTTGTATTAAATTCGGATGCAATTTCTGTGTTTCATCGTCAATAAGCAGGTCCAAGGGATACAGCTAACCTGAAGTGAAGCATCGGAATCTAAAACTGGACTCACAGGTGAGGTTCAAATCATAGAAAATTAGAGTGTCGGTCCTCTTGTACTTAAATCGGAATTGTGCATTTTGTATTAAATTCGGATGCAATTTCTGTGTTTCATCGTCAATAAGAAGGTCCAAGGGATACAGTAAACCTGAAGTGAAGCATCGGAATCTAAAACTGGACTCACAGGAGAGGTTCAAATAATAGAAAGTTACAGTGTCAGTTCTCTTGTACTTAAGTCGGCATTGTGCCTTTTGTATTAAATGTGGATGCAATTTCTGTGTTTCATCGTCAATAAGAAGGTCCAAGGGAAACAGAAAACCTGAAGTGAAGCATCGGAATCTAAAACTGGAATCACAGGAGAGGTTCAAATCAAAGAAAGTTAGAGTGTCCGTCCACTTGTACTTAAGTCGGCATTGTGCCTTTTGTATTGAATTCGGATGCAATTTCTGTGTTTCATCGTCAATAAAAAGGTCCAAGGGATACAGTAAACCTGAAGTGAAGCATCGGAATCTAAAACTGGACTCACAAGAGAGGTTCAAATCATAGAAAGTTTGGGTGTCAGTCCTCATGCACTTATGTTGGCATTGTGCCTTTTGTATTAAATCCAGATGCAATTTCAGTGTTTCATCGTCAAAAAGAAGGTCCAAGGGATACAGTAAACCTGAAGTGAAGCATGGAAACTAAAACTGGCCTCACAGGAGTGGTTCAAACCATAGAAAGTTAGAGTGTCAGTCCGCTTGTACTTAAGTCGGCACTGTGCCTTTTGTATTAAATTCGTATGCAATTTCTGTGTTTCATTGTCAATAAGAAGGTCCGAGGGATACCGTAAACCTGAAGTGAAGCATCGGAAACTAAAACCTGACTCACAGGAGAGGTTCAAATCATAGAAACTTAGAGTGTCAGTCCTCTTGTACTTACGTCGGCATTGTGCCTTTTGTATTAATTTCGGATGTAATTTCTGTGTTTCAACGTCAATAAGGAGGTCCAAGGCATACAGTAAACCCGAAGTGAAGCCTCGGCAACAAAAACTGGACTCACAGGAGAGGTTCAAATCGTAGAAAGTTAGAGTGTCAGACCTCTTGTACTTAAGTCGGCATTGTGCCTTTTGTATTAAATTCGGACGCAATTTCTGTGTTTCATCGTCAATAAGAAGGTCCAAGGTATACAGAAAACCTGAAGTGAAGCATCGGAATCTAAATCTGGAATCACAGGAGAGGTTCAAATCAGAGAAACTTAGAGTGTCAGTCCTCTTGTACTTAAGTCGGCATTGTGCCTTTTGTATTAAATTCGGATGCAATTTCTGTGTTTCATCGTCAATAAGAAGGTCCAAGGGATATAGTAAACCTGAAGTGAAGCATCGGAATCTAAAACTGGACTCACAGGAGTGGTTCAAATCATAGAAAGTTAGAGTGTCAGTCCTCTTGTACTTAAGTCGGCATTGTGCCTTTTGTATTAAATTCGGATGCAATTTCTGTGTTTCATCGTCAATAAGAAAGTCCAAGGGATACAGTAAAACTGAAGTGAAGCATCGGAATCTAAAACTGACCACACAATAGTGGTTCACATCATAGAAAGTTAGAGTGTCAGTCCTCTTGTACTTAAGTCGGCATTGTGCCTTTTGTATTAAATTCGGATGCAATTTCTGTGTTTCATCGTCAATAAGAAGGTCCAAGGGATACAGTAAACCTGAAGTGAAGCATCGGAATCAAAACTGGACTCACAGGTGAGGTTCAAATCATAAAAAGTTAGAGTGTCGGTCCTCTTGTACTTAAGTCGGCATTGTGCATTTTGTATTAAATTCGGATGTAATTTCTATGTTTCATCGTCAATAAGAAGGTCCAAGGGATACAGTAAACCTGAAGTGAAGCATCGGAATCTAAAACTGGACTCACAGGAGAGGTTCAAATAATAGAAAGTTAGAGTGTCAGTTCTCTTGTACTTAAGTTGGCATTGTGCCATTTGTATTAAATGCGGACGCGATTTCTGTGTTTCATCGTCAATAAGAAGGTCCAAGGGATACAGAAAACCTGAAGTGAAGTATCGGAATCTAAAACTGGAATAACAGGAGAGGTTCAAATGAAAGAAAATTAGAGTGTCAGTCCACTTGTACTTAAGTCGACATTGTGCCTTTTGTATTAAATTCGGATGCAATTTCTGTGTTTCATCGTCAATAAGAAGGTCCAAGGGATACAGTAAACCTGAAGTGAAGCATCGGAATCTAAAACTGGACTCACAGGAGTGGTTCAAATCATAGAAACTTAGAGTGTCTGTCCTCTTGTACTTAAGTCGGCACTATGCCTTTTGTATTAAATTCGTATGCAATTTCTGTGTTTCATTGCCATAAGAAGTTCCAAGGGATTCAGTAAACCTGAAGTGAAGCATCGGAAACTAAAACCTGACACACAGGAGAGGTTCAAATCATAGAAACTTAGAGTGTCAGTCCTCTTGTACTGAAGTCGGCATTGTGCCTTTTGTATTAATTTCGTATGCAATTTCTGTGTTTCATCGTCAATATGAAGGTCCAAGGGATACAGTAAACCTGAAGTGAAGCCTCGGCAACAAAAACAGGACTCACAGGACAGGTTCAAATCATAGAAACTTGGAGTGTCAGACCTCTTGTACTTAAGTCGGCATTGTGACTTTTGTATTAAATTCGGATGCAATTTTTATGTTTCATCGTCAATAAGAAGGTCCAAGGGATACAGTAAACCTGAAGTGAAGCATCGGAATCTAAAACTGGAGTCACAGGAGTGGTTTCAAATCATAGAAAGTTAGAGTGTCAGTCCTCTTGTACTTAAGTCGGCATTGTGCCTTTTGTATTAAATTCGGATGCAATTTCTGTGTTTCATCGTCAATAAGAAGGCCCAAGGGATACAGTAAACATGAAGTTAGGCATTGGAAGCTAAAACTGAATTCACAGGAGATGTTCAAATCATAGAAAGTTAGAGTGTCAGTCCTCTTGTACTTAAGTCGGCACTGTGCCTTTTGTATTAAATTCGTATGCAGTTTCTGCAATTCATTGTAAATAAGAAGGTCCAAGGGATTCAGTAAACCTGAAGTGAAGCATGGGAAACTAAAACCTGACTCACAGGAGAGGTTCAAATCATAGAAAGTTAGAGTGTCAGTCCTCATGTACTTAAGTCGGCATTGTGCTTTTTGTATTAAGTTCGGATGCAATTTCTGTGTTTCATCGTCAATAAGAAGGTCCAAGGGATACAGTAAACCTAAAGTGAAACTTCGGCATCTAAAACTAGACTCACAGGAGAGGTTCAAATCATAGGAAATTAGAGTGTTAGTCCTCTTGTACTTAAATCGGCATTGTGCCTTTTGTATTAAAATCGGATGCAATTTCTGTGTTTCATCGTCAATACGAAGGTCCAAGGGATACAGTACACCTGAAGTGGAGCATCGCAATCTAAAACTGGACTCACAGGAGAGGTTCAAATCATAGAAAGTTAGAGTGTCAGTCCTCTTGTACTTAAGTCGGCATTGTGCATTTTGTATTAAATTCGGATGCAATTTCTGTGTTTCATCGTCAATAAGAAGGTCCAAGGGATTCAGTAAACCTGAAGTGAAGCATCGAAATCTAAAACTGGACTCACAGGTGAGGTTCAAATCATAGAAAGTTTGAGTGTCAGTCCTCTTGTACTTAAGTCGGCATTGTGCCTTTTGTATTAAATTCGGATGCAATTTCTGTGTTTCATCGTCAATAAGAGGGTCCAAGGGATACAGAAAACCTGAAGTGAACCATCGGAATCTAAAACTGGAATCACAGGAGAGGTTCAAATGATAGAAAGTTAGAGTGTCAGACCTCTTGTACTTAAGTATTAAATTCGGATGCGATTTCTGTGTTTCATCGTCAATAAGAAGATCCAAGGGATACAGTGAACCTGAAGTGAAGCATCGGAATCTAAAACTGGACTCACAGGAGAGGTTCAAATCATAGAAAGTTAGAGTGTCAGTCCTCTTGTACCTAATGCGGCATTGTGCCTTTTGTATTAAATTCGGATGCAATTTCTGTGTTTCATCGTCAATAAGAAGGTCCAAGGGATTCAGTAAACCTGAAGTGAAGCATCGGAAACTAAAACCTGACTCACAGGAGCGGTTCAAATCATAGATACTTAGAGTGTCAGTCCTCTTGCACTTAAGTCGGCATTGTGCCTTTTGTATTAATTTCGGATGCAATTTCTGTGTTTCATCGTCAATAAGATGGTCCAAGGGATACAGTAAACCTCAAGTGAAGCCTCGGCAACAAAAACTGGACTCTCAGGAGAGGTTCAAATCAGAGAAAGTTAGAGTGTCAGTCCTCTTGTACTTAAGTCTGCATTGTTCTTTTTTATTAAAATCGGATGGAATTTCTGTGCTTCATCGTCAATAAGAAGGTCCAAGGGGTACAGTAAACCTGAAGTGAAGCATCGGTATCTAAAACAGGACTCACAGGAGAGGTTCAAATCAGAGAAAGTTAGAGTGTCAGTCCTCTTGTACTTAAGTAGGCATTGTGCCTTGTGTATTAAAATCGGATGCAATTTCTGTGTTTCATCCTCAATAAGCAGGTCCAAGGGATACAGTAAACCTGAAGTGAAGCATCGGAATCTAAAACTGGACTCACAGGTGAGGTTCAAATCATAGAAAATTAGAGTGTCGGTCCTCTTGTACTTAAATCGGAATTGTGCATTTTGTGTTAAATTCGGATGCAATTTCTGTGTTTCATCGTCAATAAGAAGGTCCAAGGGATACAGTAAACCTGAAGTGAAGCATCGGAATCTAAAACTGGACTCACAGGAGAGGTTCAAATAATAGAAAGTTACAGTGTCAGTTCTCTTGTACTTAAGTCGGCATTGTGCCTTTTGTATTAAATGTGGATGCAATTTTTGTGTTTCATCGTCAATAAGAAGGTCCAAGGGAAACAGAAAACCTGAAGTGAAGCATCGGAATCTAAAACTGGAATCACAGGAGAGGTTCAAATCAAAGAAAGTTAGAGTGTCCGTCCACTTGTACTTATGTCGGCATTGTGCCTTTTGTATTGAATTCGGATGCAATTTCTGTGTTTCATCGTCAATAAGAAGGTCCAAGGGATACTGTAAACCTGAAGTGAAGCATCGGAATCTAAAACTGGACTCACAAGAGAGGTTCAAATCATAGAAAGTTTGGGTGTCAGTCCTCATGCACTTATGTTGGCATTGTGCCTTTTGTATTAAATCCAGATGCATATTCAGTGTTTCATCGTCAAAAAGAAGGTCCAAGGGATACAGTAAACCTGAAGTGAAGCATGGAACCTAAAACTGGCCTCACAGGAGTGGTTCAAATCATAGAAAGTTAGAGTGTCAGTCCGCTTGTACTTAAGTCGGCACTGTGCCTTTTGTATTAAATTCGTATGCAATTTCTGTGTTTCATTGTCAATAAGAAGGTCCAAGGGATACCGTAAACCCGAAGTGAAGCATCGGAAACTAAAACCTGACTCACAGGAGAGGTTCAAATCATAGAAACTTAGAGTGTCAGTCCTCTTGTACTTACGTCGGCATTGTGCCTTTTGTATTAATTTCGGATGTAATTTCTGTGTTTCATCGTCAATAAGGAGGTCCAAGGCATACAGTAAACCTGAAGTGAAGCCTCGGCAACAAAAACTGGACTCACAGGAGAGGTTCAAATCGTAGAAAGTTAGAGTGTCAGACCTCTTGTACTTAAGTCGGCATTGTGCCTTTTGTATTAAATTCGGACGCAATTTCTGTGTTTCATCGTCAATAAGAAGGTCCAAGGTATACAGAAAACCTGAAGTGAAGCATCGGAATCTAAATCTGGAATCACAGGAGAGGTTCAAATCAGAGAAACTTAGAGTGTCAGTCCTCTTGTACTTAAGTCGGCATTGTGCCTTTTGTATTAAATTCGGATGCAATTTCTGTCTTTCATCGTCAATAAGAAGGTCCAAGGGATACAGTAAACCTGAAGTGAAGCATCGGAATCTATAACTGGACTCACAGGAGTGGTTCAAATCATAGAAAGTTAGAGTGTCAGTCCTCTTGTACTTAAGTCGGCATTGTGCCTTTTGTATTAAATTCGGATGCAATTTCTGTGTTTCATCGTCAATAAGAAAGTCCAAGGGATACAGTAAAACTGAAGTGAAGCATCGGAATCTAAAACTGACCACACAATAGTGGTTCACATCATAGAAAGTTAGAGTGTCAGTATTCTTGTACTTAAGTCGGCATTGTGCCTTTTGTATGAAATTCATTTGCTATTTTTGTGTTTCATCATCAATAAGAAGGTCCAAGGGATACAGTAAACCTGAAGTGAAGCATCGGAATCTAAAACTGGAGTCACAGGTGAGGTTCAAATCATAGAAATTTAGAGTGTCAGTCCTCTTGTACTTAAGTCATCATTGTGCCTTTTGTATTAAATTCGGATGCAATTTCTGTGTTTCATCGTCAATAAGAAGGTCCAAGGAATTCAGTAAACCTCAAGTGAAGCATCGAAATCTAAAACTGGACTTACAGGTGAGGTTCAAATCATAGAAAGTTTGAGTGTCAGTCCTCCTGTACTTAAGTCGGCATTGTGCCTTTTGTATTAAATTCGGATGCAAATTCTGTGTTTCATCGTAAATAAGAAGGTCCAAGGGATACAGAAAACCTGAAGTGAAGCATCGGAATTTAAAACTGGAATCACAGAAGAAGTTCAAATCGAAGAAAGTTAGAGTGTCAGTCCGCTTGAACTTAAATTCGGATGCAATTTCTGTGTTTCATCGTCTATAAGAAGGTCCAAGGGATACAGTAAACTTGAAGTGAAGCATCGGAATCTAAAACTGGACTCATAGGTGAGGTTCAAATCATAGAAAGTTAGAGTGTCAGTCCTCTTGTACTTAAGTCGGCATTGCGCCTTTTGTATTAAATTCGGATGCAATTTCTGTGTTTCATCGTCAATAAGAAGGTCCAAGGTATACAGTAAAGCTGAAGTGCAGCATCGGAACCTAAAACTGGACTTACAGGTGAGGTTCAAATCATAGAAAGTTAGAGTGTCAGTCCTCTTGTACTTAAGTCGGCATTGTGCCTTTTGTATTAAATTCGGATGCAATTTCTGTGTTTCATCGTCAATAAGAAAGTCCAAGGGATACAGTAAACCTGAAGTGAAGCATCGGAATATAAAACTGGACTCACAGGAAAGGTTCATATCATAGAAAGTTAGAGTGTCAGTCCTCTTGTACTTAAGTCGGCATTGTGCCTTTTGTATTAAATTCGGATGCAATTTCTGTGTTTCATCGTCAATAAGAAGTTCCAAGGTATTCAGTAAACCTGAAGTGAAGCATCGGTATCTAAAACTGGACTCACAGGTGAGGTTCAAATCACAGAAAGTTAGAGTGTCAGTCCTCATGTACTTAAGTCGGCATTGTGCCTTTTGTATTAAATTCGGATGCAATTTCTGTGTTTCATCGTCAATAAGAAGGCCTAGGGATAAAGTGAACCTGAAGTGAAGCATCGGAATCTAAAACTGGACTCACAGGAGTGGTTCATATAATAGAATGTTAGAGTGTCATACCTCTTGTACTTAAGTCGGCATTGTGACTTTTGTTTTAAATTCGGAAGCAATTTCTGTGTTTCATCGTCAATAAGAATGTCCAAGGTATACAGTAAACCTGAAGTGAAGCATCGGAATCTAAAACTGGACTCACAGGTGAGGTTCAAATCACAGAAAGTTACAGTGTCAGTCCTCTTGTACTTAAGTCGGCATTGTGCCTTTTTTGTATTAAATTCGTATGCAATTTCTGTGTTTCATTGTCAATAAGAAGGTCCAAGGGATACAGTAAACCTGAAGTGAAGCATCGGAATCTAAAATTGGACTCACAGGAGAGGTTCAAATAATAGAAAGTTAGAGTGTCAGTACTCTTGTACTTAAGTCAGCATTGTGCCTTTTGTATTAAATTCGGATGCAATATCTGTGGTCATCGTCAATAAGAAGGTCCAAGGTATACAGTAAACCTGAAGTAATGCATCGGAATCTAAAACTGGACTCACAGGAGAGGTTCAAAACATTGAAAGTTAGAGTGTCAGTCCTCTTGTACTTAAGTCGACATTGTGCCTTTTGTATTAAATTCGGATTCAATTTCCGTGTTTCATCGTCAATAAGAAGGTCCAAGGGATACAGTAAACCTGAAGTGAAGCATCGGAATCTAAAACTGGACTCACAGGAGTGGTTCAAATCTTAGAAAGTTAGAGTGTCAGTCCTCTTGTACTTAAGTCGGCACTGTGCCTTTTGTATTATATTCGTATGCAATTTCTGTGTTTCATTGTCAATAAGAAGGTCCAAGGGATACAGTAAACCTGAAGTGAAGCATCGGAATCTAAAACTGGACTCAAAGGAGAGGTTCAAATCATAGAAACTAAGAGTGTCAATCCCCTTGTACTTAAGTCGGCATTGTGCCTTTTGTATTAAATTCGGATGCAATTTCTGTGTTTCATCGTCAATAAGAAGGTCCAAGGTATACAGAAAAGCTGAAGTGAAGCATCGGAACCTAAAACTGGACTTACAGGTGAGGTTCAAATCATAGATATTTAGAGTGTCAGTCCTCTTGTACTTAAGTCGGCATTGTGCCTTTTGTATTAAATTCGGATGCAATTTCTGTGTTTCATCGTCAATAAGAAAGTCCAAGGGATACAGTAAACGTGAAGTGAAGCATCGGAATCTAAATCTGGACTCACAGGAAAGGTTCATATCATAGAAAGTTAGAGTGTCAGTCCTCTTGTACTTAAGTCGGCATTGTGCCTTTTGTATTAAATTCGGATGCAATTTCTGTGTTTCATCGTCAATAAGAAGTTCCAAGGTATTCAGTAAACCTGAAGTGAAGCATCGGTATCTAAAACTGGACTCACAGGTGAGGTTCAAATCACAGAAAGTTAGAGTGTCAGTCCTCATGTACTTAAGTCGGCATTGAGCCTTTTGTATTAAATTCGGATGCAATTTCTGTGTTTCATCGTCAATAAGAAGGCCTAAGGGATACAGTGAACCTGAAGTGAAGCATCGGAATCTAAAACTGGACTCACATGAGAGGTTCATATAGTAGAATGTCTGAGTGTCATTCCTCTTGTACATAAGTCGGCATTGTGACTTTTGTTTTAAATTCGGAAGCAATTTCTGTGTTTCATCGTCAATAAGAAGGTCCAAGGGATACAGTAAACCTGAAGTGAAGCCTCGGCAACAAAAACTGGACTCTCAGGGGAGGTTCAAATCAGAGAAAGTTAGAGTGTCAGTCCTCTTGTACTTAAGTCGGCATTGTTCCTTTTGTATTAAAATCGGATGCAATTTCTGTGCTTCATCGTCAATAAGAAGGTCCAAGGGGTACAGTAAACCCGAAGTGAAGCATCGGAATCTAAAACTGGACTCACAGGAGAGGTTCAAATCAGAGAAAGTTAGAGTGTCAGTCCTCTTGTACTTATGTCGGCATTCTGCCTTTTGTATTAAAATCGAATGCAATTTCTGTGTTTCATCGTCAATAAGAAAGTCCAAGGGATACAGTAAACCTGAAGTGAAGCATCAGAATCTAAATATGGACTCACAGAAAAGGTTCAAATCAGAGAAAGTGAGAGTATCAGTCCTCTTGTACTTAAGTCGGCATTGTGCCTTTAGTATTAAATTCGGATGCATTTTCTGTGTTTCATCGTCAATAAGAAGGTCCAAGGGATACAGTAAACTTGAAGTGAAGCATCGGAATCTAAAACTGGAATCACAGGAGAGGTTAAAATCATAGAAAATTAGAGTGTCAGTCCTCTTGTACTTAAGTCGGCATTGTGCCTTTTGTATTAATATCGGATGCAATTTCTGTGTTTCATCGTCAATAAGAAGGTCCAAGGGATACAGTAAACCTGAAGTGAAAAATCGGAATCTAAAACTGGCCTCGCAAGAGTGGTTCAAATCATAGAAAGTTAGAGTGTCTATCCTCTTGTACTTAAGTCGGCATTGTGCCTTTTGTATTAATTTCGGATGCAATTTCTGTGTTTCATCGTCAATAAGAAGGTCCAAGGGATACAGTAAACCTGAAGTGAGGCATCGGAACCTAAAACTGGACTCATAGGTTAGGTTCAAATCAGTGAAAGATAGAGTGTCGGTCCTCTTGTACTTAAGTCGGCGTTGTGCATTTTGTATTAAATCGGATGCAATTTCTGTGTTTCATCGTCAATAAGAAGGTCCAAGGGATACAGTAAACCTGAAGTGAATCATCGGAATCTAAAACTGGACTCACAGGAGAGGTTCAAATAATAGGAAGTTAGAGTGTCAGTCCCCTTGTACTTAAGTCGGCATTGTGCCTTTTGTATTAAATTCGGATGCGATTTCTGTGTTTCATCGTCAATAAGAAGGCCCCAGGGTTACAGAAAACCTGAAGTGAAGCATCGGAATCTAAAACTGGACTCACAGGAGAGGTTCAAATCATAGAAAGTTAGAGTGTCAGTCCTCTTGTACTTAAGTCGGCATTGTGCCTTTTGTATTAATTTCGGAAGCAATTTCTGTGTTTCATCGTCAATAAGAAGTTCCAAGGTATACAGTAAACCTGAAGTGAAGCATCGGAATCTAAAACTGGACTCACAGATGAGGTTCAAATCACAGAAAGTTACAGTGTCAGTCCTCTTGTACTTAAGTCGGCATTGTGCCTTTTGTATTAAAGTCGAATGCAATTTCTGTGTTTCATCGTCAATAAGAAGGCCCAAGGGATCAAGTAAACCTGAAGTGAATCTTCGGAATCTAAAACTGGACTCACAGGAGAGGTTCAAATAATAGAAAGTTAGAGTGTCAGTCCTCTTGTACTTAAGTCGGCATTGTGCCTTTTGTATTAATTTCGGAAGCAATTTCTGTGTTTCATCGTCAATAAGAAGTTCCAAGGTATACAGTAAACCTGAAGTGAAGCATCGGAATCTAAAACTGGACTCACAGGTGAGGTTCAAATAATAGAAAGTTAGAGTGTCAGTCCTCTTGTACTTAAGTCGACATTGTGCCTTTAGTATTAAAATCGGATGCAATTTCTGTGCTTCATCGTCAATAAGAAGGTCCAAGGGGTACAGTAAACCGGAAGTGAAGCATCGGAATCTAAAACTGAACTCACAGGAGAGGTTCAAATCATAGAAAGTTAGTGTGTCAGTCCTCTTGTACTTAAGCCGGCATTGTGCCTTTTGGATTAAATTCGGATGCAATTTCTGTGTTTCATCGTCCATAAGAAGGTCCAAGGGATTCAGTAAACCTGAAGTGAAGCATCGGAATCTAAAACTGGACTCACAGGTGAGGTTCAAACCATAGAAAGTTAGAGTGTCGGTCCTCTTGTACTTAAGTCGACATTGTGGATTTTCTATTAAATTCGGATGCAATTTCTGTGTTTCATCGTCAATAAGAAGTTCCAAGGTATTCAGTAAACCTGAAGTGAACCATCGGTATCTAAAACTGGACTCACAGGTGAGGTTCAAATCACAGAAAGTTAGAGTGTCAGTCCTCATGTACTTAAGTCGGCATTGTGCCTTTTCTATTAAATTCGGATGCAATTTCTGTGTTTCATCGTCAATAAGAAGGCCTAAGGGATACAGTGAACCTGAAGTGAAGCATCGGAATCTAAAACTGGACTCACAGGAGAGGTTCACATAGTAGAATGTTAGAGTGTCATTCCTCTTGTACTTAAGTCGGCATTGTGACTTTTGTTTTAAATTCGGAAGCAATTTCTGTGTTTCATCGTCAATAACAAGGTCCAAGGTATACAGTGAACCTGAAGTGAAGCATCGGAATCTAAAACTGGACTCACAGGTGAGGTTCAAATCACAGAAAGTTACAGTGTCAGTCCTCTTGTACTTAAGTCGGCATTGTGCCTTTTGTATTAAATTCGTATGCAATTTCTGTGTTTCATTGTCAATAAGAAGGTCCAAGGGATACAGTAAACCTGAAGTGAAGCATCGGAATCTAAAACTGGACTCACAGGAGAGGTTCAAATAATAGAAATTTAGTGTGTCAGTACTCTTGTACTTAAGTCAGCATCGTGCCTTTTGTATTAAATTCGGATGCAATTTCTGTGGTCATCGTCAATAAGAAGGTCCAAGGCATACAGTAAACCTGAAGTGATGCATCGGAATCTAAAACTGGACTCACAGGAGAGGTTCAAAACATTGAAAGTTAGAGTGTCAGTCCTCTTGTACTTAAGTCGACATTGTGCCTTTTGTATTAAATTCGGATGCAATTTCTGTGTTTCATCGTCAATAAGAAGGTCGAAGGGATACAGTAAACCTGAAGTGAATCTAAAACTGGACTCACAGGAGTGGTTCAAATCTTAGAAAGTTAGAGTGTCAGTCCTCTTGTACTTAAGTCGGCGCTGTGCCTTTTGTATTAAATTCGTATGCAATTTCTGTGTTTCATTGTCAATAAGAAGGTCCAAGGGATACAGTAAACCTGAAGTGAAGCATCGGAATCTAGAACTGGACTCACAGGAGAGGTTCAAATCATAGAAACTAAGAGTGTCAATCCTCTTGTACTTAAGTCGGCATTGTGCCTTTTGTATTAATTTCGGATGCAATTTCTGTGTTTCATCGTCAATAAGAAGGTCCAAGGGATACAGTAAACCTGAAGTGAAGCCTCGGCAACAAAAACTGGACTCTCAGGGGAGGTTCAAATCAGAGAAAGTTAGAGTGTCAGTCCTCTTGTACTTAAGTCGGCATTGTTCCTTTTGTATTAAAATCGGATGCAATTTCTGTGCTTCATCGTCAATAAGAAGGTCCAAGGGGTACAGTAAACCCGAAGTGAAGCATCGGAATCTAAAACTGGACTCACAGGAGAGGTTCAAATCAGAGAAAGTTAGAGTGTCAGTCCTCTTGTACTTATGTCGGCATTCTGCCTTTTGTATTAAAATCGAATGCAATTTCTGTGTTTCATCGTCAATAAGAAAGTCCAAGGGATACAGTAAACCTGAAGTGAAGCATCAGAATCTAAATATGGACTCACAGAAAAGGTTCAAATCAGAGAAAGTGAGAGTATCAGTCCTCTTGTACTTAAGTCGGCATTGTGCCTTTAGTATTAAATTCGGATGCATTTTCTGTGTTTCATCGTCAATAAGAAGGTCCAAGGGATACAGTAAACTTGAAGTGAAGCATCGGAATCTAAAACTGGAATCACAGGAGAGGTTAAAATCATAGAAAATTAGAGTGTCAGTCCTCTTGTACTTAAGTCGGCATTGTGCCTTTTGTATTAATATCGGATGCAATTTCTGTGTTTCATCGTCAATAAGAAGGTCCAAGGGATACAGTAAACCTGAAGTGAAAAATCGGAATCTAAAACTGGCCTCGCAAGAGTGGTTCAAATCATAGAAAGTTAGAGTGTCTATCCTCTTGTACTTAAGTCGGCATTGTGCCTTTTGTATTAATTTCGGATGCAATTTCTGTGTTTCATCGTCAATAAGAAGGTCCAAGGGATACAGTAAACCTGAAGTGAGGCATCGGAACCTAAAACTGGACTCATAGGTTAGGTTCAAATCAGTGAAAGATAGAGTGTCGGTCCTCTTGTACTTAAGTCGGCGTTGTGCATTTTGTATTAAATCGGATGCAATTTCTGTGTTTCATCGTCAATAAGAAGGTCCAAGGGATACAGTAAACCTGAAGTGAATCATCGGAATCTAAAACTGGACTCACAGGAGAGGTTCAAATAATAGGAAGTTAGAGTGTCAGTCCCCTTGTACTTAAGTCGGCATTGTGCCTTTTGTATTAAATTCGGATGCGATTTCTGTGTTTCATCGTCAATAAGAAGGCCCCAGGGTTACAGAAAACCTGAAGTGAAGCATCGGAATCTAAAACTGGACTCACAGGAGAGGTTCAAATCATAGAAAGTTAGAGTGTCAGTCCTCTTGTACTTAAGTCGGCATTGTGCCTTTTGTATTAATTTCGGAAGCAATTTCTGTGTTTCATCGTCAATAAGAAGTTCCGAGGTATACAGTAAACCTGAAGTGAAGCATCGGAATCTAAAACTGGACTCACAGATGAGGTTCAAATCACAGAAAGTTACAGTGTCAGTCCTCTTGTACTTAAGTCGGCATTGTGCCTTTTGTATTAAAGTCGAATGCAATTTCTGTGTTTCATCGTCAATAAGAAGGCCCAAGGGATCAAGTAAACCTGAAGTGAATCTTCGGAATCTAAAACTGGACTCACAGGAGAGGTTCAAATAATAGAAAGTTAGAGTGTCAGTCCTCTTGTACTTAAGTCGGCATTGTGCCTTTTGTATTAATTTCGGAAGCAATTTCTGTGTTTCATCGTCAATAAGAAGTTCCAAGGTATACAGTAAACCTGAAGTGAAGCATCGGAATCTAAAACTGGACTCACAGGTGAGGTTCAAATAATAGAAAGTTAGAGTGTCAGTCCTCTTGTACTTAAGTCGACATTGTGCCTTTAGTATTAAAATCGGATGCAATTTCTGTGCTTCATCGTCAATAAGAAGGTCCAAGGGGTACAGTAAACCGGAAGTGAAGCATCGGAATCTAAAACTGAACTCACAGGAGAGGTTCAAATCATAGAAAGTTAGTGTGTCAGTCCTCTTGTACTTAAGCCGGCATTGTGCCTTTTGGATTAAATTCGGATGCAATTTCTGTGTTTCATCGTCCATAAGAAGGTCCAAGGGATTCAGTAAACCTGAAGTGAAGCATCGGAATCTAAAACTGGACTCACAGGTGAGGTTCAAACCATAGAAAGTTAGAGTGTCGGTCCTCTTGTACTTAAGTCGACATTGTGCATTTTCTATTAAATTCGGATGCAATTTCTGTGTTTCATCGTCAATAAGAAGGTCCAAGGGATAGAGTAAACCTGAAGTGAAGCATCGGAATCTAAAACTGGACTAGCAAAAGAGGTTCAAATCATAGGACGTTAGAAAGTCAGTCCTCTTGTACTTAAGTCGGCATTGTGCCTTTTGTATTAAATTCGGATGCAATTTCTGTGTTTCATCGTCAATAAGAAGGTCCAAGGGATACAGTAAACCTGAAGTGAAGAATCGGAATCTAAAACTGGCCTCACAGGAGTGGTTCAAATCATAGAAAGTTAGAGTGTCTATCCTCTTGTACTTAAGTCGGCATTGTGCCTTTTGTATTAATTTCGGATGCAATTTCTGTGTTCATCGTCAATAAGAAGGTCCAAGGGATACAGTAAGCCTGAAGTGAGGCATCGGAATCTAAAACTGGACTCGCAGGTGAGGTTCAAATCATAGAAAGTTAGAGTGTCGGTCCTCTTGTACTTAAGTCGGCATTGTGCATTTTGTATTAAATTCGGACGCAATTTCTGTGTTTCATCGTCAATAAGAAGGTCCAAGGGATACAGTAAACCTGAAGTGAAGCATCGGAATCTAAAACTGGACTCACAGGAGAGGTTCAAATAATAGGAAGTTAAAGTGTCAGTCCTCTTGTACTTAAGTCGGCATTGTGCATTTTGTATTAAATTCGGATGCAATTTCTGTGTTTCATCGTCAATACGAAGGTCCAAGAGATTCAGTAAACCTGAAGTGAAGCATCGAAATCTAAAAGTGGACTCACAGGTGAGGTTCAAACCATAGAAAGTTAGTGTGTCAGACCTCTTTTACTTAAGTCGGCATTGTGCCTTATGTAATAATTTCGGATGCAATTTCTGTGTTTCATCGTCAATAAGAAGGTCCAAGGGATACAGTAAACCTGAAGTGAAGCATCGGAATCTAAAACTGGACTCACAGGAGAGGTCAAATCAAAGAAAGTTAGAGTGTCAGTCATCTTAAACTTAAGTCGGCATTGTGCATTTTGTATTAAATTCGGATGCAATTTCTGTGTTTCATCGTCAATACGAAGGTCCAAGGGATTCAGTAAACCTGAAGTGAAGCATCGAAAACTAAAACTGGACTCACAGGTGAGGTTCAAATCATACAAAGTTAGAAAGTCAGACCTCTTTTACTTAAGTCGGCATTGTGCCTTATGTATTAATTTCGGATGCAATTTCTGTGTTTCATCGTCAATAAGAAGGTCCAAGGGATTCAGTAAACCTGAAGTGAAGCATCGGAATCTAAAACTGGACTCACAGGTGAGGTTCAAATCATAGAAAGTTAGAGTGCCTGTCCTCTTGTACTTAAGTCGTCATTGTGCATTTTCTATTAAATTCGGATGCAATTTCTGTGTTTCATCGTCAATAAGAAGGTCCAAGGGACACAGTAAACCTGAAGTGAAGCATCGGAATCTAAAACTGGACTCACAGGAGCGGTTCAAATAATAGAAAGTTAGAGTGTCAGTCCTCTTGTACTTAAGCCGGCATTGTGCCTTTTGTATTAAATTCGGATGCAATTTCTGTGTTTCATCGTCAATAAGAAGCTCCAAGGGATACAGTAAACCTGAAGTGAAGCATTGGAATCTAAAACTGGACTCACAGGAGAGGTTCAAATAATAGGAAGTTAGAGTGTCAGTCCTCTTGTACTTAAGTCGGCATTGTGCCTTTTGTATTAAATTCGGATGCAATTTCTGTGTTTCTTCGTCAATAAGAAGGTCCAAGGGATACAGTAAACCTGAAGTGAAGCATCGGAATCTAAAACTGGACTCACAGGAGAGGTTCAAATCAAAGAAAGTTAGAGTGTCATTTATCTTGAACTTAAGTCGGCATTGTGCATTTCGTATTAAATTCGGATGCAATTTCTGTGTTTCATCGTCAATACGAAGGTCCAAGGGATTCAGTAAACCTGAAGTGAAGCATCGAAATCTAAAACTGGACTCACAGGTGATGTTCAAATCATAGAAAGTTAGAGTGTCAGTCCTCTTTTACTTAAGTCGGAATTGTTCTTTTGTATTAATTTCGGATGCAATTTCTTTGTTTCATCGTCAATAAGAAGGTCCAAGGGATACAGAAAACCTGAAGTGAAGCATCGGAATCTAAGACTGGAATCATAGGAGAGGTTCAAATCAAAGAAAATTAGAGTGTCAGTCCTCTTGTACTTAAGTCGGCATTGTGCCTCTTGTATTAAATTCGGATGCAATTTCAGTGTTTCATCGTCAATAAGAAGGTCCAAGGGATTCAGTAAACCTGAAGTGAAGCATCGGAATCTAAAACTGGACTCACAGGTTAGGTTCAAATCATAGAAAGTTAGAGTGTCGGTCCACTAGTACATAAGTCGACATTGTGCATTTTCTATTAAATTCGGATGCAATTTCTGTGTTTCATCGTCAATAAGAAGGTCCAAGGGATACAGTAAACCTGAAGTGAAGCATCGGAATCTAAAACTGGACTCACAGGAGAGGTTCAAATAATAGAAAGTTAGAGTGTCAGTCCTCTTGTACTTAAGCCGGCATTGTGCCTTTTGTATTAAATTCGGATGCAATTTCTGTGTTACATCGTCAATAAGAAGCTCCAAGGGATACAGTAAACCTGAAGTGAAGCATCGGAATCTAAAACTGGACTAGCAGGAGACGTTCAAATCATAGAAAGTTAGAAAGTCTGTCCTCTTGTACTTAAGTCGGCATTGTGCCTTTTGTATTAAATTCGGATGCAATTTCTGTGTTTCATCGTCAGTAAGAAGGTCCAAGGGATACAGTAAACCTGAAGTGAAGAATGGGATTCTAAAACTGGCTTCACAGGAGTGGTTCAAATCATAGAAAGTTAGAGTGTCTATCATCTTGTACTTAAGTCGGCATTGTGCCTTTTGTATTAATTTCGAATGCAATTTCTGTGTTTCATCGTCAATAAGAAGGTCCAAGGGATACAGTAAACCTGAAGAGAAGCCTCGGCAACTAAAACTGGACTCTCAGGGGAGGTTCAAATCAGAGAAAGTTAGAGTGCCAGTCCTCTTGTACTTAAGTCAGCATTGTTCCTTTTGTATTAAAATCGGATGCAATTTCTGTGCTTCATCGTCAATAAGAAGGTCCAAGGGGTACAGTAAACCCGAAGTGAAGCATCGGAATCTAAAACTGAACTCACAGGAGAGGTTCAAATCATAGAAAGTTAGAGTGTCAGTCCTCTTGTACTTAAGTCGGCATTATGCCTTTTGTATTAAAATCGAATGCAATTTCTGTGTTTCATCGTCAATAAGAATGTCCAAGGGATACAGTAAACCTGAAGTGAAGCATCGGAATCTAAAACTGGACTAGTAGGAGAGGTTCAAATCATAGGAAGTTTGAAAGTCAGTCCTCTTGTACTTAAGTCGACATTGTGCCTTTTGTATTAAACTCGGATGCAATTTCTGTGTTTCATCGTCAATAAGAAGGTCCAAGGGATACAGTAAACCTGAAGTGAAGAATCGGAATCTAAAACTGGCCTTACAGGAGTGGTTCAAATCATAGAAAGTTAGAGTGTCTATCCTCTTGTACTTAAGTCGGCATTGTGCCTTTTGTATTAATTTCGGATGCAATTTCTGTGTTTCATCGTCAATAAGAAGGTCCAAGGGATACAGTAAGCCTGAAGTGAGGCATCGGAATCTAAAACTGGACTCACAGGTGAGGTTCAAATCGTAGAAAGTTAGAGTGTCGGTCCTCTTGTACTTAGGTCGGCATTGTGCATTTTGTGTTAAATTCGGATGCAATTTCTGTGTTTCATCGTCAATAAGAAGGTCCAAGGGATACAGTAAACCTGAAGTGAAGCATCGGAATCTAAAACTGGACTCAAAGGAGAGGTCAAATCAAAGAAAGTTAGAGTGTCAGTCATCTTAAACTTAAGTCGGCATTGTGCATTTTGTATTAAATTCGGATGCAATTTCTGTGTTTCATCGTCAATACGAAGGTCCAAGGGATTCAGTAAACCTGAAGTGAAGCATCGAAATCTAAAACTGGACTCACAGGTGAGGTTCAAATCATACAAAGTTAGAAAGTCAGACCTCTTTTACTTAAGTCGGCATTGTGCCTTATGTATTAATTTCGGATGCAATTTCTGTGTTTCATCGTCAATAAGAAGGTCCAAGGGATTCAGTAAACCTGAAGTGAAGCATCGGAATCTAAAACTGGACTCACAGGTGAGGTTCAAATCATAGAAAGTTAGAGTGCCGGTCCTCTTGTACTTAAGTCGTCATTGTGCATTTTCTATTAAATTCGGATGCAATTTCTGTGTTTCATCGTCAATAAGAAGGTCCAAGGGACACAGTAAACCTGAAGTGAAGCATCGGAATCTAAAACTGGACTCACAGGAGCGGTTCAAATAATAGAAAGTTAGAGTGTCAGTCCTCTTGTACTTAAGCCGGCATTGTGCCTTTTGTATTAAATTCGGATGCAATTTCTGTGTTTCATCGTCAATAAGAAGCTCCAAGGGATACAGTAAACCTGAAGTGAAGCATTGGAATCTAAAACTGGACTCACAGGAGAGGTTCAAATAATAGGAAGTTAGAGTGTCAGTCCTCTTGTACTTAAGTCGGCATTGTGCCTTTTGTATTAAATTCGGATGCAATTTCTGTGTTTCTTCGTCAATAAGAAGGTCCAAGGGATACAGTAAACCTGAAGTGAAGCATCGGAATCTAAAACTGGACTCACAGGAGAGGTTCAAATCAAAGAAAGTTAGAGTGTCATTTATCTTGAACTTAAGTCGGCATTGTGCATTTCGTATTAAATTCGGATGCAATTTCTGTGTTTCATCGTCAATACGAAGGTCCAAGGGATTCAGTAAACCTGAAGTGAAGCATCGAAATCTAAAACTGGACTCACAGGTGATGTTCAAATCATAGAAAGTTAGAGTGTCAGTCCTCTTTTACTTAAGTCGGAATTGTTCTTTTGTATTAATTTCGGATGCAATTTCTTTGTTTCATCGTCAATAAGAAGGTCCAAGGGATACAGAAAACCTGAAGTGAAGCATCGGAATCTAAGACTGGAATCATAGAAGAGGTTTAAATCAAAGAAAATTAGAGTGTCAGTCCTCTTGTACTTAAGTCGGCATTGTGCCTCTTGTATTAAATTCGGATGCAATTTCAGTGTTTCATCGTCAATAAGAAGGTCCAAGGGATTCAGTAAACCTGAAGTGAAGCATCGGAATCTAAAACTGGACTCACAGGTTAGGTTCAAATCATAGAAAGTTAGAGTGTCGGTCCACTAGTACATAAGTCGACATTGTGCATTTTCTATTAAATTCGGATGCAATTTCTGTGTTTCATCGTCAATAAGAAGGTCCAAGGGATACAGTAAACCTGAAGTGAAGCATCGGAATCTAAAACTGGACTCACAGGAGAGGTTCAAATAATAGAAAGTTAGAGTGTCAGTCCTCTTGTACTTAAGCCGGCATTGTGCCTTTTGTATTAAATTCGGATGCAATTTCTGTGTTACATCGTCAATAAGAAGCTCCAAGGGATACAGTAAACCTGAAGTGAAGCATCGGAATCTAAAACTGGACTAGCAGGAGACGTTCAAATCATAGAAAGTTAGAAAGTCTGTCCTCTTGTACTTAAGTCGGCATTGTGCCTTTTGTATTAAATTCGGATGCAATTTCTGTGTTTCATCGTCAGTAAGAAGGTCCAAGGGATACAGTAAACCTGAAGTGAAGAATGGGATTCTAAAACTGGCTTCACAGGAGTGGTTCAAATCATAGAAAGTTAGAGTGTCTATCATCTTGTACTTAAGTCGGCATTGTGCCTTTTGTATTAATTTCGAATGCAATTTCTGTGTTTCATCGTCAATAAGAAGGTCCAAGGGATACAGTAAACCTGAAGAGAAGCCTCGGCAACTAAAACTGGACTCTCAGGGGAGGTTCAAATCAGAGAAAGTTAGAGTGCCAGTCCTCTTGTACTGAAGTCAGCATTGTTCCTTTTGTATTAAAATCGGATGCAATTTCTGTGCTTCATCGTCAATAAGAAGGTCCAAGGGGTACAGTAAACCCGAAGTGAAGCATCGGAATCTAAAACTGAACTCACAGGAGAGGTTCAAATCAGAGAAAGTTAGAGTGTCAGTCCTCTTGTACTTAAGTCGGCATTATGCCTTTTGTATTAAAATCGAATGCAATTTCTGTGTTTCATCGTCAATAAGAATGTCCAAGGGATACAGTAAACCTGAAGTGAAGCATCGGAATCTAAAACTGGACTAGTAGGAGAGGTTCAAATCATAGGAAGTTTGAAAGTCAGTCCTCTTGTACTTAAGTCGACATTGTGCCTTTTGTATTAAATTCGGATGCAATTTCTGTGTTTCATCGTCAATAAGAAGGTCCAAGGGATACAGTAAACCTGAAGTGAAGAATCGGAATCTAAAACTGGCCTTACAGGAGTGGTTCAAATCATAGAAAGTTAGAGTGTCTATCCTCTTGTACTTAAGTCGGCATTGTGCCTTTTGTATTAATTTCGGATGCAATTTCTGTGTTTCATCGTCAATAAGAAGGTCCAAGGGATACAGTAAGCCTGAAGTGAGGCATCGGAATCTAAAACTGGACTCACAGGTGAGGTTCAAATCGTAGAAAGTTAGAGTGTCGGTCCTCTTGTACTTAGGTCGGCATTGTGCATTTTGTGTTAAATTCGGATGCAATTTCTGTGTTTCATCGTCAATAAGAAGGTCCAAGGGATACAGTAAACCTGAAGTGAAGCATCGGAATCTAAAACTGGACTCACAGGAGAGGTTCAAATAATAGGAAGTTAGAGTGTCAGTCCTCTTGTACTTAAGTCGGCATTGTGCCTTTTGTATTAAATTCGGATGCAATTTCTGTGTTTCATCGTCAATAAGAAGGCCCCAGGGATACAGAAAACCTGAAGTGAAGCATCGGAATCTAAAACTGGAATTACAGAAGATGTTCAAATCAAAGAAAGTTAGAGTGTCAGGCCACTTGAACTTAAGTCGGCATTGTCCCTTTTGTATTAAATTCGGATGCAATTTCTGTGTTTCATCGTCAATAAGAAGGTCCAAGGGATACAGTAAACCTGAAGTGAAGCATCGGAATCTAAAACTGGACTCACAGGAGAGGTTAAAATCAAAGAAAGTTAGAGTGTCAGTCATCTTAAACTTAAGTCGGGATTGTGCATTTTGTATTAAATTCGGATGCAATTTCTGTGTTTCATCGTCAATACGAAGGTCCAAGGGATTCAGTAAACCTGAAGTGAAGCATCGAAATCTAAAACTGGACTCACAGGTGAGGTTCAAATCATAGAAAGTTAGAGTGTCAGACCTCTTTTACTTAAGTCGGCATTGTGCCTTTTGTATTAATTTCGGATGCAATTTCTGTGTTTCATCGTCAATAAGAAGGTCCAAGGGATACAGAAAACCTGAAGTGAAGCATCGGAATCTAAAACTGGAATCACAGGAGAGGTTCAAATCAAAGAAAGTTAGAGTGTCAGTCCTCATGTACTTAAGTCGGCATTGTGCCTTTTGTATTAAATTCGGATGCAATTTCTGTGTTTCATCGTCAATATGAAGGTCCAAGGGATTCAGTAAACCTGAAGTGAAGCATCGGAATCTAAAACTGGACTCACAGGTGAGGTTCAAATCATAGAAAGTTAGAGTGTCGGTCCTCTTGTACTTAAGTCGACATTGTGCATTTTCTATTAAATTCGGATGCAATTTCTGTGTTTCATCGTCAATAAGAAGGTCCAAGGGACACAGTAAACCTGAAGTGAAGTATCGGAATCTAAAACTGGACTCACAGGATAGGTTCAAATAATAGAAAGTTAGAGTGTCAGTCCTCTTGTACTTAAGCCGGCATTGTGCCTTTTGTATTAAATTCGGATGCAATTTCTGTGTTTCATCGTCAATAAGAAGCTCCAAGGGATACAGTAAACCTGAAGTGAAGCATCGGAATCTAAAACTGAACTAGCAGGAGAGGTTCAAATCAGAGGAAGTTAGAAAGTCAGTCCTCTTGTACTTAAGTCGACATTGTGCATTTTCTATTAAATTCGGATGCAATTTCTGTGTTTCATCGTCAATAAGAAGGTTCAAGGGATACAGTAAACCTGAAGTGAAGCATCGGAATCTAAAACTGGACTAGCAGGAGAGGTTCAAATCATAGGTAGTTTGAAAGTCAGTCCTCTTGTACGTAAGTCGGCATTGTGCCTTTTGTATTAAATTCGGATGCAATTTCTGTGTTTCATCGTCAATAAGAAGGTCCAAGGGATACAGTAAACCTGATGTGAAGAATCGGAATCTAAAACTGGCCTCACAGGAGTGGTTCAAATCATAGAGTCTATCCTCTTGTACTTAAGTCGGCATTGTGCCTTTTGAATTAATTTCGGATGCAATTTCTGTGTTTCATCGTCAATAAGAAGGTCCAAGGGATACAGTAAGCCTGAAGTGAGGCATCGGAATCTAAAACTGGACTCACAGGTGAGGTTCAAATCGTAGAAAGTTAGAGTGTCAGACCTCTTGTACTTAAGTCGGCATTGTGCATTTTGTATTAAATTCGGATGCAATTTCTGTGTTTCATCGTCAATAAGAAGTCCAAGGGATACAGTAAACATGAAGTGAAGCATCCGAATCTAAAACTGGACTCACAGGAGAGGTTCAAATAATAGGAAGTTAGTGTGTCAGTCCTCTTGTACTTAAGTCGGCATTGTGCCTTTTGTATTAAATTCGGATGCAATTTCTGTGTTTCATCGTCAATAAGAAGGCCCAAGGGATACAGAAAACCTGAAGTGATGCATCGAAATCTAAAACTGGAATTACAGAAGAGGTTCAAATCAAAGAAAGTTAGAGTGTCAGGCCACTTGAACTTAAGTCGGCATTGTGCCTTTTGTATTAAATTCGGGTGCAATTTCTGTGTTTCATCGTCAATAAGAAGGTCCAAGGGATACAGTAAACCTGAAGTGAAGCATCGGAATCTAAAACTGGACTCACAGGAGAGGTTCAAATCAAAGAAAGTTAGAGTGTCAGTCATCTTAAACTTAAGTCGGCATTGTGCATTTTGTATTAAATTCGGATGCAATTTCTGTGTTTCATCGTCAATACGAAGGTCCAAGGGATTCAGTAAACCTGAAGTGAAGCATCGAAATCTAAAACTGGACTCACAGGTGAGGTTCAAATCATAGAAAGTTAGAGTGTCAGACCTCTTTTACTTAAGTCGGCATTGTGCTTTTGTATTAATTTCAGATGCAATTTCTGTGTTTCATCGTCAATAAGAAGGTCCAAGGGATACAGAAAATCTGAAGTGAAGCATCGGAATCTAAAACTGGAATCACAGGAGAGGTTCAAATCAAAGAAAGTTAGAGTGTCAGTCCTCTTGTACTTAAGTCGGCATTGTGCCTTTTGTATTAAATTCGGATGCAATTTCTGTGTTTCATCGTCAATAAGAAGGTCCAAGGGATTCAGTAAACCTGAAGTGAAGCATCGGAATCTAAAACTCGACTCACAGGTGAGGTTCAAATCATAGAAAGTTAGAGTGTCGGTCCTCTTGTACTTAAGTCGACATTGTGCATTTTCTATTAAATTCGGATGCAACTTCTGTGTTTCATCGTCAATAAGAAGGTCCAAGGGACACAGTAAACCTGAAGTGAAGCATCGGAATCTAAAACTGGACTCACAGGAGAGGTTCAAATAATAGAAAGTTAGAGTGTCAGTCCTCTTGTACTTAAGCCGGCATTGAGCCTTTTGTATTAAATTCGGATGCAATTTCTGTGTTTCATCGTCAATAAGAAGCTCCAAGGGATACAGTAAACCTGAAGTGAAGCATCGGAATCTAAAACTGGAATTACAGAAGAGGTTCAAATCAAAGAAAGTTAGAGTGTCAGGCCACTTGAACTTAAGTCGGCATTGTGCATTTTGTATTAAATTCGGATGCAATTTCTGTGTTTCATCGTCAATAAGAAGGTCCAAGGGATACAGTAAACCTGAAGTGAAGCATCGGAATCTAAAAGTGGACTCACAGGAGAGGTTCAAATCAAAGAAAGTTAGAGTGTCAGTCATCTTAAACTTAAGTCGGCATTGTGCCTTTTGTATTAACTTCGGATGCAATTTCTGTGTTTCATCGTCAATATGAAGGTCCAAGGGATTCAGTAAACCTGAAGTGAAGCATCGGAATCTAAAACTGGACTCACAGGTGAGGTTCAAATCATAGAAAGTTAGAGTGTCGGTCCTCTTGTACTTAAGTCGACATTGTGCATTTTCTATTAAATTCGGATGCAATTTCTGTGTTTCATCGTCAATAAGAAGGTCCAAGGGACACAGTAAACCTGAAGTGAAGCATCGGAATCTAAAACTGGACTCACAGGATAGGTTCAAATAATAGAAAGTTAGAGTGTCAGTCCTCTTTACCTTTAGCCGGCATTGTGCCTTTTGTATTAAATTCGGATGCAATTTCTGTGTTTCATCGTCAATAAGAAGCTCCAAGGGATACAGTAAACCTGAAGTGAAGCATCGGAATCTAAAACTGAACTAGCAGGAGAGGTTCAAATCATAGGAAGTTAGAAAGTCAGTCCTCTTGTACTTAAGTCGACATTGTGCATTTTCTATTAAATTCGGATGCAATTTCTGTGTTTCATCGTCAATAAGAAGGTCCAAGGGATACAGTAAACCTGAAGTGAAGCATCGGAATCTAAAACTGGACTAGCAGGAGAGGTTCAAATCATAGGTAGTTTGAAAGTCAGTCCTCTTGTACGTAAGTCGGTATTGTGCCTTTTGTATTAAATTCGGATGCAATTTCTGTGTTTCATCGTCAATAAGAAGGTCCAAGGGATACAGTAAACCTGAAGTGAAGCATCGGAATCTAAAAGTGGACTCACAGGAGAGGTTCAAATCAAAGAAAGTTAGAGTGTCAGTCATCTTAAACTTAAGTCGGCATTGTGCCTTTTGTATTAAATTCGGATGCAATTTCTGTGTTTCATCGTCAATATGAAGGTCCAAGGGATTCAGTAAACCTGAAGTGAAGCATCGGAATCTAAAACTGGACTCACAGGTGAGGTTCAAATCATAGAAAGTTAGAGTGTCGGTCCTCTTGTACTTAAGTCGACATTGTGCATTTTCTATTAAATTCGGATGCAATTTCTGTGTTTCATCGTCAATAAGAAGGTCCAAGGGACACAGTAAACCTGAAGTGAAGCATCGGAATCTAAAACTGGACTCACAGGATAGGTTCAAATAATAGAAAGTTAGAGTGTCAGTCCTCTTTACCTTTAGCCGGCATTGTGCCTTTTGTATTAAATTCGGATGCAATTTCTGTGTTTCATCGTCAATAAGAAGCTCCAAGGGATACAGTAAACCTGAAGTGAAGCATCGGAATCTAAAACTGAACTAGCAGGAGAGGTTCAAATCATAGGAAGTTAGAAAGTCAGTCCTCTTGTACTTAAGTCGACATTGTGCATTTTCTATTAAATTCGGATGCAATTTCTGTGTTTCATCGTCAATAAGAAGGTCCAAGGGATACAGTAAGCCTGAAGTGAGGCATCGGAATCTAAAACTGGACTCACAGGTGAGGTTCAAATCGTAGAAAGTTAGAGTGTCAGACCTCTTGTACTTAAGTCGGCATTGTGCATTTTGTATTAAATTCGGATGCAATTTATGTGTTTCATCGTCAATAAGAAGTCCAAGGGATACAGTAAACATGAAGTGAAGCATCCGAATCTAAAACTGGACTCACAGGAGAGGTTCAAATAATAGGAAGTTAGTGTGTCAGTCCTCTTGTACTTAAGTCGGCATTGTGCCTTTTGTATTAAATTCGGATGCAATTTCTGTGTTTCATCGTCAATAAGAAGGCCCCAGGGATACAGAAAACCTGAAGTGATGCATCGAAATCTAAAACTGGAATTACAGAAGAGGTTCATATCAAAGAAAGTTAGAGTGTCAGGCCACTTGAACTTAAGTCGGCATTGTGCCTTTTGTATTAAATTCGGGTGCAATTTCTGTGTTTCATCGTCAATAAGAAGGTCCAAGGGATACAGTAAACCTGAAGTGAAGCATCGGAATCTAAAACTGGACTCACAGGAGAGGTTCAAATCAAAGAAAGTTAGAGTGTCAGTCATCTTAAACTTAAGTCGGCATTGTGCATTTTGTATTAAATTCGGATGCAATTTCTGTGTTTCATCGTCAATACGAAGGTCCAAGGGATTCAGTAAACCTGAAGTGAAGCATCGAAATCTAAAACTGGACTCACAGGTTAGGTTCAAATCATAGAAAGTTAGAGTGTCAGACCTCTTTTACTTAAGTCGGCATTGTGCCTTTTGTATTAATTTCAGATGCAATTTCTGTGTTTCATCGTCAATAAGAAGGTCCAAGGGATACAGAAAATCTGAAGTGAAGCATCGGAATCTAAAACTGGAATCACAGGAGAGGTTCAAATCAAAGAAAGTTAGAGTGTCAGTCCTCTTGTACTTAAGTCGGCATTGTGCCTTTTGTATTAAATTCGGATGCAATTTCTGTGTTTCATCGTCAATAAGAAGGTCCAAGGGATTCAGTAAACCTGAAGTGAAGCATCGGAATCTAAAACTCGACTCACAGGTGAGGTTCAAATCATAGAAAGTCAGAGTGTCGGTCCTCTTGCACTTAAGTCGACATTGGGCATTTTCTATTAAATTCGGATGCAATTTCTGTGTTTCATCGTCAATAAGAAGGTCCAAGGGACACAGTAAACCTGAAGTGAAGCATCGGAATCTAAAACTGGACTCACAGGAGAGGTTCAAATAATAGAAAGTTAGAGTGTCAGTCCTCTTGTACTTAAGCCGGCATTGAGCCTTTTGTATTAAATTCGGATGCAATTTCTGTGTTTCATCGTCAATAAGAAGCTCCAAGGGATACAGTAAACCTGAAGTGAAGCATCGGAATCTAAAACTGGAATTACAGAAGAGGTTCAAATCAAAGAAAGTTAGAGTGTCAGGCCACTTGAACTTAAGTCGGCATTGTGCATTTTGTATTAAATTCGGATGCAATTTCTGTGTTTCATCGTCAATAAGAAGGTCCAAGGGATACAGTAAACCTGAAGTGAAGCATCGGAATCTAAAACTGGACTCACAGGAGAGGTTCAAATCAAAGAAAGTTAGAGTGTCAGTCATCTTAAACTTAAGTCGGCATTGTGCATTTTGTATTAAATTCGAATGCAATTTCTGTGTTTCATCGTCAATACGAAGGTCCAAGGGATTCAGTAGACCTGAAGTGAAGCATCGAAATCTAAAACTGGACTCACAGGTGATGTTCAAATCATAGAAAGTTAGAGTGTCGGTCCTCTTGTACTTAAGTCGGCATTGTGCATTTTGTATTAAATTCGGATGCAATTTCTGTGTTTCATCGTCAATAAGAAGGTCCAAGGGATACAGTAAACCTTAAGTGAGGCATCGGAATCTAAAACTGGACTCACAGGAGAGATTCAAATGATAGGAAGTTAGAGTGTCAGTCCTCTTGTACTTAAATCGGCATTGTGCCTTTTGTATTAATTTCGGATGCAATTTCTGTGTTTCATCGTCAATACGAAGGTCCAAGGGATACAGTAAACCTGAAGTGAGGCATCGGAATCTAAAACTGGACTGACAGGTGAGGTTCAAATCATAGAAAGTTAGAGTGTCGGTCCTCTTGTACTTACGTCGGCATTGTGCATTTTGTATTAAATTCGGATGCAATTTCTGTGTTTCATCGTCAATAAGAAGGTCCAAGTGATACAGTAAACCTGAAGTGAAGCATCGGAATCTAAAACTGGACGCACAGGAGAGGTTCAAATAATAGGAAGTTAGAGTGTCAGTCCTCTTGTACTTAAGTCGGCATTGTGCCTTTTGTATAAAATTCGGATGCAATTTCTGTGTTTCATCGTCAATAAGAAGGTCCAAGGAATACAGTAAAGCTGAAGTGAAGCATCGGAATCTAAAACTGGACTCACAGGAGAGGTTCAAATCAAAGAAAGTTGGAGTGTCAGTCATCTTAAACTTAAGTCGGCATTGTGCATTTTGTATTAAATTCGGATGCAATTTCTGTGTTTCATAGTCAATACGAAGGTCCAAGGGATTCAGTAAACCTGAAGTGAAGCATCGAAATCTAAAACTGGACTCACAGGTGAGGTTCAAATGACAGAAAGTTAGAGTGTCTGTCCTCTTTTACTTAAGTCGACATTGTGCATTTTCTATTAAATTCGGATGCAATTTCTGTGTTTCATCGTCAATAAGAAGGTCCAAGGGATACAGTAAACCTGAAGTGAAGCATCGGAATCTAAAACTGGAATCACAGGAGAGGTTCAAATCAAAGAAAGTTAGAGTGTCTATCCTCTTGTACTTAAGTCGGCATTGTGCCTTTTGTATTAAATTCGGATGCAATTTCTGTGTTTCATCGTCAATAAGAAGGCCCAAGGGATACAGTAAACCTGAAGTGAAGAATCGGAATCTAAAACTGGCCTCACAGGAGTGGTTCAAATCATAGAAAGTTAGAGTGTCAGTCGTCTTGTACTTAAGTCGGCATTGTGCCTTTTGTATTAAATTCGGATGCAATTTCTGTGTTTCATCGTCAATAAGAAGGTCCAAGGGATACAGTAAACCTGAAGTGAAGCATCGGAATCTAAAACTGGACTCACAGGAGAGGTTCAAATAATAGGAAGTTATAGTGTCAGTCCTCTTGTACTTAAGTCGGCATTGTGCCTTTTGTATTAAAATCGGATGCAATTTCTGTGTTTCACCGTCAATAAGAAGGCCCCAGGGATACAGAAAACCTAAAGGGAAGCATCGGATTCTAAAACTGGATTTACAGAAGAGGTTCAAATCAAAGAAAGTTAGAGTGTCAGGCCACTTGAACTTAAGTCGGCATTGTGCCTTTTGTATTAAATTCGGATGCAATTTCTGTGTTTCATCGTCAATAAGAAGGTCCAAGCGATACAGTAAAGCTAAAGTGAAGCATTGGAATCTAAAACTGGACTCACAGGAGAGGTTCAAATCAAAGAAAGTTAGAGTGTCAGTCATCTTAAACTTAAGTCGGCATTGTGCATTTTGTATTAAATTCGGATGCAATTTCAGTGTTTCATCGTAAATAAGAAGGTCCAAGGGATACAGTAAACCTGAAGTGAGGCATCGGAATCTAAAACTGGAATCACAGGAGAGGTTCAAATCAAAGAAAGTTAGAGTGTCTATCCTCTTGTACTTAAGTCGGCATTGTGCCTTTTGTATTAATTTCGGATGCAATTTCAGTGTTTCATCGTCAATAAGAAGGTCCAAGGGATACAGTAAACGTGAAGTGAGGCATCGGAATCTAAAACTGGACTCACAGGTGAGGTTCAAATCATAGAAAGTTAGAGTGTCAGTCCTCTTGTACTTAAGTCGGCATTGTGCCTTTTGTATTAAATTCGGATGCAATTTCTGTGTTTCATCGTCAATAAGAAGGCCCCAGTGATACAGAAAACCTGAAGTGAAGCATCGGAATCTAAAACTGGACTCACAGGAGCTGTTCAAATCATAGAGAGTTAGAGTGTCAGTCCTCTTGTACTTAAGTCGGCATTTTGCCTTTTGTGTAAAATTCGGATGCAATTTATGTGTTTCATCGTCAATAAGAAGGTCCAAGGGATACAGTAAACCTGAAGTGAAGCATCGGAATCTAAAACTGGACTCACAGGAGTGGTTCAAATCATAGAAAGTTAGAGTGTCAGTCCTCTTGTACTTAAGTCGGCACTGTGCCTTTTGTATTAAATTCGTATGCAATTTCTGTGTTTCATTGTCAATAAGTAGGTCCAAGGGATTCAGTAAACCTGAAGTGAAGCATCGGAAACTAAAACCTGACTCACAGGAGAGGTCAAATCATTGAAACTTAGAGTGTCAGTCCTCTTGTACTTAAGTCGGCATTGTGCCTTTTGTAGTAATTTCGGATGCAATTTCTGTGTTTCATCGTCAATAAGAAGGTCCAAGGGATACAGTAAAACTGAAGTGAAGCATCGGAATCTAAAACTGGATTCACAGGAGTGGTTCAAATCATAGAAAGTTAGAGTGTCAGTCATCTTAAACTTAAGTCGGCATTGTGCATTTTGTATTAAATTCGGATGCAATTTCTGTGTTTCATCGTCAACACGAAGGTCCAAGGGATTCAGTAAACCTGAAGAGAAGCATCGAAATCTAAAACTGGACTTACAGGTGAGGTTCAAATCATAGAAAGTTAGAGTGTCAGTCCTCTTTTACTTAAGTCGGCATTGTGCCTTTTGTATTAAATTCGGATGCAATTTCTGTGTTTCATCGTCAATAAGAAGGTCCAAGGGATTCAGAAAACCTGAAGTGAAGCATCGGAATCTAAAACTGGAATCACAGGAGAGGATCAAATCAAAGAAAGTTAGAGTGTCAGTCCTCTTGTACTTAAGTCGGCATTGTGCCTTTTGTATTAAATTTGGATGCAATTTCTGTGTTTCATCGTCAATAAGAAGGTCCAAGGGATATAGTAAACCCGAAGGGAAGGATCGGAATCTAAAACTGGACTCACAGGAGAGATTCAAATCATAGAAAGTTAGGTGAGGTTCAAATCATAGAAAGTTAGAGTGTCAGTCCTCTTGTACTTAAGTCGGCATTGTGCCTTTTGTATTAAATTCGGATGCAATTTCTGTGTTTCATCGTCAATAAGAAGGTCCAAGGGATACAGTAAACCTGAAGTGTAGCTTCGGAATCTAAAACTGGACTCACAGGAGAGGATCATATCATAGAAAGTTAGAGTGTCAGTCCTCTTCTACTTAAGTCGGCATTGTGCCTTTTGTATTAAATTCGGGTGCAATTTCTATGTTTCATCGACAATAAGAAGGTCCAAGGGATACAGTAAACCTGAAGTGAAGCATCGGAATATAAAACTGGACTCACAGGAAAGGTTAAAATCATAGAAAGTTAGAGTGTTAGTCCTCTTGTACTTCAGTCGGCATTGTGCCTTTTGTATTAAATTCGGATGCAATTTCTGTGTTTCATCGTCAATAAGAAAGTCCAAGGGATACAGTAAACCTGAAGTGAAGCTTCGGAATCTAAAACTGGACTCACAGGAGTGGTTCAAATCATAGAAAGTTAAAGTGTCAGTCCTCTTGTACTTAAGTCGGCACTGTGCCCTTTGTATTAAATTCGTATGCAATTTCTCTGATTCATTGTCAATAAGAAGGTCCAAGGGATTGAGTAAACCAGAAGTGAAGCATCGGAAACTAAAACCTGACTCACAGGAGAGGTTCAAATCATAGAAACGTAGAATGTCAGTCCTCTTGTACTTAAGTCGGCATTGTGCCCTTTGTATTAATTTCGGATGCAATTTCTGTGTTTCATCGTCAATAAGAAGGTCCAAGGGATACAGTAAACCTTAAGTGAACTCGCGGCAACAAAAACTGGACTCACAGGAGACGTTCAAATCATAGAAAGTTAGAGTGTCAGTCCTCTGGTACTTAAGTCGGCATTGTGCCTTTTCTATTAAATTCGGATGCAATTTCTGTGTTTCATCGTCAATAAGAAGGTCCAAGGGATACAGTAAAACTGAAGTGAAGCATCGGAATCTAAAACTGGACTCACAGGAGTGGTTCAAATCATAGAAAAATAGAGTGTCAGTCATCTTAAACTTAAGTCGGTATTGTGCATTTTGTATTAAATTCGGATGCAATTTCTGTGTTTCATCGTCAACACGAAGGTCCAAGGGATTCAGTAAACCTGAAGTGAAGCATCGAAATCTAAAACTGGACTCACAGGTGAGGTTCAAATCATAGAATGTTAGAGTGTCAGTCCTCTTTTACTTAAGTCGGCATTGTGCCTTTTGTATTAAATTCGGATGCAATTTCTGTGTTTCATCGTCAATAAGAAGGTCCAAGGGATACAGAAAACCTGAAGTGAAGCATCGGAATCTAAAACTGGAATCACAGGAGAGGTTCAAATCAAAGAAAGTTAGAGTGTCAATCCTCTTGTACTTAAGTCTGCATTGTGCCTTTTGTATTAAATTTGGATGCAATTTCTGTGTTTCATCGTCAATAAGAACGTCCAAGGGATACAGTAAACCTGAAGGGAAGGATCGGAATCTAAAACTGGACTCACAGGAGAGATTCAAATCATAGAAAGTTAGGTGAGGTTCAAATCATAGAAAGTTAGAGTGTCAGTCCTCTTGTACTTAAGTCGGCATTGTGCCTTTTGTATTAAATTCGGAAGCAATTTCTGTGTTTCATCGTCAATAAGAAGGTCCAAGGGATACAGTAAACCTGAAGTGAAGCTTCGGAATCTAAAACTGGACTCACAGGAGAGGATCATATCATAGAAAGTTAGAGTGTCAGTCCTCTTCTACCTTAGTCGGCATTGTGCCTTTTGTATTAAATTCGGGTGCAATTTCTGTGTTTCATCGTCAATAAGAAGGTCCAAGGTATACAGTAAACCTGAAGTGAAGCATCGGAATCTACAACTGGACTCACAGGTGAGGTTAAAATCATAGAAAGTTAGAGTGTTAGTCCTCTTGTACTTCAGTCGGCATTGAGCCTTTTGTATTAAATTCATATGCAATTTCTGTGTTTCATCGTCAATAAGAAGGTCCAAGGGATACAGTAAACCTGAAGTGAAGCATCGGAATCTAAAACTGGACTCACAGGAGTGGTTCATATCATAGAAATATAGAGTGTCAGTCCTCTTGTACTTATGTCGGCATTGTGCCTTTTGTATTGATTTCGGATGCAATTTCTGTGTATCATCGTCAATAAGAAGGTCCAAGGGATACAGTAAACCTGAAGTGAAGCATCGGAATCTAAAACTGGACTCACAGGAAAGGTTTAAATCATAGAAAGTTTGGGTGTCAGTCCTCTTGTACTTAAGTCGGCATTGTGCCTGTTGTATTAAATTCGGATGCAATTTCTGTGTTTCATCTTCAATACGAAGGTCCAAGGGATACAGTAAACCTTAAGTGAAGCTTCGGAATCTAAAAGTGGACTCACAGGAGTGGTTCAAACCATAGAAAGTTAGAGTGTCAGTCCTCTTGTACTTAAGTCAGCACTGTGCCTTTTGTATAAAATTCGTATGCAGTTTCTGTGTTTCATTGTCAATAAGAAGGTCCAAGGGATACAGTAAACCTGAAGTGAAGCATCGGAAACTAAAACCTGACTCACAGGAGAGGTTCAAATCATAGAAAGTTAGAGTGTCAGTCCTCTTGTACTTAAGTCGGCATTGTGCCTTTTGTGTTAAATTCGGATGCAATTTCTGTGTTTCATCGTCAATAAGAAGGTCCAAGGGATTCAGTAAACCTGAAGTAAAGCATCGAAATCTAAAACAGGACTCACAGGTGAGGTTCAAATCATAGAAAGTTAGAGTGTCGGTCCTCTTGTACTTAAGTCGGCATTGTGCCTTTTGTATTAAATTCGGATGCAATTTCTGTGTTTCATCGTCAATAAGAAGTCCCAAGGGATACAGTAAACCTGAAGTGAAGCATCGGGATCTAAAACTGGACTCACTGGAGTGGTTCAAATCAAAGAAAGTTAGAGTGTCAGTCCTCTTGTACTTAAGTCGGCATTGTGCCTTTTGTATTAAATTCGGATGCAATTTTTTGTGTTTCATCGTCAATAAGTAGGTCCAAGGGATACAGTAAACCTGAAGTGAAGCTACGGAAACTAAAACTGGACTCAAAGGAGAGGATCATATCATAGAAAGTTAGAGTGTCAGTCCTCTGGTACTTAAGTCGGCATTGTGCCTTTTGTATTGAATTCGGATGCAATTTCTGTGTATCATCGTCAATAAGAAGGTCCAAGGGATTCAGTAAACCTGAAGTGAAGAATCGGAATCTAAAACTGGACTAGCAGGAGAGGTTCAAATCATAGGAAGTTAGAAAGTCTGTCCTCTTGTACTTAAGTCGGCATTGTGCCTTTTGTATTAAATTCGGATGCAATTTCTGTGTTTCATCGTCAATAAGAAGGTCCAAGGGATTCAGTAAACCTGAAGTGAAGAATCGGAATCTAAAACTGGCCTCACAGGAGTGGTTCAAATCATAGAAAAGTTAGAGTATCTATCCTCTTGTACTTAAGTCGGCATTGTGCCTTTTGTATTAATTTCGGGTGCAATTTCTGTGTTTCATCGTCAATAAGAAGGTCCAAGGGATACAGTAAACCTGAAGTGGGGCATCGGAATCTAAAACTGGACTCACAGGTGACGTTCAAATCATAGAAAGTTAGAGTGTCGGTCCTCTTGTACTTAAGTCGGCATTGTGCATTTTGTATTAAATTCGGATGCAATTTCTGTGTTTCATCGTCAATAAGAAGGTCCAAGGGATACAGTAAACCTGAAGTGAAGCATCGGAATCTAAAACTGGACTCACAGGAGAGGTTCAAATAATAGGAAGTTAGAGTGTCAGTCCTCTTTTACTTAAGTCGGCATTGTGCCTTTTGTATTAATATCGGATGCAATTTCTGTGTTTCATCGTCAATAAGAAGGCCCCAGGGATACAGAAAACCTGTAGTGAAGCATCGGAATCTAAAACTGGAATTACAGAAGAGGTTCAAATCATAGAAAGTTAGAGTGTCAGTCCACTCGTACTTAAGTCGGCATTGTGCCTTTTGTATTAAATTCGGATGCAGTTTCTGTGTTTCATCGTCAATAACAAGGTCCAAGGGATACAGTAAACCTGAAGTGAAGCATCGGAATCTAAAACTGGACACACAGGAGAGGTTCAAATAATAGGAAGTTAGAGTGTCAGTCCTCTTGCACTTAAGTCGGCATTGTGCCTTTTTGTATAAAATTCGGATGCAATTTCTGTGTTTCATCGTCAAGAAGAAGGTCCCAGGTATACAGAAAACCAGAATTGAAGCATCGGAATCTAAAACTGGAATCACAGGAGATGTTCAAATCAAAGAAAGTTAGAGTGTCAGTCCTCTTGTACTTAAGTCGGCATTGTGCCTTTTGTATTAAATTCGGATGCAATTTCTGTGTTTCTTCGTCAATAAGAAGGTCCAAGGGATACAGTAAACTTGAAGTGAAGCATCGGAATCTAAAACTGGACTCACAGGAGTGGTTCAAATCATAGAAAGTTAGAGTGTCAGTCCTCTTGTACTTAAGTCGGCACTGTGCCTTTTGTATTAAATTCGTATGCAATTTCTGTGTTTCATTGTCAATAAGTAGGTCCAAGGGATTCAGTAAACCTGAGGTGAAGCATCGGAAACTAAAACCTGACTCACAGGAGAGGTTCAAATCATAGAAAGTTAGAGTGTCAGTCCTCTTTTACTTAAGTCGGCATTATGCCTTTTGTATTAAATTCGGATGCAATTTCTGTGTTTCATCGTCAATAAGAAGGTCCAAGGGATACAGAAAACCTGAAGTGAAGCATCGGAATCTAAAACTGGAATCACAGGAGAGGTTCAAATCAAAGAAAGTTAGAGTGTCAGTCCTCTTGTACTTAAGTCGGCATTGTGCCGTTTGTATTAAATTTGGCTGAAATTTCTGTGTTTCATCGTCAATAAGAAGGTCCAAGGGATACAGTAAACCTGAAGGGAAGGATCGGAATGTAAAACTGGACTCACAGGAGAGATTCAAATCATAGAAAGTTAGGTGAGGTTCAAATCATAGAAAGTTAGAGTGTCAGTCCTCTTGTACTTAAGTCGGCATTGTGCCTTTTGTATTAGATTCGGATGCAATTTCTGCGTTTCATCGTCAAAAGGAAGGTCCAAGGGATACAGTAAACCGAAGTGAAGCTTCGGAATCTAAAACTGGACTCACAGGAGAGGATCATATCATAGAAAGTTAGAATGTCAGACCTCTTGTACTTAAGAAAGGCATTGTGCTTTTTGTATTAAATTCGGGTGCAATTTCTGTGTTTCATCGTCAATAAGAAGGTCCAAGGGATACAGTAAACCTGAAGTGAAGCATCGGAATCTAAAACTGGACTCACAGGAAAAGTTTAAATCATAGAAAGTTAGGGTGTCAGTCCTCTTGTACTTAAGTCGGCATTGTGCCTTTTGTATTAAATTCGGATGCAATTTCTGTGTTTCATCGTCAATAAGAAGGTCCAAGGGATACAGTAAACCTGAAGTGAAGCATCGGAATCTAAAACTGGACTCACAGGAGTGGTTCAAATCATAGATAGTTAGAGTGTCAGTCCTCTTGTACTTAAGTCGGCACTGTGCCTTTTGTATTAAATTCGTATGCAATTTCTGTGTTTCATTGTCAATAAGAAGGTCCAAGGGATTCAGTAAACCTGAAGTGAAGCATCGGAAACTAAAACCTGACTCACAGGAGAGGTTCAAATCATAGAAACGTAGAATGTCAGTCCTCTTGTACTTAAGTCGGCATTGTGCCTTTTGTATTAATTTCGGATGCAATTTCTGTGTTTCATCGTCAATAAGAAGGTCCAAGGGATACAGTAAACCTGAAGTGAAGCATCGGAATCTAAAACTGGACTCACAGGAGAGGTTCAAATGATAGGAAGTTAGAGTGTCAGTCCTCTTGTACTTAAGTCGGCATTGTGCCTTTTTGTATAAAATTCGGATGCTATTTCTGTGTTTCATCGTCAAGAAGAAGGTCCCAGGGATACAGAAAACCTGAATTTAAGCATCGGAATCTAAAACTGGAATCACAGGAGAGAATCAAATCAAAGAAAGTTAGAGTGTCAGTCCTCTTGTACTTAAGTCGGCATTGTGCCTTTTGTATTAAATTCGGATGCAATTTCTGTGTTTCATCGTCAATAAGAAGGTCCAAGGGATACAGTAAACCTGAAGTGAAGCATCGGAATCTAAAACTGGACTCACAGGAGTGGTTCAAATCATAGAAAGTTGGAGTGTCAGTCCTCTTGTACTTAAGTCGGCACTGTGCCTTTTGTATTATATTCGTATGCAATTTCTGTGTTTCATTGTCAATAAGTAGGTCCAAGGGATTCAGTAAACCTGAGGTGAAGCATCGGAAACTAAAACCTGACTCACAGGAGAGGTTCAAATCATAGAAACTTAGAGTGTCAGTCCTCTTGTACTTAAGTCGGCATTGTGCCTTTTGTATTAGATTCGGATGCAATTTCTGCGTTTCATCGTCAAAAGGAAGGTCCAAGGGATACAGTAAACCGAAGTGAAGCTTCGGAATCTAAAACTGGACTCACAGGAGAGGATCATATCATAGAAAGTTAGAATGTCAGACCTCTTGTACTTAAGAAAGGCATTGTGCCTTTTGTATTAAATTCGTATGCAATTTCTGTGTTTCATCGTCAACACGAAGGTCCAACGGATTCAGTAAACCTGAAGTGAAGCATCGAAATCTAAAACTGGACTCACAGGTGAGGTTCAAATCATAGAAAGTTAGAGTGTCAGTCCTCTTTTACTTAAGTCGGCATTGTGCCTTTTGTATTAAATTCGGATGCAATTTCTGTGTTTCATCGTCAATAAGAAGGTCCAAGGGATACAGAAAACCTGAAGTGAAGCATCGGAATCTAAAACTGGAATCACAGGAGAGGTTCAAATCAAAGAAAGTTAGAGTGTCAGTCCTCTTGTACTTAAGTCGGCATTGTGCCTTTTGTATTAAATTTGGATGCAATTTCTGTGTTTCATCGTCGATAAGAAGGTCCAAGGGATACAGTAAACCTGAAGGGAAGGATCGGAATCTAAAACTGGACTCACAGGAGAGATTCAAATCATAGAAAGTTAGGTGAGCTTCAAATCATAGAAAGTTAGAGTGTCAGTCCTCTTGTACTTAAGTCGGCATTGTGCCTTTTGTATTAGATTCGAATGCAATTTCTGTGTTTCATCGTCAATAAGAAGGTCCAAGGGATACAGTAAACCTGAAGTGAAGCTTCGGAATCTAAAACTGGACTCACAGGAGAGGATCATATCATAGAAAGTTAGAATGTCAGACCTCTTGTACTTAAGACAGGCATTGTGCCTTTTGTATTAAATTCGGGTGCAATTTCTGTGTTTCATCGTCAATAAGACGGTCCAAGGTATACAGTAAACCTGAAGTGAAGCATCGGAATCTAAAACTGGACTCACAGGTGAGGTTAAAATCATAGAAAGTTACAGTGTTAGTCCTCTTGTACTTCAGTCGGCATTGTGCCTTTTGTATTAAATTCGGATGCAATTTCTGTGTTTCATCGTCAATAAGAAGGTCCAAGGGATACAGTAAACCTGAAGTGAAGCATCGGAATCTAAAACTGGACTCACAGGAAAAGTTTAAATCATAGAAAGTTAGGGTGTCAGTCCTCTTGTACTTAAGTAGGCATTGTGCCTTTTGTATTAAATTCGGATGCAATTTCTGTGTTTCATCGTCAATAAGAAGGTCCAAGGGATACAGTAAACCTGAAGTGAAGCATCGGAATCCAAAACTGGACTCACAGGAGTGGTTCAAATCATAGATAGTTAGAGTGTCAGTCCTCTTGTACTTAAGTCGGCACTGTGCCTTTTGTATTAAATTCGTATGCAATTTCTGTGTTTCATTGTCAATAAGAAGGTCCAAGGGATTCAGTAAACCTGAAGTGAAGCATCGGAAACTAAAACCTGACTCACAGGAGAGGTTCAAATCATAGAAACGTAGAATGTCAGTCCTCTTGTACTTAAGTCGGCATTGTGCCTTTTGTATTAATTTCGGATGCAATTTCTGTGTTTCATCGTCAATAAGAAGGTCCAAGGGATACAGTAAACCTGAAGTGAAATCGCGGCAACAAAAACTGGACTCACAGGAGAGGTTCATATCATAGAAAGTTAGAGTGTCAGTCCTCTTGTACTTAAGTCGGCATTGTACCTTTTGTATTAAATTCGGATGCAATTTCTGTGTTTCATCGTCAATAAGAAGATCCAAGTGATACAGTAAACCTGAAGTGAAGGATCGGAATCTAAAACTGGACTCACAGGAGAGGTTCAAATCATAGAAAGTTAGAGTGTCAGTCCTCTTGTACTTAGGTCGTTATTGTGCCTTTTGTATTAAATTCGGATGTAATATCTGTGTTTCATCGTCTATAAGTGGGTCCAAGGGATACAGTAAACCTGAAGTGAAGCATCGGAATCTAACACGGGACTCACAGGAGTGGTTCAAATCATAGAAAGTTAGAGTGTCAGTCCTCTTGTACTTAAGTCAGCATTGTGCCTTTTGTAATGAATTCGGATGCAACTTCTGTTTTTCATCGTCAATAAGAAGTTCCAAGGTATACAGAAACGTGAAGTGAAGCATCGGAAACTAAAACCTGACTCACAGGAGAGGTTCAAATCATAGAAACTTAGAGTGTCAGTCCTCTTGTACTTAGGTCGGCATTGTGCCTTTTGTATTAAATTCGGATGCAATTTCTGTGTTTCATCGTCAATAAGAAGGTCCAAGGGATACAGTAAACCTGAAGTGAAGCATCGGAATCCAAAACTGGACTCACAGGAGTGGTTCAAATCATAGATAGTTAGAGTGTCAGTCCTCTTGTACTTAAGTCGGCACTGTGCCTTTTGTATTAAATTCGTATGCAATTTCTGTGTTTCATTGTCAATAAGAAGGTCCAAGGGATTCAGTAAACCTGAAGTGAAGAATTGGAATCTAAAACTGGACTCACAGGTGAGGTTCAAATCATAGAAAGTTAGAGTGTCAGTGCTCTTGTACTTAAGTAGGCATTGGGCCTTTTGTATTAAATTCGGATGCCATTTCTGTGTTTCATCGTCAATAAGAAGGTCCAAGGGATACAGTAAACCTGTAGTGAAGCATCGGAATCTAAAACTGGACTCACAGGAGAGGTTCATATCACAGAAAGTTAGAGTGTCAGTCCTCATGTACTTAAGTCGGCATTGTGCCTTTTGTATTGAATTCGGATGCAATCTCTGTGTATCATCGTCAATAAGAAGGTCCAAGGGATACAGTAAACCTGAAGTGAAGCATCGGAATCTAAAACTGGACTCACAGGAGAGGTTCAAATCATAGAAAGTTAGGGTGTCAGTCCTCTTGTACTTAAGTCGCCATTGTGCCTTTTGTATTAAATTCGGATGCAATTTCTGTGTTTCATCGTCAATAGGAAGGTCCAAGGGATGCTGTAAACCTGAAGTGAAACCGCTTCACAATAACTGGACTCACAAGAGAGGTTCAAATCATAGAAAGTTAGAGTGTCAGTCCTCTTGTACTTAAGTCGGCATTGTGCCTTTTGTATTAAATTCGGATGCAATTTCTGTGTTTCATCATCAATAAGAAGGTCCAAGTGATACAGTAAACCTGAAGTGAAGCATCGGAATCGAAAACTGGACTCACAGGAGAGGTTCAAATCATTGAAAGTTAGAGTGTCAGACCTCTTGTACTTAGGTCGGCATTGTGCCTTTTGTATTAAATTCGGATGTAATATCTGTGTTTCATCATTTATAAGAAGGTCCAAGGGATACAGTAAACCTGAAGTGAAGCATCGGAATCTAACACGGGACTCACAGGAGTGGTTCAAATCATAGAAAGTTAGAGTGTCAGTCCTCTTGTACTTAAGTCAGCATTGTGCCTTTTGTATTAAATTCGGATGCAACTTCTGTGTTTCATCGTCAATAAGAAGGTCCAAGAGATACAGTAAATCTGAAGTGAAGAATTGGAATCTAAAACTGGACTCACAGGAGAGGTTCAAATCATAGAAAGATAGAGTGTCAGTCCTCTTGTACTTAAGTCGGCATTGTGCCTTTTGTATTAAATTCGGATGCAATTTCTGTGTTTCATCGTCAATAAGAAGGTCCAAGAGATACAGTAAAACTGAAGTGAAGCATCGGAATCGAAAACTGGACTCACAGGAGAGGTTCAAATCATAGAAAATTAGAGTGTCAGTCCTCTTGTACTTAGGTCGGCATTGTGCCTTTTGTATTAAATTCGGATGTAATTTCTGTGTTTCATCGTTTATAAGAAGGTCCAAAGGATACAGTAAACCTGAAGTGAAGCATCGGAATCTAAAACTGGACTCACAGGAGTGGTTCAAATCATAGAAAGTTAGAGTGTCAGTCCTCTTGTACTTACGTCAGCATTGTGCCTTTTGTATTAATTTCGGATGCAATTTCTGTGTTTCATCATCAATAAGAAGGTCCAAGGGATACAGTAAACCTGAAGTGAAGCATCGGAATCTAAAACTGGACTCACAGGAGAGGTTCATATCATAGAAAGTTAGAGTGTCAGTCCTCTTGTACTTAAGTCGGCATTGTGCATTTTGTATTAAATTCGGATGCAATTTCTGTGTTTCATCGTCAATAAGAAGGTCCAAGTGATACAGTAAACCTGAAGTGAAGCATCGGAATCTAAAACTGGACTCACAGGAGAGGTTCAAATAATAGGAAGTTAGAGTGTCAGTCCTCTTGTACTTAAGTCGGCATTGTGCCTTTTGTATTAAATTCGGATCCAATTTCTGTGTTTCATCGTCAATAAGAAGGTCCAAGGGATACAGTAAAGCTGAAGTGAAGCATCGGAATCTAAAACTGGACTCACAGGAGAGGTTCAAATCAAAGAAAGTTAGAGTGTCAGTCATCTTAATCTTAAGTCGGCATTGTGCATTTTGTATTACATTCGGATGCAATTTCTGTGTTTCATCGTCAATACGAAGCTCCAAGGGATTCAGTAAACCTGAAGTGAAGCATCGAAATGTAAAACTGGAATCACAGGTGAGGTTCAAATCATAGAAAATTAGAGTGTCAGTCCTCTTTTACTTAAGTCGGCATTGTGCCTTTTGTATTAATTTCGGGTGCAATTTCTGTGTTTCATCGTCAATAAGAAGGTCCAAGGGATACAGAAAATCTGAAGTGTAGCATCGGAATCTAAAATTGGAATCACAGGAGAGGTTCAAATCAAAGAAAGTTAGAGTGTCTATCCTCTTGTACTTAAGTCGGCATTGTGCCTTTTGTATTAATTTCGGATGCAATTTCTGTGTTTCATCGTCAATAAGAAGGTCCAAGGGATACAGTAAACCTGAAGTCAGGCATCGGAATCTAAAACTGGACTCACAGGTGAGGTTCAAATCATAGAAAGTTAGAGTGTCGGTCCTCTTGTACTTAAGTCGGCATAGTGCATTTAGTATTAAATTCGGATGCAATTTCTGTGTTTCATCGTCAATAAGAAGGTCCAAGGGATACAGTAACCCTGAAGTGAAGCATCGGAATCTAAAACTGGACTCACAGGAGAGGTTCAAATAATAGGAAGTTAGAGTGTCAGTCCTTTTGTACCTAAGTCGGCATTGTGCCTTTTGTATTAAATTCGGATGCAATTTCTATGTTTCATCGTCAATAAGAAGGCCCCAGGGATACAGAAAACCAGAAGTGAAGCATCGGAATCTAAAACTGAAATTACAGAAGAGGTTCAAAACATAGAAAGTTAGAGTGTCAGTCCACTTGTACTTAAGTCGGCTTTGTGCCTTTTGTATTAAATTCGGATGCAGTTTCTGTGTTTCATCGTCAATAAGAAGGTCCAAGGGATACAGTAAACCTGAAGTGAAGCATCGGAATCTAAAACTGGACTCACAGGAGAGGTTCAAATAATAGGAAGTTAGAGTGTCAGTCCTCTTGTACTTATGTCGGCATTGTGCCTTTTTGTATAAAATTCGGATGCAATTTCTGTGTTTCATCGTCAAGAAGAAGGTCCCAGGGATACAGAAAACCTGAATTGAAGCATCGGAATCTAAAACTGGACTCACAGGAGAGGTTCAAATAATAGGAAGTTAGAGTGTCAGTCCTTTTGTACCTAAGTCGGCATTGTGCCTTTTGTATTAAATTCGGATGCAATTTCTATGTTTCATCGTCAATAAGAAGGCCCCAGGGATACAGAAAACCTGAAGGGAAGCATCGGAATCTAAAACTGAAATTACAGAAGAGGTTCAAATCATAGAAAGTTAGAGTGTCAGTCCACTTGTACTTAAGTCGGCTTTGTGCCTTTTGTATTAAATTCGGATGCAGTTTCTGTGTTTCATCGTCAATAAGAAGGTCCAAGGGATACAGTAAACCTGAAGTGAAGCATCGGAATCTAAAACTGGACTCACAGGAGAGGTTCAAATAATAGGAAGTTAGAGTGTCAGTCCTCTTTTACTTAAGTCGGCATTGTGCCTTTTGTATTAATTTCGGATGCAATTTCTGTGTTTCATCGTCAATAAGAAGGTCCAAGGGATACAGAAAACCTGAAGTGAAGCATCGAAATCTAAAACTGGAATTACAGAAGAGGTTCAAATCAAAGAAAGTTAGAGTGTCAGGTCACTTGAACTTTAGTCGGCATTGTGCCTTTTGTATTAATTTCGGATGCAATTTCTGTGTTTCATCGTCAATAAGAAGGTCCAAGGGATACAGTAAACCTGAAGTGAAGCATCGGAATCTAAAACTGGACTCACAGGAGAGGTTCATATCATAGAAAGATAGAGTGTCAGTCCTCTTGTACTTAAGTCGGCATTGTGCCTTTTGTATTAATTTCGGATGCAATTTCTGTGTTTCATCGTCAATAAGAAGGTCCAAGGGATACAGTATACCTGAAGTGAAGCATCGGAATCTAAAACTGGACTCACAGGAGAGGTTCAAATCAAAGAAAGTTAGAGTGTCAGACATCTTAATCTTAAGTCGGCATTGTGCATTTTGTATTACATTCGGATGCAATCTCTGTGTTTCATCGTCAATACGAAGCTCGAAGGGATTCAGTAAACCTGAAGTGAAGCATCGAAATGTAAAACTGGAATCACAGGTGAGGTTCAAATCATAGAAAGTTAGAGTGTCAGTCCTCTTTTACTTAAGTCGGCATTGTGCCTTTTGTATTAATTTCGGATGCAATTTCTGTGTTTCATCGTCAATAAGAAGGTCCAAGGGATACAGAAAATCTGAAGTGAAGCATCGGAATCTAAAATTGGAATCACAGGAGAGGTTCAAATCAAAGAATGTTAGAGTGTCTATCCTCTTGTACTTGAGTCGGCATTGTGCCTTTTGTATTAATTTCGGATGCAATTTCTGTGTTTCATCGTCAATAAGAAGGTCCAAGGGATACAGTAAACCTGAAGTGAGGCATCGGAATCTAAAACTGGACTCACAGGTGAGCTTCATATCATAGAAAGTTAGAGTGTCGGTCCTCTTGTACTTAAGTCGGCATTGTGCATTTAGTATTAAATTGGGATGCAATTTCTGTGTTTCATCGTCAATAAGAAGGTCCAAGGGATACAGTAAACCTGAAGTGAAGCATCGGAATCTAAAACTGGACTCACAGGAGAGGTTCATATCATAGAAAGTTAGAGTGTCAGTCCTCTTGTACTTAAGTCGGCATTGTGCCTTTTGTATTAATTTCGGATGCAATTTCTGTGTTTCATCGTCAATAAGAAGGTCCAAGGGATACAGTAATCCTGAAGTGAGGCATCGGAATCTAAAACTGGACTCACAGGTGACGTTCAAATCATAGAAAGTTAGAGTGTCGGTCCTCTTGTACTTAAGTCGGCATTGTGCATTTTGTATTAAATTCGGATGCAATTTCTGTGTTTCATCGTCAATAAGAAGGTCCAAGTGATACAGTAAACCTGAAGTGAAGCATCGGAATCTAAAACTGGACTCACAGGAGAGGTTCAAATAATAGGAAGTTAGAGTGTCAGTCCTCTTGTACTTAAGTCGGCATTGTGCCTTTTGTATTAAATTCGGATCCAATTTCTGTGTTTCATCGTCAATAAGAAGGTCCAAGGGATACAGTAAAGCTGAAGTGAAGCATCGGAATCTAAAACTGGACTCACAGGAGAGGTTCAAATCAAAGAAAGTTAGAGTGTCAGTCATCTTAATCTTAAGTCGGCATTGTGCATTTTGTATTACATTCGGATGCAATTTCTGTGTTTCATCGTCAATACGAAGCTCCAAGGGATTCAGTAAACCTGAAGTGAAGCATCGAAATGTAAAACTGGAATCACAGGTGAGGTTCAAATCATAGAAAATTAGAGTGTCAGTCCTCTTTTACTTAAGTCGGCATTGTGCCTTTTGTATTAATTTCGGGTGCAATTTCTGTGTTTCATCGTCAATAAGAAGGTCCAAGGGATACAGAAAATCTGAAGTGTAGCATCGGAATCTAAAATTGGAATCACAGGAGAGGTTCAAATCAAAGAAAGTTAGAGTGTCTATCCTCTTGTACTTAAGTCGGCATTGTGCCTTTTGTATTAATTTCGGATGCAATTTCTGTGTTTCATCGTCAATAAGAAGGTCCAAGGGATACAGTAAACCTGAAGTCAGGCATCGGAATCTAAAACTGGACTCACAGGTGAGGTTCAAATCATAGAAAGTTAGAGTGTCGGTCCTCTTGTACTTAAGTCGGCATAGTGCATTTAGTATTAAATTCGGATGCAATTTCTGTGTTTCATCGTCAATAAGAAGGTCCAAGGGATACAGTAACCCTGAAGTGAAGCATCGGAATCTAAAACTGGACTCACAGGAGAGGTTCAAATAATAGGAAGTTAGAGTGTCAGTCCTTTTGTACCTAAGTCGGCATTGTGCCTTTTGTATTAAATTCGGATGCAATTTCTATGTTTCATCGTCAATAAGAAGGCCCCAGGGATACAGAAAACCAGAAGTGAAGCATCGGAATCTAAAACTGAAATTACAGAAGAGGTTCAAAACATAGAAAGTTAGAGTGTCAGTCCACTTGTACTTAAGTCGGCTTTGTGCCTTTTGTATTAAATTCGGATGCAGTTTCTGTGTTTCATCGTCAATAAGAAGGTCCAAGGGATACAGTAAACCTGAAGTGAAGCATCGGAATCTAAAACTGGACTCACAGGAGAGGTTCAAATAATAGGAAGTTAGAGTGTCAGTCCTCTTGTACTTATGTCGGCATTGTGCCTTTTTGTATAAAATTCGGATGCAATTTCTGTGTTTCATCGTCAAGAAGAAGGTCCCAGGGATACAGAAAACCTGAATTGAAGCATCGGAATCTAAAACTGGACTCACAGGAGAGGTTCAAATAATAGGAAGTTAGAGTGTCAGTCCTTTTGTACCTAAGTCGGCATTGTGCCTTTTGTATTAAATTCGGATGCAATTTCTATGTTTCATCGTCAATAAGAAGGCCCCAGGGATACAGAAAACCTGAAGGGAAGCATCGGAATCTAAAACTGAAATTACAGAAGAGGTTCAAATCATAGAAAGTTAGAGTGTCAGTCCACTTGTACTTAAGTCGGCTTTGTGCCTTTTGTATTAAATTCGGATGCAGTTTCTGTGTTTCATCGTCAATAAGAAGGTCCAAGGGATACAGTAAACCTGAAGTGAAGCATCGGAATCTAAAACTGGACTCACAGGAGAGGTTCAAATAATAGGAAGTTAGAGTGTCAGTCCTCTTTTACTTAAGTCGGCATTGTGCCTTTTGTATTAATTTCGGATGCAATTTCTGTGTTTCATCGTCAATAAGAAGGTCCAAGGGATACAGAAAACCTGAAGTGAAGCATCGAAATCTAAAACTGGAATTACAGAAGAGGTTCAAATCAAAGAAAGTTAGAGTGTCAGGTCACTTGAACTTTAGTCGGCATTGTGCCTTTTGTATTAATTTCGGATGCAATTTCTGTGTTTCATCGTCAATAAGAAGGTCCAAGGGATACAGTAAACCTGAAGTGAAGCATCGGAATCTAAAACTGGACTCACAGGAGAGGTTCATATCATAGAAAGTTAGAGTGTCAGTCCTCTTGTACTTAAGTCGGCATTGTGCCTTTTGTATTAATTTCGGATGCAATTTCTGTGTTTCATCGTCAATAAGAAGGTCCAAGGGATACAGTATACCTGAAGTGAAGCATCGGAATCTAAAACTGGACTCACAGGAGAGGTTCAAATCAAAGAAAGTTAGAGTGTCAGACATCTTAATCTTAAGTCGGCATTGTGCATTTTGTATTACATTCGGATGCAATCTCTGTGTTTCATCGTCAATACGAAGCTCGAAGGGATTCAGTAAACCTGAAGTGAAGCATCGAAATGTAAAACTGGAATCACAGGTGAGGTTCAAATCATAGAAAGTTAGAGTGTCAGTCCTCTTTTACTTAAGTCGGCATTGTGCCTTTTGTATTAATTTCGGATGCAATTTCTGTGTTTCATCGTCAATAAGAAGGTCCAAGGGATACAGAAAATCTGAAGTGAAGCATCGGAATCTAAAATTGGAATCACAGGAGAGGTTCAAATCAAAGAATGTTAGAGTGTCTATCCTCTTGTACTTGAGTCGGCATTGTGCCTTTTGTATTAATTTCGGATGCAATTTCTGTGTTTCATCGTCAATAAGAAGGTCCAAGGGATACAGTAAACCTGAAGTGAGGCATCGGAATCTAAAACTGGACTCACAGGTGAGCTTCATATCATAGAAAGTTAGAGTGTCGGTCCTCTTGTACTTAAGTCGGCATTGTGCATTTAGTATTAAATTGGGATGCAATTTCTGTGTTTCATCGTCAATAAGAAGGTCCAAGGGATACAGTAAACCTGAAGTGAAGCATCGGAATCTAAAACTGGACTCACAGGAGAGGTTCATATCATAGAAAGTTAGAGTGTCAGTCCTCTTGTACTTAAGTCGGCATTGTGCCTTTTGTATTAATTTCGGATGCAATTTCTGTGTTTCATCGTCAATAAGAAGGTCCAAGGGATACAGTAATCCTGAAGTGAGGCATCGGAATCTAAAACTGGACTCACAGGTGACGTTCAAATCATAGAAAGTTAGAGTGTCGGTCCTCTTGTACTTAAGTCGGCATTGTGCATTTTGTATTAAATTCGGATGCAATTTCTGTGTTTCATCGTCAATAAGAAGGTCCAAGTGATACAGTAAACCTGAAGTGAAGCATCGGAATCTAAAACTGGACTCACAGGAGAGGTTCAAATAATAGGAAGTTAGAGTGTCAGTCCTCTTGTACTTAAGTCGGCATTGTGCCTTTTGTATTAAATTCGGATCCAATTTCTGTGTTTCATCGTCAATAAGAAGGTCCAAGGGATACAGTAAAGCTGAAGTGAAGCATCGGAATCTAAAACTGGACTCACAGGAGAGGTTCAAATCAAAGAAAGTTAGAGTGTCAGTCATCTTAATCTTAAGTCGGCATTGTGCATTTTGTATTACATTCGGATGCAATTTCTGTGTTTCATCGTCAATACGAAGCTCCAAGGGATTCAGTAAACCTGAAGTGAAGCATCGAAATGTAAAACTGGAATCACAGGTGAGGTTCAAATCATAGAAAGTTAGAGTGTCAGTCCTCTTTTACTTAAGTCGGCATTGTGCCTTTTGTATTAATTTCGGGTGCAATTTCTGTGTTTCATCGTCAATAAGAAGGTCCAAGGGATACAGAAAATCTGAAGTGTAGCATCGGAATCTAAAATTGGAATCACAGGAGAGGTTCAAATCAAAGAAAGTTAGAGTGTCTATCCTCTTGTACTTAAGTCGGCATTGTGCCTTTTGTATTAATTTCGGATGCAATTTCTGTGTTTCATCGTCAATAAGAAGGTCCAAGGGATACAGTAAACCTGAAGTGAGGCATCGGAATCTAAAACTGGACTCACAGGTGAGGTTCAAATCATAGAAAGTTAGAGTGTCGGTCCTCTTGTACTTAAGTCGGCATAGTGCATTTAGTATTAAATTCGGATGCAATTTCTGTGTTTCATCGTCAATAAGAAGGTCCAAGGGATACAGTAACCCTGAAGTGAAGCATCGGAATCTAAAACTGGACTCACAGGAGAGGTTCAAATAATAGGAAGTTAGAGTGTCAGTCCTTTTGTACCTAAGTCGGCATTGTGCCTTTTGTATTAAATTCGGATGCAATTTCTATGTTTCATCGTCAATAAGAAGGCCCCAGGGATACAGAAAACCAGAAGTGAAGCATCGGAATCTAAAACTGAAATTACAGAAGAGGTTCAAAACATAGAAAGTTAGAGTGTCAGTCCACTTGTACTTAAGTCGGCTTTGTGCCTTTTGTATTAAATTCGGATGCAGTTTCTGTGTTTCATCGTCAATAAGAAGGTCCAAGGGATACAGTAAACCTGAAGTGAAGCATCGGAATCTAAAACTGGACTCACAGGAGAGGTTCAAATAATAGGAAGTTAGAGTGTCAGTCCTCTTGTACTTATGTCGGCATTGTGCCTTTTTGTATAAAATTCGGATGCAATTTCTGTGTTTCATCGTCAAGAAGAAGGTCCCAGGGATACAGAAAACCTGAATTGAAGCATCGGAATCTAAAACTGGACTCACAGGAGAGGTTCAAATAATAGGAAGTTAGAGTGTCAGTCCTTTTGTACCTAAGTCGGCATTGTGCCTTTTGTATTAAATTCGGATGCAATTTCTATGTTTCATCGTCAATAAGAAGGCCCCAGGGATACAGAAAACCTGAAGTGAAGCATCGGAATCTAAAACTGAAATTACAGAAGAGGTTCAAATCATAGAAAGTTAGAGTGTCAGTCCACTTGTACTTAAGTCGGCTTTGTGCCTTTTGTATTAAATTCGGATGCAGTTTCTGTGTTTCATCGTCAATAAGAAGGTCCAAGGGATACAGTAAACCTGAAGTGAAGCATCGGAATCTAAAACTGGACTCACAGGAGAGGTTCAAATAATAGGAAGTTAGAGTGTCAGTCCTCTTTTACTTAAGTCGGCATTGTGCCTTTTGTATTAATTTCGGATGCAATTTCTGTGTTTCATCGTCAATAAGAAGGTCCAAGGGATACAGAAAACCTGAAGTGAAGCATCGAAATCTAAAACTGGAATTACAGAAGAGGTTCAAATCAAAGAAAGTTAGAGTGTCAGGTCACTTGAACTTTAGTCGGCATTGTGCCTTTTGTATTAATTTCGGATGCAATTTCTGTGTTTCATCGTCAATAAGAAGGTCCAAGGGATACAGTAAACCTGAAGTGAAGCATCGGAATCTAAAACTGGACTCACAGGAGAGGTTCATATCATAGAAAGTTAGAGTGTCAGTCCTCTTGTACTTACGTCAGCATTGTGCTTTTTGTATTAAATTCGGATGCAATTTCTGTGTTTCATCGTCAATAAGGAGGTCCAAGGGATACAGTAAACCTGAAGTGAAGCATCGGAATCTAAAACTGGACTCACAGGAGAGGTTCATATCATAGAAAGTTAGAGTGTCAGTCCTCTTGTACTTAAGTCGGCATTGTGCCTTTTGTATTAATTTCGGATGCAATTTCTGTGTTTCATCGTCAATAAGAAGGTCCAAGGGATACAGTAAACCTGAAGTGAGGCATCGGAATCTAAAACTGGACTCACAGGTGACGTTCAAATCATAGAAAGTTAGAGTGTCGGTCCTCTTGTACTTAAGTCGGCATTGTGCATTTTGTATTAAATTCGGATGCAATTTCTGTGTTTCATCGTCAATAAGAAGGTCCTAGTGATACAGTAAACCTGAAGTGAAGCATCGGAATCTAAAACTGGACTCACAGGAGAGGTTCAAATCAAAGAAAGTTAGAGTGTCTATCCTCTTGTACTTAAGTCGGCATTGTGCCTTTTGTATTAATTTCGGATCCAATTTCTGTGTTTCATCGTCAATAAGAAGGTCCAAGGGATACAGTAAAGCTGAAGTGAAGCATCGGAATCTAAAACTGGACTCACAGGAGAGGTTCAAATCAAAGAAAGTTAGAGTGTCAGACATCTTAATCTTAAGTCGGCATTGTGCATTTTGTATTACATTCGGATGCAATCTCTGTGTTTCATCGTCAATACGAAGCTCCAAGGGATTCAGTAAACCTGAAGTGAAGCATCGAAATGTAAAACTGGAATCACAGGTGAGGTTCAAATCATAGAAAGTTAGAGTGTCAGTCCTCTTTTACTTAAGTCGGCATTGTGCCTTTTGTATTAATTTCGGATGCAATTTCTGTGTTTCATCGTCAATAAGAAGGTCCAAGGGATACAGAAAATCTGAAGTGAAGCATCGGAATCTAAAATTGGAATCACAGGAGAGGTTCAAATCAAAGAAAGTTAGAGTGTCTATCCTCTTGTACTTAAGTCGGCATTGTGCCTTTTGTATTAATTTCGGATGCAATTTCTGTGTTTCATCGTCAATAAGAAGGTCCAAGGGATACAGTAAACCTGAAGTGAGGCATCGGAATCTAAAACTGGACTCACAGGTGAGCTTCATATCATAGAAAGTTAGAGTGTCGGTCCTCTTGTACTTAAGTCGGCATTGTGCATTTAGTATTAAATTGGGATGCAATTTCTGTGTTTCATCGTCAATAAGAAGGTCCAAGGGATACAGTAAACCTGAAGTGAAGCATCGGAATCTAAAACTGGACTCACAGGAGAGGTTCAAATAATAAGAAGTTAGAGTGTCAGTCCTCTTGTACTTACGTCGGCATTGTGCCTTTTGTATTAAATTCGGATGCAATTTCTATGTTTCATCGTCAATAAGAAGGCCCCAGGGATACAGAAAACCTGAAGTGAAGCATCGGAATCTAAAACTGAAATTACAGAAGAGGTTCAAATCATAGAAAGTTAGAGTGTCAGGACACTTGTACTTAAGTCGGCTTTGTGCCTTTTGTATTACATTCAGATGCAGTTTCTGTGTTTCATCGTCAATAAGAAGGTCCAAGGGATACAGTAAACCTGAAGTGAAGCATCGGAATCTAAAACTGGACTCACAGGAGAGGTTCAAATAATAGGAAGTTAGAGTGTCAGTCCTCTTGTACTTAAGTCGGCATTGTGCCTTTTTGTATAAAATTCGGATGCAATTTCTGTGTTTCATCGTCAATAAGAAGGTCCAAGGGATACAGTAAACCTGAAGTGAGGCATCGGAATCTAAAACTGGACTCACAGGTGACGTTCAAATCATAGAAAGTTAGAGTGTCGGTCCTCTTGTACTTAAGTCGGCATTGTGCATTTTGTATTAAATTCGGATGCAATTTCTGTGTTTCATCGTCAATAAGAAGGTCCTAGTGATACAGTAAACCTGAAGTGAAGCATCGGAATCTAAAACTGGACTCACAGGAGAGGTTCAAATCAAAGAAAGTTAGAGTGTCTATCCTCTTGTACTTAAGTCGGCATTGTGCCTTTTGTATTAATTTCGGATCCAATTTCTGTGTTTCATCGTCAATAAGAAGGTCCAAGGGATACGGTAAAGCTGAAGTGAAGCATCGGAATCTAAAACTGGACTCACAGGAGAGGTTCAAATCAAAGAAAGTTAGAGTGTCAGACATCTTAATCCTAAGTTGGCATTGTGCATTTTGTATTACATTCGGATGCAATTTCTGTGTTTCATCGTCAATACGAAGCTCCAAGGGATTCAGTAAACCTGAAGTGAAGCATCGAAATGTAAAACTGGAATCACAGCTGAGGTTCAAATCATAGAAAGTTAGAGTGTCAGTCCTCTTTTACTTAAGTCGGCATTGTGCCTTTTGTATTAATTTCGGATGCAATTTCTGTGTTTCATCGTCAATAAGAAGGTCCAAGGGATACAGAAAATCTGAAGTGAAGCATCGGAATCTAAAATTGGAATCACAGGAGAGGTTCAAATCAAAGAAAGTTAGAGTGTCTATCCTCTTGTACTTAAGTCGGCATTGTGCCTTTTGTATTAATTTCGGATGCAATTTCTGTGTTTCATCGTCAATAAGAAGGTCCAAGGGATACAGTAAACCTGAAGTGAGGCATCGGAATCTAAAACTGGACTCACAGGTGAGCTTCATATCATAGAAAGTTAGAGTGTCCGTCCTCTTGTACTTAAGTCGGCATTGTGCATTTAGTATTAAATTGGGATGCAATTTCTGTGTTTCATCGTCAATAAGAAGGTCCAAGGGATACAGTAAACCTGAAGTGAAGCATCGGAATCTAAAACTGGACTCACAGGAGAGGTTCAAATAATAAGAAGTTAGAGTGTCAGTCCTCTTGTACTTAAGTCGGCATTGTGCCTTTTGTATTAAATTCGGATGCAATTTCTATGTTTCATCGTCAATAAGAAGGCCCCAGGGATACAGAAAACCTGAAGTGAAGCATCGGAATCTAAAACTGAAATTACAGAAGAGGTTCAAATCATAGAAAGTTAGAGTGTCAGTCCACTTGTACTTAAGTCGGCTTTGTGCCTTTTGTATTACATTCAGATGCAGTTTCTGTGTTTCATCGTCAATAAGAAGGTCCAAGGGCTACAGTAAACCTGAAGTGAAGCATCGGAATCTAAAACTGGACTCACAGGAGAGGTTCAAATAATAGGAAGTTAGAGTGTCAGTCCTCTTGTACTTAAGTCGGCATTGTGCCTTTTTGTATAAAATTCGGATGCAATTTCTGTGTTTCATCGTCAAGAAAAAGGTCCCAGGGATACAAAAAACCTGAATTGAAGCATCGGAGTCTAAAACTGGAATCACAGGAGAGGTTCAAATCAAAGAAAGTTAGAGTGTCAGTCCTCTTGTACTTAAGTCGGCATTGTGCCTTTTGTATTACATTCGGATGCAATTTCTGTGTTTCATCGTCAATAAGAAGGTCCAAGGGATACAGAAAATCTGAAGTGAAGCATCGGAATCTAAAATTGGAATCACAGGAGAGGTTCAAATCAAAGAAAGTTATAGTGTCTATCCTCTTGTACTTAAGTCGGCATTGTGCATTTTGTATTAATTTCGGATGCAATTTCTGTGTTTCATCGTCAATAAGAAGCTCCAAGGGATTCAGTAAACCTGAAGTGAAGCATCGAAATTTAAAACTGGACTCACAGGTGAGGTTCAAATCATAGAAAGTTAGAGTGTCAGTCCTCTTTTACTTAAGTCGTGATTGTGCCTTTTGTATTAAATTCGGATGCAATTTCTCTGTTTCATCGTCAATAAGAAGGCCCCAGGGATACAGAAAACCTGAAGTGAAGCATCGGAATCTAAAACTGAAATTACAGAAGAGGTTCAAATCATAGAAAGTTAGAGTGTCAGTCCACTTGTACTTAAGTCGGCTTTGTGCCTTTTGTATTAAATTCGGATGCAGTTTCTGTGTTTCATTGTCAATAAGAAGGTCCAAGGGATACAGTAAACCTGAAGTGAAGCATCGGAATCTAAAACTGGACTCACAGGAGAGGTTCAAATAATAGGAAGTTAGAGTGTCAGTCCTCTTGTACTTAAGTCGGCATTGTGCCTTTTTGTATAAAATTCGGATGCAATTTCTGTGTTTCATCGTCAAGAAGAAGGTCCCAGGGATACAGAAAACCTGAATTGAAGCATCGGAATGTAAAACTGGAATCACAGGAGAGGTTCAAATCAAAGAAAGTTAGAGTGTCAGTCCTCTTGTACGTAAGTCGGCACTATGCCTTGTGTATTAAATTCGTATGCAATTTCTGTGTTTCATTGTCAATAAGTAGGTCCACGGGATTCAGTAAACCTGAAGTGAAGCATCGGAAACTAAAACCTGACTCACAGGAGAGGTTCAAATCATAGAAACTTAGAGTGTCAGTCCTCTTGTACTTAAGTCGGCATTGTGCCTTTTGTAGTAATTTCGGATGCAATTTCTGTGTCTCATCGTCAATAAGAAGGTCCAAGAGATACAGTAATACTCAAGTGAAGCATCGGAATCTAAAACTGGACTCACAGGAGTGGTTCAAATCATAGAAAGTTAGAGTGTCAGTCATCTTAAACTTAAGTCGGCATTGTGCATTTTATATTAAATTCGGATGCAATTTCTGTGTTTCATCGTCAACACGAAGTCCAAGGGATTCAGTAAACCTGAAGTGAAGCATCGAAATCTAAAACTGGACTCACAGGTGAGGTTCAAATCATAGAAAGTTAGAGTGTCAGTCCTCTTTTACTTAAGTCGTCATTGTGCCTTTTGTATTAAATTCGGATGCAATTTCTCTGTTTCATCGTCAATAAGAAGGTCCAAGGGATACAGAAAACCTGAAGTGAAGCATCGGAATCTAAAACTGGGATCACAGGAGAGGTTCAAATCAAAGAAGTTAGAGTGTCAGTCCTCTTGTACTTAAGTCGGCATTGTGCCTTTTGTATTAAATTTGGATGCAATTTCTGTGTTTCATCGGTAATAAGAAGGTCCAAGGGATACAGTAAACCTGAAGTGAAGCTTCGGAATCTAAAACTGGACTCGCAGGAGAGGATCATATCATAGAAAGTTAGAGTGTCAGACCTCTTGTACTTAAGAAAGGCATTGTGCCTTTCGTATTAAATTCGGGTGCAATTTCTGTGTTTCATCGTCAATAAGAAGGTCCAAGGTATACAGTAAACCTGAAGTGAAGCATCGGAATCTAAAACTGGACTCACAGGTGAGGTTAAAATCATAGAATGTTAGAGTGTTTGTCCTCTTGTACTTCAGTCGGCATTGTGCCTTTTGTATTAAATTCGGATGCAATTTCTGTGTTTCATCGTCAATAAGAAGGTCCAAGGGATACAGTAAACCTGAAGTGAAGCATCGGAATCTAAAACTGGACTCACAGGAGAGGTTCATATCATAGAAAGTTAGAGTGTCAGTCCTCTTGTACTTAAGTCGGCATTGTGCCTTTTGTATTGAATTCGGATGCAATTTCTGTGTATCATCGTCAATAAGAAGGTCCAAGGGATACAGTAAACCTGAAGTGAAGCATCGGAATCTAAAACTGGACTCACAGGAAAAGTTTAAATCATAGAAAGTTAGGGTGTCAGTCATCTTAAACTTAAGTCGGCATTGTGCATTTTGTATTAAATTCGGATGCAATTTCTGTGTTTCATCGTCAAGAAGAAGGTCCCAGGGATACAGAAAACCTGAATTGAAGCATCGGAATCTAAAACTGGAATCACAGGAGAGGTTCAAATCAAAGAAAGTTACAGTGTCAGTCCTCTTGTACTTAAGTCGGCATTGTGCCTTTTGTATTACATTCGGATGCAATTTCTGTGTTTCATCGTCAATAAGAAGGTCCAAGGGATACAGTAAACCTGAAGTGGAGCATCGGAAACTAAAACTGGACTCACAGGAGTGGTTCAAATCATAGAAAGTTAGAGTGTCAGTCCTCTTGTACTTAAGTCGGCACTATGCCTTTTGTATTAAATTCGTATGCAATTTCTGTGTTTCATTGTCAATAAGTAGGTCCACGGGATTCAGTAAACCTGAAGTGAAGCATCGGAAACTAAAACCTGACTCACAGGAGAGGTTCAAATCATAGAAACTTAGGGTGTCAGTCCTCTTGTACTTAAGTCGGCATTGTGCCTTTTGTAGTAATTTCGGATGCAATTTCTGTGTCTCATCGTCAATAAGAAGGTCCAAGGGATACAGTAATACTCAAGTGAAGCATCGGAATCTAAAACTGGACTCACAGGAGTGGTTCAAATCATAGAAAGTTAGAGTGTCAGTCATCTTAAACTTAAGTCGGCATTGTGCATTTTGTATTAAATTCGGATGCAATTTCTGTGTTTCATCGTCAACACGAAGGTCCAAGGGATTCAGTAAACCTGAAGTGAAGCATCGAAATCTAAAACTGGACTCACAGGTGAGGTTCAAATTATAGAAAGTTAGAGTGTCAGTCCTCTTTTACTTAAGTCGTCATTGTGCCTTTTGTATTAAATTCGGATGCAATTTCTGTGTTTCATCGTCAATAAGAAGGTCCAAGGGATACAGAAAACCTGAAGTGAAGCATCGGAATCTAAAACTGGGATCACAGGAGAGGTTCAAATCAAAGAAAGTTAGAGTGTCAGTCCTCTTGTACTTAAGTCGGCATTGTGCCTTTTGTATTAAATTTGGATGCAATTTCTTTGTTTCATCGGTAATAAGAAGGTCCAAGGGATACAGTAAACCTGAAGGGAAGGATCGGAATCTAAAACTGGACTCACAGGAGAGATTAAAATCATAGAAAGTTAGGTGAGGTTCAAATCATAGAAAGTTAGAGTGTCAGTCCTCTTGTACTTAAGTCGGCATTGTGCCTTTTGTATTAGATTCGGATGCAATTTCTGTGTTTCATCGTCAATAAGAAGGTCCAAGGGATACAGTAAACCTGAAGTGAAGCTTCGGAATCTAAAACTGGACTCGCAGGAGAGGATCATATCATAGAAAGTTAGAGTGTCAGACCTCTTGTACTTAAGAAAGGCATTGTGCCTTTCGTATTAAATTCGGGTGCAATTTCTGTGTTTCATCGTCAATAAGAAGGTCCAAGGTATACAGTAAACCTGAAGTGAAGCATCGGAATCTAAAACTGGACTCACAGGTGAGGTTAAAATCAAAGAAAGTTAGAGTGTTTGTCCTCTTGTACTTCAGTCGGCATTGTGCCTTTTGTATTAAATTCGGGCGCAATTTCTGTGTTTCATCGTCAATAAGAAGGTCCAAGGGATACAGTAAACCTGAAGTGAAGCATCGGAATCTAAAACTGGACTCACAGGAGAGGTTCATATCATAGAAAGTTAGAGTGTCAGTCCTCTTGTACTTAAGTCGGCATTGTGCCTTTTGTATTGAATTCGGATGCAATTTCTGTGTATCATCGTCAATAAGAAGGTCCAAGGGATACAGTAAACCTGAAGTGTAGCATCGGAATCTAAAACTGGACTCACAGGAAAAGTTTAAATCATAGAAAGTTAGGCTGTCAGTCCTCTTGTACTTAAGTCGTCATTGTGCCTTTTGTATTAAATTCGGATGCAATTTCTGTGTTTCATCGTCAATAAGAAGGTCCAATGGATACAGTAAACCTGAAGTGAAATCGCGGCAACAAAAACTGGACTCACAGGAGAGGTTCAAATCATAGAAAGTTAGAGTGTCAGTCCTCTTGTACTAAAGTCGGCATTGTGCCTTTTGTATTAAATTCGGATGCAATTTCTGTGTTTCATCGTCAATAAGAAGATCCAAGGGATATAGTAAACCTGAAGTGAAGCATCGGAATCGAAAACTGGACTCACAGGAGAGGTTCAAATCATAGAAAGTTAGAGTGCCAGTCCTTTTGTACTTAGGTCGGCATTGTGCCTTTTGTATTAAATTCGGATGTAATTTCTGTGTTTCATCGTTTATAAGAAGGTCCAAAGGATACAGTAAACCTGAAGTGAAGCACCGGAATCTAACACGGGACTCACAGGAGTGGTTCAAATCATAGAAAGTTAGAGTATCAGTCCTCTTGTACTTACGTCAGCATTGTGCCTTTTGTATTAAATTCGGATGCAATTTCTGTGTTTCATCGTCAATAAGAAGGTCCATGGGATACAGTAAATCTGAAGTGAAGCATCGGCATCTAGAACTGGACACACAGGAGAGGTTCAAATCATAGAAAATTAGAGTGTCAGTCCTCTTGTACTTAAGTCGGCATTGTGCCTTTTGTATTAAAATCGGATGCAATTTCTGTGCTTCATCGTCAATAAGAAGGTCCAAGCGATACAGTAAACCTGAAGTGAAGCATCGGAATCTAAAACTGAACTCACAGGAGAGGTTCAAATCAGAGAAACTTAGAGTGTCAGTCCTCTTGTACTGAAGTCGGCATTGTGCCTTTTGTATTAAATTCGGATGCAATTTCTGTGTTTCATCGTCAATAAGAAGGTCCAAGGGATACAGTAAACCTGAAGTGAAGCATAGGAATCTAAAACTGGACTCACAGGAGAGGTTGAAATAATTGAAAGTTAGAGTGTCAGTCCTATTGTACTAAAGTCGGCATTGTGCCTTTTGTATAAAATTCGGATGCAATTTCTGTGTTTCATCGTCAATAAGAAGGTCCCAGGGATACAGGAAACCTGAAGTGAAGCATCGGAATCTAAAACTGGAATCACAGGAGAGGTTCAAATCAAAGAAAGGTAGAGTGTCAGTCCTCTTGTACTTAAGTCGGCATTGTGCCTTTTGTATCATATTCGGATGCAATTTCTGTGTTTCATCGTCAATAAGAAGGTCCCAGGGATACAGAAAACCTGAAGTGAAGCATCGGAATCTAAAACTGGACTCACAGGAGTGGTTCAAATCATAGAAAGTTAGAGTGTCAGTCATCTTGTACTTAAGTCGGCAATGTGCCTTTTGTATTGAATTCTTATGCAATTTCTGTGTTTCATTGTCAATAAGTAGGACCAAGGGATTCAGTAACCCTGAAGTGAAGCATCGGAAACTAAAACCTGACTCACAGGAGAGATTCAAATCATACAAACTTAGAGTGTCAGTCCTCTTGTACTTAAGTCGGCATTGTGCCTTTTGTATTAAATTCGGATGCTATTTCTGTGTTTCATCGTCAATAAGAAGGTCCAAGGTATACAGTAAACCTGAAGTGAAGAATTGGAATCTAAAACTGGACTCACAGGTGAGGTTCAAATCATAGGAAGTTAGAGTGTCAGTGCTCTTGTACTTAAGTCGGTATTGTGCCTTTTGTATTAAATTCGGATGCAATTTCTGTGTTTCATCGTCAATAAGAAGGTCCAAGGGATACAGTAAACCTGAAGTGAAGCATCGGAATCTAAAACTGGACTCACAGGAGAGGTTCATATCATAGAAAGTTAGAGTGTCAGTCCTCTTGTACTTAAGTCGGCATTGTGCCTTTTGTATTGAATTCGGATGCAATTTCTGTGTATCATCGTCACTAAGAAGGTCCAAGGGATACAGTAAACCTGAAGTGAAGCATCGGAATCTAAAACTGGACTCACAGGAGAGGTTCAAATCATAGAAAGTTAGGGTGTCAGTCCTCTTGTACTTAAGTCGGCATTGTGCCTTTTGTATTAAATTCGGATGCAATTTCTGTGTTTCATCGTCAATAGGAAGGTCCAAGGGATACTGTAAACCTGAAGTGAAACCGCGGCAACAATAACTGGACTCACAGGAGAGGTTCAAATCATAGAAAATTAGAGTGTCAGTCCTCTTGTACTTAAGTCGGCATTGTGCCTTTTGTATTAAATTCGGATGCAATTTCTGTGTTTCATCATCAATAAGAAGGTCCAAGTGATACAGTAAACCTGAAGTGAAGCATCGGAATCGAAAACTGGACTCACAGGAGAGGTTCAAATCATTGAAGGTTAGAGTGTCAGACCTCTTGTACTTAGGTCGGCATTGTGCCTTTTGTATTAAATTCGGATGTAATATCTGTGTTTCATCGTTTATAAGAAGGTCCAAGGGATACAGTAAACCTGAAGTGAAGCATCGGAATCTTACACGGGACTCACAGGAGTGGTTCAAATCATAGAAAGTTAGAGTGTCAGTCCTCTTGTACTTAAGTCAGCATTGTGCCTTTTGTATTAAATTCGGATGCAACTTAAGTGTTTCATCGTCAATAAGAAGGTCCAAGAGATACAGTAAATCTGAAGTGAAGCATTGGAATCTAAAACTGGACTCACAGGAGAGGTTCAAATCATAGAAAGATAGAGTGTCAGTCCTCTTGTACTTTAGTCGGCATTGTGCCTTTTGTATTAAATTCGGATGCAATTTCTGTGTTTCATTGTCAATAAGAATGTCCAAGGGATACAGTAAACCTGAAGTGAATCATCGGAATCTATAACTGGACTCACAGGAGTGGTTCAAATCATAGAAAGTTAGAGTGTCAGTCCCCTTGTACTTAAGTCGGCACTGTGCCTTTTGTATTAAATTCGTATGCAATTTCTGTGTTTCATTGCCAATAAGAAGGTCCAAGGGGTTCAGTAAACCTGAAGTGAAGCATCGGAAACTAAAACCTGACTCACAGGAGAGGTTCAAATCATAGAAACTTAGAGTGTCAGTCCTCTTGTACTTAAGTCGGCATTGTGCCTTTTGTATTAATTTCGGATGCAATTTCTGTGTTTCATCGTCAATAAGAAGGTCCAAGGGATACACTAAACCTGAAGTGAAACCGTGGCAACAAAAACTGAACTCACAGGAGGGGTTCATATCATAGAAAGTTAGGGGGTCAGTCCTCTTGTACTTAAGTCAGCATTGTGCCTTTTGTAATAAATCCGGATGCAATTTCTGTGTTTCATCGTCAATAAGAAGGTTCAAGGGATACAGTAAACTTAAAGTGAAGCATCGGAATCTGACACGGGACTCACAGGAGTGGTTCAAATCATAGAAAGTTAGGGTGTCAGTCCTCTTGTACTTAAGTCAGCATTGTGCCTTTTATAATAAATTCGGATGCAATTTCTGTGTTTCATCGTCAATAAGAAGGTCCAAGGGATACAGTAAATCTGAAGTGAAGCATCGGAATCTAAAACTGGACTCACAGGAGAGGTTCAAATCATAGAAAGATAGAGTGTCAGTCGTCTTGTACTTAAGTCGGCATTGTGCCTTTTGTATTAAATTCGGATGCAATTTCTATGTTTCTTCGTCAATGAGAAGGTCCAAGGGATACAGTAAACCTGAAGTGAAGCCTCGGCATCTAAAACTGGACACACAGGAGAGGTTCAAATCATAGAAAACTAGAGTGTCAGTCCTCTTGTACTTAAGTCGGCATTGTGCCTTTTGTATGAAATCCTGATGCAATTTCTGTGTTGTTTCATCGTCAATAAGAAGGTCCTAGGGATACAGTAAACCTGAAGTGAAGCATCGGAATCTAAAACTGGACTCACAGGAGAGGTTCAAATCATAGAAAGTTAGAGTGTCAGTCCTCTTGTACTTAAGTCGGCATTGTGCCTTTTGTATTTAATTCAGATGCAATTACTGTGTTTCGTCGTCAATAAGACGGTCCAAGGGATACAATAAACCTGAAAGTGAAGCATCGGAATCTATAACTGGACTCACAGGAGTGGTTCAAATCATAGAATGTTAGAGTGTCAGTCCTCTTGCACTTAAGTCGGCATTGTGCCTGATGTATTAAATTCGGATGCAATTTCTGTGTTTCATCGTCAATAAGAAGGTCCAAGGGATACAGTAAACCTGAAGTGAAGCATCGGAATCTATAACTGGCCTCACAGGAGTGGTTCAAATCATAGAAAGTTAGAGTGTCAGTCCTTTTGTACTTAAGTCGGCATTGTGCATTTAGTATTAAATTCGTATGCAATTTCTGTGTTTCATCGTCAATAAGAAGATCCAAGGGATACAGTAAACCTGAAGTGAAGCATCGGAATCTAAAACTGAACTCACAGGAGAGGTTCAAATCATAGAAATTTAGAGTGTCAGTCCTCTTGTACTTAAGTCGGCATTGTGCATTTTGTATTAAATTCGGATGCAATTTCTGTGTTTCATCGTCAATAAGAAGGTCCAAGGGATTCAGTAAAACTGAAGTGAAGCATCGAAATCTAAAACTGCACTCACAGGTGAGGTTCAAATCATAGAAAGTTAGAGTGTCAGTCCTCTTGCACTAAAGTCGGCATTGTGCCTTTTGTATTAAATTCGGATGCAATTTCTGTATTTCATCGTCAATAAGAAGGTCCAAGGGATACAGAAAACCTGAAGTGAAGCATCGGAATCTAAAACTGGAATCCCAGGAGAGGTTCAAATCAAAGAAAGTTAGAGTGTCAGTCCTCTTGTACTTAAGTCGGCATTGTGCCTTTTGTATGAAATCCTGATGCAATTTCTGTGTTGTTTCATCGTCAATAAGAAGGTCCTAGGGATACAGTAAACCTGAAGTGAAGCATCGGAATCTAAAACTGGACTCACAGGAGAGGTTCAAATCATAGAAAGTTAGAGTGTCAGTCCTCTTGTACTTAAGTCGGCATTGTGCCTTTTGTATTTAATTCGGATGCAATTACTGTGTTTCATCGTCAATAAGAAGGTCCAAGGGATACAGTAAACCTGAAAGTGAAGCATCGGAATCTATAACTGGACTCACAGGAGTGGTTCAAATCATAGAATGTTAGAGTGTCAGTCCTCTTGTACTTAAGTCGTCATTGTGCCTGATGTATTAAATTCGGATGCAATTTCTGTGTTTCATCGTCAATAAGAAGGTCCAAGGGATACAGTAAACCTGAAGTGAAGCATCGGAATCGAAAACTGGACTCACAGGAGAGGTTCAAATCATAGAAAGTTAGAGTGTCAGTCCTCTTGTACTTAAGTCGGCATTGTGCCTTTTGTATTAAATTTGGATGCAATTTCTGTGCTTCATCGTCAATAAGAAGGTCCAAGGGATACAGTAAACCTGAAGTGAAGCATCGGAATCCAAAACTGGACTCACAGGTGAGGTTCAAATCATAGAAATTTAGAGTGTCAGTCCTCTTGTACGTAAGTCGGCATTGTGACTTTTGTATTAAATTCGGATGCAATTTCTGTGTTTCATCGTCAATAAGCAGGTCCACGGGATACAGTAAACCTGAAGTGAAGCATCGGAATCTAAAACTGGACTCACAGGAGAGGTTCATATCATAGAAAGTTAGAGTGTCAGTCCTCTTGTACTTAAGTCGGCATTGTGCCTTTTGTATTGAATTCGGATGCAATTTCTGTGTTTCATCGTCAATAAGAAGGTCCAAGGCATACAGTAAACCTGAAGTGAAGCATCGGAATCTAAAACAGGACTCACAGGAAAGGTTCAAATCATAGAAAGTTAGGGTGTCAGTCCTATTGTACTTAAGTCGGCATTGTGCCTTTTGTATTAAATTTGGATGCAATTTCTGTGTTTCATCGTCAATAAGAACGTCCAAGGGATACAGTAACCCTGAAGTGAAGCATCGGAATCTAAAACTGGACTCACAGGAGTGGTTCAAGTCATAGAATGTTAGAGTGTCAGTCCTCTTGTACTTAAGTCGGCACTGTGCATTTAGTATTAAATTCGTATGCAATTTCTGTGTTTCATTGCCAATAAGAAGGTCCAAGGGATTCAGTAAACCTGAAGTGAAGCATCGGAAACTAAAACCTGACTCACAGGAGAGGTTCAAATCATAGAAACTTAGAGTGTCAGTCCTCTTGTACTTAAGTCGGCATTGTGCCTTTTGTGTTAAATTCGGATGCAATTTCTGTGTTTCATCGTCAATAAGAAGGTCCAAGGGATACATTAAACCTGAAGTGAAGCATCGGAATCGAAAACTGGACTCACAGGAGAGGTTCAAATCATAGAAAGTTAGAGTGTCAGTCCTCTTGTACTTAGGTCGGCATTGTGCCTTTTGTATTAAAATCGGATGCAATTTCTGTGCTTCATCGTAAATAAGAAGGTCAAAGGGATACAGTAAATCTGAAGTGAAGCATCGGAATCTAAAACTGGACTCACAGGAGAGGTTCAAATGAGAAAACTTAGAGTGTCAGTCCTCTTGTACTTAAATCGGCATTGTGCCTTTTATATTAAATTCGGATGCAGTTTCTGTGTTTCATCGCCAATAAGAAGGTCCAAGGGATACAGTAAACCTGAAGTGAAGCATCAAAATCGAAAACTGGACTCACAGGAGAGGTTCAAATCATAGATAATTAGAGTGTCAGTCCTCTTGTACTTAAGTCGGCATTGTGCCTTTTGTATTAAATTTTGATGCAATTTCTGTGTTTCATCGTCAATAAGAAAGTCGAAGGGATACAGTAAAACTGAAGTGAAGCATCGGAATCTAAAACTGGCCTCACAGGAGTGGTTCAAATCATAGAAAGTTAGAGTGTCAGTCGTCTTGTACTTAAGTCGGCATTGTGCCTTTTGTAATCAATTCGTATGCAATTTCTGTGTTTCATCGTCAATAAGATGGTCAAAGGGATACAGTAAACCTGAAGTGAAGCTTCAGAATCTTAAACTGGACTCACAGGAGAGGTTCAAATCATAGAAAGTTAGAGTGTCAGTCCTCTTGTACGTAAGTCGGCATTGTGCATTTTGTATTAAATTCGGATGCAATTTCTGTGTTTCATCGTCAATAAGAAGGTCCAAGGGATTCAGTTAACCTAAAGTGAAGCATCGAAATCTAAAACTGGACTCACAGGAGAGGTTCAAATCATAGAAAGTTAGAGTGTCAGTCCTCTTGTACTTAAGTCGGCATTGTGCCTTTTGTATTAAATTCGGATGCAATTTCTGTGTTTCATCGTCAATAAGAAGGTTCTAGGGATACAGAAAACCTGAAGTGAAGCATCGGAATCTAAAACTGGAATTACAGGGGAGGTTCAAATCAAAGAAAGTTAGGGTGTCAGTCCTCTTGTACTTAAGTCGGCATTGTGGCTTTTGTATTAAATTCGGATGCAATTTCTGTGTTTCATCGTCAATAAGAAGGTCCAAGGGATACAGTAAACCTGAAGTGAAGCATCGGAATCTAAAACTGGACTCATAGGAGAGGTTCAAATCAGAGAAACTTAGAGTGTCAGTCCTCTTGTACTTAAGTCGGCATTGTGCCTTTTGTATTAAATTCGGATGCAATTTCTGTGTTTCATCGACAATAAGAAGTTCCAAGGGATACAGTAACCCTGAAGTGAGGCATTGGAATCAAAAACTGGACTCACAGGAGAGGTTCAAATCATAGAAATTTAGAGTGTCAGTCCTCTTGTTTTTAAGTCTTCATTGTGCCTTTTGTATTAAATTCGGATGCAATTTCTGTGTTTCATCGTCAATAAGAAAGTCCAAGGGATACAGTAAAACTGAAGTGAAGCATCGGAATCTGTAACTGGCCTCACAGGAGTATTTCAAATCATAGAAAGTTTGAGTGTCAGTCCTCTTGTACTTAAGTCGGCATTGTGCATTTTGTGTTAAATTCAAATGCAATTTCTGTGTTTCATCGTCAATAAGAAAGTCCAAGGGATTCAGTAAACCTGAAGTGAAGCATCGAAATCTAAAACTGCACTCACAGGTGAGGTTCATATCATAGAAAGTTAGAGTGTCAGTCCTCTTGTACTTAAGTCGGCATTGTGCCTTTTGTATTAAATTCGGATGCAATTTCTGTGTTTCATCGTCAATAAGAAGGTCCAAGGGATACAGAAAACCTGAAGTGAAGCATCGGAATCTAAAACTGGACTCACAGGAGAGGTTCAAATCATAGAAAGTTAGAGTGTCAGTCCTCTTGTACTTAAGTCGGCATTGTGCCTTTTGTAATCAATTCGTATGCAATTTCCGTTTCATCGTCAGTAAGATGGTCAAAGGGATACAGTAAACCTGAAGTGAAGCTTCAGAATCTTAAACTGGACTCACAGGAGAGGTTCAAATCATAGAAAGTTAGAGGGTCAGTCCTCTTGTACGTAAGTCGGCATTGTGCATTTTGTATTAAATTCGGATGCAATTTCTGTGTTTCATCGTCAATAAGAAGGCCCAAGGGATTCAGTTAACCTAAAGTGAAGCATCGAAATCTAAAACTGGACTCACAGGTGAGGTTCAAATCATAGATAGTTAGAGTGTGAGTCCTCTTGTACTTAAGTCGGCTTTGTGCCTTTTGTATTAAATTCGGATGCAATTTCTGTGTTTCATCGTCAATAAGAAGGTCCTAGGGATACAGAAAACCTGAAGTGAAGCATCGGAATCTAAAACTGGAATTACAGGAGAGGTTCAAATCAAAGAAAATTAGGGTGTCTGTCCTCTTGTACTTAAGTCGGCATTGTGCCTTTTGTATTAAATTCGGATGCAATTTCTGTGTTTCATCGTCAATAAGAAGGTCCAAGGGATACAGTAAACCTGAAGTAAAGCATCGGAATCTAAAACTGGACTCACAGGAGAGGTTCAAATCAGAGAAACTTAGAGTGTCAGTCCTCTTGTACTTGTCGGCATTGTGCCTTTTGTATTAAATTCGGATGCAATTTCTGTGTTTCATCGACAATAAGAAGTTCCAAGGGATACAGTAAACCTGAAGTGAGGCATTGGAATCAAAAACTGGACTCACAGGAGAGGTTCAAATCATAGAAATTTATAGTGTCAGTCCTCTTGTACTTAAGTCGGCATTGTGCCTTTTGTATTAAATTCGGATGCAATTTCTGTGTTTCATCGTCAATAAGAAAGTCCAAGGGATACAGTAAAACTGAAGTGAAGCATCGGAATCTGTAACTGGCCTCACAGGAGTATTTCAAATCATAGAAAGTAAGAGTGTCAGTCCTCTTGTACTTAAGTCGGCATTGTGCATTTTGTATTAAATTCGGATGCAATTTCTGTGTTTCATCGTCAATAAGAAGGTCCTAGGGATACAGAAAACCTGAAGTGAAGCATCGGAATCTAAAACTGGAATTACAGGAGAGGTTCAAATCAAAGAAAATTAGGGTGTCAGTCCTCTTGTACTTAAGTCGGCATTGTGCCTTTTGTATTAAATTCGGATGCAATTTCTGTGTTTCATCGTCAATAAGAAGGTCCAAGGGATACAGTAAACCTGAAGTGAAGCATCGGAATCTAAAACTGGACTCACAGGAGAGGTTCAAATCAGAGAAACTTAGAGTGTCAGTCCTCTTGTACTTGTCGGCATTGTGCCTTTTGTATTAAATTCGGATGCAATTTCTGTGTTTCATCGACAATAAGAAAGTCCAAGGGATTCAGTAAACCTGAAGTGAAGCATCGAAATCTAAAACTGCACTCACAGGTGAGGTTCATATCATAGAAAGTTAGAGTGTCAGTCCTCTTGTACTTAAGTCGGCATTGTGCCTTTTGTATTAAATTCGGATGCAATTTCTGTGTTTCATCGTCAATAAGAAGTTCCAAGGGATACAGAAAACCTGAAGTGAAGCATCGGAATCTAAAACTGGACTCACAGGAGAGGTTCAAATCATAGAAAGTTAGAGTGTCAGTCCTCTTGTACTTAAGTCGGCATTGTGCCTTTTGTAATCAATTCGTATGCAATTTCTGTTTCATCGTCAGTAAGATGGTCAAAGGGATACAGTAAACCTGAAGTGAAGCTTCAGAATCTTAAACTGGACTCACAGGAGAGGTTCAAATCGTAGAAAGTTAGAGTGTCAGTCTTCTTGTACGTAAGTCGGCATTGTGCATTTTGTATTAAATTCGGATGTAATTTCTGTGTTTCATCGTCAATAAGAAGGTCCAAGGGATTCAGTTAACCTAAAGTGAAGCATCGAAATCTAAAACTGGACTCACAGGTGAGGTTCAAATCATAGAAAGTTAGAGTGTCAGTCCTCTTGTACTTAAGTCGGTTTTGTGCCTTTTGTATTAAATTCGGATGCAATTTCTGTGTTTCATCGTCAATAAGAAGGTCCTAGGGATACAGAAAACCTGAAGTGAAGCATCGGAATCTAAAACTGGAATTACAGGAGAGGTTCAAATCAAAGAAAATTAGGGTGTCAGTCCTCTTGTACTTAAGTCGGCATTGTGCCTTTTGTATCAAATTCGGATGCAATTTCTGTGTTTCATCGACAATAAGAAGTTCCAAGGGATACAGTAAACCTGAAGTGAGGCATTGGAATCAAAAACTGGACTCACAGGAAAGGTTTAAATCATAGAAAGTTAGGGTGTCAGTCCTCTTGTACTTAAGTCGGCATTGTGCCTGTTGTATTAAATTCGGATGCAATTTCTGTGTTTCATCTTCAATAAGAAGGTCCAAGGGATACAGTAAACCTGAAGTGAAGCTTCAGAATCTTAAACTGGACTCACAGGAGAGGTTCAAATCATAGAAAGTTAGAGTGTCAGTCCTCTTGTACGTAAGTCGGCATTGTGCATTTTGTATTAAATTCGGATGTAATTTCTGTGTTTCATCGTCAATAAGAAGGTCCAAGGGATTCAGTTAACCTAAAGTGAAGCATCGAAATCTAAAACTGGACTCACAGGTGAGGTTCAAATCATAGAAAGTTAGAGTGTCAGTCCTCTTGTACTTAAGTCGGTTTTGTGCCTTTTGTATTAAATTCGGATGCAATTTCTGTGTTTCATCGTCAATAAGAAGGTCCTAGGGATACAGAAAACCTGAAGTGAAGCATCGGAATCTAAAACTGGAATTACAGGAGAGGTTCAAATCCAAGAAAATTAGGGTGTCAGTCCTCTTGTACTTAAGTCGGCATTGTGCCTTTTGTATTAAATTCGGATGCAATTTCTGTGTTTCATCGTCAATAAGAAAGTCCAAGGGATACAGTAAAACTGAAGTGAAGCATCGGAATCTGTAACTGGCCTCACAGGAGTATTTCAAATCATAGAAAGTTAGAGTGTCAGTCCTCTTGTACTTAAGTCGGCATTGTGCATTTTGTATTAAATTCGGATGCAATTTCTGTGTTTCATCGTCAATAAGAAAGTCCAAGGGATTCAGTAAACCTGAAGTGAAGCATCGAAATCTAAAACTGCACTCACAGGTGAGGTTCATATCATAGAAAGTTAGAGTGTCAGTCCTCTTGTACTTAAGTCGGCATTGTGCCTTTTGTATTAAATTCGGATGCAATTTCTGTGTTTCATCGTCAATAAGAAGGTCCAAGGGATGCAGAAAACCTGAAGTGAAGCATCGGAATCTAAAACTGGACTCACAGGAGAGGTTCAAATCATAGAAAGTTAGAGTGTCAGTCCTCTTTTACTTATGTCGGCATTGTGCCTTTTGTATTAAATTCGGATGCAATTTCTGTGTTTCATCGTCAATAAGAAGGTCCGAGGGATACAGTAAACGTGAAGTGTAGCCTCGGCATCTAAAACTGGACTCACAGGAGAGGTTCAAATCATAGAAAGTTAGAGTGTCAGTCCTCTTGTACTTAAGTCGGCATTGTGCCTTTAGTATTAAAATCGGATTCAATTTCTGTGCTTCATCGTCAATAAGAAGGTCCAAGGGATACAGTAAACCTGAAGTGAAGCATCGGAATCTCTAAGCTGGAATCACAGGAGCGGTTCAAATCAGAGAAACTTATAGTGTCAGTCCTCTTGTCCTTAAGTCGGCATTGAGCGTTTTGTATTAAATTCGGATGCAATTTCTGTGTTTCTTCGTCAATAAGAAGGTCCAAGGGATAAGTGAACCTGAAGTGAAGCATCGGAATCTAAAACTGGACTCACAGGAGTGGTTCAAATCATAGAAAGTTAGAGTGTCAGTCCTCTTGCACTTAAGTCGGCATTGTGCCTTTTGTTTTAAATTCGTATGCAATTTCTGTGTTTCATCGTCAATAAGAAGATCCTAGGGATACAGTAAACCTGAAGTGAAGCATCGGAATCTAAAACTGGACTCACAGGAGAGGTTCAAATCGTAGAAAGTTAGTGTGTCAGTCGTCTTATACTTTAGTCGGCATTGTGCCTTTTGTATTAAATTCGGATGCAATTTCTGTGTTTCATCGTCAATAAGAAGGTCCAAGGTATACAGTAAACCTGAAGTGAAGCATCGGAATCTTAAACTGGATTCACAGGTGAGGTTCAAATCATAGAAAGTTAGAGTGTCAGTCCTCTTGTACTTAAGTCAGCATTGTGCCTTTTGTATTAAAGTCGGATGCCATTTCTGTGTTTCATCGTCAATAAGAAGGTCCAAGGGATACAGAGAACCAGAAGTGAAGCATCGGAATCTAAAACTGGAATCACGGAAGAGGTTAAAATCAAAGAAAGTTGGAGTGTCAGTCCTCTGGTACTTAAGTCGGAATTGTGCCTTTTGTATTAAATTCGGATGCAATTTCTGTGTTTCATCGTCAATAAGAAGGTCCAAGGGTACAGTAAACCTGCAGTGAAGCATCGGAATCGAAAACTGGACTCACAATAGAGGTTCAAATCGTAGAAAGTTAGAGTGACAGTCCTCTTGTACTTAAGTCGGCATTGTGCCTTTTGTATTAAATTCGGATGCAAATTCTGTGTTTCATCGTCAATAAGAAGGTCCAAGGGATACAGTAAACCTGAAGTAAAGCATCGGAATCTAAAACTGGACTCACAGGAGCGGTTCAAATCATAGAAAGTTAGATTATCAGTCCTCTTGTACTTAGGTCGGCATTGTGCCTTTTGTATTAAATTCGGATGTAATTTCTGTGTTTCATCGTTTATAAGAAGGTCCAAGGGATACAGTAAACCTGAAGTGAAGCATCGGAATCTAAAACTGGACTCACAGGAGAGGTTCAAATCAGAGAAACTTAGAGTGTCAGTCCTCTTGTGCTTAAGTCGGCATTAAGCATTTAGTATTAAATTCGTATGCAATTTCTGTGTTTCATCGTCAATAAGAAGGTCCAAGGGATACAGTAAACCTGAAGTGAAGCATCGGAATCTAAAACTGAACTCACAGGAGAGGTTCAAATCATAGAAATTCAGAGTGTCAGTCCTCTTGTACTTAAGTCGGCATTGTGCATTTTGTATTAAATTCGGATGCAATTTCTGTGTTTCATCGTCAATAAGAAGGTCCAAGGGATTAAGTAAACCTGAAGTGAAGCATCGAAATCTAAAACTGCACTCACAGGTGAGGTTCAAATCATAGAAAGTTAGAGTGTCAGTCCTCTTGTACTAAAGTCGGCATCGTGACTTTTGTATTAAATTCGGATGCAATTTCTGTGTTTCATCGTCAATAAGAAGGTCCAAGGGACACAGTAAACCTGAAGTCAAGCATCGGAATCGAAAACCGGACTCACAGGAGAGGTTCAAATCATAGAAAGTTAGTGTCAGTGCTCTTGTACTTAAGTCGGCATTGTGCCTTTTGTATTAAATTCGGATGCAAATTCTGTGTTTCATCGTCAATAAGAAGGTCCAAGGGATACAGTAAACCTGAAGTGAAGCATCGGAGACTAAAACTGGAATCCCAGGAGAGGTTCATATCAAAGAAAGTTAGAGTGTCAGTCCTCTTGTACTTAAGTCGCCATTGTGACTTTTGTATGAAATCCGGATGCAATTTCTATGTTGTTTCATCGTCAATATGAAGGTCCTAGGAATACAGTAAACCTGAAGTGAAGCATCGGAATCTAAAACTGGACTCACAGGAGAGGTTCAAATCACAGAAAGTTAGAGTGTCAGTCCTCTTGAACATAGGTCGACATTGTGCCTTTTGGATTAAATTCGGATGTAATTTCTGTGTTTCATCGTTTATAAGAAGGTCCAAGGGATACATTAAACCTGAAGTGAAGCATCGGAATCTAAAACTGGACTCACAGGAGAGGTTCAAATCATAGAAAGTTAGAGTGTCAGTCCTCTTGTACTTAAGTCGGCATTGTGCCTTTTGTATTAAATTCGGATGCAATTTCTGTGTTTCATCGTCAATAAGAAAGTCCAAGGGATACAGTAAAACTGAAGTGAAGCATCGGAATCTATAACTGGCCTCACAGGAGTGGTTCAAATCATAGAAAATTAGGGTGTCAGTCCTCTTGTACTTAAGTCAGCATTGTGCATTTAGTATTAAATTCGTATGCAATTTCTGTGTTTCATCGTCAATAAGAAGGTCCAAGGGATACAGTAAACCTGAAGTGAAGCATCGGAATCTAAAACTGAACTCACAGGAGAGGTTCAAATCATAGAAATTTAGAGTGTCAGTCCTCTTGTACTTAAGTCGGCATTGTGCCTTTTGTATTAAATTCGGATGCAATTTCTGTGTTTCATCGTCAATAAGAACGTCCAAGGGATACAGTAAACCTGAAGTGAAGCATCGGAATCGAAAACCGGACTCACAGGAGAGGTTCAAATCATAGAAACTTAGAGTGTCAGTCCTCTTGTACATAGGTCGGCATTGTGCCTTTTGGATTAAATTCGGATGTAATTTCTGTGTTTCATCGTTTATAAGAAGGTCCAAGGGATACATCAAACCTGAAGTGAAGCATCGGAATCTAACACGGGGCTCACAGGAGTGGTTCAAATCATAGAAATTTAGAGTGTCAGTCCTCTTGTACTTAAGTCAGCATTGTGCCTTTTGTATTAAATTCGGATGCAATTTCTGTGTTTCATCGTCAATAAGAAGGTCCAAGGGATACAGTAAACCTGAAGTGAAGCATCGGAATCTAAAACTGGGCTCACAGGAGAGGTTCAAATCATAGAAAGTTAGAGTGTCAGTCCTCTTGTACTTAAGTCTGCATTGTGCCTTTTGTATTAAATTCGTATGCAATTTCTGTGTTTCATCGTCAATAAGAAGATCCTAGGGATACAGTAAACCTGAAGTGAAGCATCGGAATCTAAAACTGGACTCACAGGAGAGGTTCAAATCGTAGAAAGTTAGTATGTCAGTCCTCTTGTACTTAAGTCGGCATTGTGCATTTTGTATTAAATTCGGATGCAATTTCTGTGTTTCATCGTCAATAAGAAGGTCCAAGGGATACAGAAAACGTGAAGTGAAGCATCGGAATCTAAAACTGGAATACCAGGAGAGGTTCAAATCAAAGAAAGTTAGAGTGTCAGTCCTCTTGTACTTAAGTCGGCATTGTGCTTTTTGTATTAAATTTGGATGTAAATTCTGTGTTTCATCGTCAATAAGAAGGTCCAAGGGATACAGTAAACCTGAAGTGAAGCATCGGAATCTAAAACTGGACTCACGGGAGAGGTTCAAATCACAGAAAGTTAGAGTGTCAGTCCTCTTGTACATAGGTCGGCATTGTGCCTTTTGGATTATATTCGGATGTAATTTCTGTGTTTCATCGTTTATAAGAAGGTCCAAGGGATACATTAAACCTGAAGTGAAGCATCGGAATCTAACACGGGACTCACAGGAGTGGTTCAAATCATAGAAATTTAGAGTGTCAATCCTCTTGTACTTAAGTCAGCATTGAGCCTTTTGTATTAAATTCGGATGCCATTTCTGAGTTTCATCGTCAATAAGAAGGTCCAAGGGATACAGTAAACCTGAAGTGAAGCATCGGAATCTAAAACTGGACTCACAGGAGAGGTTCAAATCATAGAAAGTTAGAGTGTCAGTCCTCTTGTACTTAAGTCTGCATTGTGCCTTTTGTATTAAATTCGTATGCAATTTCTGTGTTTCATCGTCAATAAGAAGATCCTAGGGATACAGTAAACCTGAAGTGAAGCATCGGAATCTAAAACTGGACTCACAGGAGAGGTTCAAATCGTAGAAAGTTAGTGTGTCAGTCCTCTTGTACTTAAGTCGGCATTGTGCATTTTGTATTAAATTCGGATGCAATTTCTGTGTTTCATCGTCAATAAGAAGGTCCAAGGGTTTCAGTAAACCTGAAGTGAAGCATCGAAATCTAAAACTGGACTCACAGGTGAGGTTCAAATCATAGAAAGTTAAAGTGTCAGTCCTCTTGTACTCAAGACGGCATTGTGCCTTTTGCATTAAATTCGGATGCAATTTCTGTGTTACATCATCAATAAGAAGGTCGAAGGGATACAGTAAACCTGATGTGAAGCATCAAAATCTATAACTGGACTCACAGGAGTGGCTCAAATCATAGAAAGTTAGAGTGCCAGTGCTCTTGTACTTAAGTCGGCATTGTGCCTGTTGTATTAAATTCGGATGCAATTTCTGTGTTTCATCGTCAATAAGAAGGTCCAACGGATGCTGTAAACCTGTAGTGAAGCATCGGAATCTAAAATTGTACTCACAGGAGATGTTCACATCATAGAAAGTTAGAGTATCAGTCCTCTTGTACTTAAGTCGGCATTGTGTCTTTTGTATTACATTCGGATGCAATTTCTGTGTTTCATCGCCAATAAGAAGGTCCAAGGTATACAGTAAACCAGAAGTGAAGCATCGGAATCTTAAACTGGACTCACAGGTGAGGTTCAAATCATAGAAAGTTAGAGTGTCAGTCCTCTTGTACATAGGTCGGCATTGTGCCTTTTGGATTAAATTCGGATGTAATTTCTGTGTTTCATCGTTTATAAGAAAGTCCAAGGGATACATTAAACCTGAAGTGAAGCATCGGAATCTAACACGGGACTCACAGGAGTGGTTCAAATCAAAGAAATTTAGAGTGTCAGTCCTCTTGTACTTATGTCAGCATTGTGCCTTTTGTATTAAATTCGGATGCAATTTCTGTGTTTCATCGTCAATAAGAAGGTCCAAGGTATACAGTAAACCTGAAGTGAAGCATCGGAATCTTAAACTGGACTCACAGATGAGGTTCAAATCATTGAAAGTTAGAGTGTCAGTCCTCTTGTACATAGGTCGGCATTGTGCCTTTTGGATTAAATTCGGATGTAATTTCTGTGTTTCATCGTTTATAAGAAGGTCCAAGGGATACATTAAACCTGAAGTGAAGCATCGGAATCTAACACGGGACTCACAGGAGTGGTTCAAATCATAGAAATTTAGAGTGTCAGTCCTCTTGTACTTAAGTCAGCATTGTGCCTTTTGTATTAAATTCGGGTGCAATTTCTGTGTTTCATCGTCAATAAGAAGTTCCAAGGGATACAGTAAACCTGAAGTGAAAATCGGAATCTAAAACTGGACTCACAGGAGAGGTTCAAATCATAGAAAGTTATAGTGTCAGTCCTCTTCTACTTAAGTCAGCACTGTGCCTTTTGTATTACATTCGAATGCAATTTCTGTGTTTCATCGTCAATAAGAAGATCCTAGGGATACAGTTAAACTGAAGTGAGGCATCGGAATCTATAACTGGCCTCACAGGAGTGGTTCAAATCATAGAATGTTAGAGTGTCAGTCCTTTTGTACTTAAGTTGGCATTGTGCATTTAGTATTAAATTCGTATGCAATTTCTGTGTTTCATCGCCAATAAGAAGGTCCAAGGGATACAGTAAACCTGAAGTGAAGCATCGGAATCTAAAACTGAACTCATAGGAGAGGTTCAAATCATAGAAATTTAGAGTGTCAGTCCTCTTGTACTTAAGTCGGCATTGTGCATTTTGTATTGAATTCGGATGCAATTTCTGTGTTTCATCGTCAATAAGAAGGTCCAAGGGATTCAGTAAACCTGAAGTGAAGCATCGAAATCTAAAACTGCACTCACAGGTGAGGTTCAAATCATAGAAAGTTAGAGTGTCAGTCCTCTTGTACTAAAGTCGGCATTGTGCCTTTTGTATTAAATTCGGATGCAATTTCTGTGTTTCATCGTCAATAAGAAGGTCCAAGGGATACAGAAAACCTGAAGTGAAGCATCGGAATCTGAAACTGGAATCGCAGGAGAGGTTCAAATCAAAGAAAGTTAGAGTGTCAGTCCACTTGTACTTAAGTCGGCATTGTGCCTTTTGTATGAAATCCGTATGCAATTTCTGTGTTGTTCCATCGTCAATAAGAAGGTCCTAAGGATACAGTAAACCTGAAGTGAAGCATCGGAATTTAAACTGGACTCACAGGAGAGGTTCAAATCATAGAAAGTTAGAGTGTCAGTCCTCTTGTACTTAAGTCGGCATTGTGCCTTTTGTTTTAAATTCAGATGCAATTACTGTGTTTCATCGTCAATAAGAAGGTCCAAGGGATACAGTAAACCTGAAGTGAAGCATCGGAATCTTAAACTGGACTCACAGGAGTGGTTCAAATCATAGAAAGTTAGAGTGTCAGTCCTCTTGTACTTAAGTTGGCATTGTGCCTTTTGTATTAAATTCGGATGCAATTTATGTGTTTCATCGTCAATAAGAAGGTCCAAGGGATACAGTAAACCTAAAGTGAAGCATCGGAATCTTAAACTGGACTCACAGGTGAGGTTCAAATCATAGAAAGTTAGAGTGTCAGTCCTCTTGTACATAGGTCGGCATTGTGCCTTTTGGATTAAATTCGGATGTATTTTCTGTGTTTCATCGTTTATAAGAAGGTCCAAGGGATACATTAAACCTGAAGTGAAGCATCGGAATCTACCACGGGACTCACAGGAGTGGTTCAAATCATAGAAATTTAGAGTGTCAGTCCTCTTGTACTTAAGTCAGCATTGTGCCTTTTGTATTAATTCGGATGCAATTTCTGTGTTTCATCGTCAATAAGAAGGTCCAAGGGATACAGTAAACCTGAAGTGAAGCATCGGAATCTAAAACTGGACTCACAGGAGAGGTTCAAATCATAGAAAGTTATAGTGCCAGTCCTCTTGTACTTAAGTCGGCATTGTGCCTTTTGTATTAAATTCGGATGCAATTTCTGTGTTTCATCGTCAATAAGAAGATCCTAGGGATACAGTAAAACCGAAGTGAAGCATCGGAATCTATAACTGGCCTCACAGGAGTGGTTCAAATCATAGAATGTTAGAGTGTCAGTCCTCTTGTACTTAAGTCGGCATTGTGCATTTAGTATTAAATTCGTATGCAATTTCTGTGTTTCATCGCCAATAAGAAGGTCCAAGGGATACAGTAAACCTGAAGTGAAGCATCGGAATCTAAAACTGAACTCACAGGAGAGGTTCAAATCATAGAAATTTAGAGTGTCAGTCCTCTTGTACTTAAGTCGGCATTGTGCCTTTTGTATTAAATTCGAATGCAATTTCTGTGTTTCATCGTCAATAAGAAGGTCCAAGGGATACAGAAAACCTGAAGTGAAGCATCGGAATCTAAAACTGGAATCCCAGGAGAGGTTCAAATCAAAGAAAGTTAGAGTGTCAGTCCTCTTGTACTTAAGTCGGTATTGTGCCTTTTGTATGAAATCCAGGTGCAATTTCTGTGTTGTTTCATCGTCAATAAGAAGGTCCTAAGGGTACAGTAAACCTGAAGTTAAGCATCGGAATCTAAAACTGGACTCACAGGAGAGGTTCAAATCATAGAAAGTTAAGGTGTCAGTCCTCTTGTACTTAAGTCGGCATTGTGCCTTTTGTATTAAATTCGGATGCAATTACTGTGTTTCATCGTCAATAAGAAGGTCCAAGGGATACAGTAAACCTGAAGTAAAGCATCGGAATCTTAAACTGGACTCACAGGAGTGGTTCAAATCATAGAAAGTTAGAGTGTCAGTCCTCTTGTACTTAAGTCGGCATTGTGCCTTTTGTATTAAATTCGGATGCAATTCCTGTGTTTCATCGTCAATAAGAAGGTCCAAGGGATACAGTAAACCTGAAGTGAAGCATCGGAATCGAAAACCGGACTCACAGGAGAGGTTCAAATCATAGAAAGTTAGAGTGTCAGTCCTCTTGTACTTAAGTCGGCATTGTGCTTTTTGTATTAAATTCGGATGCAAATTCTGTGTTTCATCGTCAATTAGAAGGTCCAAGGGATACAGTAAACCTGAAGTGAAGCATCGGAATCTAAAACTGGACTCACAGGAGAGGTTCAAATCATAGAAAGTTAGAGTGTCAGTCCTCTTGTACATAGGTCGGCATTGTGCCTTTTGGATTAAATTCGGATGTAATTTCTGTGTTTCATCGTTTATAAGAAGGTCCAAGGGATACATTAAACCTGAAGTGAAGCATCGGAATCTAACACGGGACTCACCGGAGTGGTTCAAGTCATAGAAATTTAGAGTGTCAGTCTTCTTGTACTTAAGTCAGCATTGTGCCTTTTGTAATAAATTCGGATGCAATTTCTGTGTTTCATCGTCAATAAGAATGTCCAAGGCATACAGTAAACCTGAAGTAAAGCATCGGAATCCAAAACTGGACTCACAGGAGAGGTTCAAATCATAGAAAGTTAGAGTGTCAGTCCTCTTGTACTTAAGTCGGCATTGTGCCTTTTGTATTAAATTCGTATGCAATTTCTGTGTTTCATCGTCAATAAGAAGATCCTAGGGATACAGTAAACCTGAAGTGAAGCATCGAAATCTAAAACTGGACTCACAGGAGAGGTTCATATCTTAGAAAGTTAGTGTGTCAGTCCTCTTGTACTTAAGTCGGCATTGTGCATTTTGTATTAAATTCGGATGCAATTTCTGTGTTTCATCGTCAATAAGAAGGTCCAAGGGATTCAGTAAACCTGAAGTGAAGCATCGATATCTAAAACTGGACTCACAGGTGAGGTTCAAATCATAGAAAGTTAAAGTGTCAGTCCTCTTGTACTTAAGACGGCATTGTGCCTTTTGTATTAAATTCGGATGCAATTTCTGTGTTTCATCGTCAATAAGAAGGTCGAAGGGATACACTAAAAATGAAGTGAAGCATCAAAATCTATAACTGGACTCACAGGATTCGCTCAAATCATAGAAAGTTAGAGTGCCAGTCCTCTTGTACTTAAGTCGGCATTGTGCCTGTTGTATTAAATTCGGATGCAATTTCTGTGTTTCATCGTCAATAAGAAGGTCCAAGGGTTTCAGTAAACCTGAAGTGAAGCATCGAAATCTAAAACTGGACTCACGGGTGAGGTTCAAATCATAGAAAGTTAAAGTGTCAGTCCTCTTGTACTTAAGACGGCATTGTGCCTTTTGCATTAAATTCGGATGCAATTTCTGTGTTACATCGTCAATAAGAAGGTCGAAGGGATACAGTAAACCTGATGTGAAGCATCAAAATCTATAACTGGACTCACAGGAGTGGCTGAAATCATAGAGAGTTAGAGTGCCAGTCCTCTTGTACTTAAGTCGGCATTGTGCCTGTTGTATTAAATTCGGATGCAATTTCTGTGTTTCATCGTCAATAAGAAGGTCCAAGGGATGCTGTAAACCTGTAGTGAAGCATCGGAATCTAAAATTGTACTCACAGGAGATGTTCACATCATAGAAAGTTAGAGTGCCAGTCCTCTTGTACTTAAGTCGGCATTGTGCCTGTTGTATTAAATTCGGATGCAATTTCTGTGTTTCATCGTCAATAAGAAGGTCCAAGGGTTTCAGTAAACCTGAAGTGAAGCATCGAAATCTAAAACTGGACTCACGGGTGAGGTTCAAATCATAGAAAGTTAAAGTGTCAGTCCTCTTGTACTTAAGACGGCATTGTGCCTTTTGCATTAAATTCGGATGCAATTTCTGTGTTACATCGTCAATAAGAAGGTCGAAGGGATACAGTAAACCTGATGTGAAGCATCAAAATCTATAACTGGACTCACAGGAGTGGCTGAAATCATAGAGAGTTAGAGTGCCAGTCCTCTTGTACTTAAGTCGGCATTGTGCCTTTTGTATTAAATTCGGATGCAATTTCTGTGTTTCATCGCCAATAAGAAGGTCCAAGGTATACAGTAAACCTGAAGTGAAGCATCGGAATCTTAAACTGGACTCACAGGCGAGGTTCAAATCATAGAAAGTTAGAGTGTCAGTCCTCTTGTACATAGCTCGGCATTGTGCCTTTTGGATTAAATTCGGATGTAATTTCTGTGTTTCATCGTTTATAAGAAGGTACAAGGGATACATTAAACCTGAAGTGAAGCATCGGAATCTAACACGGGACTCACAGGAGTGGTTCAAATCAAAGAAATTTAGAGTGTCAGTCCTCTTGTACTTAAGTCAGCATTGTGCCTTTTGTATTAAATTCGGATGCAATTTCTGTGTTTCATCGTCAATAAGAAGGTCCAAGGTATACAGTAAACCTGAAGTGAAGCATCGGAATCTTAAACTGGACTCACAGATGAGGTTCAAATCATTGAAAGTTAGAGTGTCAGTCCTCTTGTACATAGGTCGGCAATGTGCCTTTTGGATTAAATTCGGATGTAATTTCTGTGTTTCATCGTTTATAAGAAGTTCCTAGGGATACAGTAAACCTGAAGTGAAAATCGGAATCTAAAACTGGACTCACAGGAGAGGTTCAAATCATAGAAAGTTATAGTGTCAGTCCTCTTCTACTTAAGTCAGCACTGTGCCTTTTGTATTACATTCGAATGCAATTTCTGTGTTTCATCGTCAATAAGAAGATCCTAGGGATACAGTTAAACTAAAGTGAGGCATCGGAATCTATAACTGGCCTCACAGGAGTGGTTCAAATCATAGAATGTTAGAGTGTCAGTCCTCTTGTACTTAAGTTGGCATTGTGCATTTAGTATTAAATTCGTATGCAATTTCTGTGTTTCATCGCCAATAAGAAGGTCCAAGGGATACAGTAAACCTGAAGTGAAGCATCGGAATCTAAAACTGAACTCGTAGGAGAGGTTCAAATCATAGAAATTTAGAGTGTCAGTCCTCTTGTACTTAAGTCGGCATTGTGCATTTTGTATTGAATTCGGATGCAATTTCTGTGTTTCATCGTCAATAAGACGGTCCAAGGGATTCAGTAAACCTGAAGTGAAGCATCGAAATCTAAAACTGCACTCACAGGTGAGGTTCAAATCATAGAAAGTTAGAGTGTCAGTCCTCTTGTACTAAAGTCGGCATTGTGCCTTTTGTATTAAATTCGGATGCAATTTCTGTGTTTCATCGTCAATAAGAAGGTCCAAGGGATACAGAAAACCTGAAGTGAAGCATCGGAATCTAAAACTGGAATCGCAGGAGAGGTTCAAATCAAAGAAAGTTAGAGTGTCAGTCCTCTTGTACTTAAGTCGGCATTGTGCCTTTTGTATGAAATCCGTATGCAATTTCTGTGTTGTTCCATCGTCAATAAGAAGGTCCTAAGGATACAGTAAACCTGAAGTGAAGCATCGGAATCTAAAACTGGACTCACAGGAGAGTTTCAAATCATAGAAAGTTAGAGTGTCAGTCCTCATGTACTTAAGTCGGCATTGTGCCGTTTGTCTTAAATTCAGATGCAATTACTGTGTTTCATCGTCAATAAGAAGGTCCAAGGGATACAGTAAACCTGAAGTGAAGCATCGGAATCTTAAACTGGACTCACAGGAGTGGTTCAAATCATAGAAAGTTAGAGTGTCAGTCCTCTTGTACTTAAGTTGGCATTGTGCCTTTTGTATTAAATTCGGATGCAATTTATGTGTTTCATCGTCAATAAGAAGGTCCAAGGGATACAGTAAACCTGAAGTGAAGCATCGGAATCTTAAACTGGACTCACAGGTGAGGTTCAAATCATAGAAAGTTAGAGTGTCAGTCCTCTTGTACATAGGTCGGCACTGTGCCTTTTGGATTAAATTCGGATGTAATTTCTGTGTTTCATCGTTTATAAGAAGGTCCAAGGGATACATTAAACCAGAAGTGAAGCATCGGAATCTAACACGGGACTCACAGGAGTGGTTCAAATCATAGAAATTTAGAGTGTCAGTCCTCTTGTACTTAAGTGAGCATTGTGCCTTTTGTATTAATTCGGATGCAATTTCTGTGTTTCATCGTCAATAAGAAGGTCCAAGGGATACAGTAAACCTGAAGTGAAGCATCGGAATCTAAAACTGGACTCACAGGAGAGGTTCAAATCATAGAAAGTTATAGTGACAGTCCTCTTGTACTTAAGTCGGCATTGTGCCTTTTGTATTAAATTCGGATGCAATTTCTGTGTTTCATCGTCAATAAGAAGATCCTAGGGATACAGTAAAACTGAAGTGAAGCATCGGAATCTATAACTGGCCTCACAGGAGTGGTTCAAATCATAGAATGTTAGAGTGTCAGTCCTCTTGTACTTAAGTCGGCATTGTGCATTTAGTATTAAATTCGTATGCAATTTCTGTGTTTCATCGCCAATAAGAAGGTCCAAGGGATACAGTAAACCTGAAGTGAAGCATCGGAATCTAAAACTGAACTCACAGGAGAGGTTCAAATCATAGAAATTTAGAGTGTCAGTCCTCTTGTACTTAAGTCGGCATTGTGCATTTTGTATTAAATTCGAATGCAATTTCTGTATTTCATCGTCAATAAGAAGGTCCTAAGGATACAGTAAACCTGAAGTGAAGCATCGGAATCTAAAACTGGACTCACAGGAGAGGTTCAAATCATAGAAAGTTAGTGTGTCAGTCCTCTTGTACTTAAGTCGGCATTGTGCCTTTTGTATTAAATTCGGATGCAATTACTGTGTTTCATCGTCAATAAGAAGGTCCAAAGGATACAGTAAACCTGAAGTAAAGCATCGGAATCTTAAACTGGACTCACAGGAGTGGTTCAAATCATAGAAAGTTAGAGTGTCAGTCCTCTTGTACTTAAGTCGGCATTGTGCCTTTTGTATTAAATTCGGATGCAATTTCTGTGTTTCATCGTCAAAAAGAAGGTCCAAGGGATACAGTAAACCTGAAGTGAAGCATCGGAATCGAAAACCGGACTCACAGGAGAGGTTCAAATCATAGAAAGTTAGAGTGTCAGTCCTCTTGTACTTAAGTCGGCATTGTGCTTTTTGTATTAAATTCGGATGCAAATTCTGTGTTTCGTCGTCGATAAGAAGGTCCAAGGGGTACAGTAAACCTGAAGTGAAGCATCGGAATCTAAAACTGGACTCACAGGAGAGGTTCAAATCATAGAAAGTTAGAGTGTCAGTCCTCTTGTACATAGGTCGGCATTGTGCCTTTTGGATTAAATTCGGATGTAATTTCTGTGTTTCATCGTTTATAAGAAGGTCCAAGGGATACATTAAACCTGAAGTGAAGCATCGGAATCTAACACGGGACTCACAGGAGTGGTTCAAATCATAGAAATTTAGAGTGTCAGTCTTCTTGTACTTAAGTCAGCATTGTGCCTTTTGTAATAAATTCGGATGCAATTTCTGTGTTTCATCGTCAATAAGAATGTCCAAGGCATACAGTAAACCTGAAGTAAAGCATCGGAATCCAAAACTAGACTCACAGGAGAGGTTCAAATCATAGAAAGTTAGAGTGTCAGTCCTCTTGTACTTAAGTCGGCATTGTGCCTTTTGTATTAAATTCGTATGCAATTTCTGTGTTTCATCGTCAATAAGAAGATCCTAGGGATACAGTAAACCTGAAGTGAAGCATCGGAATCTAAAACTGGACTCACAGGAGAGGTTCATATCGTAGAAAGTTAGTGTGTCAGTCCTCTTGTACTTAAGTCGGCATTGTGCATTTTGTATTAAATTCGGATGCAATTTCTGTGTTTCATCGTCAATAAGAAGGTCCAAGGGATTCAGTAAACCTGAAGTGAAGCATCGAAATCTAAAACTGGACTCACAGGTGAGGTTCAAATCATAGAAAGTTAAAGTGTCAGTCCTCTTGTACTTAAGACGGCATTGTGCCTTTTGTATTAAATTCGGATGCAATTTCTGTGTTTCATCGTCAATAAGAAGGTCGAAGGGATACACTAAAAATGAAGTGAAGCATCAAAATCTATAACTGGACTCACAGGATTCGCTCAAATCGTAGAAAGTTAGAGTGCCAGTCCTCTTGTACTTAAGTCGGCATTGTGCCTGTTGTATTAAATTCGGATGCAATTTCTGTGTTTCATCGTCAATAAGAAGGTCCAAGGGATGCTGTAAACCTGAAGTGAAGCATCGGAATCTAAAATTGTACTCACAGGAGATGTTCATATCATAGAAAGTTAGAGTGTCAGTCCTCTTGTATTTAAGTCGGCATTGTGCCTTTTGTATTAAATTCGGATGCAATTTCTGTGTTTCATCGTTAATAAGAAGGTCCAAGGTATACAGTAAACCTGAAGTGAAGCATCGGAATCTTATACTGGACTCACAGGTGAGGTTCAAATCATAGAAAGTTAGAGTGTCAGTCCTCTTGTACTAAAGTCGGAATTGTGCATTTAGTATTAAATTCGTATGCAATTTCTGTGTTTCATCGCCAATAAGAAGGTCCAAGGGATACAGAAAACCTGAGGTGAAGCATCGAAATCTAAAACTGGAATCACAGGGGAGATTCAAATCAAAGAAAGCTGGAGTGTCAGTCCTCTTGTACTTAAGTCGGAATTGTGCATTTAGTATTAAATTCGTATGCAATTTCTGTGTTTCATCGCCAATAAGAAGGTCCAAGGGATACAGTAAACCTGAAGTGAAGCATCGGAATCTAAAACTGAACTCGTAGGAGAGGTTCAAATCATAGAAATTTAGAGTGTCAGTCCTCTTGTACTTAAGTCGGCATTGTGCATTTTGTATTGAATTCGGATGCAATTTCTGTGTTTCATCGTCAATAAGAAGGTCCAAGGGATTCAGTAAACCTGAAGTGAAGCATCGAAATCTAAAACTGCACTCACAGGTGAGGTTCAAATCATAGAAAGTTAGAGTGTCAGTCCTCTTGTACTAAAGTCGGCATTGTGCCTTTTGTATTAAATTCGGATGCAATTTCTGTGTTTCATCGTCAATAAGAAGGTCCAAGGGATACAGAAAACCTGAAGTGAAGCATCGGAATCTAAAACTGGAATCGCAGGAGAGGTTCAAATCAAAGAAAGTTAGAGTGTCAGTCCTCTTGTACTTAAGTCGGCATTGTGCCTTTTGTATGAAATCCGTATGCAATTTCTGTGTTGTTCCATCGTCAATAAGAAGGTCCTAAGGATACAGTAAACCTGAAGTGAAGCATCGGAATCTAAAACTGGACTCACAGGAGAGTTTCAAATCATAGAAAGTTAGAGTGTCAGTCCTCATGTACTTAAGTCGGCATTGTGCCTTTTGTCTTAAATTCAGATGCAATTACTGTGTTTCATCGTCAATAAGAAGGTCCAAGGGATACAGTAAACCTGAAGTGAAGCATCGGAATCTTAAACTGGACTCACAGGAGTGGTTCAAATCATAGAAAGTTAGAGTGTCAGTCCTCTTGTACTTAAGTTGGCATTGTGCCTTTTGTATTAAATTCGGATGCAATTTATGTGTTTCATCGTCAATAAGAAGGTCCAAGGGATACAGTAAACCTGAAGTGAAGCATCGGAATCTTAAAGTGGACTCACAGGTGAGGTTCAAATCATAGAAAGTTAGAGTGTCAGTCCTCTTGTACATAGGTCGGCATTGTGCCTTTTGGATTAAATTCGGATGTAATTTCTGTGTTTCATCGTTTATAAGAAGGTCCAAGGGATACATTAAACCAGAAGTGAAGCATCGGAATCTAACACGGGACTCACAGGAGTGGTTCAAATCATAGAAATTTAGAGTGTCAGTCCTCTTGTACTTAAGTGAGCATTGTGCCTTTTGTATTAATTCGGATGCAATTTCTGTGTTTCATCGTCAATAAGAAGGTCCAAGGGATACAGTAAACCTGAAGTGAAGCATCGGAATCTAAAACTGGACTCACAGGAGAGGTTCAAATCATAGAAAGTTATAGTGCCAGTCCTCTTGTACTTAAGTCGGCATTGTGCCTTTTGTATTAAATTCGGATGCAATTTCTGTGTTTCATCGTCAATAAGAAGATCCTAGGGATACAGTAAAACTGAAGTGAAGCATCGGAATCTATAACTGGCCTCACAGGAGTGGTTCAAATCATAGAATGTTAGAGTGTCAGTCCTCTTGTACTTAAGTCGGCATTGTGCATTTAGTATTAAATTCGGATGCAATTTCTGTGTTTCATCGTTAATAAGAATGTCCAAGGTATACAGTAAACCTGAAGTGAAGCATCGGAATCTTATACTGGACTCACAGGTGAGGTTCAAATCATAGAAAGTTTGAGTGTCAGTCCTCTTGTACTTAAGTCAGCATTGTGCCTTTTGTATTAAATTCGGATGCAATTTCTGTGTTTCATCGTCAATAAGAAGGTCCAAGGGATACAGAAAACCTGAGGTGAAGCATCGAAATCTAAAACTGGAATCACAGGGGAGATTCAAATCCAAGAAAGCTGGAGTGTCAGTCCTCTTGTACTTAAGTCGGAATTGTGCCTTTTGTATTAAATTCGGATGCAATTTCTGTGTTTCATCGTCAATAAGAAGGTCCAAGGGATACAGTAAACCTGAAGTGAAGCATCGGAATCTAAAACTGGACTCACAGGAGAGGTTCAAATCATAGAAAGTTATAGTGCCAGTCCTCTTGTACTTAAGTCGGCATTGTGCCTTTTGTATTATATTCGGATGCAATTTCTGTGTTTCACCGTCAATAAGAAGATCCTAGGGATACAGTAAAACTAAAGTGAAGCATCGGAATCTATAACTGGCCTTACAGGAGTGGTTCAAATCATAGAATGTTAGAGTGTCAGTCCTCTTGTACTTGAGTCGGCATTGTGCATTTAGTATTAAATTCGTATGCAATTTCTGTGTTTCATCGCCAATAAGAAGGTCCAAGGGATACAGTAAACCTGAAGTGAAGCATCGGAATCTAAAACTGAACTCACAGGAGAGGTTCAAATCATAGAAATTTAGAGTGTCAGTACTCTTGTACTTAAGTCGGCATTGTGCATTTTGTATTAAATTCGGATGCAATTTCTGTGTTTCATCGTCAATAAGAAGGTCCAAGGGATTCAATAAACCTGAAGTGAAGCATCGAAATCTAAAACTGCACTCACAGGTGAGGTTCAAATCATAGAAAGTTAGAGTGTCAGTCCTCTTGTACTAAAGTCGGCATTGTGCCTTTTGTATTAAATTCGAATGCAATTTCTGTGTTTCATCGTCAATAAAAAGGTCCAAGGGATACAGAAAACCTGAAGTGAAGCATCAGAATCTAAAACTGGAATCCCAGGAGAGGTTCAAATCAAAGAAAGTTAGAGTGTCAGTCCTCTTGTACTTAAGTCGGTATTGTGCCTTTTGTATGAAATCCGGATGCAATTTCTGTGTTGTTTCATCGTCAATAAGAAGGTCCTAAGGATACAGTAAACCTGAAGTGAAGCATCGGAATCTAAAACTGGACTCACAGGAGAGGTTCAAATCATAGAAAGTTAGTGTGTCAGTCCTCTTGTTCTTAAGTCGGCATTGTGCCTTTTGTATTAAATTCGGATGCAATTACTGTGTTTCATCGTCAATAAGAAGGTCCAAGGGATACAGTAAACCTGAAGTAAAGCATTGGAATCTTAAACTGGACTCACAGGAGTGGTTCAAATCATAGAAAGTTAGAGTGTCAGTCCTCTTGTACTTAAGTCGGCATTGTGCCTTTTGTATTAAATTCGGATGCAATTTCTGTGTTGCATCGTCAATAAGAAGGTCCAAGGGATACAGTAAACCTGAAGTGAAGCATCGGAATCGAAAACCGGACTCACAGGAGAGGTTCAAATCATAGAAAGTTAGAGTGTCCGTCCTCTTGTACATAGGTCGGCATTGTGCCTTTTGGATAAAATTCCGATGTAATTTCTGTGTTTCATCGTTTATAAGAAGGTCCAAGGGATACATTAAACCTGAAGTGAAGCATCAGAATCTAACACGGGTCTCACAGGAGTGGTTCAAATCATAGTAATTTAGAGTGTCAGTCTTCTTGTACTTAAGTCAGCATTGTGCCTTTTGTATTAAATTCGGATGCAATTTCTGTGTTTCATCGTCAATAAGAATGTCCAAGGCATACAGTAAACCTGAAGTAAAGCATCGGAATCCAAAACTGGACTCACAGGAGAGGTTCAAATCATAGAAAGTTAGAGTGTCAGTCCTCTTGTACTTAAGTCGGCATTGTGCCTTTTGTATTAAATTCGTATGCAATTTCTGTGTTTTATCGTCAATAAGAAGATCCTAGGGATACAGTAAACCTGAAGTGAAGCATCGGAATCTAAAACTGGACTCACAGGAGAGGTTCATATCGTAGAAAGTTAGTGTGTCAGTCCTCTTGTACTTAAGTCGGCATTGTGCATTTTGTATTAAATTCGGATGCAATTTCTGTGTTTCATCGTCAATAAGAAGGTCCAAGGGATTCAGTAAACCTGAAGTGAAGCATCGAAATCTAAAACTGGACTCACAGGTGAGGTTCAAATCATAGAAAGTTAAAGTGTCAGTCCTCTTGTACTTAAGACGGCATTGTGCCTTTTGTATTAAATTCGGATGCAATTTCTGTGTTTCATCGTCAATAAGAAGGTCGAAGGGATACACTAAAAATGAAGTGAAGCATCAAAATCTATAACTGGACTCACAGGATTCGCTCAAATCGTAGAAAGTTAGAGTGCCAGTCCTCTTGTACTTAAGTCGGCATTGTGCCTGTTGTATTAAATTCGGATGCAATTTCTGTGTTTCATCGTCAATAAGAAGGTCCAAGGGATGCTGTAAACCTGAAGTGAAGCATCGGAATCTAAAATTGTACTCACAGGAGATGTTCATATCATAGAAAGTTAGAGTGTCAGTCCTCTTGTATTTAAGTCGGCATTGTGCCTTTTGTATTAAATTCGGATGCAATTTCTGTGTTTCATCGTTAATAAGAAGGTCCAAGGTATACAGTAAACCTGAAGTGAAGCATCGGAATCTTATACTGGACTCACAGGTGAGGTTCAAATCATAGAAAGTTAGAGTGTCAGTCCCCTTGTACTAAAGTCGGAATTGTGCATTTAGTATTAAATTCGTATGCAATTTCTGTGTTTCATCGCCAATAAGAAGGTCCAAGGGATACAGAAAACCTGAGGTGAAGCATCGAAATCTAAAACTGGAATCACAGGGGAGATTCAAATCAAAGAAAGCTGGAGTGTCAGTCCTCTTGTACTTAAGTCGGAATTGTGCATTTAGTATTAAATTCGTATGCAATTTCTGTGTTTCATCGCCAATAAGAAGGTCCAAGGGATACAGTAAACCTGAAGTGAAGCATCGGAATCTAAAACTGAACTCGTAGGAGAGGTTCAAATCATAGAAATTTAGAGTGTCAGTCCTCTTGTACTTAAGTCGGCATTGTGCATTTTGTATTGAATTCGGATGCAATTTCTGTGTTTCATCGTCAATAAGAAGGTCCAAGGGATTCAGTAAACCTGAAGTGAAGCATCGAAATCTAAAACTGCACTCACAGGTGAGGTTCAAATCATAGAAAGTTAGAGTGTCAGTCCTCTTGTACTAAAGTCGGCATTGTGCCTTTTGTATTAAATTCGGATGCAATTTCTGTGTTTCATCGTCAATAAGAAGGTCCAAGGGATACAGAAAACCTGAAGTGAAGCATCGGAATCTAAAACTGGAATCGCAGGAGAGGTTCAAATCAAAGAAAGTTAGAGTGTCAGTCCTCTTGTACTTAAGTCGGCATTGTGCCTTTTGTATGAAATCCGTATGCAATTTCTGTGTTGTTCCATCGTCAATAAGAAGGTCCTAAGGATACAGTAAACCTGAAGTGAAGCATCGGAATCTAAAACTGGACTCACAGGAGAGTTTCAAATCATAGAAAGTTAGAGTGTCAGTCCTCATGTACTTAAGTCGGCATTGTGCCTTTTGTCTTAAATTCAGATGCAATTACTGTGTTTCATCGTCAATAAGAAGGTCCAAGGGATACAGTAAACCTGAAGTGAAGCATCGGAATCTTAAACTGGACTCACAGGAGTGGTTCAAATCATAGAAAGTTAGAGTGTCAGTCCTCTTGTACTTAAGTTGGCATTGTGCCTTTTGTATTAAATTCGGATGCAATTTATGTGTTTCATCGTCAATAAGAAGGTCCAAGGGATACAGTAAACCTGAAGTGAAGCATCGGAATCTTAAAGTGGACTCACAGGTGAGGTTCAAATCATAGAAAGTTAGAGTGTCAGTCCTCTTGTACATAGGTCGGCATTGTGCCTTTTGGATTAAATTCGGATGTAATTTCTGTGTTTCATCGTTTATAAGAAGGTCCAAGGGATACATTAAACCAGAAGTGAAGCATCGGAATCTAACACGGGACTCACAGGAGTGGTTCAAATCATAGAAATTTAGAGTGTCAGTCCTCTTGTACTTAAGTGAGCATTGTGCCTTTTGTATTAATTCGGATGCAATTTCTGTGTTTCATCGTCAATAAGAAGGTCCAAGGGATACAGTAAACCTGAAGTGAAGCATCGGAATCTAAAACTGGACTCACAGGAGAGGTTCAAATCATAGAAAGTTATAGTGCCAGTCCTCTTGTACTTAAGTCGGCATTGTGCCTTTTGTATTAAATTCGGATGCAATTTCTGTGTTTCATCGTCAATAAGAAGATCCTAGGGATACAGTAAAACTGAAGTGAAGCATCGGAATCTATAACTGGCCTCACAGGAGTGGTTCAAATCATAGAATGTTAGAGTGTCAGTCCTCTTGTACTTAAGTCGGCATTGTGCATTTAGTATTAAATTCGGATGCAATTTCTGTGTTTCATCGTTAATAAGAAGGTCCAAGGTATACAGTAAACCTGAAGTGAAGCATCGGAATCTTATACTGGACTCACAGGTGAGGTTCAAATCATAGAAAGTTTGAGTGTCAGTCCTCTTGTACTTAAGTCAGCATTGTGCCTTTTGTATTAAATTCGGATGCAATTTCTGTGTTTCATCGTCAATAAGAAGGTCCAAGGGATACAGAAAACCTGAGGTGAAGCATCGAAATCTAAAACTGGAATCACAGGGGAGATTCAAATCAAAGAAAGCTGGAGTGTCAGTCCTCTTGTACTTAAGTCGGAATTGTGCCTTTTGTATTAAATTCGGATGCAATTTCTGTGTTTCATCGTCAATAAGAAGGTCCAAGGGATACAGTAAACCTGAAGTGAAGCATCGGAATCTAAAACTGGACTCACAGGAGAGGTTCAAATCATAGAAAGTTATAGTGCCAGTCCTCTTGTACTTAAGTCGGCATTGTGCCTTTTGTATTATATTCGGATGCAATTTCTGTGTTTCATCGTCAATAAGAAGATCCTAGGGATACAGTAAAACTAAAGTGAAGCATCGGAATCTATAACTGGCCTTACAGGAGTGGTTCAAATCATAGAATGTTAGAGTGTCAGTCCTCTTGTACTTGAGTCGGCATTGTGCATTTAGTATTAAATTCGTATGCAATTTCTGTGTTTCATCGCCAATAAGAAGGTCCAAGGGATACAGTAAACCTGAAGTGAAGCATCGGAATCTAAAACTGAACTCACAGGAGAGGTTCAAATCATAGAAATTTAGAGTGTCAGTACTCTTGTACTTAAGTCGGCATTGTGCATTTTGTATTAAATTCGGATGCAATTTCTGTGTTTCATCGTCAATAAGAAGGTCCAAGGGATTCAATAAACCTGAAGTGAAGCATCGAAATCTAAAACTGCACTCACAGGTGAGGTTCAAATCATAGAAAGTTAGAGTGTCAGTCCTCTTGTACTAAAGTCGGCATTGTGCCTTTTGTATTAAATTCGAATGCAATTTCTGTGTTTCATCGTCAATAAGAAGGTCCAAGGGATACAGAAAACCTGAAGTGAAGCATCAGAATCTAAAACTGGAATCCCAGGAGAGGTTCAAATCAAAGAAAGTTAGAGTGTCAGTCCTCTTGTACTTAAGTCGGTATTGTGCCTTTTGTATGAAATCCGGATGCAATTTCTGTGTTGTTTCATCGTCAATAAGAAGGTCCTAAGGATACAGTAAACCTGAAGTGAAGCATCGGAATCTAAAACTGGACTCACAGGAGAGGTTCAAATCATAGAAAGTTAGTGTGTCAGTCCTCTTGTACTTAAGTCGGCATTGTGCCTTTTGTATTAAATTCGGATGCAATTACTGTGTTTCATCGTCAATAAGAAGGTCCAAGGGATACAGTAAACCTGAAGTAAAGCATTGGAATCTTAAACTGGACTCACAGGAGTGGTTCAAATCATAGAAAGTTAGAGTGTCAGTCCTCTTGTACTTAAGTCGGCATTGTGCCTTTTGTATTAAATTCGGATGCAATTTCTGTGTTGCATCGTCAATAAGAAGGTCCAAGGGATACAGTAAACCTGAAGTGAAGCATCGGAATCGAAAACCGGACTCACAGGAGAGGTTCAAATCATAGAAAGTTAGAGTGTCCGTCCTCTTGTACATAGGTCGGCATTGTGCCTTTTGGATAAAATTCCGATGTAATTTCTGTGTTTCATCGTTTATAAGAAGGTCCAAGGGATACATTAAACCTGAAGTGAAGCATCAGAATCTAACACGGGTCTCACAGGAGTGGTTCAAATCATAGTAATTTAGAGTGTCAGTCTTCTTGTACTTAAGTCAGCATTGTGCCTTTTGTATTAAATTCGGATGCAATTTCTGTGTTTCATCGTCAATAAGAATGTCCAAGGCATACAGTAAACCTGAAGTAAAGCATCGGAATCCAAAACTGGACTCACAGGAGAGGTTCAAATCATAGAAAGTTAGAGTGTCAGTCCTCTTGTACTTAAGTCGGCATTGTGCCTTTTGTATTAAATTCGTATGCAATTTCTGTGTTTCATCGTCAATAAGAAGATCCTAGGGATACAGTAAACCTGAAGTGAAGCATCGGAATCTAAAACTGGACTCACAGGAGAGGTTCATATCGTAGAAAGTTAGTGTGTCAGTCCTCTTGTACTTAAGTCGGCATTGTGCATTTTGTATTAAATTCGGATGCAATTTCTGTGTTTCATCGTCAATAAGAAGGTCCAAGGGATTCAGTAAACCTGAAGTGAAGCATCGAAATCTAAAACTGGACTCACAGGTGAGGTTCAAATCATAGAAAGTTAAAGTGTCAGTCCTCTTGTACTTAAGACGGCATTGTGCCTTTTGTATTAAATTCGGATGCAATATCAGTGTTTCATCGTCAATAAGACGGTCGAAGGGATACACTAAAAATGAAGTGAAGCATCAAAATCTACAACTGGACTCACAGGAGTCGCTCAAATCATAGAAAGTTAGAGTGCCAGTCCTCTTGTACTTAAGTCGGCATTGTGCCCGTTGTATTAAATTCGGATGCAATTTCTGTGTTTCATCGTCAATAAGAAGGTCCAAGGGATGCTATAAACCTGAAGTGAAGCATCGGAATCTAAAATTGTACTCACAGGAGATGTTCATATCATAGAAAGTTAGAGTGTCAGTCCTCTTGTACTTAAGTCGGCATTGTGCCTTTTGTATTAAATTCGGATGCAATTTCTGTGTTTCATCGTTAATAAGAAGGTCCAAGGTATACAGTAAACCTGAAGTTAAGCATCGGAATCTTAAACTGGACTCACAGGTGAGGTTCAAATCATAGAAAGTTTGAGTGTCAGTCCTCTTGTACTTAAGTCAGCATTGTGCCTTTTGTATTAAATTCGGATGCAATTTCTGTGTTTCATCGTCAATAAGAAGGTCTAAGGGATAGAGAAAACCTGAGGTGAAGCATCGAAATCTAAAACTGGAATCACAGGGGAGATTCAAATCAAAGAAAGCTGGAGTGTCAGTCCTCTTGTACTTAAGTCGGAATTGTGCCTTTTGTATTAAATTCGGATGCAATTTCTGTGTTTCATCGTCAATTAGAAGGTCCAAGGGATACAGTAAACCTGAAGTGCAGCATCGGAATCGAAAACTGGACTCACAGGAGAGGTTCAAATCATAGAAAGTTAGACTATCAGTCCTCTTGTACTTAGGTCGGCATTGTGCCTTTTGTATTAAATTCGGATGTAATTTCTGTGTTTCATCGTTTATAAGAAGGTCCAAGGGATACAGTAAACCTGAAGTGAAGCATCGGAATCTAACACGGGACTCACAGGAGTGGTTCAAATCATAGAAAGTTAGAATGTCGGTCCTCTTGTACTTAAGTCAGCATTGTGCCTTTTGTATTAAATTCGGATGCAATTTCTGTGTTTCATCGTCAATAAGAAGGTCCAAGGGATACAGTAAACCTGAAGTTAAGCATCGGAATCTTAAACTGGACTCACAGGTGAGGTTCAAATCATAGAAAGTTTGAGTGTCAGTCCTCTTGTACTTAAGTCAGCATTGTGCCTTTTGTATTAAATTCGGATGCAATTTCTGTGTTTCATCGTCAATAAGAAGGTCCAAGGGATGCTATAAACCTGAAGTGAAGCATCGGAATCTAAAATTGTACTCACAGGAGATGTTCATATCATAGAAAGTTAGAGTGTCAGTCCTCTTGTACTTAAGTCGGCATTGTGCCTTTTGTATTAAATTCGGATGCAATTTCTGTGTTTCATCGTCAATAAGAATGTCCAAGGCATACAGTAAACCTGAAGTAAAGCATCGGAATCCAAAACTGGACTCACAGGAGAGGTTCAAATCATAGAAAGTTAGAGTGTCAGTCCTCTTGTACTTAAGTCGGCATTGTGCCTTTTGTATTAAATTCGTATGCAATTTCTGTGTTTCATCGTCAATAAGAAGATCCTAGGGATACAGTAAACCTGAAGTGAAGCATCGGAATCTAAAACTGGACTCACAGGAGAGGTTCATATCGTAGAAAGTTAGTGTGTCAGTCCTCTTGTACTTAAGTCGGCATTGTGCATTTTGTATTAAACTCGGATGCAATTTCTGTGTTTCATCGTCAATAAGATGGTCCAAGGGATTCAGTAAACCTGAAGTGAAGCATCGAAATCTAAAACTGGACTCACAGGTGAGGTTCAAATCATAGAAAGTTAAAGTGTCAGTCCTCTTGTACTTAAGACGGCATTGTGCCTTTTGTATTAAATTCGGATGCAATATCAGTGTTTCATCGTCAATAAGACGGTCGAAGGGATACACTAAAAATGAAGTGAAGCATCAAAATCTACAACTGGACTCACAGGAGTCGCTCAAATCATAGAAAGTTAGAGTGCCAGTCCTCTTGTACTTAAGTCGGCATTGTGCCCGTTGTATTAAATTCGGATGCAATTTCTGTGTTTCATCGTCAATAAGAAGGTCCAAGGGATGCTATAAACCTGAAGTGAAGCATCGGAATCTAAAATTGTACTCACAGGAGATGTTCATATCATAGAAAGTTAGAGTGTCAGTCCTCTTGTACTTAAGTCGGCATTGTGCCTTTTGTATTAAATTCGGATGCAATTTCTGTGTTTCATCGTTAATAAGAAGGTCCAAGGTATACAGTAAACCTGAAGTTAAGCATCGGAATCTTAAACTGGACTCACAGGTGAGGTTCAAATCATAGAAAGTTTGAGTGTCAGTCCTCTTGTACTTAAGTCAGCATTGTGCCTTTTGTATTAAATTCGGATGCAATTTCTGTGTTTCATCGTCAATAAGAAGGTCTAAGGGATAGAGAAAACCTGAGGTGAAGCATCGAAATCTAAAACTGGAATCACAGGGGAGATTCAAATCAAAGAAAGCTGGAGTGTCAGTCCTCTTGTACTTAAGTCGGAATTGTGCCTTTTGTATTAAATTCGGATGCAATTTCTGTGTTTCATCGTCAATTAGAAGGTCCAAGGGATACAGTAAACCTGAAGTGCAGCATCGGAATCGAAAACTGGACTCACAGGAGAGGTTCAAATCATAGAAAGTTAGACTATCAGTCCTCTTGTACTTAGGTCGGCATTGTGCCTTTTGTATTAAATTCGGATGTAATTTCTGTGTTTCATCGTTTATAAGAAGGTCCAAGGGATACAGTAAACCTGAAGTGAAGCATCGGAATCTAACACGGGACTCACAGGAGTGGTTCAAATCATAGAAAGTTAGAATGTCGGTCCTCTTGTACTTAAGTCAGCATTGTGCCTTTTGTATTAAATTCGGATGCAATTTCTGTGTTTCATCGTCAATAAGAAGGTCCAAGGGATACAGTAAATCTGAAGTGAAGCCTCGGAATCTAAAACTGGACTCACAGGAGAGGTTCAAATCATAGAAAGTTAGAGTGTCAGTCCCCTTGTACTTATGTCGGCATTGTGCCTTTTGTATTAAATTCGGATGCAATTTCTGTGTTTCATCGTGAATAAGAAGGTCCGAGGGATACAGTAAACCTGAAGTGAAGCATCGGCATCTAAAACTGGACTCACAGGAGTGGTTCAAATCATAGAAATTTAGAGTGTCAGTCGTCTTGTACTTAAGTCAGCATTGTGCCTTTTGTATTAAATTCGGATGCAATTTCTGTGTTTCATCGTCAATAAGAATGTCCAAGGCATACAGTAAACCTGAAGTAAAGCATCGGAATCCAAAACTGGACTCACAGGAGAGGTTCAAATCATAGAAAGTTAGAGTGTCAGTCCTCTTGTACTTAAGTCGGCATTGTGCCTTTTGTATTAAATTCGTATGCAATTTCTGTGTTTCATCGTCAATAAGAAGATCCTAGGGATACAGTAAACCTGAAGTGAAGCATCGGAATCTAAAACTGGACTCACAGGAGAGGTTCATATCGTAGAAAGTTAGTGTGTCAGTCCTCTTGTACTTAAGTCGGCATTGTGCATTTTGTATTAAACTCGGATGCAATTTCTGTGTTTCATCGTCAATAAGAAGGTCCAAGGGATTCAGTAAACCTGAAGTGAAGCATCGAAATCTAAAACTGGACTCACAGGTGAGGTTCAAATCATAGAAAGTTAAAGTGTCAGTCCTCTTGTACTTAAGACGGCATTGTGCCTTTTGTATTAAATTCGGATGCAATTTCTGTGTTTCATCGTCAATAAGAAGGTCCAAGGGATACACTAAAAATGAAGTGAAGCATCAAAATCCATAACTGGACTCACAGGAGTCGCTCAAATCATAGAAAGTTAGAGTGCCAGTCCTCTTGTACTTAAGTCGGCATTGTGCCTGTTGTATTAAATTCGGATGCAATTTCTGTGTTTCATCGTCAATAAGAAGGTCCAAGGGATGCTGTAAACCTGAAGTGAAGCATCGGAATCTAAAATTGTACTCACAGGAGATGTTCATATCATAGAAAGTTAGAGTGTCAGTCCTCTTGTACTTAAGTCGGCATTGTGCCTTTTGTATTAAATTCGGATGCAATTTCTGTGTTTCATCGTTAATAAGAAGGTCCAAGGTATACAGTAAACCTGAAGTGAAGCATCGGAATCTTAAACTGGACTCGCAGGTGAGGTTCAAATCATAGAAAGTTTGAGTGTCAGTCCTCTTGTACTTAAGTCAGCATTGTGCCTTTTGTATTAAATTCGGATGCAATTTCTGTGTTTCATCGTCAATAGGAAGGTCCAAGGGATACAGAAAACCTGAGGTGAAGCATCGAAATCTAAAACTGGAATCACAGGGGAGATTCAAATCAAAGAAAGCTGGAGTGTCAGTCCTCTTGTACTTAAGTCGGAATTGTGCCTTTTGTATTAAATTCGGATGCAATTTCTGTGTTTCATCGTCAATAAGAAGGTCCAAGGGATACAGTAAACCTGAAGTGAAGCATCGGAATCGAAAACTGGACTCACAGGAGAGGTTCAAATCATAGAAAGTTAGAGTATCAGTCCTCTTGTACTTAGGTCGGCATTGTGCCTTTTGTATTAAATTCGGATGCAAATTCTGTGTTTCATCGTCAATAAGAAGGTCCAAGGGATACAGTAAACCTGAAGTGAAGCATCGGAATCTAAAACTGGACTCACAGGAGAGGTTCAAATCATAGAAAGTTAGAGTATCAGTCCTCTTGTACTTAGGTCGGCATTGTGCCTTTTGTATTAAATTCGGATGTAATTTCTGTGTTTCATCGTTTATAAGAAGGTCCGAGGGATACAGTAAACCTGAAGTGAAGCATCGGAATCTAACACGGGACTCACAGGAGTGGTTCAAATCATAGAAAGTTAGAATGTCGGTCCTCTTGTACTTAAGTCAGCATTGTGCCTTTTGTATTAATTTCGGATGCAATTTCTGTGTTTCATCGTCAATAAGAAGGTCCAAGGGATACAGTAAATCTGAAGTGAAGTCTCGGAATCTAAAACTGGACTCACAGGAGAGGTTCAAATCATAGAAAGTTAGAGTGTCAGTCCTCTTGTACTTATGTCGGCATTGTGCCTTTTGTATTAAATTCGGATGCAATTTCTGTGTTTCATCGTGAATAAGAAGGTCCGAGGGATACAGTAAACCTGAAGTGAAGCATCGGCATCTAAAACTGGACTCACAGGAGAGGTTCAAATCATAGAAAGTTAGAGTGTCAGTCCTCTTGTACTTAAGTCGGCATTGTGCCTTTTGTATTAAATTCGGATGCAATTCCTGTGTTTCATCGTCAATAAGAAGGTCCAAGGGATTCAGTAAACCTGAAGTGAAGCATCGGAATCTAAAACTGGGCTCACAGGAGAGTTTCAAATCATAGAAAGTTAGAGTGTCAGTCCTCTTGTACTTAAGTCGGCATTGTGCCTTTTGTATTAAATTCGATGCAATTTCTGTGTTTCATCGTCAATAAGAAGGTCCAAGGGATTCAGTAAACCTGAAGTGAAGCATCGAAATCTAAAACTCGACTCACAGGTGAGGTTCAAGTCATAGAAAGTTAAAGTGTCAGTCCTCTTGTACTTAAGTCGGCATTGTGCCTTTTGTATTAAATTCGGATGCAACTTCTGTGTTTCATCGTCAATAAGAAGGTCCGAGGGATACAGTAAACGTGAAGTGTAGCCTCGGCATCTAAAACAGGACTCACAGGAGTGGCTCAAATCATAGAAAGTTATAGTGTCAGTCCTCTTGTACTTTAGTCGGCATTGTCCCTGTTGTATTAAATTCGGATGCAATTTCTGTGTTTCATCGTCAATAAGAAGGTCCAAGGGATACAGTAAACCTGAAGTGAAGCATCGGAATCTTAAACTGGACTCACAGGAGTGGTTCAAATCATAGAAAGTTAGAGTGTCAGTCCTCTTGTACTTAAGTCGGCATTGTGCCTTTTGTATTAAATTCGGATGCAATTTCTGTGTTTCATCGTCAATAAGAAGGTCCAAGGGATACAGTAAACCTGAAGTGAAGCATCGGAATCGAAAACCGGACTCACAGGAGAGGTTCAAATCCTAGAAAGTTAGAGTGTCAGTCCTCTTGTACTTAAGTCGGCATTGTGCCTTTTGTATTAAATTCGGATGCAAATTCTGTGTTACATCGTCAATAAGAAGGTCCAAGGGATACAGTAAACCTGAAGTGAAGCATCGGAATCTAAAACTGGATTCACAGGAGAGGTTCAAATCATAGAAAGTTAGAGTGTCAGTCCTCTTGTACTTAAGTCGGCATTGTGCCTTTTGTATTAAATTCGGATGCAATTTCTGTGTTTCATCGTCAATTAGAAGGTCCAAGGGATACAGTAAATCTGAAGTGAAGCCTCGAAATCTAAAACTGGACTCACAGGAGAGGTTCAAATCATAGAAAGTTAGAGTGTCAGTCCTCTTGTACTTAAGTCTGCATTGTGCCTTTTGTATTAAATTCGTATGCAATTTCTGTGTTTCATCGTCAATACGAAGATCCTAGGGATACAGTCAACCTGAAGTGAAGCATCGGAATCTATAACTGGACTCACAGGAGGGGTTCAAATCGTAGAAAGTTAGTGTGTCAGTCCTCTTGTACTTAAGTCGGCATTGTGCATTTTGTATTAAATTCGGATGCAATTTCTGTGTTTCATCGTCAATAAGAAGGTCCATGGGATTCAGTAAACCTGAAGTGAAGCATCGAAATCTAAAACTGGACTCACGGGTGAGGTTCAAATCATAGAAAGTTAAAGTGTCAGTCCTCTTGTACTTAAGACGGCATTGTGCCTTTTGTATTAAATTCGGATGCAATTTCTGTGTTTCATCGTCAATAAGAAGGTCGAAGGGATACACTAAAAATGAAGTGAAGCATCAAAATCTATAACTGGACTCACAGGAGTCGCTCAAATCATTGAAAGTTAGAGTGCCAGTCCTCTTGTACTTAAGTCGGCATTGTGCCTGTTGTATTAAATTCCGATGTAATTCCTGTGTTTCATCGTTTATAAGAAGGTCCAAGGGATACATCAAACCTGAAGTGAAGCATCGGAATCTAACACGGGACTCACAGGAGTGGTTCAAATCATAGAAATTTAGAGTGTCAGTCCTCTTGTACTTAAGTCAGCATTGTGCCTTTTGTATTAAATTCGGATGCAATTTCTGTGTTTCATCGTCAATAAGAAGGTCCAAGGGATACAGTAAACCTGAAGTGAAGCATCGGAATCTAAAACTGGACTCACAGGAGAGGTTCAAATCATAGAAAGTTATAGTGTCAGTCCTCTTGTACTTAAGTTGGCATTGTGCCTTTTGTATTAAATTCGGATGCAATTTCTTTGTTTCTTTGTCAATAAGAAGATCCTAGGGATTCAGTAAAACTGAAGTGAAGCATCGGAATCTATAACTGGCCTCACAGGAGTGGTTCAAATCATAGAGTGTTAGAGTGTCAGTCCTCTTGTACTTAAGTCGGCATTGTGCATTTAGTATTAAATTCGTATGCAATTTCTGTGTTTCATCGCCAATAAGAAGGTCCAAGGGATACAGTAAACCTAAAGTGAAGCATCGGAATCTAAAACTGAACTCACAGGAGAGGTTCAAATCAAAGAAATTTAGAGTGTCAGTCCTCTTGTACTTAAGTCGGCATTGTGCATTTTGTATTAAATTCGGATGCAATTTCTGTGTTTCATCGTCAATAAGAAGGTCCAAGGGATACAGAAAACCTGATGTGAAGCATCGGAATCTAAAACTGGAAACCCAGGAGAGGTTCAAATCAAAGAAAGTTAGAGTGTCAGTCCTCTTGTACTTAAGGCGGCATTGTGCCTTTTGTATGAAATCCGGATGCAGTTTCTGTGTTTTTTCATCGTCAATAAGAAGGTCCTAGGGATACAGTAAACCTGAAGTGAAGCATCGGAATCTAAAACTGGACTCACAGGAGAGGTTCACATCATAGAAAGTTAGAGTGTCAGTCCTCTTGCACTTAAGTCGGCATTGTGCATTTTGTATTAAATTCGGATGCAATTACTGTGTTTCATCGTCAATAAGAAGGTCCAAGGGATACAGTAAACCTGAAGTGAAGCATCGGAATCGAAAACCGGACTCACAGGAGAGGTTCAAATCATAGAAAGTTAGAGTGTCAGTCCCCTAGTACTTAAGTCGGCATTGTGCCTTTGGTATTAAATTCGGATGCAAATTCTGTGTTTCATCGTCAATAAGAAGGTCCAAGGGATACAGTAAACCTGAAGTGAAGCATCGGAATCTAAAACTGGACTCACAGGAGAGGTTCAAATCATAGAAAGTTAGAGTGTCAGTCCTCTTGTACATAGGTCGGCATTGTGCCTTTTGGATTAAATTCGGATGTAATTTCTGTGTTTCATCGTTTATAAGAAGGTCCAAGGGATACATTAAACCTGAAGTGAAGCATCGGAATCTAACACTTGACTCACAGGAGAGGTTCAAATCATAGAAAGTTAGAGTGTCAGTCCTCTTGTACTTAAGTCCTCATTGTGCCTTTTGTATTAAATTCGTATGCAATTTCTGTGTCTCATCGTCAATAAGAAGATCCTAGGGATACAGTAAACCTGAAGTGAAGCATCGGAATCTAAAACTGGACTCACAGGAGAGGTTCAAATCGTAGAAAGTTAGTGTGTCAGTCCTCTTGTTCTTAAGTCTGCATTGTGCATTTTGTATTAAATTCGGATGCAATTTCTGTGTTTCATCGTCAATAAGAAGGTCCAAGGGATTCGGTAAACCTGAAGTGAAGCATCGAAATCTAAAACTGGACTCACAGGTGAGGTTCAAATCATAGAAAGTTAAAGTGTCAGTCCTCTTGTACTTAAGACGGCATTGTGCCTTTTGTATTAAATTCGGATGGAATTTCTGTGTTTCATCGTCAACAAGAAGGTCGAAGGGATACAGTAAACATGAAGTGAAGCATCAAAATCTATAACTGGACTCACAGGAGTGGCTCAAATCATAGAAAGTTAGAGTGCCAGTCCTCTTTGTACTTAAGTCGGCATTGTGCCTGTTGTATTAAATTCGGATGCAATTTCTGTGTTTCATCGTCAAAAAGAAGGTCCAAGGGATACAGAAAACCTGAAGTGAAGCATCGGAATCTAAAACTGGAATCACAGGAGAGATTTAAATCAAAGAAAGTTGGAGTGTCAGTCCTCTTGTACTTAAGTCGGAATTGTGCCTTTTGTATTAAATTCGGATGCAAATTCTGTGTTTCATCGTCAATAAGAAGGTCCAAGGGATACAGTAAACCTGAAGTGAAGCATCGGAATCTTAAACTAGACTCACAGGTGAGGTTCAAATCATAGAAAGTTTGAGTGTCAGTCCTCTTGTACTTAAGTCAGCATTGTGCCTTTTGTATTAAATTCGGATGCAATTCCTGTGTTTCATCGTCAATAAGAAGGTCCAAGGGATACAGTAAACCTGAAGTGAAGCGTCGAAATCTAAAACTGCACTCACAGGTGAGGTTCAAATCATAGAAAGTTAGAGTGTCAGTCCTCTTGTACTAAAGTCGGCATTGTGCCTTTTGTATTAAATTCGGATGCAAATTCTGTGTTTCATCGTCAATTAGAAGGTCCAAGGGATACAGTAAACCTGAAGTGAAGCATCGGAATCTAAAACTGGACTCACAGGAGAGGTTGAAATCATAGAACGTTAGAGTATCAGTCCTTTTGTACTTAGGTCGGCATTGTGCCTTTTGTATTAAATTCGGATGTAATTTCTATGTTTCATCGTCAATAAGAAAGTCCTAGGGATTCAGTAAAACTGAAGTGAAGCATCGGAATCAATAACTGGCCTCACAGGAGTGGTTGAAATCATAGAATGTTAGAGTGTCAGTCCTCTTGTACTTAAGTCGGCATTGTGCATTTAGTATTAAATTCGTATGCAATTTCTGTGTTTCATCGCCAATAAGAAGGTCCAAGGGATACAGTAAACCTGAAGTGAAGCATCGGAATCTGAAACTGAACTCACAGGAGAGGTTCAAATCATAGAAATTTAGAGTGTCAGTCCTCTTGTACTTAAGTCGGCATTGTGCCTTTTGTATTAAATTCGGATGCAATTTCTGTGTTTCATCGTCAATAAGAAGGTCCAAGGGATACAGTAAACCTGAAGTGAAGCATCGGAATCCAAAACTGGACTCACAGGAGAGGTTCAAATCATAGAAAGTTAGAGTGTCAGTTCTCTTGTACTTAAGTCGGCATTGTGCCTTTTGTATTAAATTCGGATGAAATTTCTGTGTTTCATCGTCAATAAGAAGGTCCAAGGGATTCAGTAAACCTGAAGTGAAGCATCGAAATCTAAAACTCGACTCCCAGGTGAGGTTCAAATCATAGAAAGTTAAAGTGTCAGTCCTCTTGTACTTAAGTCGGCATTGTGAATTTTGTATTAAATTCGGATGCAAATTCTGTGTTTCATCGTCAATAAGAAGGTCCAAGGGATACAGTAAACCTGAAGTGAAGCATCGGAATCTAAAACTGGACTCACAGGAGAGGTTGAAATCATAGAATGTTAGAGTGTCAGTCCTCTTGTACTTAAGTCGGCATTGTGCATTTAGTATTAAATTCGTATGCAATTTCTGTGTTTCATCGCCAATAAGAAGGTCCAAGGGATACAGTAAACCTGAAGTGAAGCATCGGAATCTAAAACTGAACTCACAGGAGAGGTTCAAATCATAGAAAGTTATAGTGTCAGTCCTCTTGTACTTAAGTTGGCATTGTGCCTTTTGTATTAAATTCGGATGCAATTTCTTTGTTTCTTTGTCAATAAGAAGATCCTAGGGATTCAGTAAAACTGAAGTGAAGCATCGGAATCTATAACTGGCCTCACAGGAGTGGTTCAAATCATAGAGTGTTAGAGTGTCAGTCCTCTTGTACTTAAGTCGGCATTGTGCATTTAGTATTAAATTCGTATGCAATTTCTGTGTTTCATCGCCAATAAGAAGGTCCAAGGGATACAGTAAACCTAAAGTGAAGCATCGGAATCTAAAACTGAACTCACAGGAGAGGTTCAAATCAAAGAAATTTAGAGTGTCAGTCCACTTGTACTTAAGTCGGCATTGTGCATTTTGTATTAAATTCGGATGCAATTTCTGTGTTTCATCGTCAATAAGAAGGTCCAAGGGATACAGAAAACCTGATGTGAAGCATCGGAATCTAAAACTGGAAACCCAGGAGAGGTTCAAATCAAAGAAAGTTAGAGTGTCAGTCCTCTTGTACTTAAGGCGGCATTGTGCCTTTTGTATGAAATCCGGATGCAGTTTCTGTGTTTTTTCATCGTCAATAAGAAGGTCCTAGGGATACAGTAAACCTGAAGTGAAGCATCGGAATCTAAAACTGGACTCACAGGAGAGGTTCACATCATAGAAAGTTAGAGTGTCAGTCCTCTTGCACTTAAGTCGGCATTGTGCATTTTGTATTAAATTCGGATGCAATTACTGTGTTTCATCGTCAATAAGAAGGTCCAAGGGATACAGTAAACCTGAAGTGAAGCATCGGAATCGAAAACCGGACTCACAGGAGAGGTTCAAATCATAGAAAGTTAGAGTGTCAGTCCCCTAGTACTTAAGTCGGCATTGTGCCTTTGGTATTAAATTCGGATGCAAATTCTGTGTTTCATCGTCAATAAGAAGGTCCAAGGGATACAGTAAACCTGAAGTGAAGCATCGGAATCTAAAACTGGACTCACAGGAGAGGTTCAAATCATAGAAAGTTAGAGTGTCAGTCCTCTTGTACATAGGTCGGCATTGTGCCTTTTGGATTAAATTCGGATGTAATTTCTGTGTTTCATCGTTTATAAGAAGGTCCAAGGGATACATTAAACCTGAAGTGAAGCATCGGAATCTAACACTTGACTCACAGGAGAGGTTCAAATCATAGAAAGTTAGAGTGTCAGTCCTCTTGTACTTAAGTCCTCATTGTGCCTTTTGTATTAAATTCGTATGCAATTTCTGTGTCTCATCGTCAATAAGAAGATCCTAGGGATACAGTAAACCTGAAGTGAAGCATCGGAATCTAAAACTGGACTCACAGGAGAGGTTCAAATCGTAGAAAGTTAGTGTGTCAGTCCTCTTGTTCTTAAGTCTGCATTGTGCATTTTGTATTAAATTCGGATGCAATTTCTGTGTTTCATCGTCAATAAGAAGGTCCAAGGGATTCGGTAAACCTGAAGTGAAGCATCGAAATCTAAAACTGGACTCACAGGTGAGGTTCAAATCATAGAAAGTTAAAGTGTCAGTCCTCTTGTACTTAAGACGGCATTGTGCCTTTTGTATTAAATTCGGATGGAATTTCTGTGTTTCATCGTCAACAAGAAGGTCGAAGGGATACAGTAAACATGAAGTGAAGCATCAAAATCTATAACTGGACTCACAGGAGTGGCTCAAATCATAGAAAGTTAGAGTGCCAGTCCTCTTTGTACTTAAGTCGGCATTGTGCCTGTTGTATTAAATTCGGATGCAATTTCTGTGTTTCATCGTCAAAAAGAAGGTCCAAGGGATACAGAAAACCTGAAGTGAAGCATCGGAATCTAAAACTGGAATCACAGGAGAGATTTAAATCAAAGAAAGTTGGAGTGTCAGTCCTCTTGTACTTAAGTCGGAATTGTGCCTTTTGTATTAAATTCGGATGCAAATTCTGTGTTTCATCGTCAATAAGAAGGTCCAAGGGATACAGTAAACCTGAAGTGAAGCATCGGAATCTTAAACTAGACTCACAGGTGAGGTTCAAATCATAGAAAGTTTGAGTGTCAGTCCTCTTGTACTTAAGTCAGCATTGTGCCTTTTGTATTAAATTCGGATGCAATTCCTGTGTTTCATCGTCAATAAGAAGGTCCAAGGGATACAGTAAACCTGAAGTGAAGCATCGAAATCTAAAACTGCACTCACAGGTGAGGTTCAAATCATAGAAAGTTAGAGTGTCAGTCCTCTTGTACTAAAGTCGGCATTGTGCCTTTTGTATTAAATTCGGATGCAAATTCTGTGTTTCATCGTCAATTAGAAGGTCCAAGGGATACAGTAAACCTGAAGTGAAGCATCGGAATCTAAAACTGGACTCACAGGAGAGGTTGAAATCATAGAACGTTAGAGTATCAGTCCTTTTGTACTTAGGTCGGCATTGTGCCTTGTGTATTAAATTCGGATGTAATTTCTATGTTTCATCGTCAATAAGAAAGTCCTAGGGATTCAGTAAAACTGAAGTGAAGCATCGGAATCAATAACTGGCCTCACAGGAGTGGTTGAAATCATAGAATGTTAGAGTGTCAGTCCTCTTGTACTTAAGTCGGCATTGTGCATTTAGTATTAAATTCGTATGCAATTTCTGTGTTTCATCGCCAATAAGAAGGTCCAAGGGATACAGTAAACCTGAAGTGAAGCATCGGAATCTGAAACTGAACTCACAGGAGAGGTTCAAATCATAGAAATTTAGACTGTCAGTCCTCTTGTACTTAAGTCGGCATTGTGCCTTTTGTATTAAATTCGGATGCAATTTCTGTGTTTCATCGTCAATAAGAAGGTCCAAGGGATACAGTAAACCTGAAGTGAAGCATCGGAATCCAAAACTGGACTCACAGGAGAGGTTCAAATCATAGAAAGTTAGAGTGTCAGTTCTCTTGTACTTAAGTCGGCATTGTGCCTTTTGTATTAAATTCGGATGAAATTTCTGTGTTTCATCGTCAATAAGAAGGTCCAAGGGATTCAGTAAACCTGAAGTGAAGCATCGAAATCTAAAACTCGACTCCCAGGTGAGGTTCAAATCATAGAAAGTTAAAGTGTCAGTCCTCTTGTACTTAAGTCGGCATTGTGAATTTTGTATTAAATTCGGATGCAATTTCTGTGTTTCATCGCCAATAAGAAGGTCCAAGGGATACAGTAAACCTGAAGTGAAGCATCGGAATCTAAAACTGAACTCACAGGAGAGGTTCAAATCATAGAAATTTAGAGTGTCAGTCCTCTTGTACTTAAGTCGGCATTGTGCATTTTGTATTAAATTCGGATGCAATTTCTGTGTTTCATCGTCAATAAGAAGGTCCAAGGGATTCAGTAAACCTGAAGTGAAGCATCGAAATCTAAAACTGCACTTACAGGTGAGGTTCAAATCATAGAAATTTAGAGTGTCAGTCCTCTTGTACTAAAGTCGGCATTGTGCCTTTTGTATTAAATTCGGATGCAATTTCTGTGTTTCATCGTCAATAAGAAGGTCCAAGGGATACAGAAAACCTGAAGTGAAGCATCGGAATCTAAAACTGGAATCCCAGGAGAGGTTCAAATCATAGAAATTTAGAGTGTCAGTCCTCTTGTACTTAAGTCGGTATTGTGCCTTTTGTAATAAATTCGGATGCAATTTCTGTGTTTCATCGTCAATAAGAAGGTCCAAGGGATACAGTAAACCTGAAGTGAAGTATCGGAATCGAAAACCGGACTCACAGGAGAGGTTCATATCATAGAAAGTTAGAGTGTCAGTCCTCTTGTACTTAAGTCGGCATTGTGCCTTTTGTATTAAATTCGGATGCAAATTCTGTGTTTCATCGTCAATAAGAAGGTACAAGGGATACAGTAAACCTATAGTAAAGCATCGGAATCTAAAACTGGACTCACAGGAGAGGTTCAAATCATAGAAAGTTAGAGTGTCAGTCCTCTTGTACATAGGTCGGCATTGTGCCTTTTGGATTAAATTCGGATGTAATTTCTGTGTTTCATCGTTTATAAGAAGGTCCAAGGGATACATTAAACCTGAAGTGAAGCATCGGAATCTAACACGGGACTCACAGGAGTGGTTCAAATCATAGCAATTTAGAGTGTCAGTCCTTTTGTACTTAAGTCAGCATTGTGCCTTTTGTATTAAATTCGGATGCAATTACTGTGTTTCATCGTCAATAAGAAGGTCCAAGGGATACAGTAAACCTGAAGTGAAGCATCGGAATCGAAAACCGGACTCACAGGAGAGGTTCAAATCATAGAAAGTTAGAGTGTCAGTCCCCTAGTACTTAAGTCGGCATTGTGCCTTTGGTATTAAATTCGGATGCAAATTCTGTGTTTCATCGTCAATAAGAAGGTCCAAGGGATACAGTAAACCTGAAGTGAAGCATCGGAATCTAAAACTGGACTCACAGGAGAGGTTCAAATCATAGTAAGTTAGAGTGTCAGTCCTCTTGTACATAGGTCGGCATTGTGCCTTTTGGATTAAATTCGGATGTAATTTCTGTGTTTCATCGTTTATAAGAAGGTCCAAGGGATACATTAAACCTGAAGTGAAGCATCGGAATCTAACACTTGACTCACAGGAGAGGTTCAAATCATAGAAAGTTAGAGTGTCAGTCCTCTTGTACTTAAGTCCTCATTGTGCCTTTTGTATTAAATTCGTATGCAATTTCTGTGTCTCATCGTCAATAAGAAGATCCTAGGGATACAGTAAACCTGAAGTGAAGCATCGGAATCTAAAACTGGACTCACAGGAGAGGTTCAAATCGTAGAAAGTTAGTGTGTCAGTCCTCTTGTTCTTAAGTCTGCATTGTGCATTTTGTATTAAATTCGGATGCAATTTCTGTGTTTCATCGTCAATAAGAAGGTCCAAGGGATTCGGTAAACCTGAAGTGAAGCATCGAAATCTAAAACTGGACTCACAGGTGAGGTTCAAATCATAGAAAGTTAAAGTGTCAGTCCTCTTGTACTTAAGACGGCATTGTGCCTTTTGTATTAAATTCGGATGGAATTTCTGTGTTTCATCGTCAACAAGAAGGTCGAAGGGATACAGTAAACATGAAGTGAAGCATCAAAATCTATAACTGGACTCACAGGAGTGGCTCAAATCATAGAAAGTTAGAGTGCCAGTCCTCTTTGTACTTAAGTCGGCATTGTGCCTGTTGTATTAAATTCGGATGCAATTTCTGTGTTTCATCGTCAAAAAGAAGGTCCAAGGGATACAGAAAACCTGAAGTGAAGCATCGGAATCTAAAACTGGAATCACAGGAGAGATTTAAATCAAAGAAAGTTGGAGTGTCAGTCCTCTTGTACTTAAGTCGGAATTGTGCCTTTTGTATTAAATTCGGATGCAAATTCTGTGTTTCATCGTCAATAAGAAGGTCCAAGGGATACAGTAAACCTGAAGTGAAGCATCGGAATCTTAAACTAGACTCACAGGTGAGGTTCAAATCATAGAAAGTTTGAGTGTCAGTCCTCTTGTACTTAAGTCAGCATTGTGCCTTTTGTATTAAATTCGGATGCAATTCCTGTGTTTCATCGTCAATAAGAAGGTCCAAGGGATACAGTAAACCTGAAGTGAAGCATCGAAATCTAAAACAGCACTCACAGGTGAGGTTCAAATCATAGAAAGTTAGAGTGTCAGTCCTCTTGTACTAAAGTCGGCATTGTGCCTTTTGTATTAAATTTGGATGCAAATTCTGTGTTTCATCGTCAATTAGAAGGTCCAAGGGATACAGTAAACCTGAAGTGAAGCATCGGAATCTAAAACTGGACTCACAGGAGAGGTTGAAATCATAGAACGTTAGAGTATCAGTCCTTTTGTACTTAGGTCGGCATTGTGCCTTTTGTATTAAATTCGGATGTAATTTCTATGTTTCATCGTCAATAAGAAAGTCCTAGGGATTCAGTAAAACTGAAGTGAAGCATCGGAATCAATAACTGGCCTCACAGGAGTGGTTGAAATCATAGAATGTTAGAGTGTCAGTCCTCTTGTACTTAAGTCGGCATTGTGCATTTAGTATTAAATTCGTATGCAATTTCTGTGTTTCATCGCCAATAAGAAGGTCCAAGGGATACAGTAAACCTGAAGTGAAGCATCGGAATCTGAAACTGAACTCACAGGAGAGGTTCAAATCATAGAAATTTAGAGTGTCAGTCCTCTTGTACTTAAGTCGGCATTGTGCCTTTTGTATTAAATTCGGATGCAATTTCTGTGTTTCATCGTCAATAAGAAGGTCCAAGGGATACAGTAAACCTGAAGTGAAGCATCGGAATCCAAAACTGGACTCACAGGAGAGGTTCAAATCATAGAAAGTTAGAGTGTCAGTTCTCTTGTACTTAAGTCGGCATTGTGCCTTTTGTATTAAATTCGGATGAAATTTCTGTGTTTCATCGTCAATAAGAAGGTCCAAGGGATTCAGTAAACCTGAAGTGAAGCATCGAAATCTAAAACTCGACTCCCAGGTGAGGTTCAAATCATAGAAAGTTAAAGTGTCAGTCCTCTTGTACTTAAGTCGGCATTGTGAATTTTGTATTAAATTCGGATGCAATTTCTGTGTTTCATCGCCAATAAGAAGGTCCAAGGGATACAGTAAACCTGAAGTGAAGCATCGGAATCTAAAACTGAACTCACAGGAGAGGTTCAAATCATAGAAATTTAGAGTGTCAGTCCTCTTGTACTTAAGTCGGCATTGTGCATTTTGTATTAAATTCGGATGCAATTTCTGTGTTTCATCGTCAATAAGAAGGTCCAAGGGATTCAGTAAACCTGAAGTGAAGCATCGAAATCTAAAACTGCAATTACAGGTGAGGTTCAAATCATAGAAATTTAGAGTGTCAGTCCTCTTGTACTAAAGTCGGCATTGTGCCTTTTGTATTAAATTCGGATGCAATTTCTGTGTTTCATCGTCAATAAGAAGGTCCAAGGGATACAGAAAACCTGAAGTGAAGCATCGGAATCTAAAACTGGAATCCCAGGAGAGGTTCAAATCATAGAAATTTAGAGTGTCAGTCCTCTTGTACTTAAGTCGGTATTGTGCCTTTTGTAATAAATTCGGATGCAATTTCTGTGTTTCATCGTCAATAAGAAGGTCCAAGGGATACAGTAAACCTGAAGTGAAGTATCGGAATCGAAAACCGGACTCACAGGAGAGGTTCAAATCATAGAAAGTTAGAGTGTCAGTCCTCTTGTACTTAAGTCGGCATTGTGCCTTTTGTATTAAATTCGGATGCAAATTCTGTGTTTCATCGTCAATAAGAAGGTACAAGGGATACAGTAAACCTGAAGTAAAGCATCGGAATCTAAAACTGGACTCACAGGAGAGGTTCAAATCATAGAAAGTTAGAGTGTCAGTCCTCTTGTACATAGGTCGGCATTGTGCCTTTTGGATTAAATTCGGATGTAATTTCTGTGTTTCATCGTTTATAAGAAGGTCCAAGGGATACATTAAACCTGAAGTGAAGCATCGGAATCTAACACGGGACTCACAGGAGTGGTTCAAATCATAGCAATTTAGAGTGTCAGTCCTTTTGTACTTAAGTCAGCATTGTGCCTTTTGTATTAAATTCGGATGCAATTACTGTGTTTCATCGTCAATAAGAAGGTCCAAGGGATATAGTAAACCTGAAGTAAAGCATCGGAATCTAAAACTGGACTCACAGGAGAGGTTCAAATCATAGAAAGTTAGAGTGTCAGTCCTCTTGTACTTAAGTCCTCATTGTGCCTTTTGTATTAAATTCGTATGCAATTTCTGTGTTTCATCGTCAATAAGAAGATCCTAGGGATACAGTAAACCTGAAGTGAAGCATCGGAATCTAAAACTGGACTCACAGGGGAGGTTCATATCGTAGAAAGTTAGTGTGTCAGTCCTCTTGTACTTAAGTCGGCATTGTGCATTTTGTATTAAATTCGGATGCAATTTCTGTGTTTCATCGTCAATAAGAAGGTCCAAGGGATTCGGTAAACCTGAAGTGAAGCATCGAAATCTAAAACTGGACTCACAGGTGAGGTTCAAATCACAGAAAGTTAAAGTGTCAGTCCTCTTTTACTTAAGACGGCATTGTGCCTTTTGTATTAAATTCGGATGGAATTTCTGTGTTTCATCATCAATAAGAAGGTCGAAGGGATACAGTAAACATGAAGTGAAGCATCAAAATCTATAACTGGACTCACAGGAGTGGCTCAAATCATAGAAAGTTAGAGTGCCAGTCCTCTTGTACTTAAGTCGGCATTGTGCCTGTTGTATTAAATTCGGATGCAATTTCTGTGTTTCATCGTCAATAAGAAGGTCCAAGGGATGCTGTAAACCTGAAGTGAAGCATCGGAATCTAAAATTGTACTCACAGGAGATGTTCATATCATAGAAAGTTAGAGTGTCAGTCCTCTTGTACTTAAGTCGGCATTGTGCCTTTTGTATTAAATTCGGATGCAATTTCTGTGTTTCATCGTCAATAAGAAGGTCCAAGGTATTCAGTAAACCTGAAGTGAAGCATCGGAATCTTAAACTGGACTCACAGGTGAGGTTCAAATCATAGAAAGTTTGAGTCAGCATTGTGCCTTTTGTATTAAATTCGGATGCAAATTCTGTGTTTCATCGTCAATAAGAAGGTCCAAGGGATACAGTAAACCTGAAGTGAAGCATCGGAATCGAAAACCGGACTCACAGGAGAGGTTCAAATCATAGAAAGTTAGAGTGTCAGTCCTCTTGTACTTAAGTCGGCATTGTGCCTTTTGTATTAAATTCGGATGCAAATTCTGTGTTTCATCGTCAATAAGAAGGTCCAAGGGATACAGTAAACCTGAAGTGAAGCATCGGAACCTAAAACTGGACTCACAGGAGAGGTTCAAATCATAGAAAGTTAGAGTGTCAGTCCTCTTGTACATAGGTCGGCATTGTGCCTTTTGGATTAAATTCGGATGTAATTTCTGTGTTTCATCGTTTATAAGAAGGTCCAAGGGATACATTAAACCTGAAGTGAAGCATCGGAATCTAACACTTGACTCACAGGAGTGGCTCAAATCATAGAAATTTAGAGTGTCAGTCCTCTTGTACTTAAGTCAGCATTGTGCCTTTTGTATTAAATTCGGATGCAATTTCTGTGTTTCATCGTCAATAAGAAGGTCCAAGGGATACAGTAAACCTGAAGTAAGGCATCGGAATCTAAAACTGGACTCACAGGAGAGGTTCAAATCATAGAAAGTTAGAGTGTCAGTCCTCTTGTACTTAAGTCCTCATTGTGCCTTTTGTATTAAATTCGTATGCAATTTCTGTGGCTCATCGTCAATAAGAAGATCCTAGGGATACAGTAAACCTGAAGTGAAGCATCGGAATCTAAAACTGGACTCACAGGAGAGGTTCAAATCGTAGAAAGTCAGTGTGTCAGTCCTCTTGTACTTAAGTCTGCATTGTGCATTTTGTATTAAATTCGGATGCAATTTCTGTGTTTCATCGTCAATAAGAAGGTCCAAGGGATTCGGTAAACCTGAAGTGAAGCATCGAAATCTAAAACTGGACTCACAGGTGAGGTTCAAATCATAGAAAGTTAAAGTGTCAGTCCTCTTGTACTTAAGACGGCATTGTGCCTTTTGTATTAAATTCGGATGGAATTTCTGTGTTTCATCGTCAACAAGAAGGTCGAAGGGATACAGTAAACATGAAGTGAAGCATCAAAATCTATAACTGGACTCACAGGAGTGGCTCAAATCATAGAAAGTTAGAGTGAAAGTCCTCTTGTACTTAAGTCGGCATTGTGCCTGTTGTATTAAATTCGGATGCAATTTCTGTGTTTCATCGTCAAAAAGAAGGTCCAAGGGATGCTGTAAACCTGAAGAGAAGCATCGGAATCTACAATTGTACTCACAGGAGATATTCATATCATAGAAAGCTAGAGTGTCAGTCCTCTTGTACTTAAGTCGGCATTGTGCCTTTTGTATTAAATTCGGATCCAATTTCTGTGTTTCATCGTCAATAAGAAGGTCCAAGGTATACAGTAAACCTGAAGTGAAGCATCGGAATCTTAAACTAGACTCACAGGTGAGGTTCAAATCATAGAAAGTTTGAGTGTCAGTCCTCTTGTACTTAAGTCAGCATTGTGCCTTTTGTATTAAATTCGGATGCAATTTCTGTGTTTCATCGTCAATAAGAAGGTCCAAGGGATACAGAAAACCTGAAGTGAAGCATCGGAATCTAAAACTGGAATCACAGGAGAGATTCAAATCAAAGAAAGTTGGAGTGTCAGTCCTCTTGTACTTAAGTCGGAATTGTGCCTTTTGTATTAAATTCGGATGCAAATTCTGTGTTTCATCGTCAATAAGAAGGTCCAAGGGATACAGTAATCCTGAAGTGAAGCATCGGAATCTAAAACTGGACTCACAGGAGAGGTTCAAATCATAGAAAGTTAGAGTATCAGTCCTCTTGTACTTAGGTCGGCATTGTGCCTTTTGTATTAAATTCGGATGTAATTTCTGTGTTTCATCGTTTATAAGAAGGTCCAAGGGATACAGTAAACCTGAAGTGAAGCATCGGAATCTAACACGGGACTCACAGGAGTGGTTCAAATCATAGAAAGTTAGAATGTCGGTCCTCTTGTACTTAAGTCAGCATTGTGCCTTTTGTATTAAATTCGGATGCAATTTCTGTGTTTCATCGTCAATAAGAAGGTCCAAGGGATACAGTAAATCTGAAGTGAAGCCTCGGAATCTAAAACTGGACTCACAGGTGTGGTTCAAATCATAGAAAGTTAGAGTGTCAGTCCTCTTGTACTTATGTCGGCATTGTGCCTTTTGTATTAAATTCGGATGCAATTTCTGTGTTTCATCGTCAATAAGAAGGTCCGAGGGATACAGTAAACCTGAAGTGAAGCATCGGCATCTAAAACTGGACTCACAGGAGAGGTTCAAATCATAGAAAGTTAGAGTGTCAGTCCTCTTGTACTTAAGTCGGCATTGTGCCTTTTGTATTAAATTCGGATGCAATTCCTGTGTTTCATCGTCAATAAGAAGGTCCAAGTGATACAGTAAACCTGAAGTGAAGCATCGGAATCTAAAACTGGACTCACAGGAGAGGTTCAAATCATAGAAAGTTAGAGTGTCAGTTCTCTTGTACTTAAGTCGGCATTGTGCCTTTTGTATTAAATTCGGGTGAAATTTCTGTGTTTCATCGTCAATAAGAAGGTCCAAGGGATTCAGTAAACCTGAAGTGAAGCATCGAAATCTGAAACTCGACTCCCAGGTGAGGTTCAAATCATAGAAAGTTAAAGTATCAGTCCTTTTGTACTTAGGTCGGCATTGTGCCTTTTGTATTAAATTCGGATGTAATTTCTATGTTTCATCGTCAATAAGAAGGTCCTAGGGATTCAGTAAAACTGAAGTGAAGCATCGGAATCTATAACTGGCCTCACAGGAGTGGTTGAAATCATAGAATGTTAGAGTGTCAGTCCTCTTGTACTTAAGTCGGCATTGTGCATTTAGTATTAAATTCGTATGCAATTTCTGTGTTTCATCGCCAATAAGAAGGTCCAAGGGATACAGTAAACCTGAAGTGAAGCATCGGAATCTAAAACTGAACTCACAGGAGAGGTTCAAATCATAGAAATTTAGAGTGTCAGTCCTCTTGTACTTAAGTCGGCATTGTGCATTTTGTATTAAATTCGGATGCAATTTCTGTGTTTCATCGTCAATAAGAAGGTCCAAGGGATTCAGTAAACCTGAAGTGAAGCATCGAAATCTAAAACTGCACTTACAGGTGAGTTTCAAATCATAGAAATTTAGAGTGTCAGTCCTCTTGTACTAAAGTCGGCATTGTGCCTTTTGTATTAAATTCGGATGCAATTTCTGTGTTTCATCGTCAATAAGAAGGTCCAAGGGATACAGAAAACCTGAAGTGAAGCATCGGAATCTAAAACTGGAATCCCAGGAGAGGTTCAAATCAAAGAAAGTTAGAGTGTCAGTCCTCTTGTACTTAAGTCGGCATTGTGCCTTTTGTATGAAATCCGGATGCAATTTCTGTGTTGTTTCATCGTCAATAAGAAGGTCCTAGGGATACAGTAAACCTGAAGTGAAGCATCGGAATCTAAAACTGGACTCACAGGAGAGGTTCAAATCATAGAAAGTTAGAGTGTCAGTCCTCTTGTACTTAAGTCGGTATTGTGCCTTTTGTAATAAATTCGGATGCAATTTCTGTGTTTCATCGTCAATAGGAAGGTCCAAGGGATACAGTAAACCTGAAGTGAAGTATCGGAATCGAAAACCGGACTCACAGGAGAGGTTCAAATTATAGAAAGTTAGAGTGTCAGTCCTCTTGTACTTAAGTCGGCATTGTGCCTTTTGTATTAAATTCGGATGCAAATTCTGTGTTTCATCGTCAATAAGAAGGTCCAAGGGGTACAGTAAACCTGAAGTAAAGCATCGGAATCTAAAACTGGACTCACAGGAGAGGTTCAAATCATAGAAAGTTAGAGTGTCAGTCCTCTTGTACATAGGTCGGCATTATGCCTTTTGGATTAAATTCGGATGTAATTTCTGTGTTTCATCGTTTATAAGAAGGTCCAAGGGATACATTAAACCTGAAGTGAAGCATCGGAATCTAACACGGGACTCACAGGAGTGGTTCAAATCATAGAAATTTAGAGTGTCAGTCCTTTTGTACTTAAGTCAGCATTGTGCCTTTTGTATTAAATTCGGATGCAATTTCTGTGTTTCATCGTCAATAAGAAGGTCCAAGGGATACAGTAAACCTGAAGTGAAGCATCGCAATCTTAAACTGGACTCACAGGTGAGGTTCAAATCATAGAAAGTTTGAGTGTCAGTCCTCTTGTACTTAAGTCAGCATTGTGCGTTTTGTATTAAATTCGGATGCAAATTCTGTGTTTCATCGTCAATAAGAAGGTCCAAGGGATACAGTAAACCTGAAGTGAAGCATCGGAATCGAAAACCGGACTCACAGGAGAGGTTCAAATCATAGAAAGTTAGAGTGTCAGTCCTCTTGTACTTAAGTCGGCATTGTGCCTTTTGTATTAAATTCGGATGCAAATTCTGTGTTTCATCGTCAATAAGAAGGTCCAAGGGATACAGTAAACCTGAAGTGAAGCATCGGAATCTAAAACTGGACTCACAGGAGAGGTTCAAATCATAGAAAGTTAGAGTGTCAGTCCTCTTGTACATAGGTCGGCATTGTGCCTTTTGGATTAAATTCGGATGTAATTTCTGTGTTTCATCGTTTATAAGAAGGTCCAAGGGATACATTAAACCTGAAGTGAAGCATCGGAATCTAACACTTGACTCACAGGAGTGGCTCAAATCATAGAAATTTAGAGTGTCAGTCCTCTTGTACTTAAGTCAGCATTGTGCCTTTTGTATTAAATTCGGATGCAATTTCTGTGTTTCATCGTCAATAAGAAGGTCCAAGGGATACAGTAAACCTGAAGTAAAGCATCGGAATCTAAAACTGGACTCACAGGAGAGGTTCAAATCATAGAAAGTTAGAGTGTCAGTCCTCTTGTACTTAAGTCCTCATTGTGCCTTTTGTATTAAATTCGCATGCAATTTCTGTGTCTCATCGTCAATAAGAAGATCCTAGGGATACAGTAAACCTGAAGTGAAGCATCGGAATCTAAAACTGGACTCACAGGAGAGGTTCAAATCGTAGAAAGTTTGTGTGTCAGTCCTCTTGTACTTAAGTCTGCATTGTGCATTTTGTATTAAATTCGGATGCAATTTCTGTGTTTCATCGTCAATAAGAAGGTCCAAGGGATTCGGTAAACCTGAAGTGAAGCATCGAAATCTAAAACTGGACTCACAGGTGAGGTTCAAATCATAGAAAGTTAAAGTGTCAGTCCTCTTGTACTTAAGACGGCATTGTGCCTTTTGTATTAAATTCGGATGGAATTTCTGTGTTTCATCGTCAACAAGAAGGTCGAAGGGATACAGTAAACATGAAGTGAAGCATCAAAATCTATAACTGGACTCACAGGAGTGGCTCAAATCATAGAAAGTTAGAGTGCCAGTCCTCTTGTACTTAAGTCGGCATTGTGCCTGTTGTATTAAATTCGGATGCAATTTCTGTGTTTCATCGTCAAAAAGAAGGTCCAAGGGATGCTGTAAACCTGAAGAGAAGCAGCGAAATCTACAATTGTACTCACAGGAGATATTCATATCATAGAAAGTTAGAGTGTCAGTCCTCTTGTACTTAAGTCGGCATTGTGCCTTTTGTATTAAATTCGGATCCAATTTCTGTGTTTCATCGTCAAAAAGAATGTAAAAGGTATACAGTAAACCTGAAGTGAAGCATCGGAATCTTAAACTAGACTCACAGGTGAGGTTCAAATCATAGAAAGTTTGAGTGTCAGTTAACTTGTACTTAAGTCAGCATTGTGCCTTTTGTATTAAATTCGGATGCAATTTCTGTGTTTCATCGTCAATAAGAAGGTCCAAGGGATAATGAAAACCTGAAGTGAAGCATCGGAATCTAAAACTGGAATCACAGGAAAGATTCAAATCAAAGAAAGTTGGAGTGTCAGTCCTCTTGTACTTAAGTCGGAATTGTGCCTTTTGTATTAAATTCGGATGCAAATTCTGTGTTTCATCGTCAATAAGAAGGTCCAAGGGATACAGTAAACCTGAAGTGAAGCATCGGAATCCAAAACTGGACTCACAGGAGAGGTTCAAATCATAGGAAGTTAGAGTATCAGTCCTCTTGTACTTAGGTCGGCATTGTGCCTCTTGTATTAAATTCGGATGTAATTTCTGTGTTTCATCGTTTATAAGAAGGTCCAAGGGATACAGTAAACCTGAAGTGAAGCATCGGAATCTAACACGGGACTCACAGGAGTGGTTCAAATCATAGAAAGTTAGAATGTCGGTCCTCTTGTACTTAAGTCAGCATTGTGCCTTTTGTATTAAATTCGGATGCAATTTCTGTGTTTCATCGTCAATAAGAAGGTCCAAGGGATACAGTAAATCTGAAGTGAAGCCTCGGAATCTAAAACTGGACTCACAGGCGAGGTTCAAATCATAGAAAGTTAGAGTGTCAGTCCTCTTGTACTTATGTCGGCATTGTGCCTTTTGTATTAAATTCGGATGCAATTTCTGTGTTTCATCGTCAATAAGAAGGTCCGAGGGATACAGTAAACCTGAAGTGAAGCATCGGCATCTAAAACTGGACTCACAGGAGAGGTTCAAATCATAGAAAGTTAGAGTGTCAGTCCTCTTGTACTTAAGTCGGCATTGTGCCTTTTGTATTAAATTCGGATGCAATTCCTGTGTTTCATCGTCAATAAGAAGGTCCAAGGGATACAGTAAACCTGAAGTGAAGCATCGGAATCTAAAACTGGACTCACAGGAGAGGTTCAAATCATAGAAAGTTAGAGTGTCAGTTCTCTTGTACTTAAGTCGGCATTGTGCCTTTTGTATTAAATTCGGATGAAATTTCTGTGTTTCATCGTCAATAAGAAGGTCCAAGGGATTCAGTAAATCTGAAGTGAAGCATCGAAATTTAAAACTCGACTCCCAGGTGAGGTTCAAATCATAGAAAGTTAAAGTGTCTGTCCTCTTGTACTTAAGTCGGCATTGTGCCTTTTGTATTAAATTCGGATGCAAATTCTGTGTTTCATCGTCAATAAGAAGGTCCAAGGGATACAGTAAACCTGAAGTGAAGCATCGGAATCTAAAACTGGACTCACAGGAGAGGTTGAAATCATAGAACGTTAGAGTATCAGTCCTTTTGTACTTAGGTCGGCATTGTGCCTTTTGTATTAAATTCGGATGTAATTTCTGTGTTTCATCGTCAATAAGAAGGTCCAATGGATACAGTAAACCTGAAGTGAAGCATCGGAATCTAAAACTGGACTCACAGGAGAGGTTCAAATCATAGAAAGTTAGAGTGTCAGTCCTCTTGTACTTAAGTCGGCATTGTGCATTTTGTATTAAATTCGGATGCAATTTCTGTGTTTCATCGTCAATAAGAAGGTCCAAGGGATTCAGTAAACCTGAAGTGAAGCATCGAATTCTAAAACTGCACTTACAGGTGAGTTTCAAATCATAGAAATTTAGAGTGTCAGTCCTCTTGTAGTAAAGTCGGCATTGTGCCTTTTGTATTAAAATCGGATGCAATTTCTGTCTTTCATCGTCAATAAGAAGGTCCAAGGGATACAGAAAACCTGAAGTGAAGCATCGGAATCTAAAACTGGAATCCCAGGAGAGGTTCAAATCAAAGAAAGTTAGAGTGTCAGTCCTCTTGTACTTAAGTCGGCATTGTGCCTTTTGTATGAAATCCGGATGCAATTTCTGTGTTGTTTCATCGTCAATAAGAAGGTCCTAGGGATACAGTAAACCTGAAGTGAAGCATCGGAATCTAAAACTGGACTCACAGGAGAGGTTCAAATCATAGAAAGTTAGAGTGTCAGTCCTCTTGTACTTAAGTCGGTATTGTGCCTTTTGTAATAAATTCGGATGCAATTTCTGTGTTTCATCGTCAATAAGAAGGTCCAAGGGATACAGTAAACCTGAAGTGAAGTATCGGAATCGAAAACCGGACTCACAGGAGAGGTTCAAATCATAGAAAGTTAGAGTGTCAGTCCTCTTGTACTTAAGTCGGCATTGTGCCTTTTGTATTAAATTCGGATGCAAATTCTGTGTTTCATCGTCAATAAGAAGGTCCAAGGGATACAGTAAACCTGAAGTAAAGCATCGGAATCTAAAACTGGACTCACAGGAGAGGTTCAAATCATAGAAAGTTAGAGTGTCAGTCCTCTTGTACATAGGTCGGCATTGTGCCTTTTGGATTAAATTCGGATGTAATTTCTGTGTTTCATCGTTTATAAGAAGGTCCAAGGGATACATTAAACCTGAAGTGAAGCATCGGAATCTAACATGGGACTCACAGGAGTGGTTCAAATCATAGAAATTTAGAGTGTCAGTCCTTTTGTACTTAAGTCAGCATTGTGCCTTTTGTATTAAATTCGGATGCAATTTCTGTGTTTCATCGTCAATAAGAAGGTCCAAGGGATACAGTAAACCTGAAGTGAAGCATCGCAATCTTAAACTGGACTCACAGGTGAGGTTCAAATCATAGAAAGTTTGAGTGTCAGTCCTCTTGTACTTAAGTCAGCATTGTGCCTTTTGTATTAAATTCGGATGCAAATTCTGTGTTTCATCGTCAATAAGAAGGTCCAAGGGATACAGTAAACCTTAAGTGAAGCATCGGAATCGAAAACCGGACTCACTGGAGAGGTTCAAATCATAGAAAGTTAGAGTGTCAGTCCTCTTGTACTTAAGTCGGCATTGTGCCTTTTGTATTAAATTCGGATGCAAATTCTGTGTTTCATCGTCAATAAGAAGGTCAAAGGGATACAGTAAACCTGAAGTGAAGCATCGGAATCTAAAACTGGACTCACAGGAGAGGTTCAAATCATAGAAAGTTAGAGTGTCAGTCCTCTTGTACATAGGTCGGCATTGTGCCTTTTGGATTAAATTCGGATGTAATTTCTGTGTTTCATCGTTTATAAGAAGGTCCAAGGGATACATTAAACCTGAAGTGAAGCATCGGAATCTAACACTTGACTCACAGGAGTGGCTCAAATCATAGAAATTTAGAGTGTCAGTCCTCTTGTACTTAAGTCAGCATTGTGCCTTTTGTATTAAATTCGGATGCAATTTCTGTGTTTCATCGTCAATAAGAAGGTCCAAGGGATACAGTAAACCTGAAGTAAAGCATCGGAATCTAAAACTGGACTCATAGGAGAGGTTCAAATCATAGAAAGTTAGAGTGTCAGTCCTCTTGTAGTTAAGTCCTCTTTATGCCTTTTGTATTAAATTCGTATGCAATTTCTGTGTCTCATCGTCAATAAGAAGATCCTAGGGATACAGTAAACCTGAAGTGAAGCATCGGAATCTAAAACTGGACTCACAGGAGAGGTTCAAATCGTAGAAAGTTAGTGTGTCAGTCCTCTTGTACTTAAGTCTGCATTGTGCATTTTGTATTAAATTCGGATGCAATTTCTGTGTTTCATCGTCAATAAGAAGGTCCAAGGGATTCGGTAAACCTGAAGTGAAGCATCGAAATCTATAACTGGACTCACAGGAGTGGCTCAAATCATAGAAAGTTAGAGTGCCAGTCCTCTTGTACTTAAGTCGGCATTGTGCCTGTTGTATTAAATTCGGATGCAATTTCTGTGTTTCATCGTCAAAAAGAAGGTCCAAGGGATGCTGTAAACCTGAAGAGAAGCATCGGAATCTACAATTGTACTCACAGGAGATATTCATATCATAGAAAGTTAGAGTGTCAGTCCTCTTGTACTTAAGTCGGCATTGTGCCTTTTGTATTAAATTCGGATCCAATTTCTGTGTTTCATCGTCAAAAAGAAGGTCCAAGGTATACAGTAAACCTGAAGTGAAGCATCGGAATCTTAAACTAGACTCACAGGTGAGGTTCAAATCATAGAAAGTTTGAGTGTCACTCCTCTTGTACTTAAGTCAGCATTGTGCCTTTTGTATTAAATTCGGATGCAATTTCTGTGTTTCATCGTCAATAAGAAGGTCCAAGGGATACAGAAAACCTGAAGTGAAGCATCGGAGTCTAAAACTGGAATTACAGGAGAGATTCAAATCAAAGAAAGTTGGAGTGTCAGTCCTCTTGTACTTAAGTCGGAATTGTGCCTTTTGTATTAAATTCGGATGCAAATTCTGTGTTTCATCGTCAATAAGAAGGTCCAAGGGATACAGTAAACCTGAAGTGAAGCATCGGAATCCAAAACTGGACTCACAGGAGAGGTTCAAATCATAGAAAGTTAGAGTATCAGTCCTCTTGTACTTAGGTCGGCATTGTGCCTTTTGTATTAAATTCGGATGTAATTTCTGTGTTTCATCGTTTATAAGAAGGTCCAAGGGATACAGTAAACCTGAAGTGAAGCATCGGAATCTAACACGGGACTCACAGGAGTGGTTCAAATCATAGAAAGTTAGAATGTCGGTCCTCTTGTACTTAAGTCAGCATTGTGCCTTTTGTATTAAATTCGGATGCAATTTCTGTGTTTCATCGTCAATAAGAAGGTCAAAGGGATACAGTAAATCTGAAGTGAAGCCTCGGAATCTAAAACTGGACTCACAGGTGAGGTTCAATTCATAGTAAGTTAGAGTGTCAGTCCTCTTGTACTTATGTCGGCATTGTGCCTTTTGTATTAAATTCGGATGCAATTTCTGTGTTTCATCGTCAATAAGAAGGTCCGAGGGATACAGTAAACCTGAAGTGAAGCATCGGCATCTAAAACTGGACTCACAGGAGAGGTTCAAATCATAGAAAGTTAGAGTGTCAGTCCTCTTGTACTTAAGTCGGCATTGTGCATTTTGTATTAAATTCGGATGCAATTTCTGTGTTTCATCGTCAATAAGAAGGTCCAAGGGATTCAGTAAACCTGAAGTGAAGCATCGAAATCTAAAACTGCACTTACAGGTGAGTTTCAAATCATAGAAATTTAGAGTGTCAGTCCTCTTGTACTAAAGTCGGCATTGTGCCTTTTGTATTAAATTCGGATGCAATTTCTGTGTTTCATCGTCAATAAGAAGGTCCAAGGGATACAGAAAACCTGAAGTGAAGCATCGGAATCTAAAACTGGAATCCCAGGAGAGGTTCAAATCAAAGAAAGTTAGAGTGTCAGTCCTCTTGTACTTAAGTCGGCATTGTGCCTTTTGTATGAAATCCGGATGCAATTTCTGTGTTGTTTCATCGTCAATAAGAAGGTCCTAGGGATACAGTAAACCTGAAGTGAAGCATCGGAATCTAAAACTGGACTCACAGGAGAGGTTCAAATCATAGAAAGTTAGAGTGTCAGTCCTCTTGTACTTAAGTCGGTATTGTGCCTTTTGTAATAAATTCGGATGCAATTTCTGTGTTTCATCGTCAATAAGAAGGTCCAAGGGACACAGTAAACCTGAAGTGAAGTATCGGAATCGAAAACCGGACTCACAGGAGAGGTTCAAATCATAGAAAGTTAGAGTGTCAGTCCTCTTGTACTTAAGTCGGCATTGTGCCTTTTGTATTAAATTCGGATGCAAATTCTGTGTTTCATCGTCAATAAGAAGGTCCAAGGGATACAGTAAACCTGAAGTAAAGCATCGGAATCTAAAACTGGACTCACAGGAGAGGTTCAAATCATAGAAAGTTAGAGTGTCAGTCCTCTTGTACATAGGTCGGCATTGTGCCTTTTGGATTAAATTCGGATGTAATTTCTGTGTTTCATCGTTTATAAGAAGGTCCAAGGGATACATTAAACCTGAAGTGAAGCATCGGAATCTAACACGGGACTCACAGGAGTGGTTCAAATCATAGAAATTTAGAGTGTCAGTCCTTTTGTACTTAAGTCAGCATTGTGCCTTTTGTATTAAATTCGGATGCAATTTCTGTGTTTCATCGTCAATAAGAAGGTCCAAGGGATACAGTAAACCTGAAGTGAAGCATCGCAATCTTAAACTGGACTCACAGGTGAGGTTCAAATCATAGAAAGTTTGAGTGTCAGTCCTCTTGTACTTAAGTCAGCATTGTGCCTTTTGTATTAAATTCGGATGCAAATTCTGTGTTTCATCGTCAATAAGAAGGTCCAAGGGATACAGTAAACTTTAAGTGAAGCATCGGAATCGAAAACCGGACTCACAGGAGAGGTTCAAATCATAGAAAGTTAGAGTGTCAGTCCTCTTGTACTTAAGTCGGCATTGTGCCTTTTGTATTAAATTCGGATGCAAATTCTGTGTTTCATCGTCAATAAGAAAGTCCAAGGGATACAGTAAACCTGAAGTGAAGCATCGGAATCTAAAACTGGACTCACAGGAGAGGTTCAAATCATAGAAAGTTAGAGTGTCAGTCCTCTTGTACATAGGTCGGCATTGTGCCTTTTGGATTAAATTCGGATGTAATTTCTGTGTTTCATCGTTTATAAGAAGGTCCAAGGGATACATTAAACCTGAAGTGAAGCATCGGAATCTAACACTTGACTCACAGGAGTGGCTCAAATCATAGAAATTTAGGGTGTCAGTCCTCTTGTACTTAAGTCAGCATTGTGCCTTTTGTATTAAATTCGGATGCAATTTCTGTGTTTCATCGTCAATAAGAAGGTCCAAGGGATACAGTAAACCTGAAGTAAAGCATCGGAATCTAAAACTGGACTCACAGGAGAGGTTCAAATCATAGAAAGTTAGAGTGTCAGTCCTCTTGTACTTAAGTCCTCATTGTGCCTTTTGTATTAAATTCGTATGCAATTTCTGTGTCTCATCGTCAATAAGAAGATCCTAGGGATACAGTAAACCTGAAGTGAAGCATCGGAATCTAAAACTGGACTCACAGGAGAGGTTCAAATCGTAGAAAGTTAGTGTGTCAGTCCTCTTGTACTTAAGTCTGCATTGTGCATTTTGTATTAAATTCGGATGCAATTTCTGTGTTTCATCGTCAATAAGAAGGTCCAAGGGATTCGGTAAACCTGAAGTGAAGCATCGAAATCTAAAACTGGACTCACAGGTGAGGTTCAAATCATAGAAAGTTAAAGTGTCAGTCCTCTTGTACTTAAGACGGCATTGTGCCTTTTGTATTAAATTCGGATGGAATTTCTGTGTTTCATCGTCAACAAGAAGGTCGAAGGGATACAGTAAACATGAAGTGAAGCATCAAAATCTATAACTGGACTCACAGGAGTGGCTCAAATCATAGAAAGTTAGAGTGCCAGTCCACTTGTACTTAAGTCGGCATTGTGCCTGTTGTATTAAATTCGGATGCAATTTCTGTGTTTCATCGTCAAAAAGAAGGTCCAAGGGATGCTGTAAACCTGAAGAGAAGCATCGGAATCTACAATTGTACTCACAGTAGATATTCATATCATAGAAAGTTAGAGTGTCAGTCCTCTTGTACTTAAGTCGGCATTGTGCCTTTTGTATTAAATTCGGATCCAATTTCTGTGTTTCATCGTCAAAAAGAAGGTCCAAGGTATACAGTAAACCTGAAGTGAAGCATCGGAATCTTAAACTAGACTCACAGGTGAGGTTCAAATCATAGAAAGTTTGAGTGTCAGTCCTCTTGTACTTAAGTCAGCATTGTGCCTTTTGTATTAAATTCGGATGCAATTTCTGTGTTTCATCGTCAATAAGAAGGTCCAAGGGATACAGAAAACCTGAAGTGAAGCATCGGAATCTAAAACTGGAATCACAGGAGAGATTCAAATCAAAGAAAGTTGGAGTGTCAGTCCTCTTGTACTTAAGTCGGAATTGTGCCTTTTGTATTAAATTCGGATGCAAATTCTGTGTTTCATCGTCAATAAGAAGGTCCAAGGGATACAGTAAACCTGAAGTGAAGCATCGGAATCCAAAACTGGACTCACAGGAGAGGTTCAAATCATAGAAAGTTAGAGTGTCAGTCCTCTTGTACTTAGGTCGGCATTGTGCCTTTTGTATTAAATTCGGATGTAATTTCTGTGTTTCATCGTTTATAAGAAGGTCCAAGGGATACAGTAAACCTGAAGTGAAGCATCGGAATCTAACACGGGACTCACAGGAGTGGTTCAAATCATAGAAAGTTAGAATGTCGGTCCTCTTGTGCTTAAGTCAGCATTGTGCCTTTTGTATTAAATTCGGATGCAATTTCTGTGTTTCATCGTCAATAAGAAGGTCCAAGGGATACAGTAAATCTGAAGTGAAGCCTCGGAATCTAAAACTGGACTCACAGGTGAGGTTCAAATCATAGAAAGTTAGAGTGTCAGTCCTCTTGTACTTATGTCGGCATTGTGCCTTTTGTATTAAATTCGGATGCAATTCCTGTGTTTCATCGTCAATAAGAAGGTCCAAGGGATACAGTAAACCTGAAGTGAAGCATCGGAATCTAAAACTGGACTCACAGGAGAGGTTCAAATCATAGAAAGTTAGAGTGTCAGTTCTCTTGTACTTAAGTCGGCATTGTGCCTTTTGTATTAAATTCGGATGAAATTTCTGTGTTTCATCGTCAATAAGAAGGTCCAAGGGATTCAGTAAACCTGAAGTGAAGCATCGAAATTTAAAACTCGACTCCCAGGTGAGGTTCAAATCATAGAAAGTTAAAGTGTCAGTCCTCTTGTACTTAAGTCGGCATTGTGCCTTTTGTATTAAATTCGGATGCAAATTCTGTGTTTCATCGTCAATAAGAAGGTCCAAGGGATACAGTAAACCTGAAGTGAAGCATCGGAATCTAAAACTGGACTCACAGGAGAGGTTGAAATCATAGAACGTTAGAGTATCAGTCCTTTTGTACTTAGGTCGGCATTGTGCCTTTTGTATTAAATTCGGATGTAATTTCTATGTTTCATCGTCAATAAGAAGGTCCTAGGGATTCAGTAAAACTGAAGTGAAGCATCGGAATCTATAACTGGCCTCACAGGAGTGGTTGAAATCATAGAATGTTAGAGTGTCAGTCCTCTTGTACTTAAGTCGGCATTGTGCATTTAGTATTAAATTCGTATGCAATTTCTGTGTTTCATCGCCAATAAGAAGGTCCAAGGGATACAGTAAACCTGAAGTGAAGCATCGGAATCAAAAACTGAACTCACAGGAGAGGTTCAAATCATAGAAATTTAGAGTGTCAGTCCTCTTGTACTTAAGTCGGCATTGTGCATTATGTATTAAATTCGGATGCAATTTCTGTGTTTCATCGTCAATAAGAAGGTCCAAGGGATTCAGTAAACCTGAAGTGAAGCATCGAAATCTAAAACTGCACTTACAGGTGAGGTTCAAATCATAGAAATTTAGAGTGTCAGTCCTCTTGTACTAAAGTCGGCATTGTGCCTTTTGTATTAAATTCGGATGCAATTTCTGTGTTTCATCGTCAATAAGAAGGTCCAAGGGATACAGAAAACCTGAAGTGAAGCATCGGAATCTAAAACTGGAATCCCAGGAGAGGTTCAAACCAAAGAAAGTTAGAGTGTCAGTCCTCTTGTACTTAAGTCGGCATTGTGCCTTTTGTATGAAATCCGGATGCAATTTCTGTGTTGTTTCATCGTCAATAAGAAGGTCCAAGGGGTACAGTAAACCTGAAGTGAAGTATCGGAATCGAAAAGCGGACTCACAGGAGAGGTTCAAATCATAGAAAGTTAGAGTGTCAGTCCTCTTGTACTTAAGTCGGCATTGTGCCTTTTGTATTAAATTCGGATGCAAATTCTGTGTTTCATCGTCAATAAGAAGGTCCAAGGGATACAGTAAACCTGAAGTAAAGCATCGGAATCTAAAACTGGACTCACAGGAGAGGTTCAATTCATAGAAAGTTAGAGTGTCAGTCCTCTTGTACATAGGTTGGCATTGTGCCTTTTGGATTAAATTCGGATGTAATTTCTGTGTTTCATCGTTTATAAGAAGGTCCAAGGGATACATTAAACCTGAAGTGAAGCATCGGAATCTAACACGGGACTCACAGGAGTGGTTCAAATCATAGAAATTGAGAGTGTCAGTCCTTTTGTACTTAAGTCAGCATTGTGCCTTTTGTATTAAATTCGGATGCAATTTCTGTGTTTCATCGTCAATAAGAAGGTCCAAGGGATACAGTAAACCTGAAGTAAAGCATCGGAATCTAAAACTGGACTCACAGGAGAGGTTCAAATCATAGAAAGTTAGAGTGTCAGTCCTCTTGTACTTAAGTCCTCATTGTGCCTTTTGTATTAAATTCGTATGCAATTTCTGTGTTTCATCGTCAATAAGAAGATCCTAGGGATACAGTAAACCTGAAGTGAAGCATCGGAATCTAAAACTGGACTCACAGGAGAGGTTCAAATCGTAGAAAGTTAGTGTGTCAGTCCTCTTGTACTTAAGTCGGCATTGTGCATTTTGTATTAAATTCGGATGCAATTTCTGTGTTTCATCGTCAATAAGAAGGTCCATGGGATTCGGTAAACCTGAAGTGAAGCATCGAAATCTAAAACTGGACTCACAGGTGAGGTTCAAATCACAGAAAGTTAAAGTGTCAGTCCTCTTGTACTTAAGACGGCATTGTGCCTTTTGTATTAAATTCGGATGGAATTTCTGAGTTTCATCGTCAATAAGAATGTCGAAGGGATACAGTAAACATGAAGTGAAGCATCAAAATCTATAACTGGACTCACAGGAGTGGCTCAAATCATAGAAAGTTAGAGTGCCAGTCCTCTTGTACTTAAGTCGGCATTGTGCCTGTTGTATTAAATTCGGATGCAATTTCTGTGTTTCATCGTCAATAAGAAGGTCCAAGGGATGCTGTAAACCTGAAGTAAAGCATCGGAATCTAAAATTGTACTCACAGGAGATGTTCATATCATAGAAAGTTAGAGTGTCAGTCCTCTTGTACTTAAGTCGGCATTGTGCCTTTTGTATTAAATTCGGATGCAATTTCTGTGTTTCATCGTCAATAAGAAGGTGCAAGGTATTCAGTAAACCTGAAGTGAAGCATCGGAATCTTAAACTGGACTCACAGGTGAGGTTCAAATCATAGCAAGTTTGAGTGTCAGTCCTCTTGTACTTAAGTCAGCATTGTGCCTTTTGTATTAAATTCGGATGCAATTTCTGTGTTTCATCGTCAATAAGAAGGTCCAAGGGATACAGAAAACCTGAAGTGAAGCATCGGAATCTAAAACTGGAATCACAGGAGAGATTCAAATCAAAGAAAGTTGGAGTGCCAGTCCTCTTGTACTTAAGTCGGAATTGTGCCTTTTGTATTAAATTCGGATGCAATTTCTGTGTTTCATCGTGAATAAGAAGGTCCAAGGGATACAGTAAACCTGAAGTGAAGCATCGGAATCGAAAACTGGACTCACAGGAGAGGTTAAATCATAGAAAGTTAGAGTGACAGTCCTCTTGTACTTATGTCGGCATTGTGCCTTTTGTATTAAATTCGGATGCAAATTCTGTGTTTCATCGTCAATAAGAAAGTCCAAGGGATACAGTAAACCTGAAGTGAAGCATCGGAATCCAAAACTGGACTCACAGGAGAGGTTCAAATCATAGAAAGTTAGAGTATCAGTCCTCTTGTACTTAGGTCGGCATTGTGCCTTTTGTATTAAATTCGGATGTAATTTCTGTGTTTCATCGTTTATAAGAAGGTCCAAGGGATACAGTAAACCTGAAGTGAAGCATCGGAATCTAACACAGGACTCACAGGAGTAGTTCAAATCATAGAAAGTTAGAATGTCTGTCCTCTTGTACTTAAGTCAGCATTGTGCCCTTTGTATTAAATTCGGATGCAATTTCTGTGTTTCATCGTCAATAAGAAGGTCCAAGGGATACAGTAAATCTGAAGTGAAGCCTCGGAATCTAAAACTGGACTCACAGGAGAGATTCAAATCATAGAAAGTTAGAGTGTCAGTCCTCTTGTACTTATGTCGGCATTGTGCCTTTTGTATTAAATTCGGATGCAATTTCTGTGTTTCATCGTCAATAAGAAGGTCCGAGGGATACAGTAAACCTGAAGTGAAGCATCGGAATCTAAAACTGGAATCACAGGAGAGGTTCAAGTCAGAGAAACTTAGAGTGTCAGTCCTCTTGTACTTAAGTCGGCATTGTGCCTTTTCTATTAAATTTGGATGCAATTTCTGTGTTTCATCGTCAATGAGAAGGTCGAAGGGATACAGTAAACCTGAAGTGATGCATCGGAATCTATAACTGGACTCACAGGAGTGGCTCAAATCATAGAATGTTATAGTGTCAGTCCTCTTGTACTTAACTCGGCATTGTGCCTTTTGTATTAAATTCGGATGCAATTTCTGTGTTTCAGCGTCAATAAGAAGGTCCAAGGTATACAGTAAACCTGAAGTGAAGCATCGGAATCTTAAACTGGACTCACAGGTGAGGTTCAAATCATAGAAAGTTAGAGTGTCAGTCCTCATGTACTTAAGCCAGCATTGTGCCTTTTGTATTAAATTCGGATGCAATTTCTGTGTTTCATCGTCAATAAGAACGTCCAAGGGATACAGAAAACCTGAAGTGAATCATCGTAATCTAAAACTGGAATCACAGGAGAGGTTCAAATCAAAGAAAGTTGGAGTGTCAGTCCTCTTGTACTTAAGTCGGAATTGTGCCTTTTGTATTAAATTCGGATGCAATTTCTGTGTTTCATCGTCAGTAAGAAGGTCCAAGGGATACAGTATACCAGAAGTGAAGCATCGGAATCGAAAACTGGACTCACAGGAGAGGTTCAAATCATAGAAAGTTAGAGTGTCAATCCTCTTGTACTTAAGTCGGCATTGTGCCTTTTGTATTAAATTCGGATGCAAATTCTGTGTTTCATCGTCAATAAGAAGGTCCAAGGGATACAGTAAACCTGAAGTGAAGCATCGGAATCTAAAACTGGACTCACAGGAGAGATTGAAATCATAGTACGTTAGAGTATTAGTCCTTTTGTACTTAGGTCGGCATTGTGCCTTTTTTATTAAATTCGGATGTAATTTCTATGTTTCATCGTTTATAAGAAAGTCCCAGGGATACAGTAAACCTGAAGTGAAGCATCGGAATCTAACACGGGACTCACAGGAGTGGTTCAAATCACAGAAAGTGAGAGTGTCAGTCCTCTTGTACTTAAGTCAGCATTGTGCCTTTTGTATTAAATACGGATGCAATTTCTGTGTTTCATCGTCAATAAGAAGGTCCAAGGGATACAGTAAATCTGAAGTGAAGCCTCGGAATCTAAAACTGGACTCACAGGAGAGGTTCAAATCATATTAAGTTAGAGTGTCCGTCCTCTTGTACTTATGTCGGCATTGTGCCTTTTGTATTAAATTCGGATGCAATTTCTGTGTTTGATCGACAATAAGAAGGTCCGAGGGATACAGTAAACCTGAAGTGAAGCCTCGGCATCTAAAACTGGACTCACAGGAGAGGTTCAAATCATAGAAAGTTAGAGTGTCAGTCCTCTTGTACGTAAGTCGGCATTGTGCTTTTGGATTAAATTCGGATGCAATTTCTGTGTTTCATCGTCAATAAGAAGGTCCAAGGGATTCAGTAAACCTGAACTGAAGCATCGAAATCTATAACTGGACTCACAGGTGAGGTTCAAATCATAGAAAGTTAAAGTGTCAGTCCTCTTGTACTTAAGTCGGCATTGTGCCGTTTGTAATAAATTGGGATGCAATTTCTGTGTTTCATCGTCAATAAGAAGGTCGAAAGGATACAGTAAACCTGATGTGAAGCATCGGAATCGAAAACTGGACTCACAGGAGTGGCTCAAATCATAGAAAGTTATGGTGTCAGTCCTCTTGTACTTAAGTCGGCATTGTGCCTGTTGTATTAAATTCGGATGCAATTTCTGTGTTTCATCGTAAATAAGAAGGTCCAAGGGATGCTGTAAACCTGAAGTGAAGCATCGGAAACTAAAATTATACTCACAGGAGATGTTCATAACATAGAAAGTTAGAGTGTCAGTCCTCTTGTACTTAAGTCGGCATTGTGCCTTTTGTATTAAATTCGGATGCAATTTCTGTGTTTCATCGTCAATAAGAAGGTCCAAGGGATACAGTAAACCTGAAGTGAAGCATCGGAATCTAAAACTGGAATCACAGGAGAGGTTCAAATCAGAGAAACTTAAAGTGTCAGTCCTCTTTTACTTAAGTCGGCATTGTGCCTTTTGTATTAAATTCGGATGGAATTTCTGTGTTTCATCGACAATAAGAAGGTCCAAGGGATACAGTAAACCTGAAGAGAAGCATCGGAATCTAAAACTGGACTCACAGGAGAGGCTCAAATCATAGAAAGTTAGAGTGTCAGTCCTCTTGTACTTAAGTCGGCATTGTGCCTTTTGTATTAAATTCGTATGCAATTTCTGTGTTTCATCGTCAATAAGAAGATCCAAGGGATACAGTAAACCAGAAGTGAAGCATCGGAATCTAAAACTGGACTCACAGGAGAGGTTCAAATCGTAGAGAGTTAGTGTGTCAGTCCTTTCGTACTTAAGTCGGCATTGTGCCTTTTGTATTAAATTCGGATGCAATTTCTGTGTTTCATCGTCAATAAGAAGATCGAAGGGATACATTAATCCTGAAGTGAAGCATCGGAATCTATAACTGGACTCACAGGAGTGGCTCAAATCATAGAAAGTTGTAGTGTCAGTCCTCTTGTACTTTAGTCGGCATTGTGCCTGTTGTATTAAATTCGGATGCAATTTCTGTGTTTCATCGTCAATAAGAAGGTCCAAGGGATGCTGTAAACCTGAAGTGAAGCATCGGAATCTAAAATTGTACTCACAGGAGATGTTCATATCATAGAAAGTTAGAGTGTCAGTCCTCTTGAACTGAAGTCGGCATTGTGCCTTTTGTATTAAATTCGGATGCAATCTGTGTTTCATCGTCAATAAGAAGGTCCAAGGGATACAGTAAACCTGAAGTGAAGCATCGGAATCTAAAACTGGAATCACAGGAGAGGTTCAAGTCAGAGAAACTTAGAGTGTCAGTCCTCTTGTACTTAAGTCGGCATTGTGCCTTTTCTATTAAATTTGGATGCAATTTCTGTGTTTCATCGTCAATGAGAAGGTCGAAGGGATACAGTAAACCTGAAGTGATGCATCGGAATCTATAACTGGACTCACAGGAGTGGCTCAAATCATAGAATGTTATAGTGTCAGTCCTCTTGTACTTAACTCGGCATTGTGCCTTTTGTATTAAATTCGGATGCAATTTCTGTGTTTCAGCGTCAATAAGAAGGTCCAAGGTATACAGTAAACCTGAAGTGAAGCATCGGAATCTTAAACTGGACTCACAGGTGAGGTTCAAATCATAGAAAGTTAGAGTGTCAGTCCTCATGTACTTAAGCCAGCATTGTGCCTTTTGTATTAAATTCGGATGCAATTTCTGTGTTTCATCGTCAATAAGAACGTCCAAGGGATACAGAAAACCTGAAGTGAATCATCGTAATGTAAAACTGGAATCACAGGAGAGGTTCAAATCAAAGAAAGTTGGAGTGTCAGTCCTCTTGTACTTAAGTCGGAATTGTGCCTTTTGTATTAAATTCGGATGCAATTTCTGTGTTTCATCGTCAGTAAGAAGGTCCAAGGGATACAGTTTACCAGAAGTGAAGCATCGGAATCGAAAACTGGACTCACAGGTGAGGTTCAAATCATAGAAAGTTAGAGTGTCAATCCTCTTGTACTTAAGTCGGCATTGTGCCTTTTGTATTAAATTCGGATGCAAATTCTGTGTTTCATCGTCAATAAGAAGGTCCAAGGGATACAGTAAACCTGAAGTGAAGCATCGGAATCTAAAACTGGACTCACAGGAGAGATTGAAATCATAGTACGTTAGAGTATTAGTCCTTTTGTACTTAGGTCGGCATTGTGCCTTTTTTATTAAATTCGGATGTAATTTCTATGTTTCATCGTTTATAAGAAGGTCCCAGGGATACAGTAAACCTGAAGTGAAGCATCGGAATCTAACACGGGACTCACAGGAGTGGTTCAAATCACAGAAAGTGAGAGTGTCAGTCCTCTTGTACTTAAGTCAGCATTGTGCCTTTTGTATTAAATACGGATGCAATTTCTGTGTTTCATCGTCAATAAGAAGGTCCAAGGGATACAGTAAATCTGAAGTGAAGCCTCGGAATCTAAAACTGGACTCACAGGAGAGGTTCAAATCATAGTAAGTTAGAGTGTCCGTCCTCTTGTACTTATGTCGGCATTGTGCCTTTTGTATTAAATTCGGATGCAATTTCTGTGTTTCATCGACAATAAGAAGGTCCGAGGGATACAGTAAACCTGAAGTGAAGCCTCGGCATCTAAAACTGGACTCACAGGAGAGGTTCAAATCATAGAAAGTTAGAGTGTCAGTCCTCTTGTACGTAAGTCGGCATTGTGCTTTTGGATTAAATTCGGATGCAATTTCTGTGTTTCATCGTCAATAAGAAGGTCCAAGGGATTCAGTAAACCTGAACTGAAGCATCGAAATCTATAACTGGACTCACAGGTGAGGTTCAAATCATAGAAAGTTAAAGTGTCAGTCCTCTTGTACTTAAGTCGGCATTGTGCCGTTTGTAATAAATTCGGATGCAATTTCTGTGTTTCATCGTCAATAAGAAGGTCGAAAGGATACAGTAAACCTGATGTGAAGCATCGGAATCGAAAACTGGACTCACAGGAGTGGCTCAAATCATAGAAAGTTATAGTGTCAGTCCTCTTGTACTTAAGTCGGCATTGTGCCTGTTGTATTAAATTCGGATGCAATTTCTGTGTTTCATCGTAAATAAGAAGGTCCAAGGGATGCTGTAAACCTGAAGTGAAGCATCGGAAACTAAAATTGTACTCACAGGAGATGTTCATAACATAGAAAGTTAGAGTGTCAGTCCTCTTGTACTTAAGTCGGCATTGTGCCTTTTGTATTAAATTCGGATGCAATTTCTGTGTTTCATCGTCAATAAGAAGGTCCAAGGGATACAGTAAACCTGAAGTGAAGCATCGGAATCTAAAACTGGAATCACAGGAGAGGTTCAAATCAGAGAAACTTAAAGTGTCAGTCCTCTTTTACTTAAGTCGGCATTGTGCCTTTTGTATTAAATTCGGATGGAATTTCTGTGTTTCATCGACAATAAGAAGGTCCAAGGGATACAGTAAACCTGAAGAGAAGCATCGGAATCTAAAACTGGACTCACAGGAGAGGCTCAAATCATAGAAAGTTAGAGTGTCAGTCCTCTTGTACTTAAGTCGGCATTGTGCCTTTTGTATTAAATTCGTATGCAATTTCTGTGTTTCATCGTCAATAAGAAGATCCAAGGGATACAGTAAACCAGAAGTGAAGCATCGGAATCTAAAACTGGACTCACAGGAGAGGTTCAAATCGTAGAGAGTTAGTGTGTCAGTCCTCTTGTACTTAAGTCGGCATTGTGCATTTTGTATTAAATTCGGATGCAATTTCTGTGTTTCATCGTCAATAAGAAGGTCCAAGGGATTCAGTAAACCTGAAGTGAAGCATCGAAATCTAAAACTGGACTCACAAGTGAGGTTCAAATCATAGAATGTTAAAGTGTCAGTCCTCTTGTACTTAAGTCGGCATTGTGCCTTTCGTATTAAATTCGGATGCAAATTCTGTGTTTCATCGTCAATAAGAAAGTCGAAGGGATACAGTAAACCTTAAGTGAAGCATCGGAATCTATAACTGGACTCACAGGAGTGGCTCAAATCATAGAATGTTATAGTGTCAGTCCTCTTGTACTTTAGTCGGCATTGTGCCTGTTGTATTAAATTCGGATGCAATATCTGTGTTTCATCGTCAATAAGAAGGTCCAAGGGATACAGTAAACCTGAAGTGAAGCATCGGAATCTAAAACTGGAATCACAGGAGAGGTTCAAGTCAGAGAAACTTAGAGTGTCAGTCCTCTTGTACTTAAGTCGACATTGTGCCTTTTCTATTAAATTTGGATGCAATTTCTGTGTTTCATCGTCAATAAGAAGGTCGACGGGATACAGTAAACCTGAAGTGATGCATCGGAATCTATAACTGGACTCACAGGAGTGGCTCAAATCATAGAAAGTTATAGTGTCAGTCCTCTTGTACTTAACTCGGCATTGTGCCTGTTGTATTACATTCGGATGCAATTTCTGTGTTTCATCGTCAATAAGAAGGTCCAAGGGAAGCTGTAAACCTGAAGTGAAGCATCGGAATCTAAAATTGTACTCACAGGGGATGTTCATATCATAGAAATTTAGAGTGTCTGTCCTCTTGTACTTAAGTCGGCATTGTGCCTTTTGTATTAAATTCGGATGCAATTTCTGTGTTTCATCGTCAATAAGAAGGTCCAAGGTATACAGTAAACCTGAAGTGAAGCATCGGAATCTTAAACTGGACTCACAGGTGAGGTTCAAATCATAGAAAGTTAGAGTGTCAGTCCTCATGTACTTAAGTCGGCATTGTGCCTTTTGTATTAAATTCGGATGCAATTTCTGTGTTTCATCGTCAGTAAGAAGGTCCAAGGGATACAGTATACCAGAAGTGAAGCTTCGGAATCGAAAACTGGACTCACAGGAGAGGTTCAAATCATAGAAAGTTAGAGTGTCAATCCTCTTGTACTTAAGTCGGCATTGTGCCTTTTGTATTAAATTCGGATGCAAATTCTGTGTTTCATCGTCAATAAGAAGGTCCAAGGTATGCAGTAAACCTGAAGTGAAGCATCGGAAACTAAAACTGGACTCACAGGAGAGATTGAAATCATAGAACGTTAGAGTATTAGTCCTTTTGTACTTAGGTCGGCATTGTGCCTTTCTTATTAAATTCGGATGTAATTTCTATGTTTCATCGTTTATAAGAAGGTCCCAGGGATACAGTAAACCTGAAGTGAAGCATCGGAATCTAACACGGGACTCACAGGAGTGGTTCAAATCACAGAAAGTGAGAGTGTCAGTCCTCTTGTACTTAAGTCAGCATTGTGCCTTTTGTATTAAATACGGATGCAATTTCTGTGTTTCATCGTCAATAAGAAGGTCCAAGGGATACAGTAAATCTGAAGTGAAGCCTCGGAATCTAAAACTGGACTCACAGGAGAGGTTCAAATCATAGTAAGTTAGAGTGTCCGTCCTCTTGTACTTATGTCGGCATTGTGCCTTTTGTATTAAATTCGGATGCAATTTCTGTGTTTCATCGACAATAAGAAGGTCCGAGGGATACAGTAAACCTGAAGTGAAGCCTCGGCATCTAAAACTGGACTCACAGGAGAGGTTCAAATCATAGAAAGTTAGAGTGTCAGTCCTCTTGTACATAAGTCGGCATTGTGCTTTTGGATTAAATTCGGATGCAATTTCTGTGTTTCATCGTCAATAAGAAGGTCCAAGGGATTCAGTAAACCTGAACTGAAGCATCGAAACCTATAACTGGACTCACAGGTGAGGTTCAAATCATAGAAAGTTAAAGTGTCAGTCCTCTTGTACTTAAGTCGGCATTGTGCCGTTTGTAATAAATTCGGATGCAATTTCTGTGTTTCATCGTCAATAAGAAGGTCGAAAGGATACAGTAAACCTGATGTGAAGCATCGGAATCGAAAACTGGACTCACAGGAGTGGCTCAAATCATAGAAAGTTATAGTGTCAGTCCTCTTGTACTTAACTCGGCATTGTGCCTTTTGTATTAAATTCGGATGCAATTTCTGTGTTTCAGCGTCAATAAGAAGGTCCAAGGTATACAGTAAACCTGAAGTGAAGCATCGGAATCTTAAACTGGACTCACAGGTGAGGTTCAAATCATAGAAAGTTAGAGTGTCAGTCCTCATGTACTTAAGCCAGCATTGTGCCTTTTGTATTAAATTCGGATGCAATTTCTGTGTTTCATCGTCAATAAGAACGTCCAAGGGATACAGAAAACCTGAAGTGAATCATCGTAATCCAAAACTGGAATCACAGGAGAGGTTCAAATCAAAGAAAGTTGGAGTGTCAGTCCTCTTGTACTTAAGTCGGAATTGTGCCTTTTGTATTAAATTCGGATGCAATTTCTGTGTTTCATCGTCAGTAAGAAGGTCCAAGGGATACAGTTTACCAGAAGTGAAGCATCGGAATCGAAAACTGGACTCACAGGAGAGGTTCAAATCATAGAAAGTTAGAGTGTCAATCCTCTTGTACTTAAGTCGGCATTGTGCCTTTTGTATTAAATTCAGATGCAAATTCTGTGTTTCATCGTCAATAAGAAGGTCCAAGGGATACAGTAAACCTGAAGTGAAGCATCGGAATCTAAAACTGGACTCACAGGAGAGATTGAAATCATAGTACGTTAGAGTATTAGTCCTTTTGTACTTAGGTCGGCATTGTGCCTTTTTTATTAAATTCGGATGTAATTTCTATGTTTCATCGTTTATAAGAAGGTCCCAGGGATACAGTAAACCTGAAGTGAAGCATCGGAATCTAACACGGGACTCACAGGAGTGGTTCAAATCACAGAAAGTGAGAGTGTCAGTCCTCTTGTACTTAAGTCAGCATTGTGCCTTTTGTATTAAATACGGATGCAATTTCTGTGTTTCATCGTCAATAAGAAGGTCCAAGGGATACAGTAAATCTGAAGTGAAGCCTCGGAATCTAAAACTGGACTCACAGGAGAGGTTCAAATCATAGTAAGTTAGAGTGTCCGTCCTCTTGTACTTATGTCGGCATTGTGCCTTATGTATTAAATTCGGATGCAATTTCTGTGTTTCATCGACAATAAGAAGGTCCGAGGGATACAGTAAACCTGAAGTGAAGCCTCGGCATCTAAAACTGGACTCACAGGAGAGGTTCAAATCATAGAAAGTTAGAGTGTCAGTCCTCTTGTACGTAAGTCGGCATTGTGCTTTTGGATTAAATTCGGATGCAATTTCTGTGTTTCATCGTCAATAAGAAGGTCCAAGGGATTCAGTAAACCTGAACTGAAGAATCGAAATCTATAACTGGACTCACAGGTGAGGTTCAAATCATAGAAAGTTAAAGTGTCAGTCCTCTTGTACTTAAGTCGGCATTGTGCCGTTTGTAATAAATTCGGATGCAATTTCTGTGTTTCATCGTCAATAAGAAGGTCGAAAGGATACAGTAAACCTGATGTGAAGCATCGGAATCGAAAACTGGACTCACAGGAGTGGCTCAAATCATAGAAAGTTATAGTGTCAGTCCTCTTGTACTTAAGTCGGCATTGTGCCTGTTGTATTAAATTCGGATGCAATTTCTGTGTTTCATCGTAAATAAGAAGGTCCAAGGGATGCTGTAAACCTGAAGTGAAGCATCGGAAACTAAAATTGTACTCACAGGAGATGTTCATAACATAGAAAGTTAGAGTGTCAGTCCTCTTGTACTTAAGTCGGCATTGTGCCTTTTGTATTAAATTCGGATGCAATTTCTGTGTTTCATCGTCAATAAGAAGGTCCAAGGGATACAGTAAACCTGAAGTGAAGCATCGGAATCTAAAACTGGAATCACAGGAGAGGTTCAAATCAGAGAAACTTAAAGTGTCAGTCCTCTTTTACTTAAGTCGGCATTGTGCCTTTTGTATTAAATTCGGATGGAATTTCTGTGTTTCATCGACAATAAGAAGGTCCAAGGGATACAGTAAACCTGAAGAGAAGCATCGGAATCTAAAACTGGACTCACAGGAGAGGCTCAAATCATAGAAAGTTAGAGTGTCAGTCCTCTTGTACTTAAGTCGGCATTGTGCCTTTTGTATTAAATTCGTATGCAATTTCTGTGTTTCATCGTCAATAAGAAGATCCAAGGGATACAGTAAACCAGAAGTGAAGCATCGGAATCTAAAACTGGACTCACAGGAGAGGTTCAAATCGTAGAGAGTTAGTGTGTCAGTCCTCTTGTACTTAAGTCGGCATTGTGCATTTTGTATTAAATTCGGATGCAATTTCTGTGTTTCATCGTCAATAAGAAGGTCCAAGGGATTCAGTAAACCTGAAGTGAAGCATCGAAATCTAAAACTGGACTCACAAGTGAGGTTCAAATCATAGAATATTAAAGTGTCAGTCCTCTTGTACTTAAGTCGGCATTGTGCCTTTCGTATTAAATTCGGATGCAAATTCTGTGTTTCATCGTCAATAAGAAAGTCGAAGGGATACAGTAAACCTTAAGTGAAGCATCGGAATCTATAACTGGACTCACAGGAGTGGCTCAAATCATAGAATGTTATAGTGTCAGTCCTCTTGTACTTTAGTCGGCATTGTGCCTGTTGTATTAAATTCGGATGCAATATCTGTGTTTCATCGTCAATAAGAAGGTCCAAGGGATACAGTAAACCTGAAGTGAAGCATCGGAATCTAAAACTGGAATCACAGGAGAGGTTCAAGTCAGAGAAACTTAGAGTGTCAGTCCTCTTGTACTTAAGTCGACATTGTGCCTTTTCTATTAAATTTGGATGCAATTTCTGTGTTTCATCGTCAATAAGAAGGTCGACGGGATACAGTAAACCTGAAGTGATGCATCGGAATCTATAACTGGACTCACAGGAGTGGCTCAAATCATAGAAAGTTATAGTGTCAGTCCTCTTGTACTTAACTCGGCATTGTGCCTGTTGTATTACATTCGGATGCAATTTCTGTGTTTCATCGTCAATAAGAAGGTCCAAGGGATGCTGTAAACCTGAAGTGAAGCATCGGAATCTAAAATTGTACTCACAGGGGATGTTCATATCATAGAAATTTAGAGTGTCTGTCCTCTTGTACTTAAGTCGGCATTGTGCCTTTTGTATTAAATTCGGATGCAATTTCTGTGTTTCATCGTCAATAAGAAGGTCCAAGGTATACAGTAAACCTGAAGTGAAGCATCGGAATCTTAAACTGGACTCACAGGTGAGGTTCAAATCATAGAAAGTTAGAGTGTCAGTCCTCATGTACTTAAGTCGGCATTGTGCCTTTTGTATTAAATTCGGATGCAATTTCTGTGTTTCATCGTCAGTAAGAAGGTCCAAGGGATACAGTATACCAGAAGTGAAGCTTCGGAATCGAAAACTGGACTCACAGGAGAGGTTCAAATCATAGAAAGTTAGAGTGTCAATCCTCTTGTACTTAAGTCGGCATTGTGCCTTTTGTATTAAATTCGGATGCAAATTCTGTGTTTCATCGTCAATAAGAAGGTCCAAGGTATGCAGTAAACCTGAAGTGAAGCATCGGAAACTAAAACTGGACTCACAGGAGAGATTGAAATCATAGAACGTTAGAGTATTAGTCCTTTTGTACTTAGGTCGGCATTGTGCCTTTTTTATTAAATTCGGATGTAATTTCTATGTTTCATCGTTTATAAGAAGGTCCCAGGGATACAGTAAACCTGAAGTGAAGCATCGGAATCTAACACGGGACTCACAGGAGTGGTTCAAATCACAGAAAGTGAGAGTGTCAGTCCTCTTGTACTTAAGTCAGCATTGTGCCTTTTGTATTAAATACGGATGCAATTTCTGTGTTTCATCGTCAATAAGAAGGTCCAAGGGATACAGTAAATCTGAAGTGAAGCCTCGGAATCTAAAACTGGACTCACAGGAGAGGTTCAAATCATAGTAAGTTAGAGTGTCCGTCCTCTTGTACTTATGTCGGCATTGTGCCTTTTGTATTAAATTCGGATGCAATTTCTGTGTTTCATCGACAATAAGAAGGTCCGAGGGATACAGTAAACCTGAAGTGAAGCCTCGGCATCTAAAACTGGACTCACAGGAGAGGTTCAAATCATAGAAAGTTAGAGTGTCAGTCCTCTTGTACATAAGTCGGCATTGTGCTTTTGGATTAAATTCGGATGCAATTTCTGTGTTTCATCGTCAATAAGAAGGTCCAAGGGATTCAGTAAACCTGAACTGAAGCATCGAAACCTATAACTGGACTCACAGGTGAGGTTCAAATCATAGAAAGTTAAAGTGTCAGTCCTCTTGTACTTAAGTCGGCATTGTGCCGTTTGTAATAAATTCGGATGCAATTTCTGTGTTTCATCGTCAATAAGAAGGTCGAAAGGATACAGTAAACCTGATGTGAAGCATCGGAATCGAAAACTGGACTCACAGGAGTGGCTCAAATCATAGAAAGTTATAGTGTCAGTCCTCTTGTACTTAAGTCGGCATTGTGCCTGTTGTATTAAATTCGGATGCAATTTCTGTGTTTCATCGTAAATAAGAAGGTCCAAGGGATGCTGTAAACCTGAAGTGAAGCATCGGAAACTAAAATTGTACTCACAGGAGATGTTCATATCATAGAAAGTTAGAGTGTGAGTCCTCTTGTACTTAAGTCGGCATTGTGCCTTTTGTATTAAATTCGGATGCAATTTCTGTGTTTCATCGTCAATAAGAAGGTCCAAGGGATACAGTAAACCTGAAGTGAAGCATCGGAATCTAAAACTGGAATCACAGGAGAGGTTCAAATCAGAGAAACTTAATGTGTCAGTCCTCTTTCACTTAAGTCGGCATTGTGCCTTTTGTATTAAATTCGGATGGAATTTCTGTGTTTCATCGTCAATAAGAAGGTCCAAGGGATACAGTAAACCTGAAGAGAAGCATCGGAATCTATAACTGGACTCACAGGAGAGGCTCAAATCATAGAAAGTTAGAGTGTCAGTCCTCTTGTACTTAAGTCGGCATTGTGCCTTTTGTATTAAATTTGTATGCAATTTCTGTGTTTCATCGTCAATAAGAAGATCCAAGGGATACAGTAAACCAGAAGTGAAGCATCGGAATCTAAAACTGGACTCACAGGAGAGGTTCAAATCGTAGAGAGTTAGTGTGTCAGTCCTCTTGTACTTAAGTCGGCATTGTGCATTTTGTATTAAATTCGGATGCAATTTCTGTGTTTCATCGTCAATAAGAAGGTCCAAGGGATTCAGTAAACCTGAAGTGAAGCATCGAAATCTAAAACTGGACTCACAAGTGAGGTTCAAATCATAGAAAGTTAAAGTGTCAGTCCTCTTGTACTTAAGTCGGCATTGTGCCTTTCGTATTAAATTCGAATGCAAATTCTGTGTTTCATCGTCAATAAGAAGGTCGAAGGGATACAGTAAACCTTAAGTGAAGCATCGGAATCTATAACTGGACTCACAGGAGTGGCTCAAATCATAGAATGTTATAGTGTCAGTCCTCTTGTACTTTAGTCGGCATTGTGCCTGTTGTATTAAATTCGGATGCAATATCTGTGTTTCATCGTCAATAAGAAGGTCCAAGGGATGCTGTAAACCTGAAGTGAAGCATCGGAATCTAAAATTGAACTCACAGGGGATGTTCATATCATAGAAAGTGAGAATGTCAGTCCTCTTGTACTTAAGTCGGCATTGTGCCTTTTGTATCAAATTTGGATGCAATTTCTGTGTTTCATCGTCAATAAGAAGGTCCAAGGTATACAGTAAACCTGAAGTGAAGCATCGGAATCTTAAACTGGACTCACAGGTGAGGTTCAAATCATAGAAAGTTAGAGTGTCAGTCCTCTTGTACTTAAGTCAGCATTGTGCCTTTTGTATTAAATTCGGATGCAATTTCTGTGTTTCATCGTCAATAAGAAGGTCCAAGGGATACAGAAATCCTGAAGTGAAGCATCGGAATCTAAAACTGGAATGAAAGGAGAGGTTCAAATCAAAGAAAGTTGGAGTGTCAGTCCTCTTGTACTTAAGTCGGAATTGTGCCTTTTGTAT